>NC_138030.1:71166770-72366770 GCF_964106645.2 Podarcis pityusensis
GTTGGCAGGAGCGGATAACTCCATGCTCTCCAACATTTCTCTGAAGAAAAGCAGGACATTCTGGGATCAAACCAGAAACTGGGACAGTTTCTGTAAATCCGGGACTGTCCCTGGAAAATAGGGTCTGAGATAGGGAAAACTACTAGGGCACTGACAATGGACTAGTCTCATTGACTTGAATGGTCCTTTGTCAGGACAAATAATTTGGATTCTCTGACTTGTTACCTGGCAGTTCAGCACTTTGCCATCAGGTCATTGCATTTTGGGCACAATATGTTTTCATGCATGATATATTTTCATGCAAGCCTGGATCTGTTTTGTGTGAGGCATAAACCTTGAGTCCGGGGAATCAAATGCATCTCTGACTGGGCCATGGGACTCTCCTTAGACCACATTCCTCCCCAGACTCACTTCACATCCTGCCTCAGTGCCAGATTTACATATAAGCTAAACAAGCTATAGTTTAGGGCCCCCACTCTCTTTGCCCCCCCCCAAATAATTAAAGGGGAAAACCACCTGGGTGTACATTTCCAAAATATAAGATAAAAAACAAATAAAATAAAACCTACATACAGCAACAGTGTTTTGTGTTCACTATTAATATACTTCTTAATTGTATTTCACTGTTAATATACTTCTTCTTAATTGTATTTCAGTTCAACAATTACTTTGATAAAATACACATTTTGTTATGTGCAAATGGCTTTAAATACCTATTAGGTCCATAAATCACCATGTTGCATATATTCAACACAAAAAAAACAGTGACAATTTGTTGTTGACAAAGGACAGCTGGACGTATAAAGGGCCCCATTACCTTCAATAGCTTAGGGCCTCAGAAAACCTGAATCCGCCCCTGTCCTGCCTGAGTGTTTTTACCTGTCCGGAGTGTGACCTTGATCTTTCTTATTGATTCCTGGTTACCTGAATGGAGAATAGAGGTCAATTTTATATCTGTTGCTCCACCCACTTTTACCGCTGGCCCTGCCTACCACTGGCATGTGGCTCCTGTCCTTCCTCTGGTGTAGACAGTCCTGAACCAGCAGCAGAGCAAGCCAATTGGGCGCCTGGGGTGGCATGCATGCCCTGTACCCAGGGGTGGGGCCAGCCACCCATGGGATGGGGCAAGCTGGGGCAGGACGCTCCGTGGGGCTTCTGAGGAATCTGCCTGCCTCCTCCCACTCAGCCACCCTACAGCTGAGGAGGAGGTGGTGGGCGGACCGTTTGGGGCGCCCAAGCCACTGTGTCACTCCCAGAAGAGATGCGTAGCTCAGGCATGCTTCAGGCCCAGCGGTGAGTTCCGCCTGGCATTTTGTCACCCCCCCCCCCCAGTGCTGACACCCAGGACGGACTGCCCCCATCGGCCCCCCTGTCCTGAAAACTATTTGGTTGTACCACATTGATCTGCCTAACTGTTTACAGTGGTACCTCTGGTTGCGAATGGGATCTGTTCCGGAGGCCCGTTCGCAACATGAAAAGAGCGCAACCCGCAGCAGTGCATCTGTGCACACGCGGGTTGCGATTCGCCACTTCTGCGCATGCGTGTGACATCATTTTGCGATTCTGCGCATGTGCAAGCGGCGAAACCTGGAAGTAACCCTTTCCGGTACTTCCAGGTTGCCGCGGGACGTAACCTGAAAGAACGTAACATGAAGCGGATGTAACATGAGGTATGACTGTATATGCCACCCTATCCTATAGGCGCCAGTCTGTTTGCAGCATTTGAAAGTGCTTCATGGCATGTACCTGCCCGTAAAATATATGACTGGAATGAGTAGAACCACACACAATATTTCCCGCCTACTCCTAAAATGTAGGACATTTGGCTTGCAAACGGGGCGTTAGCTTTAGCCACAGGTGTGACCACGGGTCACACTTAGTAGATATAGACGCCCCGTCCCCTTGTGTGGTTCTCCAGACTGCAGACTCTTCTCTAGTCATTCAAGTAAGTGAGATGAATACTGGCAAGGCTCGATGTAACTGGGAACCCTGTTTTCCCGAGATTCTTGGATATGTGGAGCTATGCTGGCACATGCCTGCTTGTAGTCATGGCCATCAGGGATGGGCAATGGGGTAATTTCAGTTTCTTTGAATTTCTTATCTCCCCCCGCCCCCGCCATCATAATTTCAGTGCTCCACATTTTTGCATCAATGTCCTCATGAAGATTCATCAGCTAATTTGTAATAATATTCCCATGTTTGTATGCAATTTTGTCAAATTTTTGCAAACCAATTTCCCCTAACACAAGTATACTTACCTAGTCAGATGGGTGGCATATAAATATATAAATATATAAATATAAATATCATTATTATTGTCAGGCACCTTTGTGGGATGGCAGGTCTAGGAAAGGTTGTGACTGCAGGCAGGCAAAACTTCTATTGTAGGTATCAGAATACCATTGGGGGAATCCCGGAATAAATATATTGCAGTATGCATTTACAGCCATATATATCAGTCTCACGTCTCCCCCCCCCCTCTATTTTTTAAAAAATCACTTTGCATTTCTTACCAGGCAATCTTTGCTGTGTTCCATCTGAGTTAAGATTGCGAGAAACTACTGTAGTGAAAAACAAATTGCTGGCTACGTATCGTGGAGGAAGTTTGTCTGATATATCTATCATCTAGCATGGAGACTAGTTTGATTTACTTTACACCAGAGCAAAAGAAGCTCTGATTCAAAAGAGTAGATAGCACTATTCTATGACTCTTAAGTCGCGAGCAAGATTTGACCATTTTAATTTTGGTAAAAAGGTTAGCCCCACCCAAAGGGTACAAAGTAAGAAGCAACACAGTCTTTTGTCTGAATAGCTCTTGTTGGTGTCAATATTTATTCTATTCTATTCTCCTCTCCTCTACTGGCAAGTGAAAGTGTCCTCCTTTATGACACAGAGGCAGCAATACAAGTGAATACAAGTGAAACTTGCACACTCTTTTCACACTGCATTATGAAGTTTGCACAAAGTGAGAGCAGATATTCACTATTGGTAGTGAAATTTATTTGTTAATTGACTGGGGCTGCCATATTGGATGGTATTGTTTCTTTAGGAGTAAACCCCATTGACCTCAGGTGGGGTTGCTTCTGAGTAGAGATGCATAGGATTGCGTTGAATGTCTACTGGTGGGCATGTAAGCTAAATGGAGCCTCCTTATTTAACAACAGTATATCTTGGACAGTCTCCAGCATCTGGCAAACAATAGAGGAGGACTGCTACACTGCTAGTTTATTTAACAAAATTTACATGCTACTTAATTGTAAATAAAGCCCTAAGTGGTTTATAAGTAAAACTTCTGAACAGTTTACAACTACTTAGTTAAATTCTGGGTCACCACTGGAGAAAGTAGAATGTTGGAACAATTGTATATATGGTCTGATTCAGCAGGATTCCACTTACATTGCAATTATGCACTGCTTTGAGTTCTTCATACGATGCCATGAGATAGCATCAGCCCCCCTTTCTTGGCCTGGAATGATGGGAGTTGTAGTCTTAGTAATGCTTGGAGGGTAATAAGTTCTTCCTCTCTGCACTACAGGTTTCTCTGCGTTATTCAGCCACCTTGCAGCCCATCTCACTGAATTGCTTTGGGATTGCAGTTTCTTTTGCGTATTCTCAACAACGCAGGCAGACACGCACATGCTGGGGATTATTTGAGAAGATGCAAATAGAAACTTCCCTAAATTATATTTGACTCTACGGATAGGCTGTATTGGTTTGGACACCTCTGTTTCTAGCAGCTGTGCTAAATTCCCCCAAACAGGATTCTCTCTCCCCCCCACTGTCTATTATTCCAAACAAGATGCGATGGATGAGTTTGGTTACATTTCATTTTGTGATGGCAGAGAAGGAAATTGCTTGAAAATCATCTGCACTTCAACGTCTGGGTGATATTTGTGCAAGATGAAAACTTGTTCAATGGTGGTTTTTATATTGCAACCTGGATTACGCGGGTTGATATTCACAGTCCTATAGTGGCATTGTTTGCAGACTCGAGCAAGGAGTATTGATGTGAATGCCATCTCTTAAATGACTTCTCTTCGGCTGTATTTGTTGTCCCACATTATCCTTTGGCACTCCAATATAAGACTGATAAAACAGAGTCTCACTAAAGGCCACTTTGTAAATTACTTTTTCCAACATGGAGATTAATCTCTGTGGAGGGAGAAGCAGGGGTCCCTTGTAACACACGCAAGCAGAGCAATCCTTTGCTTGTCTCCTCAGAAGTAAGTCTCATTGAGTTCGAGAGGACTTACTCCTGGGTAAGTGTGTAGAGAATTGCAGCTTAAAGGTGGAATACTGAAGAAGAAGAAGAAGAAGAAGAGTTTGGATTTGATATCCTGCTTTATCACTACCCGAAGGAGTCTCAAAGCGGCTAACATTCTCCTTTCCCTTCCTCCCCCACAACAAACACTCTGTGAGGTGAGTGGGGCTGAGAGACTTCAGAGAAGTATGACTAGCCCCAGGTCACCCAGCAGCTGCATGTGGAGGAGCAGGGAATCAAACCCGGTTCACCAGATTACGAGTCTACAACTCTTAACTACTACACCACACTGGCTGTTGGCAGCTACATTTTGAATACAGTAAGAACTTGAGGGTCAGCAATATTGGCTGTTCTGATTATCCTATGAGCCAAGACATCAGGTGCTTAAAAACAAAACAAAAAACCCTTGCCTCCAATATGGTCAACTTTGTCCACGTTTAGGCCTAAGTTCACCACTAGTGTACATGGTTCCAGGTTCAATTCCCAGTATATCCAGCTTGGGCTGTGAGTGTGCTGGAAACTAAGAGAGCTTCTGGCAATCAGTGCATGCATCACTGAGCTAAATGGACCAATGTTTTGACCCATCATAATAAGGCAGCTTCCAAGGTTCCTCTCCTTTGAGTAGCACTGCCTCTAGAGGGCGTCACAGCTGAACATTTGCTGGGGCTACCAGACCGGCACGCAGACCACCACAACTTTGAATGGAGCACCGAAGGCAATGTGAGCGACCTCCTGAATGAAGTGCATTGAGGATAAATGACATGGCTGGGTTGGGGGTGGGCAGAGGGGCTGTTGCCCCAGGCACACATTTTTTGGGGGTGGGGTGGAGTGGGGTGCCAAAATTCAAAAGAAAAATAATCTGCATTCAGGTTTTTTTCTTTAAAAAAAAATCAAGTGGTGTAAACAAATCATGAAATGAATAATAATAAAAATGAGATAAAAATGAGAAAATAAATAAGAATAATAAATGAACGCTAATAATAAAATAAATGGCCACCGCCGCTTCCCTCTCCCTGCTGGGAAGACCCTACCCCACCACCATTGCCACCGCTGCCCGGCGAATACTTGCCTTGCCCCGGACACTGGCAACGTACGCTACGCCACTGTTGAGGATGTGTTGTGTCCTGGAACCAGCTGATCAGCTGTAGGTGCCTCAGCTGATCACTTTGTTAGCCACTGCATCTCGGCTCTCACACAGGACTGAGCAGGGGAAGCAGAGGAGGGGGTATCTCTGAGAGAGCCTGTGAGGCTGTGCAGCATCCCTAGAAACAGTTGCAGTGTTTTTTCTCTTTGGGTTAGTGAGCCTGGCTTTCTGGGTAAAGAGGTGTGCGTCTGTCAGCATTTCCTATGCTGATAGCTCAATCAGCCTTGCAACACCCCAATGTTTCAGGTGGGCTGTTTATAAAACAATGTTTTAGTTACGACACGTGCACACCTGTTTGATTTAACGTTAATTGGGCAGATGTTGGTGATGTCTTTGAAAAACAAGGGGGGGGGAGCATCATTGATATTTAAACTTTGCAAAATTGCTTCAGGAAAGGAAGAGGGATTATGATGTCCCAACTGTCGGGAGCATGAGAAGATGGAGCGTTCCGGATGCAACAAACAGCTGGAAGTCAGGAGACCAGAGTTGCATTAAGGTAAGCAATACAAATGCCATGTGCACGATTGAACAGGTTAGTTTGACCAAGATTTCCCAGATGTAGCATCTGAATTCAAGTGAGTCGATACGTGTCCTTGAGACATCTTGGATGGATTCTGAACAATCTTGAAGATGCTTCATTCATTATAATTTTCTTACAGAGAGAATCTCTAAGAAGGAAAACCTGTGTTTATCGTAATACATGGAGTGTAGCAAAAGTGGTTGTTGCTTTTTCACTTATGCCCAGCTGCTGCATTCATGACATATAAGAAATACTCATGCGATGCTTTGCGCATTTTGGTAAACACATGTTTTCCTAACTGGAGAGGAATCTCAGCTAGAAAACTGTAATCTGTGAAGTAGTCTTTAGTATCTATCATCTATCTATATCTAGCTCTATCTATCTATCTATCTGTCTATCATCTATCTGTCATCTATCTATATCTATCTATCATCTATCATCTATCTATCTATCATCTATCTGTCTATCTATCTATCTATCTATCTATCTATCTATCTATCTATCTATCATCTATCTATCTATCTATCCATCTATCATATATCATCTATCTATCTATCTATCTATCTATCTATCATCTATCTATCATCTATCTATCTATCTATCATCTATCTATCATCTATCTATCATCTATCTATCTATCTATCTATCTATCTATCTATCTATCTATCATCTATCTATCTATCTATCATCTATCTATCTATCATCTATCTCTATCATCTATCTATCTATCTATCTATCATCTATATCTATCTATCTATCTATCTATCTATCTATCTATCTATCTATCTATCATCTATCTATCATCTATCTATCTATCTATCTATCTATCTATCTATCTAATCTATCTATCTATCTATCATCTATCTATCTATCTATCTATCTATCTATCTATCTATCTAATCTATCTATCATCTATCTATCTATCTATCTATCTATCTATCTATCTATCTATCTATCTCTATCTATCTATCTATCATCTATCTATCTATCTATCATCTATCTATCATCTATCTATCTATATCTATCTATCTATCTATCTATCTATCTATCTATCTATCTATCTATCATCTATCTCTGTCATCTATCATCTATCATCTATCATCTATCTATCTATATCTATCTATCATCTATCTATCTTCTATCTATGTATTTTGCATAGCTAAATTTGGGCATGTAAAATAAATCAACACCGCACACCTTTCTGTGCTTTGCTGCTCACTGTCTGCCTTACCCAGTGCTCGATCTCACTACTAAAATGGAATGTCCACCTGTAAAATGGAACCATTTAAAATGCAATCCTGTAAGAGGACATAAACCCTATGGCAGTGTAATTTTCTATCATATATGTGAGCAACTAAATGCATATTTATATTGCCCCCACGTCCCTGAAGAAGACTCTAGAGCCAGTGTATTGGTGGAATGGTTATATTTATTGAAATATAATAAGATTTGCAAATAAAGAGCCAATAATGAAGCGTGGGCTTGTGGGCTTACTTGTCATACTGAGGGCAGTATCTCCTGGGCATGTCAGCCACTGCCACTCAGTGGCTTCCCAGCCAAGGACTGGGTGAACTTCTCATGCCCTTGCTAGGTGAGCCTTGGAGTATGATGGTTGATGGGATCAAAGCTCTGAAGCAAAGCAAGTGAAGTGGACACTGAAAAATCTCCCAAGCCTGGCGAACCATATCATACCTGCAAAGAGCAGCCACTGGTCAAAGGGGAAGACCTCAGCCGTGATCCAGGCACCCTCAGGGATCCTTGTCCTTCTGCTTGGTTTTGGATCAATACAGCTTAATCTGAAGCTCTATTTGAAACTCCGTGTCTCAGGCAACGATGTTGACAAAAGGGTATGCCACAATGCATCTGCTTCATCATGAATTTGACACGAAACTTTTTATCGTTTTCGTTAACCATACTGAAACCCACTGGATCAATGGCGAAACATAAACAAGAAGGAGGCAGAGAGTATTCTGCGTGTTCTGCCATTGCACTTGGCTCCGTTAATGCCAGTGGAAACAGGGCAGTGAGTGGAAGGCTGCAACCAATATCATTTCTGATAGGGAATCTGTCTGTTGGCAAGAAAACTTTGCTGCAGGAGATCAGAGTCTACTTCAAACCAGATTGCCCCTCTGAAAAAGCAAATGCAAAAAGATCTTTGGTCCCAATCCCTCCTCATCTGTTTGTTTCAGAATGAAAAAGACATTGGAAATGCCAAACATGGAATTCCACATATGTCTAGAGAAACTTCCAAATATTTTTGGGAAAGGGAATAGCTTTGGAAGAGCAAGTAATCACAGAATCTGCAACTTTCCAAGGAGACATTTTTCCTTTGGACATTACAGACCTATATTGCCAGTTGGAACCAGAAATAATTGCATGGGCTTGTGACATAAATAGTCATTCTACCGGTGTTAGCATTCTCCACCCTATTTTTCAGCTGTGAAGTCCAATGCTTATTCCACAGTCTTGTTAATCTTTTTGGAACACTCAGAAGAGGAAATTTGCTGGACGCATACTGTGAACATTCAACAATTCGGCAGAATGAGATCTGGGTTCTACCTCTTGCCTTTGACGTCCAGCAAAATCAGGGTCTATATACTCAAATATTCAAATCCCAATTAATTCAGATCTCATTCCTAAAATCATAATCTGTTTGCAAATCCTGAGTTTGTTCTTTACTGAAATGTCTTCTCACATCTAAACTATCCAACAGTTTACATGTAGCCAACTTTTGAAAGCCACAACCGCTTTCGGAACCAGCTGACTTCTTGTAAAAAGTTTTGATCTTAATTGGCAGCTGAGGCCCTGCAAGCCTTATAGATACCAGTTTGCAACACATACTATGGAACATTACAATGTGCAGTTCAGGACTTCTGTAAACTAGAAGGCAAAATGCTTTATAAGTAGTAATAACTGAGCTGTGTTGCAAGAGTTTTCTTTTGATCTAACCAACACAGATCACTCGGACAGCTTGAATTGTCAATAACACTGTTTAAGGAATGAAGGTGAAACTGAGAGCCCCTCCAGATGGCCTGTTTATGGAGCATTCCTGATTTGCTTGCGCAAAGCTAATGCAGAGGTTAGATCATATCTGGTCTTTATCGAGCCTTCATCTGGATTTGCTCATGGGGATGTTACACTGCAATGAGCATTTGTCCGGCATCCATCCTGATTTCTTTCTTTCTTTCTTTTTGCTGGATGTTTATATACCTTCCAATTAGTCATCCAGCCACCCCCCCTTTTCAATGCAGTTCCCCATCACTTACCAAACCACAAAGGGCAAGATTCTCTTTTAAAGTAGATTTGTTGTACTAGGGCAACAAAGCCCTTTAATACATTTTAACTGCAGAGGCCTAAAGTTCTAGCATATATGATAATAATATAATAATTTATTATTTATACCCCGCCCATCTGGCTGAGTTTCCCCAGCCATTCTGAGCAGCTCCAAATCGAGTGTTAAAAACAACACAGCATTAAATATTAAAAACTTCCCTAAACAGGGCTGCCTTCAGATGTCTTTTAAAAATCCTTGACATCTGATGGGAGGGTGTTCCACAGGGGGGGCACCACTACTGAGAAGGCCCTCTGTCTGGTTCCCTGTCTTGCAATGAGGGAACTGCCAGAAGGCCCTCGGCACTGGATCTGAAAGATGAGCTGAATGATGGGGGTGGAGACGCTTCTTCAGGTATACAGGACTGAGGCCGTTTAAGGCTTTAAAGGTCAGCACCAACACTTTGAATTGTGCTTGGAAACGTACTGGGAGCCAATGCAGATCTCTCATGACCGGTGTTATGTGATCCTGGCGGCCACTCCCAGTCACCAGTCTAGCTGCCGCATTCTGGATTAATTGCAGTTTCCGCGTCACCTTCAAAAGTGTAGAGCGCGTTGCAGTAGTCCAAGTGGGAGATAACTAGAGCATGCACCACAATGGCGAGACAGTCCGCGGGCAGGTAGGGTCTCAGCCTGCGTACCAGATGGAGACAACTGCCCTGGACACAGAATTAACCTGCACCTCCATGGACAGCTGTGAGTCCAAAATGACCCCCAGGCTGCACACCTGGTCCTTCAGGGGCACAGTTACCCCATTCAGGACCAAGGAGTTCCCCACACCCACCTGTCCCCATCCCCCAAAAACAGTACTTCTCCCTTGTCAGGATTCAACCTCAATCTGTTAGCCGCCATCCATCCTCCAATGATTCTTCCAAGCAGCTGAGGGTGGTGTACATGGTTCTCTTTCTCTTCCATTTCACCACAACAACAATGTTGCGAGGTAGGCCAGTGAGCTCTTATGGTTGAATAGGGATTTGGATGTGGGCCTCCTCGTTCCTAGTCTGACACTCTAACCCCTAGGCCAAAGTGCCTGGAGTGTGTGTCGAGATCTTTCCCCCGGATGGCCAACATACCTAGTGGTTATAGGCATGTTGTAATGAATATGGCCCCATCTGTGCTATGCATTCAAAGCATTACCATGCCACTTTGAACAGTCACGACTTCCTCCAGAGCATGCTGGGAATTGCAGCTTGTTTGTTTGCTGCTAAGAGTAGTTGGGAGACCCCTATTCCCTACAGGCAACTACAATCCCCAGAGTGGAATCACAGACAAATTCTCTTCCCAAGTAACTCTGGGAAACTGGAGCTCTTTGAGAGAAATAGGGGTCTTCCAGCAACTCTTTGTAGGTGTAACAAACGACGGGTCACAGAATTTATTCTGGCGGGAGCAGACCACAGCTGTTTGAAGTGGTTTGATACTGCTTTCCATGCCTAGTGCAGATGGCGTCTGCACCTTGGTAAATAAACTGCTGCACTTGTTTCATAAGGCATCACTGTGATACACAGACTATCAAACATGAAGGTGCAACACCTCAGACCCACTGCTTACTAATCTGGCTTGTTTCCTTTCAGTAAGAGGAAGAGTGAACATGCAAATGGATTAGTTGGAGAAGAGCCTCATATTTTTCTATTCCAAGATGATTTCTGAGATGTTGTGTATGTATGTGTGTGTGTGTGTGTGTGTGTGTGTGTGTGTTGTTTTTTTCCTGGGAGGGTGGTGTTGTTAAAGATAGCAAACTTAGCATGTTGAGTGAAGGGTGTAAACAATATATTGGGGACTGTTAACGGGATGCAGTCATAACAAGCCATCCAAATTTCCATAAATAACACATCACCCATTTAACAACTAATTTATTATTCCAATTCTGATCTCCAAATTACTCAAAATGAGCTGCTTAAAACACACCCGTAAGATCTACTAATCTCAAGCAGCCTTCAAAGCCCTGCATCCAAATCAAATATATCAGCCTATTGTGGAGCAATCAGTTTGCTATTATAACAAAAAATTAGGGCAGGAAAAATAAACCTTTTGCAGTGAAATCAGCCGTATGAAGCGAAATTCCTTTTGAAAGTCCCCTGGAAAAATCACAGCCTGTACACCGAATTAGGCGAGTAAAACAGCAGGCAGTCATTAATGACTAGGGCCACTGTTTTGATTATGCCCTCGTAACATGTTAGAATTTGCAAGATGTATGGGTTGAAAGAAATTATAGATCCTGGAGAGAAAAGATACCTAAGCTTTCCTACCTAAAGGCTTAATGTAAGGGGGCTGCGAGATTTTGAATACAAGTGATTACGTGACAGACTCACTTAAAACCTTCCTGCATGCTTTAGCATCACGGTTCTTTTCTGGAAACAAAAAAACCCTTTGCAGGCTAATTATTTTGTATTCTTGGGTTAATTTCTCTCTCTCTCTCTCTCTTTTTGAAAAAAAGAACACCGCCCTCTCAAACACTATATTTTTGGACTCTGAGTTGTCAAGTGGCTGGACAAAGCAGTGTTAAAAATTCAACGACTCTAATTACTAGCTGAGCAGTATAAAAACCTCTGAATAAATGTCAGTCGAGGAGATAAGCTCTTATCTTAATCTAATGGCTCCACAGACTTAATTTGTCAGGCCGGCCTGGTTGATGAAAAACAGGTTTCTATTCTCCAGCGTTTGCAGCAACATCTTTCCAAATCTTTGAAGTTGGATAGCAATACCGGCAGCAGCGGAGCCGTCTGGCAAAAATCTGGTGACCAAGCCAATTTAATTCCTATTGTCCTATTACACTAATTAATGTTGCTCTGCCTACACTGGTGCAAGGGAGACAAAAATGAAGCCAATTTATTTTTAGATTTGTTACATTCTGGGCTAATTGCTCTCACCCCATATTTCCTCCCCTCTGCAACGTGTTAATCATTTTGGGTCCCTTCTGGCATCCGAGAGGGGCAGGGTTTTAAAATTAAGGCCTCTTTAAGGAAGCACTCGGAGGGTTCAGGGCAATAAATTCCAGTTTCTTGAGAAAGTAAGGAACTCTGACTTGGGTGGGTGGGTTCCATCTGAACACAAGGGATGTATGGGATACCCCGTGATGACTGTATCCTTTGAAACCTCTTTCTTAAAGGAGGTTTTAACATATTTAGAGCTGAGGACAAACCAGTGTCAACAACAATTCATGCCAGGCAATTAACAAATGAAAAGAGCTGGCTTTTCAGTTAATGTTTTGTGTTGTTCCTTTGCTGTGCTGTTTTCACCAAATCAGCTGTGGTCCAGGGTAACTTCAAAGGACTGGTGTGAATATTACAGCACTCTGTATAAAACTGGAAAAAGACGACTTGCTTTAAAAAAACACACAAAAAACCACCAGGGCCTTTTTCTGATGCTTTTGGGATTTCAAAATCCCAAATGTGGTGTAGGATGGGGAGAGGAGAGGAGATTATGCTAGTTCCATGGAAGAGGAAAACGGGGTTACATTTTTTTGGGGGGGGGGATCATTTATAATCTCCTCTTTTATGTCGGTGTAGCTGCGGAACTTTTAGTGGAATGATAACTGGCATAAAACCAGAGTAATGGAGTGGAGAATCAGACACATATTTTTTGTAATTAATGATGTGACCTCAAAACTGCAAAGCTACACTGGTCACATGTGTGAGAGCCTAGGCAGCTGCCTATTCTAGGGAAAGAATAAGGCAGTTTGAAAGAACCAGCGAGATCATTGCACTTCCTATTATTATGAATAATTGTCCTTGTTATGCTTTTTAAAAATGTTTTTTTATGATTGTCTTATTTGTTCCATTTTCTCACACCCTTCCTCTACAGAGCTCGGCTTATCATTTGGGGGAAGTGAGGAAAGTGAGGTTATCCTGTGGGTTTCATGCTGAGCGGAGATTTTATGACACTTATCTGCAAAAGGCTTCACAATATTTTGCATTTTCCTTTGTCCTCATAACAATCACCTATATAAATAAAAAAGGCAGTTCCCAGGTCCTGCCTCTGTGCTGCCTTCTAGCGCAGAAGTGAGAACACTTTTCTCTCGCCACCCCCTGAGCCAAATCTGTATCTGCCCAACCCCTCCTGGGCCAGATTTGACAGGTGCCGGGCACCACCCACCTGTCAATCACCTGCTGCTACAATGACATCAGGTGACAAGCCTCTTTGAAGGCTGGCTCTGGGATCACAAAGGGGTTTGCTTTGAAATCACTGCTAAAGATGGTTTCCTCCCCTCCATTTTAGCAGGGATTGCAATGCAAATTCCTTCCTGATCCTGGAGCAAGGCATTCTCCCACTGCCCATCAGCTGATCAGAACCAGTTGTTTCTCTCTGTTTCATCAGGGTTTTTTTGTTATGTACTGAGTTGAATAGGATCCAAAAGGCAGCAGTCTGATTGGTCCTAGAACAATAGGGTCCAGAATGCAGCAGTCTGACTGGTCCACAGGAGCCACCCAATCCAGCTCCAGGTGGAAGTGAATCCGCAACCCGATTGGCCTACAGGTGAATCCCAGAAATTAGCCAATCATGTGGGGCCCATTGTGTAAATAATGTATATAAAGCAGACATTCTGGGGGAACTTCCATTCCTCCTCACCACTATGAGCTGAATAAAGAGCAAGAAATCCACTCTCGACTCCAAGTATATTTCAGGTTTAAAATCCTTCCTTGAACTTGGGGCAAGGCACACTCCCACAGCCCATCAGTTGATCAGGGTCAAGTTGATGGATGATGGAAGCTCCTATCTTGTCATGTGAACAAGCTGTAATAGGCTGGAATCAGATCCTGGTATTCTTGAGCCAACCTTGGGCCCTTCTGCAATTGAGTAGCTTTGCCCAAGGGCTTCCTCAAATCTGGAACAGCCTGGGGTTGCAATTGGAGGAGAGAGAGAGAGAGAGAGGCAGCTTTGAGCCACCATTTTCAATTCCCCAGTGTCCTGGCAGCTTGTAGCCAGCCATTTCTGCTACCAAGGAAAGGCAGAGGAGCATGCACTGATGTAGAAGAGTTTGGATTTGATGTCCCGCTTTATCACTACCCGAAGGAGTCTCAAACCGGCTAACATTCTCCTTTCCCTTCCTCCCCCACAACAAACACTCTGTGAGGTGAGTGGGGCTGAGAGACTTCAGAGAAGTGTGACTAGCCCAAGGTCACCCAGCAGCTGCATATGGAGGAGCGGAGACGCGAACCCGGTTCACCAGATTACGAGTCTACCACTCTTAACTACTACACCACACTGGCTCATAGAAGCAGGTTCATGGAAGGGACTTTGCCAGGGCTTCAAATGGGGAAACAGCTGAAGAGGCAATGCCTGTTGGTTAACCAACCAACTGTGTACAACAGTGTCTGGGGCCGGGGTCCCATCACTATGTCCCTGTTCCCAATCCGCCTGCTTTCTCCCAGACAAGTCAAAAGAGCTTCCAACAATATTTGCAGGGCAAATATTGAAATATACGGCACTAGTTGTTAAGTTAGATTTATTGCTTTATTGTGGAACAATAGTGGATTAGTGGAACAAATGGTTGGATCCAAGAGGATGGGATTTATTGGCAGATATAGGTAACACAGGAGTAGGGAAGCCTTACTCAGACCGCAGGCTGCATTCCCTCAGGTAACTCTCCGAGGGCTGCAGGTTGGTGTTGTGTAGAACCAGAGCCAAATTAGGCCAAGTCAGATGTCAAAGGAGGCAGAGCAACAGATGTGACTCTGACCTTTCCGCAGTGAGCCAAATTCCAGGAAGCACATTCCAGTTCACTACATTCCAGCCACACCGAAGTCCGAGGTTTCTACACTACCACAATTCCCGCTCTGCATCTCTCCATCCTCCAGCCAGGTGACCAAGGGAACAGCCGAAGCAGCTGGGAAGAGAGAAGAGGCGTTCAGGGATTTTATAAGTTGCATATCCTTGTTTCTCACTTTGATCCTTTTACATGAGTTGTATGTTTTGTAGTATTTTAGGCATTGGGATTCGCTCTTATTTTGATTGATTATAGTTTAGTAATTCTTTATTGTAACGGATAAGTGTAAACTGTTTCATTATTATTTGCTGCCATTTAATTCTGCTGTTTACTACAGTGGTACCTCAGGTTAGGAACTTAATTCATTCTGGAGGTCCATTTTTAACCTGAAACTGTTCTTAACCTGAGGTACCACTTTAGCTAATGGGGCCGCCTGCTGCTGCCCCACGATTTCTGTTCTCATCCTGAAACAAAGTTCTTAACCCGAGGTACTATTTCTGGGTTAGTGGAGTCTGTAACCTGAAGCGTCTGTAACCTGAAGCGTTTGTAACCCGAGGTACCACTGTATTAGATACTAATTGATTATTGAGTATTGCTTTAAGTGATACAAGTTTTTATTTTAAAGCTATTGTGACTTTTTTGTATTGGATCAGATTGTTATTATTTATGTTTGACATTTTATTATGTCTTTATATGTCTTCAAAGCTGCCCACAGTTGCCAGGGTCATCCTAGCTAAATGGGTCATCCCAGCATGATGATGATGATGATGATGAAGCAAGGACACATTCTAGCCTGGCAAAAGTGCTTGAGAGAGACCATGGAGGGCAGCCAAAAATGGTGCGACCTTTGGAGAGTCCTGAGGGCCAGACAGAAAAGATTGTAGCTGAGGTTTCCCACCCCTTGTTATAGGGTACCGGTTGTGTTTCAACCAAGTGAAGGCTATTCTCAATGCTTTGAACACTCCCTTATGGTCACACAGTCCTGTTTGCTTGGAACTCCGGATTCTGTCGAAACTAATATCTATCTATCTAAATACACACCTGAGTTTTATAAACCTGTTTTTCATTATGATGCTATCTTCGGACTCTCAGTAACTGAGGCTGCAATCCTAAGCAAATTTACCAGGGATTTAACATCCACTGACCACAGAAAGATTTACTTCCAGGTAATACACGTAAGCTTGTGCAACAAATTGCACCATGAAAAGCTCATAGTGGCACACCTTGGTCTTTTGTAGTTGCTGTTTTTAACCTTGGGAAGAAAAACAGTACTGATTACTGCTCGCCAGTAATTTCATCAGCAGCTTAAAAGGACTAAGGTGGAAAGTAATTCAGAATCCATGCCCTGGGCATTTTTCGACCAAATATTTCACTAAATGATTTATGTTGATTTAAGTTAGGGCCATCAATTGGGGTGGGATTTTCCAAGAAGACTCCTGGCTACACATTCTCCCTATTACCTGTCAGGTTTCTAAATCCTAGGACGTTTGGCATGCCATTGAAAAGAAAATGAACACATTAAAGTAAAAATTTCAAAGGCGCATTTGAATCCCTTCTCCTCCATGAAATCCCAAATATTGATCCAATCAAATAAATCTCATTTCCATGATCCCGTTCTGAGAGGGAATCTTCAAGCTGCTTATTATTTCTGTGGTTTGTCATATGATTCTGCCTGAACAAAAAGAGCAATGCAAGCCAGGGAGTTTAAAAATAAATAAATAAATAAATAAATAAATAAATAAGGCTGTCAAAAGTAGAAATTCACAGATAATTTTCACTGACCAGACAGCACTGATAGACATTGGTTTGGTTTAGATGTAACACTAAATCAGGGCAGGGAAACCTGTGGCTGTCTAGCTGTTGCTACAACTCCCATCATCTCTGACCATTGACTTAGAACATCTAAGGCTCCCCATCCTTTTGCTAATCCATGATTTGATGTTATAAAAACGAAGCTGGTCTAGGAAGTTCTCCCCTCTGCTCCTCTGAAGTGGCTGTGACGAGGTCAGAAACCTTCACTTCCATCTCGTTAATTTTCCAATACAAAATAAAGCAGCAGAACGATAGGCCGATGCAGTCAAATAATAATTTAGCTCCATCAGCCACTGTAAGGGGCTGGTTTGCACAAACCATAGTTTAGATTGACCTCAGGATTGGATGACGCAACAAAGGACAATTAAACAGCAACAGTGAAAGGGTTGTAGCTGTGCCAGGAGAGAAGCAAGGGAGAGGACCACGTGAGCCTGGGGGTCGGGGTGAACAGAGATGAGCCTCCTTCTCATAATTCTGAACTGCATCAGAGCCAGACCTTCTGGCAAATCATTTTCAAACAGTGTAGAGCTTTCTCTTAATTCGTATGGTCAGCGTCTTCCTGTGTGTGCACACGGCGTATTTGTGCACACATGCAACTACATCTTAGTGCACTAATGCACTGATGTATATTGCTTGCGTTAGCTTTAAATGTTCTTTACCATAAAACTTAATGGTTTTGATGTTGCATACCTAAAAGGAAGCGTTTGTCATTCCCGCTATAAATGTTTGTGCTCAACCGTCTTAATTCACTGTGTCAGATAAGAGGAAATCATGTTAGCATATATTTATGATTTATCGCTCCTATCTAAGCACCGGAGAGGTTGAGAGTGTAGTTCTTCTTTTTAATCTAACAGGAATAGTCAGGTAAAAGCTACACTGATCAGGCTCTTTGCTTGGGAGGAATAAGAAGCATTGTGCAGGTGATTCCCTGACCTCTAACGTTAGTGTAGGCGTATTCCAGCTGATCCACCTCTGCAGAGGGCATTTGGAGGCTTTGCTTTCTTTCTGTCCTTGCATGCCAGTAGAAGCCTTGATTACACAAGGCAGAAAAAGGCCAAGAATTAAAGATATGTCCAAGATAATCAAGGATGGACTAAATATTCCAAGCGGTGCAAGCGTTCCATGGATTTTTAAAAATAAAAATTGGCTGCATGAGTTGGATGTTTTCTAATTCTTTCATAACCATGCACCAGAATATATATGTATATATATTGGACCATTCCAGTGTTATTCATTTTACAATACCAGTATACAACGCTTGTTGTTCTGTATATAAAATTGAGCTCTGCTGATGTTAGATACCAGACCCTCTAAGTGTCCCTATTTTCCAGGGACAGTCCTGGATTTACAGAAACCATCCTGGTATCTGATTTGATCCCGGAATGTCCCACTTTTCCTTAGGATGCCCCTATTTTCATTGGAGAAATGTTGGAGGGGACATCCCTGTTTTCATCGGAGAAATGTTGGAGGGTATGAGATACCATTGCATAATAAAATTTTTCTTTAAGGTTAACGCTTGTGGTTTTTTGAAGTATATTTAGCCCATTCCCGAGCATCTAATGATATCTCGTGACCCAGATCTCTATTTCAATGAAGCTGATATTTCACACACACACACACACACACACACACACACACGATTCTATATTACTACTCAGTAATGTAGAATTAACTCAGTACTGTTTTGTGATCTTTCGTCTGACACCGAAGATTCAGATTCTGATATTATTATTATTATTATTATTATTATTTCTCGAACAGGTTGAAGTCCAGCAATTAAGAGTAGTATGATTTTGAATCCCTTGCACTTGTTATACGTAACTTAAGCTTGTTTGCTGTGTGGGGAGTCGTGATCCATCTGAAGTCAAGTGCTTCAGGCTGCAATCCTATATATACTTATCTGAACTCCATGGGGTTTACTTCTGGGCCGACAAGCCTAGGATTGCACTGTCAAAGTTTCATTGATTTCATCTGGTGAGTTAAGCTTATGCTCAGATCTCCCCCACTGAAATCATTATAATAACGATTACTGCAGAAGTAATATAATTAATAACAGGAGTTAATAATAGCAATATGTAATTACTGTAGGAGTGATATACCCAAATATTCAATATTTGTTCTCTATAACTTAGCTTTATAGTCTAAACAAGGAAGTGGTACAGGGGAGGGCAGAATAAAAGTAAGAAAAATAGGTTAAGCTTCACAGAGTATAGAAGAAATAAGGTGTGGTACTCAGCTAAGTGTTGCCAGAGTAAGCCCAATGAAATTAATTGACCTATCTTAGCCATGTCCATTAATTTCAATGGATCTACTCTGAGTAAAACTTAGCTAACCCATTGTCATCAAAACTCCCTTGTGGGCATATCACCTAAAATGATGTAAATACAGCGATACCTTGGTTTATGAACAGTTTAGATTATGAACAAATTGGATTAAGAATGCTGCAAACCTGGAAGTAGGTGTTTTGGTTTGTGAACCTTGTCTTGGAAGCAGAACATGTTCTGCTTCCTGTTGAGTGTGTTCCTTTTGTGAACTGAGTCCCCCGCTGCTATGGGAAAGCACGCATTGGTTTAAGAATGCTTTGGTTTAAGAACGGACTTCCGGAACGGTGGATTACATACCACCGTATGTAAATTGCTAACACAATACAATAGAACCTCTACTTACAACTGCCTCTACTTGGGCCTGATCCAAGTTGCAACCGCGGCAAACCCGGAGGTAAATACCGGGTTTGCCATGATTTGTGCACACGCAGATTTGGCTTCTGCCATCTGCACATGCGCAGAAGTGTGCTGCTGCCCAATGCGCCTGCACACAATGGCGCTTCTACCAGTGACCCGGATCAACTTACAGACGGACCCCTGGAACTGATTACGTCCATAAGTAGAGGTTCTACTGTAGCGTCATTTAATCAAGGGTAGCCAACATGGTGTAGTCAGGCAACCCCTGATATGCGAATGTTCTGCAAGTTGTTGACATATTTACATTATTATCAGATAATATGTCTACAAGTGAAATTTTGATGGCAGTTTGGCAAAAGAAGGTTTCAACCGGGGTTTACCAAACTTTTGTGGGGCCCATGGGCACATTTGTAAACCAGAGAAACCGTCATGGGCACTGCCCATACACCACCAAGCACATACCACAATCTCTAGGTGGGTTGAGAGCAGTGGCGTGCGGTGAAATTCTCCGTAGGGGAACAGTTAGGGCCCTTGAGAGGGCGAATTGAGGAGGAGGGGACATTGTGCTTGTGAGCATCATGCACCGAGTGCCTTTTCAGTAGTGGCGCCTGTGAAACACCCTCCCATCGGATGTCAAGGAAATAAACAACTATCTGACTTTCAGAAGACATCTAAAGGCAGCCCTGGTTTGGGAAGATTTTAATGTTTGATGTTTTATTGTGCTTTTAATTCTGTTGGGAGCCGCCCAGAGTGGCTGGGGAAACCCAGCCAGATGGGCGGGGTATAAATAATACTTTATGATTATGATTATTATTATCGTGCCTCCCTCCCCAAACCAGGAAGAAGCTTCCCGGGCTTTGGAAAGGAAGCATCAGGGGAGCATTTAGGGGACTAGCCTAGTCCCCCTAGTTCACTGACAGCATGCCACTGGCTGGGAGACAATCCTGTCTGAAATCTGGGAAAGCCAATCAATGTAGACAGTACTTAGTGAGATGGTCTGACTCAGTATAGGTCAGCCACCCATGTTCATATCTATTCTGGACTCCTTTGGTAGTCAGCATCTATTGGCTACTACAGAAGTCTTGTGTGAGGTTAGGGGTCACTGAAGACACTGAAGGAAGGCATCTACGGTCGCCATGTTGTCTTAAAGAATAAATGATACAATAAATGCTGAGGCAGCAGAAGCTCTAAGTGGCCCTTAGACTCAACAACCAGGGCAGGCAGAAGGCATATACCGTACCGTATTGGACTGACCCTTCTTGTGGGCCACCAAATGCCTGTTGGTTGACAATATAGGATGCTGGGACTAGGCCTGATCTTTGAGCAATACTCCTTGGGTGATAAAGAGTGTGTGTTCAGGCTCCTCTGACACAGTTCAGTCGCGCCTAACACACTCCTGAACACACACTCGTGCTTTGTACCTCCAGCACACATTAGTAGAGACTGTGGGGATTTTGGTAACAACAAAGAGCGCGACAGAAGCTTGAAGTGTTGGCCTGCCTTGAAACAACATCGCAAGAGAATGCTTGGATAAGGGGAAGGAGACAACCGCTCTTTGCTGACTCTTGGGATTCCAGTAGAATGACTTGGTAGGGGGTTCCTAGATTTGCTTGAACTGGCTCTGTGTGCCTTCTTGCCGGGATCAAAGAAACTGCGAAAACTTGTGGTCTTTTCAATGTTTTAAACTCTCTTTCTCTCCCCCTCTCTTTCTTTCTTGCATTGGGGAGAGCGAGCGAGTGGCTTTGTGTGCTGGCTGTTTAAAAACATACTTCAAAAGAAACTTGAATCAGTACATGCCTGTGCTATATACAAATTAAAATAATTGATTTTTGGCAGCCCTTTTGAGAGAGATATATAAATTAAGAGGGATCACATTTCCAATCCATTGCTCTGGATTGCATGTTGATTTCGAACCGCCGCTCCCTCACAAAGCTGGAAGTTTGCCACCAAACCAAAGGGAGCTGCTTGCTTTCATTTAATTCGACCTCCTCCTGTCATGGCAACTCCTCCCTGAACTACCACAGTTCCAACCTGTTGGGCCTTGGCTTGGGTCCAACGCTGCACCCTTCCCTCCCCCCCCTTCCCATCTGCTTTGAGAAACTTGCACAGAGCCATCAAATGAATCTGCACCATATCCCAGAGAGGAGCATCGCTTTGTGGGACTCCTGTTCCCTCTTATTTTCTCTCCCCTCACTGGTGGAGCATGTCACCCAACAAAGCAGAGAAGCTCTCTGGCCTGCACAGTGCCCATTCCGTGACGGATGGCACCGGGTCCCACACTATCTGTGCTGACCTAAAAATAGCTCTCAATTAACATTGCATTTCAAGAATTGGAAAATTTCCCAGAAGTCCATTCTCTCTCTCTCTCTCTCCCTTTCTCCCCCCCCCTTCTGTTTCATTACATTTTGCAGTAATAATACACAAGCCTGTAGAAAACATGACGGGTAATGAAAAATGTAATTAATATAAGCAGTGTAAAGCATGTTTTTTTTTTCCTCCCTCTGTTGTCCTTGCAGAAAATTGCTGCTTTAAACCGAGCAGGATGTGGAAATGCATAAAGCAAACACTGATATGCTCTGGTTTGTAAATATCTTATGCAAAACCGTGAAGGCAACTGCTGTTTATTTTTTGACTCTCTGTCACAAATTCTTTTCGGAAAGTTGTTTCTGGGTTGTTGCCTTTTTGTTCCGCATCTCCCTCCTCCCTCCCGGTCCAAACATTGTCACCTTGGTAATTATTATGCCCTTTTCGTACTATGGTTTTCACAATCGGGGGTGCAGTATTCAAGTCTTCTACCTTGTCCTCTTCCCACAACCGCCTTAACTTCTTAGCCAGAAAAGATATTTAGGCTGCAATCCTACACCTCCTTGCCTGGGATTAAGCCATGTTGAACGCAGTCAGGCTTACTTCTGAGTAGACATGCCTAGAAACACTCTGTTAGTCACACCCTTTAGAAGATTTGCTGGTACTATTTTTTTTAATTGTATTTTTATTGCTTATAATACTTGGCCATGATTAAAATAACCACGGAACTAGGGACTTCCTTCTTTCCTTCTTTCCTTCCTTCCTTCCTTCTAGGAATGACGTCTCCCAGACTCCTAAATAACATACAGCAAAAGGGGAAAAGTTCCAAGAGCGGTTTACTGTATGGGCAGCAGCTGTGTTTCTGTGTGCTGCTGCTGTTGTTCAAAGTAAAACCAAAAAGGTTTAACATTAGTTAAACATTTGGGCTAGCACAAATCTCTTGTACGAGCTTAAGCAGCTCTTTGAATCCTGCCTCTTATACTGAAATTGTCAAAAACAACCCTGTGGGTTAGGCCATTGCTATGAGGGGGTGAAAAAACTCCACTCAATATTTCAGAGTTGGATCATAGTGAACGTCAGCCCTGTAATAATAATAATAAATAATAAATTTTATTTATACCCCGCCCTCCCCAGCCGAAGCTGGGCTCAGGGCGGCTAACAACAATCAAAATAACCCAGCATTGTAAAAACATTCATTATAAAATTAATTAAAATCAAATTGATGGCAACCATTAAGCAAAATTCTGTGCAGGTTGCCAGAGGAGGGAGTCAGGCTGTGCCCTGGCCAAAGGCCTGGTGGAACAGCTCTATCTTGCAGGCCCTGCAGAAAGATGTCAGGTCCCGCAGGGCCCTAGTCTCTTGTGACAGAGCGTTCCACCAGATTGGAGCCGCGGCCGAGAAAGCCCTGGCTCTAGTTGAGGCCAGCCTAACCTCTCTGTGGCCTGGGATCTTCAGGATGTTTTTATTTGCAGACCGTAAATTTCTCTGTGGGACATACCAGGAGAGGTGGTCCCGTAGGTACGAGGGTCCTAGGCCGTATAGGGCTTTAAAGGTTAAAACCAGCACCTTAAACCTGATCCTGTACTCCACCGGGAGCCAGTGCAGCTGGTATAGTACCGGATGACTATGATCTCGCAGTGAAGACCCCATAAGGAGTCTCACCACGGCATTCTGCACCCACTGGACTTTCTGGGTCAGTCTCAAGGGCAGCCCCACGTAGAGCGAGTTACAATAATCCAATCTGGAGGTGACCGTCGCGTGGATCACAGTGGCTAGGTCAGGGCGAGAGAGATAAGGAGCCAACTGCTTAGCTTGGCAGAGATGGAAAAATGCCGCCTTTGTTGTAGCTGCAATCTGCGCCTCCATGGAAAGGGAGGTGTCGAAGATTACACCCAAACTCTTAATGGACGATGCTGGCACTAATTGCACCCCCGCAAGAGATGGGAGTTGCCCCCTCAATCCCATATCGCCCCGTCCCAGCCACAGGACCTCTGTCTTCGAAGGATTTAACTTCAACCGGCTTCCACGTAACCATCCAGCCACAGCTTCCAGACATCTGGTCAGTGTGTCTGGGGCCGAGTCAGGATGGCCATCCATCAACAGATAGAGTTGGGTGTCATCGGCATACTGATGGCAACCCAGCCCAAAACTCCGGACAAGCTGGGCGAGGGGACGCATAAAGATGTTAAAAAGCATCGGGGAGAGAATTGCACCCTGAGGCACTCCACACACCAAGGAGTGGCGCGATGACAATTCCCCCCCAAGCGCCACCCTCTGTCCCCGACCAGAGAGAAACGAGCGCAACCATTGAAGGACTGTGCCCTGGATCCCCACGTCGGCAAGGCGGTGGTCCAGGAGTCTGTGATCGACCATGTCGAAGGCTGCTGACAGGTCTAGAAGAATCAGCAGCCCCGACCTGCCTCGATCCAGCTGCCTGCGGAGATCATCTGTTAGGGTGACCAGAGCCGTCTCGGTCACATGACCAGCGCGGAAGCCGGACTGGAATGGATCCAGAGCCGATGTTTCATCCAGAAACCTACCAAGCTGTTCAGCAACCGCTCTCTCAGTCACCTTACCCAGGAATGGAAGATTCGAAACCGGGCGGTAATTGGATAGATCTAAGAGATCTAATGATGTTTTCTTTAAGAGCGGACGCACCACTGCCTCCTTCAGTTCCCCTGGGAATATCCCGGTGCCAAGGGACAAATTGATGATATCACCCGGGGGGGGGGCTGCACCTCGTCTGGACATGCTCTAATCAGCCAAGACGGGCACAGGTCAAGAGGACAGGTGGTGGGCTTTCCAGCTCGGAGGAGTCTGTCCACATTGGCTGGGGATATCCGGTCAAAGTGATCCAATACTGGACCCGAGGACAGTCGAGGGGCCTCCAGTTCCTTTATTGTATCCAAATTGGCAGGGAGGTCATGACAGCCAGTGTGGTGTAATGGTTAAGAGCGGTAGTCTCATAATCTGGGGAACTGGGTTCATGTCTCCGCTCCTCCACATGCAGCTGCTGGGTGACCTTGGGCTAGTCACACTTCTCTGAAGTCTCTCAGCCCCACTCACCTCACAGAATGTTTGTTGTGGGGGAGGAAGGGAAAGGAGAATGTTAGCCGGTTTGAGACTCCTTCGGGTAGTGATAAAGTGGGATATCAAATCCAAACTCTTCTTCTTCTTCTTCTTTATCTTTTGGGAACATTTATGGAAGAAATAGCTACGAGGAGGATCATTCTGGTTGCACATCATAGTGGGCTCAAGTAGAACCACCCTAAAATGGGCAAACATCTGATGCTGCCATAAGGTGAATCAAATTGCTGACCCATCTAGTTTGGCATTGCCCACACTGAATGTTGCTGGCTCTTCAGGGTTTCAGATAGGGTCTTTCACAGCCCTACCTGGAGATGTCAGGGATTGCAACAGGATAAAAGGTAAAGTTAAAGGACTCCTGGACATTTAAGTCCAGTCAAGGGGTTGCAACACTCATTTCACTTTCAGGCCGAGGGAGGTGGCGTTTGTCCACAGACAGCTTTCTGGGTCATGTGGCCAGCATGACTGAACTGCTTCTGGTGCAACGGGACACCATGATGGAAACCAGAGCGAACAGAAATGCTGTTTACCTTCCCACCACAGTGGTACCTATTTATCTACTTGCACTGGTGTGCTTTCGAACTGCTAGGTTGGCAGGAGCTGGGACAGAGTAAAGGGAGCTCACCCCATTGCACGGATTCGAACTACCAACCTTCTGATCGGCAAGACCAAGAGGCTCAGCGCTTTAGACCACTCCAGGGACCATTTGTAAGCAAAGCATATGCTTTGCCCTTGAGCTGTGGCTCTTCCCTAGACCAGGTGGGACGAAATCATCTCTGGAAGGCCTGACCGTTTACCCAAGACACCTTCCAAACGTTGTGGAGCATTCTTGGCACAGTCTTCCTTTGAGAAGGGTGGCATGCTGAGCATGCCCAACGTGAAACAGAACAGGAGCTTTGCATGGGGACATTGCTTTGTGCCATGCTTTGCTCTCTTCTCAAACCACAGGAGAGTTATCAGAGTTGAAGTGATGCTGTGGGAGCCTTGTTAAGGCCCTATGGCAAGCTTTGCACATGGAGTCAAAATGGAGCCAAAGTTGACGTGGTAAATGCCAGCATCCCTTAGACCGTTCCTCTTGGGTCTAGTCCTTGCGGCATGAAGAGATCAGTCTGAAGGTCACCGCATCTCCCCACCGTAACGATGAAGCATTTCAAGCCCATCTTCTACGGCTAGCCGAGAAATTGCTCGTGGTTTATTATTTTCCCCTTCTCCACCCTTTCTCTCCCTCCCCCTTCCTTTCCCTGCAGCTGAGATATTACATTCGTTATTGTTTATTTTCTGCCTTGTTCCTGCTTCTAAAGGTTTCCCTTCTGCCCTCAGTTTTCCGTGAACTTTTCCCATACCACATGGGGCAGCTTGATGCCCTCTGATCCAGTGGGTTCCCTTGCGGAGGCCAGTTTCCCCAGCTGAAGCAGCCGAGCCTCTCTTGTGGCATTCTGCACAGCCATTTGGAGTCCCAGATGTAGGAAATGAAATAATCCACGCTCATACAGTCATGAAAGTGCCCATCTGGCACACAGGAACATCACGCAGTGGAGTCACACAAGCGTGAGCTCACTTTTGTTATGGCATTTCATAAACAGAGATGCAGTGAGCAGGCAAGGAAGGTCTTTGGGATAATAACAATCATATTCATCACCACAGTGAGTTTAGAAATGTGGGGTGGGGTGGGGGCAGAAGCATGCGGGAGAGGAGGGAGAGGGACCAAGAATGATAAAATACTAATAATTGCTCCAAGGATCCTCAGGAGAATGTTCCATCTCGCTTTTGGCATTGCTTCTTATTTATATAGTTCAGACTTCAGCTAGCAAGACAGAATATACTAGGTCTCTCAATAAATGAAGCTTCACCATTTCCCTCCTAAAAGGAATTAAGCCTTAAAAGGCCACCTCATAACATTTTGTTCCTAAAATGAAACCAGACTAAAACTGGAGTGTGCTGAGGTTGTTGGGAAGTCCAGCAATGCCCCTCTTCTCTAATCCTACAGGTTCTGATGACTCCAGTGGTGGTCTTGTTTATCTGCCATGAAGGCCACTGTTGTTGGTCTCTATGTGCCTCAAGAGTGCACCCCCAAGGGTGAAGTCAAACCGCTGCGTTAGCAGCACCAAAGTGACATCTCTGGGGTACAAGCTTGGCCGTGCGTATGCCCAGATGACAAGACCCTCCTCTCAGCCTTGCATATGTAGTTCAAAGGAAAGCAGAGCAATAGGTCTAGCACCAGCTTGGCTGAAAGAGTTGCCAGAAGGAGATGTATTCACTGGTGGAGGAAGAGGCGTGTGGGGGGAGTGCACCACCCCCAGCAGCGTGATCCCGGCAGGGTGCCATCGTGGCTGCCCCCCGCCCCCAGGACACACGCCAGCCCCGCCCCCGCCCCCGTCCCCACCTGTTCTCCACCCCCAGTTGGGCATGAAGCTCTGCCACTGGGTGTGTTACACCACCCAGTATGTCTCCTTCTGGTGACTGCTCAGTAACTGGTGGTGGTAAAGGTCATAGGTCTGTGCTAGAGCACAATCTTTTGCCTGCCAAAAGTTCCAGGTTCAATTCCTGGCATCTCTAGGTAGGGCTGAGAAAGACTTATGCCTCAATTTCTGGACAACTGCTTGTTGGTCGGAGCAGAAAATAGTGAGCTGCAACGGTTCCATGCCCTCCAATATTTGTCCGATGAAAACGGGGATGTCCCATTCCATAATCAGCATTTCACTATTTATATCCCACACATCTGACTTGGTTTCCCGAGCCACTCTGGGCAGCTTCCAACATGTTTATATAAAACATAGTAAAATATTAAACAGAAAACCCCTTTGCTATACAGGATGGCCTTCAGACAGCTCGGGGATCGAATAACTCCACACCCTCCAACATTTGAATGAAAATAGGGACATCCTAAGGAAAAGTGGGACATTCCAGGATCAAATCAGAAACCGGGATGGCTTCTCTAAATCAGGGGCGTCCCTGGAAAATAGGGACACTTGGAAGGTTGGCGGTTCAATGGTCTGCTTTGTTATATAAGGCTGTTTCGCATGTTCCTATAATTACTGTATTTGACATGCTCCAGGATTGAGATTTGGCATTAAGGTGGCTGCTTAAAGGTAAAGGGACCCCTGACCATTAGGTCCAGTCGTGACCGACTCTGGGGTTGCGGCGCTCATCTCGCTTTATTGGCCAAGGGAGCCGGCATACAGCTTCCAGGTCATGTGGCCAGCATGACTAAGCCGCTTCTGGTGAACCAGAGCAGCGCACGGAAACGCTGTTTACCTTCCCGCTGGAGCGGTACCTATTTATCTACTTGCACTTTGATGTGCTTTTGAACTGCTAGGTTGGCAGGAGCTGGGACCAAACAACAGGAGCTCATGCCATCACAGGGATTCGAACCGCCGACCTTTTGATCACCAAGCCCTAGGCTCTGTGGTTTAACCCACAGCGCCACCTGCATCTCAAGGTGGCTGCTTATGCATTGCCAAAAGTGAGGACAAAAAGGGACACCGTTTCCCTAAAAATTGCATATGCTAATTTATATTTATAGATGCAAATATAGAAATATTTGCCTTGATTTAAATAGAAATGCAGGTGACTTGAATGCCTGCTCAGTTTGCTGTCTGGTTGAGCAACATGAAGGCCGCAACTCTCCCTCCTTACAGGTTCTTTATTCTTAAAACTGGAATTGGGCAGAATAGCCTTTCAAACAGACGACACTGTCAGATAGAGGACCGTCCTTTATAAAGTAGGACACTTGGCCAAGGTCATGGGACTGAAACGGTATTATTGGCGCTGAGTCTTGGCAAGCGCTTCTTCAAATGGAACGCTTCTCTCCCGGAAATCAAATCTGGTTTATGAATGCACTTACTTTCAAAAGTCCAGGCCAAAGTAAATATATTGACAGATAAAGGAGGAGATAATAGAAAGGAATCTGTCTCCATCGGCCTGACTCTCTGCCTTACACACACACACACACACACACACACACACACAGCTGACATTCCACCAGTGGAGTCATAATTACAGAACAAGGTTGATGTGTAAATTAATCCTGTTGGGGCTGGGTATGCATGTTGTATTAGTCCTCTTGTTAATCCAGGACTTTAATATGATTTCCTCAAAGACACAAAGACTTCATTGGGGTATTCTGCCCTGTCAGAATGAGATTCTTGGTGGGTGGGAAGTCAGGGAACACCCTGAGACAGAGAACTCTGTGGCTCAGTACAAGTAAGTAAAGCGAGCCTAGATGTATTATTTTAGCTTTGTGAAGCAATTATAAGAATTTCCCTTAGCATTTTACTGGAGATTGTTGCGTATAGCAGCGATATGCTTTAGAGGTCAAAAGGATTAGATGTCGTTTTTCAGCCACAAGCACCAAAGGAACTCTTTATTATTATTATTATTGGGTTTTATAAACAAGAATGATACAATTCTCACTACAGCCAAGCAAAGACAACCAGCCACACCCTAAGCCACACTCTTCGGAATGGACCTTGTTCCTCATCCTGAAAATCTTGCTCGTTTTGCCTCAGTCTCCATTTCAAGAGATACGACTGTAGATATACCAGAGGAACTGGCACCCGATGGCTCAGCACTGAGCTAGACGTTTGTTTGTTTGTTTGCTTATAAATCATTTAGATCTGTTAATCGCCCCATCAGCTACAACAAGACGTTTAAAATAATTCTTTTGAAAAGACATAACATGCAATTCGGCACTCACTGGTTTGGCAGCTGGGGGGGTGTCAGGATGAGGCACAGGGATGGCTGCCTCTGCCGAAACACACACTGGTGAAAATGCACCTGTCCGCTGTATGGAGGCTGTGCCAAATAAACTACAGTGGTACCTCGGGTTACATACTGTCAGACCTGGCTCCAGGTCCCAGCTCACAGAGGACCAACGCTAGCCGGCAGTAATGTACAAAAGTCTTTATTGAAGTATAGTTTCCATTTTCAAGCCGCAGCTCCCCAGCTCTACGTCTAGGGGTTAGATCGGCGAAGCTCCATCTGAGTCTCCGCCCCCTGTACACCAGTTTAAGATTCTAGCCTTACTCCACCTCTTACGTCTCTCCTTTCTCCTCTGGGTCCTGCTACCCCCCGGGGTCCCTTCCTTCCTGGATTCTTCTGACGCTGACGTTGACCCCCCTGACTCCTCCCCCTCTTTTCGGCGGGCTTTGGGACCTGGCTCCCTATCCGGGCTGCCAACTGCGCCGCCCTCCTGTACATTTGAACTTGGCGCGCGCGCCCAGCCTTCAACCTTCCTCTCGACCGTTTCCTCGCTCCCCGATGGAGGCGTGGCCAATCCTGACTCATGTCCTCCCACTGGCAGTGCGCCGCCTGATCCCGATGCCTGGGACTCCTCCCCCCTACTGCACTCTGGTGTGGACGCTGGTCCTGATTTCCAACTGCTGCTCTCTGAGTCCCCTCTGGCCCCTTCTTCCTGGGGTGTCCCCCTCGGCACCCCCCTTGCTCTGACCATGGGAGCCCCTTTCTGTGAATCTTCCGATTCGCTGGAAAGACTCAGAGACCTCGGACCGCTGTCATCGCTAACATTTCCTTCGGACTCCTCCCCCTCGCTCTCTATTTCCTCCCTTTCCTGTGCCTCTGCTCCTGAACCCTTGACACATACGCTTCAGGTTACAGATTCCGCTAACCCAGAAATAGTACATCGGGTTAAGAACTTTGCTTCAGGATGAGAACAGAAATCGTGCTCCGGCAACGCGGCGGCAGCAGGAGGCCCCATTAGCTAAAGTGGTGCTTCAGCTTAAGAACAGTTTCAGGTTAAGAACGGACCTCCAGAACAAATTAAGTATGTAACCAGAGGTACCACTGTACTCCCATACCCTCCAAGTGTCCCTATTTTCCAGGGACAGTCCCAGATTTACAGAAGCCATCCTGGTTTCCGACTTGATTCCTGAATGTCCTTCTTTTCCTTAGGATGTCCCTAATTTCATCGGACAAATGTTGGCGGGTATAGAGTTGTCTGACCCCTGAGCCGTCAGAAGACAGCCCTGTATAGGGAAGTTTTTAAATGTTTAATTAGAGTTGCCATATTTCAAAAAGTAAGCACAAAGTTGTTGTGCTTTATTTGGCAAAATCTCAGTAAGAGAGAGAAGTTTTTACCTATTTTTTTAAAATAGGGAAAACATCAAAAAAGCAACACTTTTGATATGGGCTGCCATATGCCTGGGTTCCCCCAGATATTTTAGCCACTTTCAGAAAATTCCACCCTGACGCCGTTTTCGGTGGACAAAGCCCGGCTATGTCCAGGAAATTCCGGATGTATGGCAGCCCTAGTTTAATGTTTTATTATGTTTTTTTAATATATGTTGGAAGCCACCCAGAGTGGCTGGGGCAACACCGTTAGATGGTGGGGTATAAATAAGTAAAATAATTGTTGTTGTTCTTTAGTCGTTTAGTCGTGTCCGACTCTTTGTGACCCCATGGACCAGAGCACACCAGGCACTCCTGTCTTCCACTGCCTCCCGCAGTTTGGTCAGACTCATGCTGCTAGCTTCGAGAACACTATCCAACCATCTCGTCCTCTGTCGTCCCCTTCTCCTTGTGCCCTCCATCTTTCCCAACATCAGGGTCTTTCCCAGGGAGTCTTCTCTTCTCATGAGGTGGCCAAAGCATTGGAGCCTCAGCTTCACGATCTGTCCTTCCAGTGAGCACTCAGGGCTGATTTCCTTAAGAATGGATGGGTTTGATCTTCTTGCAGTCCATGGGACTCTCAAGAGTCTCCTCCAGCACCATAATTCAAAAGCATCCATTCTTCGGCAATCAGCCTTCTTTATGGTCCAGCTCTCACTTCCATACATCACTACTGGGAAAAGCATAATAATAAGTAAAATAATAAGTGAAATTATTTTACCATAAGTAAAATAATAATAATAATAATAATAATAATAATAATAATAATAATAGAATAGGACTTCCCTATTTTCACTGGAGAAATTTTGGAGGGTATGTGGTCCACTGAGTAAATTCTGCCCACCGATCTCCAAAATGGGGTGGAGTTGTTGTGGGTAGGAGGAGGAGCACCTCTATGCTAACTCCACCCTACCCTTTTTCAACAGAGCTGACCAACAGCATGCAAGAAATCTATTCCAGGAAGGGTCCTGGCACAAGTAATTCTCCTCCCCTGCCAAAATATTTGCCATTAGGGTTCCCGATCACGAGGAGGCTTCTCAACTCTTTCTACTGAATGCATTTAGGAGGCCCTTCAGGCTCGCCTCATGTGAGGTTCGGCCAGTGCATGTGGCTCCTCCCCCTATGCACGTGTTTTTCGAATGCACGAATAAGACTTTAGACTGTTGCTGAAGTTGCCTTTGAAGGACTTTACGACGCCACTTGTTTCTTACCTTGACAACGTGCAATAACTACACACGGTGTCGTAGAATTCTAAGGTAGGTTTTGGGATGCTCTTAAGGTATGTTTTGGGATGCTCTGATCCGTAAGTCATGCCTCCACTTCGAGCCGACATTCGGGGAAGAATTGCAGATTACTTAAAAAAGAAAAATGGTAAAGGCATGACAAGATTATTTCACCCCATAAATGGCGAGTGTTTACAAATGCGCTAGGTGACAGCTGGTATTATTTACCATGTCAGGTGAAAGGCTCAAAAACGAGAGGTCGGCTTGACATGGTGAATGCTACCTGTCACCAGGTGAGGGCGCATATATAAGTCGTATTAACTGCATGACGGTGACAACATCAAGCCCGTTTAGAAAGTAACGTGGGAAGCGACTGTCACGTAAGTGAGCAAAAAGCGCTTTTGTTCTTGCCATGCACTGAGCGATTCTCCTACACGTACTGGGGAAGTTGACAATTTCTCCACTTTCCCTGTTATCGGGCAGCTGATCCTTTTGTTACGGGTCAAAAGGACAGGATGCTGTTTTCTGAGGCGGGTGGAAAGGAGGGGGAGTTTGGCGCAAGGAGCTAGATAAGTTCACTCTACTTTGTGAATACTCTTGAGACAATGACACTCCAGCAGGGGATCTTAATATGGATTGTATTTGTGACACAATATTCGTAGTAACCCTGATATCCTCTCTTAGGATGTAGGAGGATGTGGTAGTAATGGCCTAGACGACGGGGCCTTGCCACAAAATGGTGTACCCCTACTTTTGGTGACTCTTTCTCCAAGCTGGGATGTAGTGCTGGAGAGTAAGGCCTGGGCTCTCCAGAGCTTGTTGAATCCTGACTCCCATCAGCCCCAGCCAGCATGGCCCATGGTCAGGAATGATGGGAACTGGTGTTACCGTGGTGCTATAATATGAAAAGACACAAGATAGGATTGGCACTGTGGAATTGTGGCACTTATCAACAGTGGCCACAAATCTCACAAATTCAAACTAGCCTAGGGTAACCTCTCATCTGTATCATCCTTTCTGAGCACAATTCAAAGTGTTGGTGCTGACCTTTAAAGCCCTAAATGGCCTTGGTCCAGTATACCTGAAGGAGCGTCTCCACCCCTATCGTTCTGCCCAGACACTGAGGTCCAGCGCCGAGGGCCTTCTGGCGGTTCTCTCGCTGCAAGAAGCCAAGTTACAGGGAACCAGGCAGAGGGCCTTCTCGGTAGTGGCAGCCTCCCTTCAGATATCGAGGAAATAAACAACTACAGTGGTACCTCGGGTCACCAGTTCAAATCTTGCCTCTGCCAAGAACTACAGACGCTTCAGGTGTCCCTATTTTCCAGGGACAGTCCTGGATTTACAGAAACTGTCCCGGTTTCTTTTTCAATTCTGGAATGTCCCACTTTTCCTTAGGACACCCGTATTTTCATTGGAGAAATGTTGGAGGGTATGAATAGGATGTCCCTTTTCTCACTGGATAAATTTTGGAGGGGATGTCCCTATTTTCACATTGGCAGGTATGGAACTATTTGGGCAGCCTTAGGCTAGTTCTCTGCCTCAGCTGTTCATCTATAAGATGGGTATAATACCAACCTACCTTGTTGGAAGGATTTTTGAGATAATGCGACGTGCTTTGAACACCTAATGTAATAGGTGGCTTTGATACATGTACAGTTTTTGTGTGTCATGTGGGTGAGATTAGATTTTTCCCATTGGCGAACAAATTTGCAGTTTGGGGTGTATGCGTCAGGAAATGAGATTTACCTGCAACAGAAGTAGCAAACTGTAGGGGAATGGTTGCAACAACAACCTCACAGTTTTTGTGAAAACAACCCTCTCATTCAGAAAGGCCCTTTACCCCACTGGTTAATCCAGCCGTGTGGCTAATATGCTTGATTCACCATCTGGCTCCACGACAGGAAGGTTTCTATCTGGGAAGAACTTATTATAATAAGTAACTTTATAAGCAGGAGTAAGCCATCCCAGCAGACTGTAAGGGAACTTGCAGAGTTCCCAAATTAATCTTCGCTCTAACCCTGAAAAGCCACAAAGCTAATTGGAGAATTGAAAGCTTTCAAAACATGTTAGGGAGCTTGATGGGTACACGTGGAAATAAACACAAACATTTAGATAAAGCCACCATTTTAATTGTATTAATTCTGCCAATTAATGATAATGGAAGAGCCGTCCAATTAGCTAAATAGCTAATAGTTTTATCAAGCAGAGGCTGGCAATTTAAAGCAAACAAATTCTTTCTAATTTTATCCCCTTGCTCACCAAGATATTTAAAGGATAATGGGGGAATCCAATAAAGGATATTGCTCAAAGAGAGCTACATTTAAATTGCCTAATGGCTTTAAGAGTTTTACCTCAATTAACGAATACTAAACCTGAGCACTTAGTAGATTCCTGTAAAAGAGACATCATTTGGCCAATTGAAGAGAGTTTAAGGAAAATTATAAATTAACGTACTCTCTGCATAAACAGTGGCTACATTATGGCTAATGCTTCCCGGCTCCTCAGCCCCACAGTGACTACCCAAACAGCAAGAGGGAAAACACAAACCAGAAGCAAGGAAACTTTCCTGCAAAAATAAATGTACAAAAATGTACATTGGGCCACATCTTATGAGCTCTGAAATGTCTTGTTGAAGGGCAAAAAATCAAAACAAACAACAACAACAAAACATGTTGGGCATTCAATGGACAGAAGAAAGCCTGCATAATAATGCGGAGTATAAAATAAATATCATTAAAGATATGTATGTGAAGAAGCATTCTGGAACATGTCCAGATTGATCCAGATGGATAATTGAAGCTATTGCCTTCCTATGTCTTAAGGGCTAACTATACGCTCCACGCAAATGTAAACTTTAGAGCTCCACCACTGTTTTAATTTTATTTTTCGTAAAGAAAAGTAGCTTCAGGGATAGATGGCTAAGGGTCTATGGAACACATGGTGCTTCCACGCGGAAGTTTATTGTGGACTTGGTCTTGCTCACGCATGCAAGTTTTTTACACTGTCCACACAAGATCTCTCTCTCTCTCTCTCTCTCTCTCTCTCTCTCTCTCTCTCTCTCTCTTATTCTCTTATTAAATTTTATGTTTTACAATTTAAAGTACTCATTTTTTACATCCTTAAGATATCAATGACTTCCTTTCTACCCTTTCCATGGTTCATTTTGCATATCATAAATCCCTGCATATTTTACGAAAACTGTACCATTCAGTATGCTATTATTACATCCATCAAAACTTATTTACACTGTTGAATTTATCTTAAATGTTGTCAGCGTTTTTCAGCTGTACACAGTTATTTCCCATATATTCAATAAACATTTTCCAATCTTCTCTAAACGTACGTTCTTTTTGTGCTCTTGTTCTATATGTTGAGTCTGCAAGCTGCGCATATTCTGTCAACTTAAGTTGCCATTTTTCTCTGGTTGGGACCAACCACACAAGATCTTCCTCATCAAAGTGCCACCCAATATTCCCCCCACCACATTTAATCCAGATCTACCACTTCTGCTTAAAAATAAATAAATACCAGATGGACATGTTGTTGTTGTTGTTTAGTCGTTTAGTCGTGTCCCACTCTTCGTGACCCCATGGACCAGAGCACGCCAGGCACTCCTGTCTTCCACTGCCTCCCGCAGTTTGGTCAAACTCATGCTGGTAGCTTCAAGAACACTATCCAACCATCTCGTCCTCTGTCATCCCCTTCTCCTTGTGCCCTCCATCTTTCCCAACATCAGGGGCTTTTCCAGGGAGTCTTCTCTTCTTATGAGGTGGCCAAAGTATTGGAGTCTCAGCTTCAGGATCTGTCCTTCCAGTGAGCACTCAGGGCTGATTTCCTTCAGAATGGATAGGTTTGATCTTCTTACCGTCCATGGGACTCTCAAGAGTCTCCTCCAGCACCATAATTCAAAAGCATTAATTCTTCGGTGATCAGCCTTCTTTATGGCCCAGCTCTCACTTCCATACATCACTACTGGGAAACCATAGCTTTAACTATAGCAGTAGACTAAATGGGAAAATATCATAGGGTAGTCATTTGATGAGGATGATGCTGTGTTGACCCTGCAGAAAAAGTCTATGCATGACAGCACAATAAACTGCTTTGTGTGGAGGAACTTCTGCTCACCTCCCACACAGTTTTAGCAAGGTGTTGATGCTTGCTTACATGGTGGGAGCAACACAGGTCTGCATAACTGGTGACCCAGCCACATCCTATGGCTTACGAGCTGCTTTTCTCACCTGCCTCATCCTCCTTTCCGCAGTTAGCAAAACCAGCGGATTCATGGCCACACCTGGGCCGCACCCTGACATGTGAGCCTCTGGCTGTTGATGGTGGGGAAAACACAGCCCTCTGCCCTAGACAGCATCTTAGGAGTGGTCACCAGCACTTGGCAAACCTGGAGTGAACCAATGTGTGTTTGGATAGCCAACAGGGAATTGCAGGTGGGCAGAGCTCTGCTGCAGCAGGCATTGTACAGACATCTCATTGGCTGCTGTGAGAAGACAATGCTGGACTAGAGATGCAATTGGTTGGACTAGATAATAATAATAATAAATTTTATTTTTACCCCGCCCTCCCAAGCCAAGACCGGGCTCAGGGCGGCTAACAACCAATAATAACAGCAAGTTGATTAAAATACAATTAAAAAAAACAAGATTAAAATACAACATTAAAACATTAAGATGCAGCCTCTTCACAGGAGGAGAAAGGAAAAAGAAAGAGGTGGAGGGAATCAAGTGATTCTAAGCCAAAGGCCAGGTGGAACAACTCTGTCTTACAGGCCCTGTGGAAAGAAATCAGATCCCGCAGGGCCCTGGTCTCATGAGACAGAGCGTTCCACCAGGCTGGAGCCAGTGTTGAGAAGGCCCTGGCTCTGGTTGAGGCTAATCTAACTTCCTTAGGACCCAGGACATCTAGGGTGTTGCTATTTATGGACCTTAAGGTCCTCCGTGGGGCATACCAGGAGATGAGTCATGGTCTCATGTTCAAATGTTGGTGCTTTAAAATATAAGTAGCTGGCCTTGTCTCAGTGAATGTAGAGGTTTATTGTACCTTGCCACCCTTCATTATTCTAGCCTGCCCCAACAGAGAACCATCCCGTCCTGTAAGCCCAGCATGCCAAAGTGGCTGACCCAGGTGATATTTTAAAATAATAGTCGTTTCCATCACCGTCATCTTTCACAATAGGAGATTTCTAGGGATCTAAGCTTTGCTAAGTAAGGGATTGTCAGTATGAGAACCATCTGCCCGCCTAATAGCTGATATATTTAAAATTTCATCCCATTTACTGACGGAGCTAACATCCTCCTCTATTCATTCTCCATTCGTGGCCTTTGTTTAGCAGCCATTAACAGTGATGTATCTAAGATTAACTTCTAATGTCGTCGTTTTTAACTGAGCTCCTGTTCTAAGCTTCACTTTAGTTGCTTTCAGTTGCTCTGCTGGCACAAAGCACCACTATATCTGGCAAATCTGGTCCCCGGAGGATATTCTTGGCATATGGGCATTCATAGATGGTGCAGAATCATTATTTTCATTTCCACTGGGAATCCCAGTGGAATCCCAAACACTTTATTGGCATAGAGCACTCCTTGCAATCAAGACACGCCTGATTAAAATAGGCATTAAATATAATTAAAATATACCTTGAAATCAGCTTACGTGCCAGATAGTTTTATAGGACAGCGTTGCTTTTCAGATACATTGACATTTGTTCCAGTTTAAAATGTTGATCTCTAGACTGACGAGAGCAAAATGTGGGTTGGATCTCTGAAAAAATCTGTATTTGATTCACATACCGTATTTTTCGCTCTATAAGACGCACCAGACCACAAGACGCACCTAGTTTTTGGAGGAGGAAAACAAGAAAAAAAATATTCTGAATCTCAGAAGCCAGAACAGCAAGAGGGATCGCTGGGCAGTGAAAGCAGCAATCCCTCTTGCTGTTCTGGCTTCTGGGATAGCTGCGCAGCGTGCATTCGCTCCATAAGACGCGCACACATTTCCCCTTACTTTTTAGGAGGGAAAAAGTGAGTCTTATAGAGCAAAAAATACGGTAATTCTTTTTTTTGTTTTTTTGTTTTTGACATTTACAATGTTGGTTTTTCCATTTGATTTTTAGAGGTATAGATTTGGGTTGAGGTCCAAAGCCCTTATGCAGCATCTGTTGCTAGCTGGGGCAGAATCGAGTTGAAATGGAGCCAGCAATGGGAGGAAGCATTTCAAGCTCACAGCCAAGGCAAATTTGACCATATCAATCATACATCAGCACCTGGAGTACAGATTACAGGTAAGTCAATCCACTGTGAAATGTAAATAATCAAAAGGTGGTGAAAAGTGCAAGGGCTGTGTGTGTGTGTGGGGGGGGGAACAGTATAGAAAGATTCCCATATAAATATAGGCTAGAAAGAATGGAAACCAGCTTCTAAAAGAGATGTAAGCCTGCAGCTCTGTATGCGCTTACTGAGAAGAAAGTCTCATCGAACTCACATCTGAGAAGACATATATAGGATTGTGCTGTATGTGGCAAACTAGATGTGATGACAGCATACCCACTTTGCATGTCCCAGTTGTGTATAACATGGTGGCCCTAATATTTTAGAGCAAATTGTGCACAATGCTGGGTAGAGCAAAATCCTCACCCTTCTTACAGCTTCCCTCCCCATAGGATCAGTGCTTCCCCCCCTTAGAAATGTTTAGGGTTACTGTCATTTTGACTCAAGAAAATTACCATTTTATAGTTCAAATTGGGAAAAATAAATACAGTAAATGGACAAAAGTACAAAGAACATGCATTACTTCATATTACACAGCTGACAGCACACAGTAACTTCCATGTTGGCATGAGGTTGTGTGCACTAACATCTTCCTGATTCCTCTGCTTGCTGTTGGTGTCCGTCGGCGGTAGTAACAATGAAACTGACCAATCACCGTGCTGGATTCCAACTCCTACTTCACACATTAAACGCTCGCTTCTGTCTGAGACTCAGGAAACACCGTGACAGGAAATGAGGCTGCCATCGGGGGTGGTAACAGAACTGACAATTCATCGTGCTATTCACTGTGCTAGAGAAGAAACTAATTTTTATTTTTTTTAGTTTATTCTTCCGTTAGATTCACAAATTGTTTAGGGGTATGCATACGCAGTGCCGGATTTATGCATAAGCTAAACAAGCTCTAGCTTAGGACTCCACTCTCTTGGCCCTCCCCCCCCAAAAAAATTAAAGGGAAAAAACCCTGGATGTACATTTCCAAAATATAAGATAAAAAACAAATAATATAAAACCTACATACAGTTAGAGCTTAATAATTATATTATTAATATACTTCTTCTTAATTGTATTTCAGTTCAACAATTACTTTGATAAAATACATATTTTGTTATGTGCAAATGGCTTTAGATACCTATTAGGTCCATAAATTGCCATATAGCATATATCCAACACAAAGAACAGTGACAATTTGTTGTTGACAAAGGACAGCTGGACATATAAAGGGCCCCATTGCCGTCCGTAGCTTAGGGCCTCATCAAATCAAAATCCGGCCCTGTGCGTACCCCTACATACCCCCAGAAAAAAAGCACTGCATAGGACTATGGCACACACACTGTAGAGTTTAGTAGGCAGACATACTCTTGAGAAAGTGAGGAGGTAGAAAGGTAACTGGTAGCCCAGGAGAGGGCCAGTTCCCTGGCCTTTCTCCTGCAGCTCTTTCTTTGCTTACGCCATTGGTGATTAATTGGTCCATTGCATTGTCTCACTGAATGTCACTCGTTGAACGATAGGCTAGCCCTGGTTTCTTTTGCTCTGTCACCACACTGCAAATGACTCACTTCACATGTTTCCTCACCCCATTCCATCTCGCTAGCTGACTACCCGCTATTTCATGTTGGGTTCATGACCAAATTGGCTGGAGCCAGGTCAAGAATATCGGGGGTATTGCTTTCCGATACAGCAGTGCCAACTTGAATAAAATATTGTGGAGGCCCAGGTAAGCCCAGTTCTGCATAATTGATCACAGGACACTGTGCCCACACGCCATTTGAATGGCAATGCCCATTAACTTTGGGGACCCCCCAGCCCCCTCAAATAATTTATTGTGGGGGCTGAAGTTGGATCCTATGTGTCAATGTCATTAAGTATAGCCTTCTGTGGTTCCACGGCTAGCAGCAAGTTTCCGCTGCTGGGAATAAATTATGTGGCTTGTTACTCCCGTTTTAATCAGTGGCAAGTCTGTTTAAATCAGTGAAATTAAATTGGTATAAATTGCTGGATCTGACCCAAAGCTCAGACAATCAAGAGTGGATGTTTTTCATCAACTTCAATGGGCTTCCATGAGGCATTGACTGAGGTCAAGAGAAGGGCTTTGACGGCGTCTGTAGGTGTGTGGAATGATTTCTGGAGAAATAGAGGGAAGAGCTTCTCGTGGGTGCGAGAAAGGAAGGCTCCACATCTCTGGAAGGTCATTGTGTTTGGCACACTCTCAGACAGCAAGAACCTCCCTGTATCGAGAAACCATAAGAAAGGCATCTGATATATGTTAATAGGGGTTGGTTTGATGCTGCGGATTAGCACACAGAATTGGATGTATGACAGCAGGTTCTGTGCTCATTTGAGCAAATGGACCACTCCTTTCTAGCCAAGGCCTGCCCAAGGTTGCTAACACAGTGGGAGCAGCTGGCTGGCTAGAGTGCTGTTGTGGAGCTCCTGGCAGTGACACCACTACTGCTTACTGGTATGGTGCTGGGAACAGGGTGGCGGTGAGGTTGGGGCAGTATGGGCGCACTGACAGGAGTTGACCTTGCCACCGGGAGTCCAGCTTCATAGCACTGGGCCATTTCTCCTGTTACCACTGAGGTTCTGGATAGGGATGCTCACAGCTGTAACCACTCATGAATTAAAGAAATAAAAGAGGAAGGAGTCGAGGGGAATTCTGAAAGTGAGTGAACGCAGCAGTAAAATCTTGCACTGCCATCAATTTGGTGTTGACCTGACCCACCGAGTGGCTATGCACCCAAGTGGTGGCTGTGGGGATCTTGCGAGGGGAACTGCTCACATGGCAGAGAAACATGGGAAACTGCCTTATTCTTGAGGGTTTCAGACAGAGATCTCTCCCAGGACAGAGAGAATCGGGGATTGAACCTGTGACCTTCTGTGGACAAGACCGCTGAGCCACGGCCCGTGATATCCCACTGCGCATGCAGGACCCGATCCATATATTGTTTGCCTAACTTTGATGTGCCTGAGGAACACAGGCATGCTTTAACAAGAAAAGGGGATTTCCTGCACAGAACAAATGGCTTCCTTCCAATCTGGCAGCTACCATTTACTACTGAAAGATATACCTTTTCTTCGGTGCCTTTTAGATGACACAAATCTGTACGTGTTCAGTTTATTATTTAATGCTGGCCTCCTTAATCTTCTAATATTCGGGATTTTGGACTCAAAATGGGTAGAGCAAGGAAACCTTCCAGTGAAATAGATGCAGTGTGTGAAGTCTGGCAGGTGTAGTGAGAAAACAGGTAGCATACCTGTTTTTGTGAGTGCTGTAAAGGAGTCCACCTGGCTGGGAAGATGCTTCTGCCAGATTCCAAGGGTAGAGGGACTGCCTATAATGCGCTTACTATTAATCACTTCTGATGTTTTACCTCATTAACCCATGGCCCTAATTCCTCTCCTACTATCTTCATTGCTTCCATGAATGTTTCCTGACACCCTCAAAGCACATGCACAATTGCTTCATTTTCCCCAACCTTTTATCACCATCATCTTTATTAGCTTGCCAAGCCACATCTGAGATGCGAGGTACAAAAGGTAGCCTGTTCTTAGCTCCAGAGTGTTGACTCAGCCTGCTTCCCTGATGCAAATGAAAAGACAGCCAGCCAGGTATGCCCTTTAGGTCTTGATGCTCACAGCAATTCGGAACCTGCCCATTAATCCAAACCTTAGCCATAACAGTCTGGGATTCCGGTATTTAAAAAGAAAAGGCAACAAATTCCATAATGGAAAGCAAGCATGTAGCTCCCTGTCTAAGGATCTTATGGAGCGCCACTGTGGATTTCATCCAAGTCTCTACTCTGGTTTTAGCATTGCTCCTAATTATATCTATGTCAAAGCTTTCTACAGAAAGCTCAGGTCAGCGTATTAACTTGAGGGTTATCACAAGTCCGAGATGGGGAACCTGCAGCTTTCCGGATATTTTCAATCTCCAGTTCTCATGAACCTAAACGGCCTTGGTCCAGTATATCTGAAGGAGCGTCTCCACCCCCATCGTTCAGCCCAGACATTGAGGTCCAGCACCGAGGGCCTTCTGGCGGTTCCCTCACTGCCAGAAGCCAAGTTACAGGGAACCAGGCAGAGGGCCTTCTCGGTAGTGGCACCCGCCCTGTGGAACGACTTCCCACCAGATGTCAAAGAGAAAAACAACTACCAGACTTTCAGAAGACATCTGAAGGCAGCCCTGTTTAGGGAAGCTTTTAATGTTTGATGTATTATAGTATTTTAATATTCTTTTGGAAGCCGCCCAGAGTGGCTGGGGAAGCCCAGCCAGATGGGTGGGGTATAAATAATAAATTATTATTATTATTATTATTATTACTACTACTACCCTAGGCATCGTGGGTGAGGGATGATGAAAGTTGTAGTCGAACAATATCTGGATTCCTCAGCCCTGAATTAAGTTGAGAGGTAAGGTGGCCAATCTCAGCCAGCAAGCTTTGTTGCTCAGCGGAAATTTGGACCCCGCTCTCTCTGCCCAATATAAATCCAGCGCTTTTATGGCACTGTGTTGACTCTCCACTTGAGCCTTTGATTGGAGTAGACCTCTGTGCAATAATGATTAGTTCATTACTATGATGCTTCTTGGTTGGGTTATGAGCACCTCTAAGTTGGAGGACTTCTGGTGGTTCCCCATGTTCCTGAGGCTTGGTTGGCCCTCACCAGGGACCAAGCCTTTAGCGTGGCAGGCCCTGCCCTCTGGACCACCCTACTACTAGAACAGAAACCATCCCTCCTGTTGGATGCTTTCTGATTTATTTTTTTGGGTAGGCCTTTACAGCATGATTTTAACCAATCAATATTTATTGACATTGTAAATGAAGTTTTTATAGATACATTGGTTGATATTTTTTTCTTATATGTTGGATTTTGCCTTGCTGTATTTTTTTTAAATGAAAGTGTGGCTTATAAACCTGTAAATAAAATAAATCCATAATTAAATCAATAAGAGGTCTGATAAGAGGTCTCTTTCTAAAGAGAAGATGGAATCTTCTTTTCCCCTGCTAGACTCCTCCTCCCTCCCTCCAAAAAACCTTGTTACTGTAGTTAGTCAGGTTAGTCACCAAAGCCTCAGCTAATGGCATCCCCTCAGTTTTTCTCCCTCCTTGGTTTCTTGGCCTAATACTAAACATGCTTACCAGTGTGCTAACATCAACTCAACCGGTCTACCATATGTTTTGACCAGAATGTAAAGATGTTATGTCATGGCTGACATGGAATGGACAATGTGAAACTAGTTATGTACTTATAATGATGTAAGCTGTATGTAAAAGAGTATAAAAGGCTGTGTGAAATCTGCTATCTGTACAATACCCATCACTTACGGGACTGTGCTTTACTGCAGTGAAGTTGATAAAGAGTATTGTCTTGCTGGAATCCTTTGTTGCATTTCTTATTAAATTCCCTCCCTGGAATGAACCGGAGGGGTGGTTTTAGCCACTCCCTTGACACCAGGAAATACATACCAATAAACTCAGTAGGCTTAATTCCAAATAAACTTGTTAAAAATTGAGATGTCAAGGCAGTTTGATGTGAGAGAGTTCCATACCTGGGCTGGGCCCTTGGAAATTAAACCACAAACCTGTGAGCACAGTTCCATCTTGTTTGTACAATTTCTGTCTTTAATTGTGAAACCCTACAAGATTTAATTGTGAAACACGACAAGGTAAGAAACGGAATTATTACACGGATAGCAACACTCCTACTCCACTCTATTTTGGTGGGGAGGCTTCTTTGCTTCTTCTTTAAATGAAAAGCCGCGCTGATGATAATTATGACAATTGCTCAGGGTGTAAATCATTGCATAATTTTAATTCATACCAAAATGAGAACTGGCAGTGACACTACCTGCATGACACACCCAGAACATTATTACTCAATTGCACATATCCTATTGTGACTAATTGCATAATAATTAGTCTTTCTTAATATTCAGGCACACATTAACATTCTGTCTGGCATGCTTGCTCCTCCCCCTCCCCCCGCAAAATAAAAAACAATGTACAGCTCATCAAGTATGTAGTGAACAGCTGCCAAGCTGGCCTTCAGGTTTAATATATTTTAAGTAAAACATTATTGCATACCCTACATATATCTGAGTAGATTTCTGGCATACCCCTCCTTCCTGCTTGATGTGTGCAAAGCTCGTTTATTTGATTCCTGCCCATCAATTAAACCTGATCCGGAAGCAAAATTGAATATATGTGCACTCTCCAGATCAGAATTGGTAAACTGTAGGCTTTGCACTGGATCCAATGATGTCCTTCATATGGAGAGAAGACTGGATTCTTCCAACAGTGGAATGGAGAGGAGGCCGTTTTGCCAATTCCCCTTGCAGCTGCTGTGTTTCCCATTATCTTCTCCAGAGGATTGGGTAATCCTTTGAAACAGTGTAGAAAGTGGAATGGGCAAAAATGGCCACTTTCCCCATCAGTTGAGGTTAGTCCATGAGAGCAAAGGGGGCACTGTCCAACCAACTTTAGTGTGCCCTCAAACAGCCCGCCGCTTGCTTTCCTAATTAACTAGTCCAGCGGGGACAACTAGCCATGACAGCTTCTGCCTCCTTAGTCTCAGTGTTGTGTTTGCAGAGTTAAGCATGGAAGAGGATGGAAAGGGCAGACTTCGGTATTTCAAAGTTCAGCGAACCTCAAATTTGGCACCCCTCCCGGTCTCTTGCCTTCCATTCTGCTCAGTTCAGTAGTAAATCATAGTTGTGGCGCCCTGTGGTACCCCCTAGGTTTGGAACCAGTTATGCTGCCCTAAATCCACCTCTGAGGACAGGGATAAAGCTAGAATGAGTTGCGCATGCCTGTCATTGGCTCTGGTTCTGCCAACTATTGGCCTCCCTAACTTCTGCCCTACCAATGCCAGTGTGCTCCAGGCACCACAGCCATGGGTGGAAGGCTCCCCTGCATCAAGATCCTGCCCTCTGGCTAACACCCCAGAGGACAGGATCACACTTCAAAACGACCTTGACAGATTAGAGAACTGGGCAAAAACAAACAAGATGAATTTTAACAGGGAGAAATGTAAAGTATTGCACTTGGGCAAAAAAAATGAGAGGCACAAATACAAGATGGGGGACACCTGGCTTGAGAGCAGTACATGTGAAAAGGATCTAGGAGTCTTGGTTGACCACAAACTTGACATGAGCCAACAGTGTGACGCCGCAGCTAAAAAACCCAATGCAATTCTGGGCTGCATCAATAGGAGTATAGCATCTAGATCAAGGGAAGTAATAGTGCCACTGTATTCTGCTCTGGTCAGACCTCACCTGGAGTACTGTGTCCAGTTCTGGGCACCACAGTTCAAGAAGGACACTGACAAACTGGAACGTGTCCAGAGGAGGGCAACCAAAATGGTCAAAGGCCTGGAAACGATGCCTTATGAGGAATGGCTAAGGGAGCTGGGCATGTTTAGCCTGGAGAAGAGGAGGTTAAGGGGTGATATGATAGCCATGTTCAAATATATAAAAGGATGTCACATAGAGGAGGGAGAAAGGTTGTTTTCTGCTGCTCCAGAGAAGCGGACACGGAGCAATGGATTCAAACTACAAGAAAGAAGATTCCACCTAAACATTAGGAAGAACTTCCTGACAGTAAGAGCTGTTTGACAGTGGAATTTGCTGCCAAGGAGTGTGGTGGAGTCTCCTTCTTTGGAGGTCTTTAAGCAGAGGCTTGACAACCATATGTCAGGAGTGCTCTGATGGTGTTTCCTGCTTGGCAGGGGGTTGGACTCGATGGCCCTTGTGGTCTCTTCCAACTCTATGATTCTATGATTCTAAGGAGCCTTCTGCTGGGTCATTGCTGGATAAAACCCTTTGGCTTCCACATCCAATTTAGAGAAGGTGTGATACAAAACTTTGCATTCTGAATCTATCAGTGTCTGGTTTATTATTTATACCTCACCCATCTGGCTGGGTTTCCCCAGCCACTCTGGCCGGCTCCCAACAGAATATTAAAAACATGATAAAACATCAAACATTAAAAAATTTCCCTAAACAGGGATACCTTCAGATGTCTTCTAAAAGTCAGATAGTTGTTTATTTCTTTGACACCTGATGGGAGGGCATTCCACAGGGTGGGTGCCACTACTGAGAAGGCCCTCTGCCTGGTTCCCTGTAACCTCACTTCTCTCAGGGAGGGAACTGCCAGAAGGCCCTCGCTGCTAGACCTCAGTGTCTGGGCTGAACGATGGGACAGAGACACTCCTTCAGGTATACTGGGCTGAGGCCGTTTAGGCTTTAAAGGTCAGCACCAACAGTATAGTGGCAATGTTATTGTGAGGCTATCATACATGAATGCTGGAGGTGGGGAGGACAATGGCAGAGACTACAGGGAACAGAGGTTGAATAGCCAAGAATGGATTTTGGAAAATAGAGGATAGTCTCTTTGTATGGACATCTCATGTGAAAATAATTCCGAATGGCTACCCAATGCTATTTTTGGCTGCTGGGAGACCAGAATGGGCATAGATGTATCTTATCATCATCTTATTAATTTGATTATTTATGCCCCCGTCCACCTGGCTGGGTTTATCCTGCCACTCTAGGCGGCTTCCAGCTGATCACTGCACTGGGCCCAATGCACAATGGCAGTAAGACCATCTCTGCCCCCAGGATACCCCGTTTTGGGGCCTTCCATTGGCTGGTCCTGGCAGCATCCAGCTGACCACAGTCTTGCCAGTGTTTATGATTGGCAGGTAGAAGGTGGGGTGCTGTCAGTGGAAGCCAGTGAGAGGCTGGGCAGAGGGACACCTCTCCCCAAGTAACCCATCCTCCCCACTTGGCGAAAGGTGGATTTGAATTGCTTTGCCTATCTCATTGACATCCATGTCTTTAATGCTCCAGTTTAATCCATCTGTTAAAGCTATATGTGATGTAGGCTACAAATTTCAAACGATTTCCAGCGTTATAGTGGAGCTACTCTAAAGTAAGTGGTACAAGGATTTTGGTTATATAGGCAGATTTGTGGAGGATGATAGTTCCAAATTTGTCACATTTTGGGAAAAGATTGGTGTGGCACTTTTAAATAACACTGGATGTTTCACCCAGTTGCCCCAGAAAGGAGAAGGTGGGAAAGCAAGAGTAGCAGAGTAAACTTGGAGTCATTTATGTGTTTGGCTTTATCTTTCAAGTCCAAATGGACCAAAATCCTTGAAATCTATTTTGATCTTAAATTAAAGAAAAACAAACAGGGGAAAAAAAGAGAATTGCACCTGGCCCGACAAAAGTGACTTGTTTGCTTGACATGATTTCAAGTGGCTGGGATATTAAAACTCAGAAAAAAGGGGGTTTGTAATGGAAATGCTGACAGACTATTAACTATAGCATCGCTGCTCTAATAAATGGAATGGGCTGTCGTAATCTCTAGTTCATAAATATGCAAATACAAGACAGAGGATTTGCTCCAAAGGATGTCTCTATAATTTTAACTGACCTTTTCTGCTACTAAACGAGCCTGTTGCTTCTGGTTTCACACATTAAATACAAAGCACTGACTATTTTGCTTCCGGGATCTCAGCCTGTTTCTCCTGGAAAGAGCGTCAGAATTTCCACCTTGTTCAGTGGATGCAAAGGCTGGGCCCCAAATGTCAACACAAGGTTGAAAGTCCCGATCACTGAGCAAAAAACAACACACCCCTCCTTTGCTGTGAGCATTTTTGGTTTTGTACACATTCATATTCATGCCTAAATTGTTTGCTGAATTAATTATTCCCCCCCTTTTTTGAGGGGGGAATTGAAGTGCCTCTTTTCCATTCATGTGTCAAAGACCCTTCCGAACTGCCAAAATCCAGTCAGTCACTCGATGATAAACAGCCCATCAACACAATGATATCGAATTTGAACGTTTTCCAGTTTCCTGCTTTGGGCCAAATGGAGGTAAAACCAATGACTTAATATTTAATAACCTAAATGTAATTTGTTTTGTGTCTTCTACTACATGGGAAAGAATTGGACGGCGAGCAGTTTTGCAGATTCCAACCCCTCCCCCCTCCCCTTAATTATTTTAAGCTATTCATCCTGGTATCTGGCCCACTGATGCTCAGCCAAATTGCCAGCAGGGGAGAGATCTGTCCAATCCTGAAGCTAAATGAGTCACTGAGAGTCAATCTGTTTAGTTTCTCTTGCTGCTGGGGGCTCCTCTGTCCTGGCCTCCATGCTGCTCCAGTCAGTCAGGGTTGGGCCTCTTTCTCCATATCTCTGCTCTGCTCATCACAGCTGTTCATGGGTTCTGACTAGCTGGACACTCGGTCCCAGACGCTTTGATCTCCATGCTACACAGTTCTCGCTCGGATGGAAAATGAAGACATCCTGGCCCTCCGTAGGTTGCTGTTGCAGTAGTTTATCAGGAATCTAGATGGGAAACGCAACAGACAAAACATTCAGTTTGGCATACAAAAACCTTCCCCCCATTGTGTTCCCATATCCCAAGGACAAAAGCAGAACCTTTTTCCACACAGGACAGCAGCCCAAGATAACTGCAGCAGCAGAGAGCTTTCCTCTTTCCCTTATAAGCCCAGACTTGTCAGAAGTATAATGCACACATAATGAAAACACGGTGTATATAATCTCTAAAGTGGAATGTGAAGGTCCTTGCTCGCCTTGCTAAGAAGCTAAAACTCCACGATTTCCTCCCTTCTTCAGAGTCGCAATTCAATTACGCAAAACTATGCACCAGTCTTTAAGAACTCCGTGTACGATTAAGATAACTGGTATTTTCATGGTAAATGATTAAATTAGCTGACACTGTTTTATGCTGAACTTTGCCATCGAGGCTGACATTTTTATGCACAGTACGTTGTAGACGGCTGGTAATCTAAACTGCTCTGCGCCTCTCATCTTTCAAAGCATTTCAACAGCTATAGAGCCATTCAGTTTCGGTTTATTTGCAAGAAGTTGGTGTGCCTACATTCTGGCATGAGAAAAAACCTCTTCAGGAATTACTTGTGCCAAAGGGGGCCAAGTGTGATGAAAGGAACTGTGGGGTCGTGCATTCAGCCTCACCCCCTAAGTTGCATGGCTCCTCTGGCAGATGTTGTCACTATCAATGTGTTGAGGTAAAACTTCTGAAGTGGGGAGCCCGTTTTACCTGCAGGGGCTCCCCACAAAATTTAGAACTGTGATAGCTTGGATTCTAAATTGTGTAGGAAACTTCCATTCCCAGCCCTAGGCCCGCATTTCAGAAGTTATGAGCCAACACTGTGGGAATGGGAGTAGCCACATGACTTTGGGGCGGTGGCTGGCTGGGGTTACATGCATGCGGGACGCGGATGGCGCTGTGGTCTAAACCACTGAGCCTCTTGGGCTTGCCAATCAGAAGGTTGGTGGTTCGAATCTGCACGACGGAGTGAGATCCCATTGCTTTGTCCCAGCTCCTGCCAACCTAGCAGTTCAAAAGCTCGACAGTGCAAGTAGAAAAAATAGGTACCGCTGTGGCGGAAAGGTAAATGGTGACTCCATGAGTTCTGGCACTCGTCATGGTGTCCCGTTGCACCAGAAGTGGTTTAGTCATGCTGACCACATGACCTGGAAAAAGCTGTCTGTGGACAAACACCGGCTCCCTTGGCCTGAAAGCGAGATGAGCGCTGCATCCCATAGTCGCTTTTGACTGGACTTAACTGTCCAGGGGTCCTTTACCTTTACCTTTTACCTTACATGCATAACTCTACAGCTCTTTCCACAATGCTTGCCTTCCTAACACAAATAATGCTTGAATTGTTTTCAGCATATTCCTGCAACTGGCATGCACTTGTTTTTTTTATATTTTCACTCGTCTTTGAATGCCACTAGGCGATACAACTCAATTTGGCTCCTGTTGACCTAGTGTACTGCCTAAAATTAATCTTGCGCTTTGCTAATATAAAGACGACGTCATCTTTCTTGACACCTGAGATGTGTGTTTTCAGGGCCCACCCTGTCCCTGTGACTGTAATCTGTTTTAACTGTTTTTAATTATGATTTTTAAATTGTTGTAACCCATGCTGGGACCTGCTGGTGGAGGGCGAGTAATAAATTTATTATTAATAGTAATGTTTTCATGTTCAAATGAAACACCTGAAGAAGGTTTCAGGGTCTTATTGATCACCCATCTGTGGCTTCAGGAAGGAATATGTATTTATCTCTGCTGTTCATTGTATTTTTAAGTTGAAATTTTTATATTAACCCCTTGGACTGCCTGTAGGCTATGAATGCATTAAATTGATTTTGTTTTCTTTTTAATTGACTGATAGATTTTCCTGTGGGACAAATTAGGTGGGAGCTGGTGGTGGTGGGGAGACCCTGTATTTGTTTTATGTTCAATCAGATTGCTTTGCATATTTTTTTTTAAAAAAACATTATTCTGCTGAATATAACTAGATCAACAACATATGGCTTGGCTGTCTTGCTTGAGCGATTTGGAACTATGTTGTCTATAGAGATCAATCTCTAGAACACCCATTGTCTGCCAGAAGCAAACAGTGATTTGGATTTCATGGAATCATCCACTGACAGATCTTGTCTTTGGCTAAGGGATTTTGGTTCTTTCCCCAGCCTGTGCCATTATAATGCAATTGCAATGTATCATACAAAGTAAAGATTTTGCTTATGAGCTGATGGGTTGAGCACAGGTCATCACATTGCAGGCCCACGGAAGAGCACCCCTAAGAAAGAAAATGCTGGGATCGTGTGACCTGGATCTTGCATAACAGGTCAAAATGCTACAGAGGCCAAGAGACCTCTGCCCTGTCATTTGGTGCAAGAATCCGGCCATTCATAAATGTTTAGCAAAGTTTATTGGAGGGTTTGCTGCATGTCAGGATTTCCTAACCAGACTCTTTGCTAATCATAAACAACTGACTAGGACTAACAACTCATTTTCTGTTTCCACACCTTGGATATTATCTTGGTCCCAACAGAATTAAATCTCCATTCTTGCAAAATACCTTGCATAGGTGAGGGAGAGGGGACCACACAGACCAAAAATTTCTGGAACAGTTCACAGCATCTAGGCAATAAAAGCACTTCTTTGAATGGACAACGTGTGTGTGTGTGTGTGTGTGTGTGTGTGTAAATCTCTCTCTTTCTCTCTCTCTCCTCTCTCCCCAAGAAACTAATGACTTTTATATTAAAAGCATTAGGCAAATGTTTGATAACAGCAAAACTATCTGACTACCAGCAAAATGGTAGCTTTCTGACAGAATGAGGAACTCTAAATAACTTACGTTACGTATAGGAATATTTGAGGCATTTGCTAATTCCGATATAAGTGGACGAGATCTACCTGTCCCAAACAAAAGTGCAGATTGGAACAGAGCTATCTGCTAGATCTTGCACTTCTTGGAATCTTGCGAACACAGTTCTAGGTTCAGTGGTTGGCCACTGTGAGAACAAGATCCTGGACTTGAAAGGGCTTTGGCTTCATCCAGCAGCTTCGTGTGTTCTTATGTTCTTAATCACATAGAAGAATCTGGGAGAAACAAATGCCTAGAACCAGCTACCCCCAGAGTATGGGCATTGGCGGTCAATTGCCATGGCCCACATTGCAGTGAGGGTTAATCCCTGGGCCCTATTTGCTCTCTTTTTCCTTCCTCCTTCCTGATGCTGCTTGCTCACTTGCCTTCTCTAAGGGCTCACCCACACCTACCTTTGCTCTGCATTTCTGGCCACAAGTCCAGTCTTTCCAGGTTCATGTCCGAGAGTTTAATTTTTCGTCCCAGCGCTTTCCCCGTAAAAACCCACTCTTTACTGTTGCAGCAGAACAAATGGCAATTCGTGGAATTGCTGTTTCTTCCGACTCAGCGATAGAGAGCAAGTTTTCCTGGGGAAAGCGGCAGGGAGGAAAAAGAGGCTCAGATGTGGATTGGGAAACTTCAAACCAGTGCCCAGAAAGTCCAGGCCACAAGGTAAGTGATGAGGCCCGAGGGAGTGTTAGGCTTCAGAGAATCAGCTTCCTCTCCCCCTTGGCAGTAGATAAACAGAACGAAGGAAAATGAGTCTTCCTACCAGTTAGAAACTTTAATGATCACATTGAGAGAACAAAGAACCCATCTCCTAGGAATAGCGGTGCTGCCAATGAAGAATTCCACCCCCTTATGTCCCTACCCACGTCACTCCTACGTCTTGTAACCTGAGCTTGTCCCCTCTGTGCTTTATGTGCTTTCTGTTCTATCACTTTCTGAGCTCTTCTTGGCCTTGGGGAGGGCGCTGGAGGAATGCTGTCCAAAGACTGTGAATCTGTTAACGGTCCCTCTCCCAGTGCTTCTTCTCCTAGCTGTTCCCCATCCAGTACTTCCCAGCTTCTGCCTTCTGAACTATGTCCCTCTGCGAACCACTGTTCCAAATCTATACTGTCCTCCTGCTCCTGAGAAGATTCAGGATCAGAGGGAGGGGGTGACTCCCACCATTATTCCTCAGCACGGTCCCTGACAGGGAGGGAGGGAGCAGGCAAACCAGCAAGAGAAGCAAGTAGAAAATGCAGTAAAGCTTTGCGTCATTTATTTTATTTTATTTTATTTTATTTTATTTTATTTTATTTATAGGAGTGCTTACATACTGCCCGCTCACAAAATATCAGAGCGATGCACAGGATTATGAAAACATTTGCAAATTTAAATGCAGCATGGAACCATAATTGACATGACTGGCCATACAGTAAAAATTTAAACAACTGCTTAGGCACGTCAGCATTGAAAAGGTCTTCCAGAGACACCTGATAGTCAAGAGTGAGTATCCCTACCAAATCTTTGCTGGAAGGCTGTTCTGCGGCATGGCATTGGCAACACCCTAACCCATCAAGTGTTCCAGAAAAAAAAGGACATCCCTTTTTTTAATGGTGTGAGATCATGGCGGACATTTGGGGTGCTGCACTCTTGCACAGCGATCTCATCCCAGAAGAACCACGTCCTGGTTTTTGATCTGAAAAGGTTGGATGGATATGAAGCAACAAATGCCTACGTTCTGGTTGAGGCCATTTGGGTCTCTGTATATTCTGTGTCTCGCTCTCTGGAAGATGGTTCCAATGGGGCTCAGAGAAAGAAGCAATTGAGCAGGTTGTGGTGACAACAAGGGGAAGTAGGTAGACCACTCAGGGAATGGATCCTAATTGAGAGCATCTAGTCCAAATTCCGCTTCCCCATCCAAAAAACCCAAGAGGAAACCCTGACCCCAGCACTGCATAACACAATGATTTGTGGAGCTGTACTGGTGCCACAGCCAAAACGCCTCATTCAAAGCATTTATTTTGGAGGTATGGAAAGTTTTAAGATAAGGGTGCCCCACGCTCCAAAGCATTCTTCAGCGAATTAAATCCAAGCAGATCGGCAACATAGCAAATTAATAAGCTAATGTTTATCTATTGACCTACATAAAATATAGATAAATCATTAACATTGTCTTCCAGCGCAAACATATATGCATTTAATTTGGGGCCTAATGGGGTATGAGAAGGAGACATACGCTGCTGCTTTAATCATGCTTTTAGCTTTATTGTAGAGCACAAAAGCTGTTTTTCCATATTAGAAAGAAAAAAAATCATAGGAATAATCTGCTTCCTAATCCAATATGTGACAGCAATCATTCATTATGGAAGGAGGAGAGCAAAAACGGCAGTAACAAATGCTGACATATTTTTTGAGGTAAAAAGAAAAGTGGGAAAACATCCAGCCCACAGGAAACACTTCCCGGCATAACGTGACAGTTTTATGGTATTATTAATTTGTAGGACTTGGAGTATCCAATGTGCTTCACAATCTTTTATCGGCCCCCGTCCAATACATTTAAGCCCAACGAAATCAGTGAGAATAAGTGATTTGAGCCTGTGAGGTGTTTGGTTGGGAAGCAGCCAGTGAGGCAGAGACACACCCTAATATCTCATTGTCAGGTTCTCCTCTGAGAGAAATTATTAGGATCAAGTCGCCATGCATTAAAAACTCTTCCATTGAATTGAATACCAGAAGAAATTAACATTTATCTGTTGACCTACAGACATGGAAAGTCACTCATTATTGTTGTCTTTCAGTGCAAACATGTAATGCATTTCATTTTAGACCTAATGGTCTAAGGAAAAGTGCCACCACTACCACAAAACCCCAGGGTGGAACAGCTTCCACCATATTGAGGTGAATGAAAATTCTGTGGCTACATCCAAACCATCTCTTTAAAGCACAATTATATAATAATAATAATAATAATAATAATAATAATAATAATAATAATAGATTGATTTATACCCCGCCCATCTGGCTGGGTTTCCCCAGCCACTCTGGGCAGTTCCCAACAGAATGAAAGGCACAATAAAACATCAAACATTAAAAACTTCTCTAAATAGTTTTGCCTTTCAGATGTCTTCAAAAGTCAGATAGTTGTTTATTTCCTTGACATCTGATGGGAGGGTGTTCCACAGGGTGGGCACCTTAACCTACGGCACCTGGTATTCCCATGGGGTCTCCCATCCAAGTACTAACTAGGTCTGACCCTGCTTAGCTTTCAAAATCAGATGAGATTGGGTGTGTTCAGGGTAGTATGGCCGTAACCCCTGCTCCCCTCACTGAACTACAATTCCCAGAGTCCCCTGGGAAGAGGGCTTGATTGATAAACCATTCTGGAAGCTGTAGTTCTCTGAGGGGGAATTGGAGTCTCTTAACAACGTTCACCCCCTGCGTTGACCCCATCCTGCCCTCAGCCAGCACCTGCCTGCCTGCCTTGCTATTTACAATCAGTCCAGAGGGTGGAAATGCTATTTACAATCAATCCAGAGGGTCAACTTCCTGCTCCTGAATCTCAGGGCTTCTCAGAGGCGGATTTAGGATAGCGTGACCAGTTCTGCTGCACAGAGTTTTAAAGCACAGACATGGAAATTGTGGATAAGCCATCGGCATTGCCCTTGCAGATCTCAGCAGGGAAGAGGATGGGGACAAAACCAGTTGGTTCTGCCGAGACCCTCCACATGTCCCTATTTTCCAAGGATAGTCCTGGATTTACAGAAGCCGTCCCAGTTTCTGATTTGAACGTCCTGTTTTTCCTTAGGACACCCCTATTTTCATCGGAGAAAGGTCGGAGGGTATGGAATAGCCCCATGGCTTTTTTCCAGCCAGAACTAACTGGAACTCAGTTCTGGCAGCTCTCAGGTGGGCACTATTGCCACTCCAAGAGAATGAGGGAGGGGTTCGTCATGAGTTCTAGAGTCCATGAGTTCTAGAGCCCTGCTCCCCCATTTGCCAATCCTGGGTGCAGGCTAGGATCTGGCTCCTGGTAGGCAGCACAGGCTTAGGCCCATGCCATCTATCTGGAGAGGAGGTTGAACCTGAGATCCCAACATCGGGGCCTTAGAAGGGCCTCTGCCGTTCTGCAATGCCGCCACACCGAAAGCACTGGACATCCCTATTTTCATTGGAGAACTGTTGGATGGTATGGAAAGGTGTCCCTATTTTCACCAGAGAAGTATTGGAGGGTTAGTCTGCCTGTCATTGGCTCTGGCTTTGCCTGCTGTAGGGCCTTGCCTCCTTCCCTAGTACAGTGGTACCTCGGGTTACATACACTTCAGGTTACATACGCTTTAGGTTACATATGCTTCAGGTTACACACTCCGGTAACCCAGAAATAGTGCTTCAGGTTAAGAACTTTGCTTCAGGATAAGGACAGAAATTGGGCTCCGGCAGCGTGGCAGCAGCAGGAGGCCCCATTAGCTAAAGTGGTGCTTCAGGTTAAGAACAGTTTCATGTTAAGAACAGACCTCCGGAACAAATTAAGTACTTAACCCGAGGTACCACTGTAAGTCCCAATGGCTGCCAGCCACCACTGGAGTTAACCAACGATCCAGGCCATATTCAGTTACCAGGCTCTTGTTTCCAGTGGAATTGCTAATCATTTACTCTGAGCATGAGTGTGGAATGTGAAATATCTCCGGCTTTAATATATTTTACAAGACAGTCTTAAGATATTTAATTCACTACCGGATAGTGATTGGCAGTCCAATACGCCTCTGCATGCTTTCACTTTCCTAACTTGACTCCTGTAAGCGGCTCTCCCAAAACGAATAGGCTGCAATTATGGAGATTCGGAAATCTGCAAAGCTAGTATATTTGCATCTTCTTTGTTAATCATGGCCTAGCGTGATGGATGTGGTGTGTGTGCAAATAAAATAACATTATTCTTCTTTCAGCTGAAAGTTAAATTTATTAGCAATTAGAACTGGGGTGGAAAAGAGAATGAGACCCACTTCCAATTCCACCCTCAAAAATCACACTTAAGAGTTTTATAGCACAACACACTTTTAAAAAAAAAGAAAATAAAGTTTCTAGCGCTGAGATTATTTCTCCCCTAATTAAATCAGGGCTCTTCAGCCAACTATGAGAACCAAATTAAAATGTTGGAGCCCATTCTGTGTCAACTGTTTACAGTGCCTGTGCTTCTCTCTGCCTCCCCAGTTTGGGAGTCCTAGTTTGAGGCAAGCCTTGGCCATGTTTCCACATATGAGAGGGTTAGATCAAAGCATCTCCTGTTGTGGTCATGCTTCTAATACGTGGCAAAGCCTTTCAGGTGTGGCATTCTGCAACCAGACAGGCTTGCAGGATGGAGTCTCCACATGCTCTGCGACACTGTGTGTTGTTCGCAGGACTTCCCTGGCACGCCTAGACTGGCATTCCAGCAAAACTGGCATTCCAGCAAAACAATGAGTCGATTCCATTTAGGAACGTGCCTTGGACTGTGGGTATTCCTGATTATACCATGCAAAGAGAAAAAACTGATACTTGGCATACAAATCAGCATCATGTGAATGGAAGCTTTCATAATAAGAAAAGGACAGAAAATAAAAGAAGTAAGTTTGTATCCATTAAAGCAAGGCTTGAAGTCAATAATATTATTAAAACACCACTGATCATAATGGGTGATATCCAACTAAGTCATATTCAGAGTAAACCCAATGAAATCAATAGACCTAAGTTACTTAAGCTTGATGATTTTGATGAGTCTACTCTCAGTGTGACTAACATTGGAATACGTGGAGTGGGGGCTGCTTTGGGAGCAAATGCCTGTCCAATGTAGCTTGCGATCAGAACATCAAAGGATAAAACGAACAGTAAGGCAACATCCTAAAAACACTAAAGATTAAAATAACAATGATACAAAATCTTAAGACTGAAAAGCAACAACTCAGCAACACTTTATTTACAGAGCCAGGAAGAACATAAGTCAACCAGACCTCCAGCAGCAGCAACTAATAAAGACCTGGGAGGCCAATTGAAAAAGGCAGGCCTGTAACATAGCCATTCTGGGGCTGGGGCAACCCAGTCAGATGGGCGGGGTATAAGTAATAAATCATCACCATCATCATCAGGGCTTTTTTTCCAGCTGGAACTTGCTGGAACTCAGTTCCAGCAATTCTCAGGTGGCCTCCATTGCCATTCCAAGAGAGAGGCGCTCATGGTGAGTTCTGTCACCTCTTTTTCTAGGAAAAAATAGCACTGATTATTATTATTATTATTATTATTATTATTATTATTATTTGATGCAGCCCCAATGGAATGGACTTCCATAGCTGTGGAGCCACCACAGAGCAGGACTTCTCCTTCAGGGCAACCCACCTTACTGACCTGGGGGATGCACACACCAGAAGAACTTCTTAAAGTACAGGCAGGATGGCATGGGTGAAGACAATCCAATCAATTGCTTGAGATGGAACTGTATAGGGTTTTAAAGGTCATGACTAGCACTTTAAATTGGACCTGGAAACATGCTGATAGAGTAGAGGTGTTAAAAATATTGACCATTTCACCCCCCAGTAAGACTCTGGTAGCTGCATTCAGGAGAAGGAGCATCTATGAATTTAAAGACAGCCTTGGAATTGTCTCATCTAGATATGACCAGGACACACATCACTGTGGCAAGGCCCACCTTCTCTATATAGAGTGCAGCCAAAGCTTATAAAAAGCTGTGAATGCCTATCCTAGTAGCATCACATCAGAGGCAAACACTGAGCCTTTAGAATATTTACTTTCTAGGTTCCTTCAGCCTTAATGAGGGAAAATCCATTGTTTGCTTCACGCAGGACAAAGCAGCTTTATTTCAGATGACTGACCTTTCTCATTGCTGCTCACCATCTCCCTGTATTAATCATTTACACAGCATTTAGAGAGCATCGTTCAAGTGTTCAAATGCCTTTGGATGCACCGCCCTGGTTCAGAGGCAGATCTACTATGAAACTATCAAAGCTTAAATTTCAGGGCCCCTAATCCCAGAGGGGCCCCAGAAGAAACTTTAGTCTACATTGCTTTTTAAAAAGGGGTATAGTAGATGCGATGTGGGTTGCATGACTCAAATTGATTAATTTTTTTATTGTATGTATTTCAATAATCCCAAAGTCTGAGAATCATTAGCACAGATATTGTAAAGGTATGGTGATCTGTCATGGAATAACCACATTGAAGAAGATAACAGGTTACCCAGATCTCATTGCTGGTTGTGAAGGGCCCCCCCATGACTGTTCAAGCTTCAGGGCTCCCTAAAATGTAGGTCCACCACTGCCCTAGTTAGCCTTGCAATGGTAGTCCAATACCTAAATGTTGCACATGTGGGGAGAGCAGGTGAAAAAACTGTGGCTTGTCTATGTCCACCCACCAAGCTGGGTTGAAATGTGAATTGGGGGACCCCAGGCTCACCCTCATAACTGGCAGGGAGTGGGGTGGGCATTGGTTTTGCCACCTGTGGTAAGTTGTTTCACTTTGCCTCATAGAGTGCTGGCCTCAGAGTAAATTGAAATTGAAATACTTTGTTGTCACTTGTACAACTTGTATACAGTGAGATTACACGAGCACCCCCCACTCAGCTCTCTTAGTCTTAATTCCCCTCGTTTACTGACGCACACCCACCAAACCTGAAAGTCAGTTGCCCTGTTGTTATATTTTCATTCAGCAGCCTAACAGCCCACGGATAGAAGCTGTTCTTTACCCTGTTGGTGCAACTAATCATGCTTCTATATCCGCTGCCTGAGGGCAAGAGATCAAGAAAGTGCTGGCCAGGGTGTGAATCACCCCTGAGAATTTTCCTCACTCTCCTGAGGCAATGTTCTTCCGCTATTTCATCCAGCGGATTCACGGGACAGCCCATAATATCTTGTGCTGTATTCAACACCCTCTGTAGGCACTTCCTATCAGATGATGTCAAACCAGCATACCACACCGTGATGCAGTATGAAAGGACACTTTGTATTGTTGACTGGTAGAAGGAGATCATCAGATGTTGATTGACATCGTTCTTCCACAATACTCTGAGGAGATGGAGTCTCTGTTGGACTTTCTTAACCACCTGGGTTGTATTTATTTTCCAAGTAAGGTCTTCACTGAGATAAACTCCTAGGAATTTAAAGGAAAAGACTCTGTCGTCTTCACACAGCCCTCCCCGATGTACAGCGGGGCTGGTTCTCCTCTCTTCCTCCAAAAGTCCAACACCATCTCCTTTGTCTTGCTGATATTAAGGTGCAAGTTGTTCCCTAGGCACCATGTAGATATTTTTTGGACCTCCCCTCTATACGCTGATTCGTCTCCACCTGTTATTAAACCCATTATGGTGGTGTCATCTGCAAACTTAATAATTGCAGTAGACGGGTCAGATGATACACAATCGTATGTATACAATGAATACAGGTACATGTCCAATCCTCACTGTTTGTGTCCGATCTATCAGAAAGTCTTTAATCCAGTCAAAGATGGTAGGAGAAAGGTTCATGTCAGTCAGCTTTTTAATGAGGATGTCCGGAAGGATGGTATTAAAAGCCAAGCTATAATCAATAAACACCATCCTGACATAGTTCTCCGGTTTCTCTAGATGACTTGCTGCAAGATGAAAGGCGGTAGCTATTGCATCATCTGTAGACCTATTTCTTCTATAGGCAAACTGATGATTATCAAAGTCCGGTGGAAAGCAGGTTCTAAGGTGTTGAAGGACCAGTCTTTCAAAGCATTTCATCACTACAGATGTTAATGCAATCCCTCATGCAGTGTGATATATCCCTTCAGTGCCAATATCTCAGAACAAAAATGGGTATGTACATCCATGACACAATGATACATTTCACGTTCAAATCCCAAGCTCCCCCCCATTTTCAGAGGGCTAGAGCGATTAAGGTTTCTCAAACATGGTATCCTTATGGCTTTAGGCATACCAACACATGCACACATCTAGTGGGCTGTTAATATTGTCTCTTATGGAGTCATGCAAGGTGTATCTTCACAAGAAGATTCCTCCCCAGCCCAGTCAACCAATCCAGCAGGTTTTGGATCAGGCATTAAAAATCCAATGCAAAACACAGCCCTTTCCCGGTTAACTGGTTTGCTACTGTATCTAGCACAGAGGATAAAGAGAACTGTGTCTTATGGGAATTGGCTTCCCTAAGGATAAGTCAACCATTCTGCCCCCTCCAAAACATCCTCCCCCCTCCACAGTGGCACAGCTTTCTCAGTTAGGCTCCTTCATCATATCCTAGGCACCAGAGGCCCATCTGTGCAAATGTCAGTGTGGTTGCTCAATTGCAGGCAGCCAGCTTATCTGGAGTAAACAGTCACGCTGAAGATTTTAATCTTGATCACCAGGTTCAAATGATTATTGCAAGACTTCTGCAATTCAGAGAGTGGCGTTGGCAGTGGACAGCAGAACAAAAGAATATGTTATCACAAACTGACCGAAGCATATCGTAAAGTGCAGGGATTGGTAACTAGAGTGGAGCCTCTATAATCTGACCTTGACGTCACGGTACACCATCCTATGCAGATATAAGCCAGTACGATTCAATTTAACTAGTGCTCTTTTTACCCCAAAATTCATTGGCTGGCTCACACATGCATATTCCTTGTTGTGATGACAGCAACACAAAACAACAGCTTTTGTTTGCCAAATGGCCATGACAAACCAACTGCAAACAAACTGCTGCCAATACTACTACTACTACTACTACTAATAATATAAATAAATAAATAAAATAAATAAATAAATAAATAAATAAATAAATAAATAAATTTTATTATTTGTACCTCGCCTATCTGGCTGGGTTTCCCCAGCTTTTGCACTCCTGAAAGGTAATTTGATCCAGTGGACAACTTTGTCAATTGTAATTTCCTCCCACCCATTCACTATCCACACTGCACTGGAGGACCCCTCCACTTTGTGGAACAAACTCTTATGGGGTTCTAGGGTCTGTAGGGGGACAAAAAAACAACAACAAACAACAGTCCGTCTCCTTTTCCATGCTTCTGCTGGATCAAACTCCTTTCTGGGGCCAGAAGTACCCCAACTAGATTCCAATCATAACACATAACCGTGGACTAAAATGCATGATTTCCAGTGGAATCCCTTCACACATTCACATCAAGCGGGGAAAACATTTATGGGTAAAACAGGCCTAGGTATCTAAACAATTGTGTCTTTCAATAGGGAGAAATGTAAGGTTCTACACATAGGCAGGAATAGCCAGCTGCACAAATATAAGACAGGAGATGCCTGGATTGAAAAGGGTGTGGGGTATTTAGTAAACCTCAAAATTAATATGAGTCAATTGTGTGATGCAACAATAAAAAAGTAAAGTGTCCAGATCAAGGGAAGTACAGTGGTACCTCAAGTTATAAACAGCTTGAGTTACAAACACTTTGGGTTACAGACTCTGCTAACCTGGAAGTAGTACCTCGGGTTAAAACTTTACCTCAGGATGAGAACAGAAATCGCATGCCGGTGGCGCGGCAGCAGCGGGAGGCCCCATTAGCTAAAGTGGTACCTCAGGTTAAGAACAGTTTCAGGTTAAGAACGGACCTCCGGAACAAATTAAGTTCGTAATCAGAGGTACCACTGTAATAGTACCGCTCTATTCTGCCTTGGTCAGATCACACCTGGAGGACTGTGTCCAGTTCTGGGCACCACAATTTAAGAAGGATGTTGACAAGCTGGAATGTGTGCAGAGAAGGGCAACCAAGATGATCAAGGGTCTGGAAACTAAGCCTTATGAGGAACGGTTGAGGGAGTTGGGTATGTTTAACCTGGAAAAGAGGAGACTGCGAGGAGATACGATCGCCATCTTCAAATATCTAAAGGGCTGTCACTTGAAAAGGGGAGCAATCTCCGGAGGGTAGGACCTAGATCAATGGCTTCATGTTACAAGAAGGGAGATTCCGACTAAACATCAGGAAGAATGCTCAGACAGTAGAGCTGGAATGGACTCCCTTGGAAGGTAGTGGGCTCTCTTTCAAAGGAAGCTTTAAAGCAGAGGTTGGATGGCCCTCTGTCATGGATGCTTTAATTGAGATTCCTGCATTGCAGGGGGTTAGACAAGATGACCCTCAGGGTCCCTTCCATCTCTGCATCTCTATGATTCAGGTGCGTGAGATTGTACTGAATGATCACTTTTAAAGCAAATAATCAGGCTATCAAAATCACCGAAGAAGAAGAAGAAAGAAGAAAAGATAGCCGACATTTCTGCTCATTAACCAGTTGATGAGTTGGACTCATTTGGCATTCATTCATTCATTGTCAGCACATTGTCCCCCACGTCTTGTCACCACAATCAACTTCACACCAATATCACCTTGAGCTCTGTTGATTCCTTGTGTCACTTGGAAGCAAGAGGGGCCTGCTACGTCAGTGGCCCATGTCACTTCATGTGTGTCACTTATAGGTGCTGCCAGAGTTCAAGCCACTTTGGTACTGCAAGGTTAGTATTTCATGTACCATAATAATCAGATGTCAAAACAAGTAAGATCCTCACATCCTCATCTGGAGATAAACACAGCTTCCATTTGTTAGGACAGGATCTAATTTTTAAAGAAACATTTAGAGGCAATTCCTCCTAATATGTTTATGAAGATAAAACAAAATGGCAGCGGCAATGGAGAGAAATAAGGCACTTTTGTGGTGGCCAAATGAAATCTTTCCCCATGGCGGCTGTCAATCATGTTGAGAGCCATTGCAGGAGCTCACAATATGGGACTGGCTATTTTTTCTATTGCATTCTAGAGTTTTCTTCTTGCCATTGTAGTCACATGGAGAAGACTGGACTTTTCCCATTGACTTCTTCCATATTGCTTCAGTGTTGAAGGCTATCTTGAATGCTACACATAGTGCTATGGTCTTGTGTTCTCGAAAAGTTAGTTATGGACATGTTGGCCTACCTATGGGGGAAGTTGTCCATGGCTTTTGGATAAATGGCAGCCACTCAGCAGTAGTTTTCCTCTGTACTAGAAGGGCAAAAGTATATTTCTTGATAATTAAAATCCTCACTGGTTAGGCCTTTATTTTGCAATAGATCATTAAACTGTTGCTTTGAATCTCTTTTCAACTTCATTTGTTGTCCTGAACTTATCTGGAGAACAATCTGTCCAATTTCAGGCCTTGGCATTCTATTATTGTGGTACTAATGATTACTGATGATCCTTTCCAGTACATGGTAGGGGCATTACCAGCAATTACAATGTCCCTGCAGACCACAGAACATGCTGTGCTCCCAAGGTCTCTGAGATATGAAGACCTCCTGGAGCTGTTAACTGTTGAAGACTGTGACCCACGAAGCCAAACGGTTGGCTCTTCATTGACCTTTTCTATTGCTTTTTCTTTCCACCTGGCAGAAAAGAGATAGGGGTGGAAGACATGGATGAAATTCTACCCAGATAACATAAAGGTAAGATGAGCAAGAAGATTTGTGAAGAACTCACAAGCCCTGTGATGGCTAAGAGAGGAATCCTAGGCAGCAAGTGGTTCTGACAAGTATCTCATAACTTTGTACATCTTTCAGTTATTTGTAGTGTGGAGAAAACTTTCCCTTTAGCATGGGCACCACCACAAAGGTAACAGCAACCTTGCAAGTACAAGTATGTGCAATAGAGACCCACACTGTGATAGGATTAAGAACAATCTGAGGCAACCCTGGAATCATATTGCCCCATTTTAATGGCTTTCTGCCTGTTGCAGAGATAGGCCATCTTTATGCAGCTTTCATAGCCTCCATTCACCACAATGAAAGTGTTCTTTCTCATTCCGATGTAGGATTCTGCTATTTATTAAATCCATCTTCTAACGTGTGCAAATAAAAGAGTCTCTATTTCACCCCCAGAGGAGAATAAGAGGCAGCCAGCAGAGGCAAGAGGCACGGCCGGGTTTCATGCAGGAACTAAGAATATGAAAAAAGGAGGAAACAAATACATTAGGAAAATTGCTGCCAGAGTTGGTTATTCAGGTTAGATTGTCCAGGGAGAAAGCTAATGTGTTCCCTAGCCATTACGGAGGGATTTTCGTGACAGTAGTGCCATTCATGAAACACTTTTGTGGTGCAAATAGCAAAGATCTTATGGCGTTCTCATTTAATTTAATGGGAATGCTGTGGGGCCCTCATATTTCATGCCTTGAGATCACAGAGCTGTGCTGTATACATCTTATTAGTTAGCATATACAAATGCTGTTTGTATAAACTAACACCCACACTTAATTACAGACTCTGTTAGTTGAACTTTTGTGTTATTCCATCCCCTGCACCCGCCTGTCCACAGTATTTTATTTTCCCCTGGGAAAAATAACAGCCCAAAGATGTGATGCTTCTGCATTAACTAAAGTTCAAACCTCATTTATTTATTCATTGTTTCCTTGCATTTCCTAAGCGTTTGAGGTGGCTCCTATAATGATGTTCTGAACCACTGAACGTACATATCTCAAGAAGAAGGTCTCCTTGATTTGGCAAGCTCAAAAAGCAACATTTGACCAGATGTTTAAGGTGGGATAGAGAGTGCCATATGCTATTATTAAAGGTCTAAGGAGCTGTTTTGACTGTGAAGCCCTCTCTTCAGTAGTGGGGGGGGGGGGCAAAATGATTATATGTGGTGAGGGCAGGGAAGCAGCCATCTCAGGCAAAAGATTTTATGTTCTACAAAAAGGCAGCCAATTGTTAATTTATTGTTGTTGCTTTTTCGCTCCCAGGGAGGCGAAAGATGGTTTTTTTCTGCTTCAGATACTGAAGTAACTTGACTGGCTATGTGTGCAATACATTTTGACTTAGGGCAGGCATGGGAAACCTTTGGCCCTCCAGATATTGCTGAACTGCAACTCCCATCATCCCTGAGAATTGGCGGTGCTTGCTGAATCTGATGGGAATTGTAGCTCACAACATGGGGAGGGCCAAAAGTTTCTCACACTGACTTTGGGGAAGGGTTTTAGCTCTATTTCCTATGACTTGACAGGAGGGCATGGTATCATTTCCTGCTCTGCCTCAGGCAGCAAAATGTCTTGGGCTGAGCCTCGAAAGGGGCAAGATTAGCATCAAGGTTCAAAATATCTATACCTTGATCCTGGGATACAGTGTTATTTTTCTAGGAAAAGAGATGCCGGAACTCACAATGAACACCTTCCTTGTTCTTTGACCATAATGGCAATGGCACCCACCTGAGAGGTGCTGGATCTGAATTCTGGTGAGTTCCGGCTGAAAAAAGCCCTGCTTTTTAAAGACCTAGTTGCCCAAAATCAAACGATATTAAGAGCATTTGTCGTGGTTACTTTTTCATACATCATAATAACCAGAGAGACATATAGACGGTCTTGAAGAATATGGACTGAAACATGGAGCAGTTATTTCCCCCCCTTGCCCTTGATCTCTACTCACGGAATTTTCTGGATGTCTTTGAGCTATGAATTTCCTTAGTCTGCTTTCAGCAGTTCAGAAATTTAGTTACAGGACGCAACCCAAACGCTCTTCCAAATGTCGTTTCTAAATGGTCTCTGTGAATAACTGCAAGATTAAACTTTTATGTGACAATATGAGAGACTCCTACATGGAGTTGTATAAGCTGCAGGGAAATCATGGGAAGACTAAATCCGCTAATGACCCAGATATTATACTTTAATTTATTGATAACTAAATAATCAGAGGCTCTTTACAGGCTTCTCAAAACCTAACAATTGTGTATTGTGCATTTGACTTCTGCACGCATGCCGACACAAACAAATAAAAGCAATCATAACAGCTGAAATGTAGTTAGGAGCACAATTGAGAACATCTGTATTGTAAGCAGAAATAAATTAGAAATACTGGAGTGTTTTGTAGCTGTGAAACTGAAGAATAAAAAAATAACCCACAGCACCTGGATTAAGCAGTTATAAATAATGGATAAAGGGGAAAAAATCACATTACCCCCTGTAAATTCCCTCCCCCCGCCATGAAATATATTTTATGAATGTAGAATTACAGTAATAAATGCGACATTTGTTTCCAACTGCCCCCCCTCACCATAGAAGTTCATGACTACAATATAGTTTGAAAGTAATGACCAATAGGTATAATATTTGCTGGAGAATGGTTCTACCATAAAAGAAATCTTTGTTTCAACCTTAACTTTAAAAAAAAGAAAGCACATGTTGAAACACCTCATTTTGCCTCAGTGCTTTTGTGAAAGCTACAATGCAAACACCACACACCAGTTGCTAAGGGGGTGGTTTGGATGCCAAGTGTGGCAGAAAGGGACTACTGCACTATCCTACAAAACAGGAGACTGAGATTGGGACTGGGGCCCTACTGTTAGGGAAAGGGAGGCAGCTACCTCAGGCAGCTGATTTTGGGTGTCATGAAAGTTATGTTCTTTGCATGTATGTGTGGAATAACACATGCAACCCAATCCTAAGCACTGTTATAAGAATTTAGACTCAGTTTGTCTTTATCATGCAGTGTGGTAGCTCTTCACCCTTCCCTGTTCCATCACTAAAGTACATCAATGAAGCTCTGTTACTGTGGTTAAGATGGCGGATAGTGGGGGTTGAGGAGGTGAGTCTGTGAGGGCCTGTGAGGAAGAACAGGGCAGGGCAACCCTGTGGCAAGCTGGGCTTAGGTGGGCATGGCTCAAGAAGCAGCACAGGCAAGTAAGTATCAGGGACTGGTCAGAGGAGGAATGGTGGAGACTGCCTCCCCATCCTGACCCTTCCAGGGAGGAGGAAGTAGAAGACAATAGAGATTTACAACAGTGGTTTGAGGGAGGTCACAGCTCAGAGGCAGATGAGGGGGGAAGTTGGGAAATAACGGGAGAGGAGGAGGCAGAACCGGAGCAGCCGTTGGCTGACATGGTGTCTTTACAAAGCATTCCAGACCCACCATCTCCCAGAACCAGGTGAGCCTTAAAAGTAGGAGAGCAAAGAGCTCAAAGACAGAGGGCACATAGCAGCACCCGCAGAAGTGACGAATGAGGAAGTGGGAGAGACGAGGTGTGTGTGTGTGTGGAGACTCACTCGGGACAACGCCATTATCCAAGAGGCTGGGTTCTATAGCCTCTCTCTGTTAATATTGAAATAAAAAAAGGACGGTAAGAAACTGTCCCCAGCCAGGAGCCTCTGACAGCATCCTGACAGAAAGTGAGAGGAGGAGGCCAAGGGCTCTGGTGAGAATGGGTCAGGGTGGAGAGCTGGATGCTGCTGTTCAACAACAGCCAGCACCACGTCCCCAGACACAGCAGCTCTTCCCTTCCTCCCCTTCTCCTTCCCTTCTCTCAGACTAACAGATGGAGAGGCGCAGCATGAAAGTCACCAAAGGCACACCAGCCTTTCTCTTCTCTCTCCCATTCCGTGTCTGCATCACCGTCAGGGTAGGATGCCATACCCTCCAACATTTCTGCGATGAAAATAGGGATGTCTAATAATAATAATAGTAATAATAATAATAATACAGTCATACCTCGGGTTGAATATGCTTCATGTTGAGTGCGTTTGAGTTGCGCTCCATGGCAACCCAGAAGCAACGGAGTGCGTTACTTTTGGGTTTCACCGCTCGCGCATGCGCAGACGCTCAAAATGAAGTCACGCGCATGTGCAGAAGTGGTGAAAAGCGCCGTGTGCGTGCGCAGATGTACCGTAGCTAGTTACGTTTGCTTCTGGATGCAAACGGGGCTCTGGAATGGATCCCGTTCATATCCAGAGGTACCACTGTAGTAGTAGTAGTAGTAGTAATAATAATAATAGAATCATAGAAGAATCATAGAATCATAGAGTTGGAAGAGACCACAAGGGCCATCGAGTCCAACCCCCTGCCAAGCAGGAAACATAATATTATTTTACTATTAATACCCCACCCATCTGACTTGGTTGCCCCAACTACTCTGGGCCACTTCCAACATATATAAAAACAATAAAACATTACATATCAAATAAACTCCCTTATACAGATGGTTCAGGAGTCTGATAAGTCCATACCCTCCAACATTTCTCCAATGAAAATAGGGACACCCTAAGGAAAAACGGGAGATTCCTGGATCAAATCAGAAACCGGGACAGCTTCTGCAAATCTGGGACTGTCCTTGGAAAACAGGGGCACTTGGAGGGTCTGGGATGCTGTTTGTTGCCTTCCATACCTACTGCCTGAGCATGCGCCCCTGTTTGCCCCCACAATCTGGGCCTGAACGCAGCTCCTTCAGCAAATGTGTTCCTGTGCTGTTGGTTTGTTGAGATTCACAGAAGCATCCTTTGACTTCACCTGACTCAGAATTCGCCAACATATATGGAACCACTACTGTGTTGAGAAAGAACAAATAAAGCAGTGCTTGTGGGAAGTTAAGGAGGAAGCGAGGCCTTCGTATCCAACAGCCGCCCAGCAGCTTCTAAATGAAAAAGGACAAGAACTTCCCTTCAGCTGGTAGATATAAAATGTCAGAAACACAAAAGAAATATTATGAAGTCAGGTATAAGTCTGGAGTGTTTTCCCCTCATGATTAATGATTGGTCTGGAACGGGATAGGAAAAGGTAAAACAAAGTTCCTCTTGAAGTAGTTTAAAAATGCCACAGCTGAAGTGGTGGCGGTGGGTGGAAATATTGTAACATCAATTTGAAAATAATAAAAAAATCCCCTTCCACTAAGATGTAAAGGTCAGGAAAGATTTGGGTGTTTTTAAATGCTGCCGTGGAGAAATTTTTATAAAGGTTAAGATGTCATGTAGTTTCAGAGTTATAGGCATTGGAGGGGGGCCCTTGAGTGCCAGCTGTGCCTCAGGCCACGGCGTGACTATGAGACACAATGACAGTGGACAGCAGGAGGCTGGCAGATCACGGGCGATCGCTGGGGAAAATTGTACCTTGCTTAGCGAATAATGCAAAGCTGTATGAATATTTCAGAAGCAAAAAACAATGCAATTGGGTGTGTGTGTGTGGGGGGGGAACCCTCAGCTTAAAAATGTGCCTTCAATAACATTGCAAGGGTCTAATTTAATGCCCCCAAAGCAAGGACATTTCCAGAGTTCACGCTGCCTTTCTGTCCGTTACTCAATTTCCCTCTCATTTGCAGTACAAGTACATATGGTTTGCAGGGGCCTCGAGAGCTAAATTCAACCTGCTTGAGACATTGGAGTTCAACCAGGTAGGAAACTCGATCCTGCTGCTTATGTGTCCCTTTAAGCACAAAGCGCATAAAACTCCACGTATGTTGCTGGAAAGGTGCAAAAACAGACAGGTGGCGCCATGGCGAGGATGCTTATTTCCTCCATAATTTCTTTGGACGGCGTTCTTTGTCACAATCCGTCTACTGAACTAGATGGGTCGACCACTATTCAGACTTGGTTAATAAGGCTGCTTCCCGGGTCAAAGTTCTCATCCATCAAGCTCAGTACAGTGGTACCTCAGGTTACATACACTTCAGGTTACATACGCTTCAGGTTACAGACTTAGCTAACCCAGGAATAGTGCTTCAGGTTAAGAACTTTGCTTCAGAATAAGAACAGAAATCAGGCTCCGGTGACACGGCAGCAGGAGGAGGCCCCATTAGCTAAAGTGGTGTTTCAGGTTAAGAACAGTTTCAGGTTAAGAACGGACCTCCGGAATGAATTAAGTACTTAACCCGAGGTACCACTGTAATGTTTTTCACATCACCGGCTGCCGCCACCCATTTTTATGTGTGGAGGCCAGGACAGAACCTGGGACCTACTGTGCTATGGATTTGGTCTCATGGTAAGTTGCAATAAAAAGTATGTGCCATCTGGTTGGCCACTGTGAAAACAGGATAGATAGACCTTTAGTCTGATCCACCAGGGCTCATCGTACGTTCTTATCTAGTATCATTAGCAGCTTCGCTCTCTGGCATGTTAGGATGCCATTATGAGTTAGTGAAGTGAAGAAGGAGCTGGGAAATTCACAGGATGGTGGAATCTACTTGTATTGGTTAGTCCGTGAGAGGAAGATCAGAAGGTGTTGAGCTCCTCATTTTGCCAGGAAGAAGAGTTTGGATTTGATATCCTGCTTTATAACTACCCAAAGGAGTCTCAAAGCGGCTAACATTCTCCTTTCCCTTCCTCCCTGTGGCGTTTGCCTCCTGGGGGGGGGGGTCATAAGGAAAGGGTTAAAATGAGTGTGATGTGATTGGCCAGTGGAAACTGATAGGAGGAGTTAGAGTGAGAGTGGGTGTTGTGTGAAAGTCAGTTGAGAGTTGGGAGTTGAAGAAGGAGGAGGGAGGAATAGTCTGTGGGTTGGTCGAGTTGTGTTGTGAGAGGAATTGTTAGGTGGAGTCAGATAGATAGTTAGTTGGGATAATCAGTTTGAAGTTGTTAGGAACGAATAGGACAGTTAAGGAACTAAGATTAAGAAACTGCCAAGAAAAATTAGCTGTAACCATAAGCTTGTTCATGCCTATAAAAATAAACTTGATTATTTGTTAATATTAACAACTGACTGGACTCCGTGTGTACCCGTGAGAAACGGGTTGGTGGCAGTGAAGAAAGCAATTACAGTGGTGGCACAGGGTCAACAGACCGTCAAACGTCTGGGGGCCCTGTGTGATTGCCACACTCCCCCACAACAAACACTCTGTGAGGTGAGTGGGGCTGAGAGACTTCAAAGAAGTGTGACTGGCCCAAGGTCACCCAGTAGCTGCATGTGGAGGAGCAGAGATGCGAACCCGGTTCACCAGATTACGAGACTACCGCTCTTAACCACTACACCACACTGGCCATGCAGTCTCCATAAGGTCTAGTTTTGGCCTTACCAACAGTAAGGAAAGTTGTATTGCTCTCATGCAGGATATTTTAACCCCATATTTCTAACCAGGCTCCAGCAAAAACACACACATGTGCATATAACCTGACAGTTTGAGCAACACTGTTTAATGATATTGAATCACACTCAGTAGAGGGGCAGTTATTTTAAGCAGAAACTGGCTGGAATTCTCCATAACAGCTGCAGAATATATTTTAATTAAATAATGCCAGTTGCACTTTAACTAAGCCAGCACATCTTCCTTCTGTTCTGATATTGCTTTTTAAAAAAACGTAGATAAGCATCTTAGCCTGAAAACCTATACATGTTTACGCAGAACTAAGTTACACTATGTTTAATGGAATTACTTCCAGGTGGATATGCATAGGACCGCCACCTAAGCTATGAACTTAAAACCTGTATTAAAAATAAAACAAAAGCCTTTTATTAGACATACATTTATTTCAGTGTTGCTCTTCCATTCATGCCAATCTGTCCAAAGTAACCAAAAAGTAAGTAGCTTGCGAGAAGGTAGCTGTATCTTTTGGGAAAATGTGCCCTGGAAAAGCTGGAGAACGAATAGGAATGGTTGCAAATTTAGTTAAGTTCACGTTTTTAAACAAACTGCCCTGATTCACAGTTCTGGGAGTGATATGAGGACCAGATTGCAGTAATTAATATACTTCTACATCAGAAATATAGTACAATATGGGACTTGGCTCTTTTTAATATGTGTTTAATGTATAATACACTTAATTATTGCATATAATTAGTTGGACTTTTTTTGCACAAGCAACTCAGACATAAGTGGGCACTCGATGCAAGAGGCCATCTGATGCAAGCAAGGCTCAATTGGGGGCAGAACTGCCAAAATCAGTGCATAAATCCATTAAAAACTGATTTCTCTTTCATCACTAGTTAAGATTATCTGCAAAAAGATTGTTTTATTTCTCTGAAATAAGTCAATATCTCTGAATACGTAACACTATTATTATATGAGGCAGGATTATGAGAGCATTGAATATCTGAGAGGATAAGGGATATCTGGTTAGACTATTTTGTTTGTTTTTATTCACAATGACTTCATTCCAATGTTTAATTGACAGCCGGGAAAGAAGGATGCCTTTGTTGAAGATTCAATACCTCCCATCCTTTAATTAAGTTGCAAGAATTAACAATACAACTTTGCTGAGCAGTAGTTCAGCAACTTTTAACTAATGAGTTTCAACCAAGGGATTTTTCTTTTGCCCATTTGGAACCCACCTGTTACTCCCAACCTGTTAAGCACATATTTGAACTCTCTTTAGTTCTTTCTGTTGCCCTGTTTTCAGCACCCACTGTGAGCCACCCCCCAAGGTTCCCCTCCTTCAATGGAGAGCCTTGACTTAAGGATGCTTGAGGAATTTGATCTGTGTGAATTGCAACCTGAACGGATCTGATATTGAACCTCCTGGACTAAGGTGCAGATCAGAACATGCTTATCCTTTGGGTGCAACACTACTCCCAAACCTACACTAGTATTCTTGGCTAAAAAAAAATGAGTAACAAAATGCATTACAGACGGCATATTTTATCTTTAAAAATGTTGATAATTTGACTTGTGATTAAAAATGTAATAAGATATACAGTCGTACCTTGGATCCCAAACGCCTTGTGAGTCAAAAAATTTGGCTCCTAAACGCCGCAAACCCAGAAGTGAGTGTTCTGGTTTGCAAACGCTCTTTGGAACCTGAACGTCTGATGTGGCTTCTGTGGCTTCCGATTGGCTGCAGGAGCTTTCTGCAGCCAAACTTTGGTTTCTGAATGTTTTGGAAGTCAAACGGACTTCCGGAACTGATTCCGTTCAACTTCCGGGGTACCACTGTAGATTTAAATACATTTTGGGTGAGGAGTAAAAAAACCCCAAAACTCACAGATTAAAGGGAAATTGGGACAAAACAAAGACATGCACACATTGCCTTGCTCCCGCAATTGAGTGGGGTTTGTGTGCATGGTCACCGCAGAATTTTGAGGAGGCCCGGCCCTTTCATTGAAATTTTTTTGGGGAGACCCATCCCCAGACCTATTAGTTGGCATTCCTGGACACACATAAAACTGATGTGACTGGAAATAGATGGATCCAACTGTCCCTAGCCTTGACCAACCATTTGAGAATTACTGAATTACAGAAATGCCTCAAGTGAAGATAGAATAGAAGATGGTTTCACTTCTTTGCTACTGAAGTCAAGGGAATCAGATTTTGGGACTGAAACAAAAGGCTGACCAAAAGACAGTGGAAAAAAACATTGTCACGACCCTTTGTCTGTTTCAGATATACGTAGTTAACTGCATATGATTTCAGTTGTATCAAAACACTATGAACATACAGTGAATCCTCCGGATATGAACTTAATTCATTCTGGGGGTCTGTTTGCACCCCGAAAATTACGTAAATACGTGCAGCACAATTGAGTGCTTCTGCGCATGCGCAAGGCATGTAGAGCACTTCTGCGCATGTGTGCGTGGCAAAACCCAGAAGTATACACTTCCAGGTTTGCCGCAGCCATAACCCAAAGATTACATATTCAGAGGGATATGTAAACAGAGGTACGACTGTAATATCATATAGTTTTATTAGCTGCTGATCATTCAGCTTAATCCATCAAGTAAAAATATTCTTAGGTGGTAATTTTCTGTTTTGAAGTGAAAAGATGCATGAGCTATTTTATATAACACATTACAACTGTGCTGGCCTCCCCAAACAAAACAGTTTTGAAAGTCTTTCCATATGGGATAAAGAATTTTAATACACATAACATTTCCTGCAGTTTCATCTCATCCTGCATATTTGACAAAAAGAAAAAGAAAAAACTCTTAATAATTTTCCCAGCCAGCATGCAATGCTTACAGTCTGTCTCCATGATATCATATTTGCAGTGTGAGGTATAGTACAGTCTGTCATCAGAGTTGCTCTCAGTACTTCCTTGATGCCAGACTAATCAAGATAAATACATCATGTAGTAATAGAGGTGTAATTGCTTCAAAAGCCGCGTTTGTTTTAAATGCTTCATGCTTCTTGTTAACACCCGCTCAGCCAATGTCCAGAGTTTTATTTTACAGTTTACTTTTAAGTCTTCCCACGTGTTCCTTTGTTTTTGGTGACTGACAAGGATGTATTGAAGGCTTGATTTGTTGCCTACATACATAGAGAATGCTAAATAAAGCTTTTCTCTGCATCTCCCAGTTCTGATGCAAAAACAAAGCAAGATCAAATTTCCTGAAGTAGTGGAAGCCCAATGGAAACTAGATATTGACTCAGAAAGGATCTCCCAGCACCTTTTGATAAGTTACTGTAAAAAAAGTAAAAAAAGGTAAATGACCGCTGGGTGGTTAAGTCCAGTCAAAGGCGACTATGGGGTTGTGGCGCTCATCTCACTTTCAGCCGGACGAGCCGGCGTTTGTCCAAAGACAGTTTTCCGGGTCCTGTGGCCAGTATGACTAAACTGCTTCTGGTGCAACGGAACACTGTGATGGAAACTAGAGCGCACGGAAACTCCGTTTACCTTCCTGCCACAGCGGTACCTATTTATCTACTTGCACTGGCGTGCTTTCAAACTGCTAGGTTGGCAGGAGCTGGGACAGAGCAAAGCAACTCACCCTGTCACGTGGATTCGAACCACCAACCTTCTGATCAGCAATCCCAAGAGGCTCAGTGATTTAGACCACAGCGTCACCCACTCCACGCAAGTTACTGTACATCTGTGCTAGATATGGCAAATTCTGCAGAGACACTTCAAATACATGCCTTCACTCGTTCATTTTCTTGTGTGCCGATTTGTTGCCCTGCAAAATATTTCTGTTGAGATTACCGATAATGGTTGTAGTAAAGGTAGAGGTAAAGGTAAAGGGACCCCTGACCATTAGATCCAGTTGTGGCCAACTCTGGGGTTGCGGCGCTCATCTCGCTTTATTGGCCGAGGGAGCCGGCATACAGCTTCCGGGTCGTAGGGCCAGCATGACTAAGCCGCTTTTGGCAAACCAGAGAAGTGCACGGAAACACCATTTACCTTCCCGCCTATTTATCTACTTGCACTTTGATGTGCTTTCGAACTGCTAGGTTGGCAGGAGCAGGGACTGAGCAACGGGAGCTCTCCCCGTCGCAGGGATTTGAACCGCCAACCTTCTGATCAGCAAGCCCTAGGCTCTGTGGTTTAACCCACGGCGCCACCCGCGTCCCACAATAGTTGTAGTAGTTGTGGTTAATTAAAAGAAAATACTAGTTCACTATCACCAGCAGCTTGTTTAATATGGGGCAAAACCCGTGAGGCTATCTTTGGCCACAGTTTGGTAGACAGGAGTTTAAAAAACATAGCAATGTGTTAAATCATGGGTAAGCAAGCTAAGGCCCAGGGGCCGGATCCGGCACAAACGCCTTCTAAATCTGGCCCATGGACGGTCCGGGAATCAGTGTGTTTTTACATGAGTAGAATGTATCCTTTTATTTAAAATGCATCTTTATTTAAAATGCATAATCACTACAGTGGTACCTCGGGTTACAGACGCTTCAGGTTACAGACTCTGCTAACCCAGAAATAGTACCTCGGGTTAAGAACTTTGCTTCAGGATGAGAACAGAAATTGCACGGTGGCGGCGCAGTGGCAGCGGGAGGCCCCATTGGCTAAAGTGGTACCTCAGGTTAAGAACAATTTCAAGTTAACAACGGACCTCCGGAACAAATTAAGAACTTAACCCAAGGTACCACTGTAGTTATGTACTTAGCATGATGTAAGCTGTATGTAAAAGAGTATAAAAGGCTGTGTGAAACCTGCTATCAGTACAATAGCCATCACTTACAGACCTCCGGAACGAATTAAGTTCTTAACCCGAGGTACCACTGTAATTGTATCATTAACAGAATGTGTATTTAGTCTCCAAGCACCTTTGGCTGGACAAAACTCCAGTCCAGATCCAAACACAGAATGCTTCTTACTGGTCTATTGAGCCACGTTCCTTAGATATTTGAGATATTGAGAAATTAGCCCCGAACCAATACAGGTAAGAAGCTCACAGATAAATGTTTTGAAGGATTCAAGGCTTCTCCTGTGCGTTGCCCGAGTCACCGTCTGCAGGTACTCCCAGCTCTTAGTAAATAAGATTCATGCTCTTATTTTTTACACAGCAAGATGTAACAGTGACAGAACCAATAAACTGCAGAATCAGGCAAAGAGGCACTTGTTGCTTGTTTAGACATATGACCTGACAAAAAATAAGGCGCAAACAAACACAATTCGCAGCAGAAAACCCCAAGGAGGACAAAAAAGAATCGTGCCCAAATAAAAATGTGACACACTTCTATTGGATATATATTCAGCTTCTGTTGTTTTGGTTGGAAAACAGCTGCAGGTGTCCTCCAATTATCTCACCATTTTCGCAAATATCAACTGTCATATTTAATTTGTTCCGTTCATTGTGCAGCTTCCTCACGCTGCACAATTCTTTCACTATGCATTTACAGCCAGAGTTCCTACCACTCAACCTAACTTTCAGGCTAGTCAATTAATGCATTATTTACAAGTTCAACGCTATTAAAAACAGATTCTTAATTTACTAATGATTTAGGAGCCCCCAGGCAATTTTCCAATTGGTATTTTATAGAGAAGTGGGGGGGAGGACACCCCCCCCCAAACAACTGGAAAAGGGGAAAGAAATATGCCAGTGATGCTTTGGCCTAATTGTTTCATGACGGTTTCTTCTGTAATTTTCTGCTGCCTTTAATTATCCCCCCTTCCTTCCTTCCATTTTGTAGTTCATAGTTAATGCTGATGCTCATCCAGCACTGAAAAATGGAAAGTCCTAATTGAATATACATATTTTTAAAGCAAAGTCAGACGCTCTAGAATGACTCAGTGTAACACTAAACCATGGTATGGTGTTAGGAAGATGAGCCACTGTGAATCTCAGGTTCACACATTCCTCCCTCCTCTGTTGGAAGAATTTGGAAGCTGCCACAGATGTTAGATTAACCACAAATTATTGTTATGCCTAAATCCTAAAAATGTGGTAAATCTTAACTATGGTTAGTGTAAAGAAGCCAGCTTCGTGAACAATTGTTTAAAACTGGTTTGTCTTTGCTAATGATAGTAAAGTCTGGGTAACCAGAGTTTACCTAGATTTGGATGTCATAGCAATTTAGTCTAAGATGAAAGCAAAAGCTTCCAAATTTATGGCAGCACTGAAGGAAGAGTGGGGAGGGGTCACTGGGGGTTCATCCTCATACATTGGTACCTTGGTTCTTGAACTTAATCCATTCCAGGAGTCCGCTCGACTCCCACAACCGTTCAAAAACCAAGGTGTGGCTTCCAATTGGCTGCAGAAGCTTCCTGCAATCAATCGGAAGCCACGTCGGACTTTTGGCTTCCGAAAAACGTTTGCAAACCGGAGCACTTACTTCTGGATTTGCGGCGTTCGGGAGCCAATTTGTTCGACAACTAAGCTATTTGAGAAGCAAGGTACCACTGTAATGCTAAACATGATTTATGTGTGAACACAGCCAATAAGCAGTAATACAAAACAGTCTGATTTACATTGTTGTTATTCAGATGTATAGAATTATTTGGGGCTTGACAAGGTTTGGGGTGTCCTGGTTTTTACTTTTTGAAAGATGGCAATCCTGGAATTATTTAACCATTTTACAGTACAGAGCCAGCAGTGCAACAGATTAAAAAGGTTAGAAGTTAAGGAAAATTAAATATCATTAGCATTTTTGTGCTTTTGTGCAGAGCAGAAATAGCATTTCAAATACATATCTAAATTTCTGAAGGTTCGTTCCCAGAGTTCCCCGCTTCTTGTTCTGTGCTTGACTTCCCCCTGTTCTTCATTTGCTCAGACACTTCATTAAAGCCTGACCCTAGTACTTCTGCAGATCCCGAGCTCCCAAATTACAGCCACCTACAACAGAGAGTGGCCGGCATTAAAATGCTGACATTAAGTGTCTGAAGATAATTCATGTTAGTGACACTTATTTACAGGGCATACCTGCAATTTCACAGTAACGCAAATTAGTTTCAAACAGTAAATGTCAACATTTTAATGGTGACCATCACAGCTTCGAGATAATCGTGTCAGTGTGGGGCATGTTGATTTGAGATAAAGTGAAACTAACATGGATACATTTCACTCCTGAGGCGTAAGGAAAAGTTCCAAGGAGAATACTTTAAAGAAACTGAGGGACGGTGCTCATGAGCTTAAACTCGTGATGCCTTGTAATAGCTTTGACTATAAGTTATGCCTGCGTTATATAGATGGAAATCAGAAGGATACAAGAGGGAAACTTGCCATAGCTGTACCACAGATAAAGAATACCTCTAGCTCTCGCTTAATATAAGTTGTGTCCAGTTCCATGAACTGCCATGCACCAAGGTGGAAAACACTTCTCTACTCTGTAATAAATTACACTTGTTTCACGTATGATGGTTTTCTTAAATGGCATCTGTGTCTCTGTAACTTGAATGTGCTGCTTCCAGTGTACAGGGCTGGCTCAAGACTTTTTGCTGCCTGAGGCAAAGGACAAGAAGATATCCTGCCCCAAGACACATACGAGAAGCCAACAGGACTGGTAGTTGAATCTTTCTCCAGTACTGGTGAAAGGACAGTATCCTCTACTGTGCTTGAGGGCAGCAGGCTAGCATAGGGGGCACATGGCCACTCCCTGCACATCAATATCTGCCGCCTGAAGCAGCTGCATCACTCTGCCTCATTGCAGGGCCGCCCCTGCCTCTGTGCATGTATCTGTTTTCATTCATACATACACCAGAGCATTGGCTGGTACATGTACATTTGACAAGGTATGTGCAATTGATGGGAATTGGTTGCTGAATAAAGTCACACATCTGGCGGCTGACAGAATCAGGTATATTCCATTGCATGAAAATGCCATTTCAGAATGACCTGGCCTGTTTTTTCCACAATCTGTTTTGATAGCCAAAACGAATAATACACTAAATCATCTGTTAGACTTTCATAGTGACCTAAAGTAAAATCAAAAACAAAAAAACAAAACCAAGCAAGTTTTGGATTTCACAGAGCCAAAGAAACTAGGACAAAACGCAACACAGAGAAATACAAATGTGTTTGTAATTGGACTAGGCAGAACCACAAGGTTAGTTTTTTATAAGGAAAAGCTGTAAGACAAAGGGAAATCTTGAACAAGGGAAATCTAGTTTAATAAGAATCATTTTCACTGCTGCTAATTAAACTGGGTTTTGCATTTCCTGTGTGTGAAAACTGGACAAAAAGGCTGTATTTGGTTTAACAAATTTCCTCCCATTCTCCACATCCTATTTAAACATCCATACACAAGATTTTACAGACTAAAAGGCATTCTTGGTGTCACTACTGAAATAGCCCCTAGAGAGAAGCAGCCTTATAACTGAAATGCTGAAGTCCTGTTTAATTTTGGTGCTTTGGCAATATCAGTTTTTCCGTCTCTGAGGATTTCAGTCCCATTGGAAGCATATTGCCCCTCTAATGGAAGATAAAGGGTTCAATTTTCATACTCAGCTGCTTTGACTTGGCGAAACCACCCGGTGATTACGTCTTCTGAATGCACTCCCCACGTGATGACAGCTGATATCTACCAAATCAGGGAGCCTATTAATTCTCTAGGCTTTCCACCTGGCACAGTAAATGTCAGCCATCTCCAAAAGGATATGCATTCATAAGGCATACTCACCACATGAAAATGACATGAGAAAATGGCTTGTTAATGATGTCGTCACATCTAAAGTGGGAATCAGGCCCAAATAGAGGGATAAAACTCTTCGGTTAATATTCAACTAAATCATACTCGGCGCAGGCCATTAAAATCCACGGATGCAATAAACTTAACAAGTCCATTAATTTCAACGGGTGTATTCCAGGTATGACTTAGCTGGATATCATCCACAAATAGGAAGGCTAACAATATTAATGATTAGGCAGGGGCAAGACATTTTGCTGCCTGAGAGAGGGCAGCAAATAGTATTCCACCCATCTCGCTAAGTCAAGGTGCACATGAAAGTAATTTTGGCACCATAGGTAAAGGTAAAGGGACCCCTGACCATTAGGTCCAGTCGTGGCTGACTCTGGGGTTGCGGCGCTCATCTCGCTTTATTGGCCGAGGGAGCCGGCATACAGCTTCCGGGTCATGTGGCCAGCATGACTAAGCCGCTCCTGGTGAACCAGAGCAGCGCATGGAAATGCCATTTACCTTCCCGCTGGAGCGGAACCTATTTATCTACTTGCACTTTGACGTGCTTTCGAACTGCTAGGTGGGCAGGAGCTGGGACTGAGCAACGGGAGCTCACCCTGTCACGGGGATTTGAACCGCCGACCTTCTGATCAGCAAGTCCTAGGCTCTGTGGTTTAACCCACAAAGAAGAACCTCACAAGTGTTTCTTCCTTGTCCCTAGCGGTAAATACTGTTGCTTAAATGAATGAATGAATGTAAATGGCATTTCCATGAGCTCTGGCACTCGTCACAGTGTCCCGTTGCACCAGAAGCGGTTTAGTCATGCTGACCACATGACCTGGAAAGCTGTCTGTGAACAAACGCCACCTCCCTCGGCCTGAAAAGCGAGATGAGTGCTGCAACCCATAGCCGCCTTCGACCAGACTTAACCGTCCAGGCGTCCTTTACCTTCTACCTTTACCATAATAATAAATAAATAACAGTTTTTGCTATCCTTTCATGACATCCTGCATTTGCTGTCAGAGGCAGTTGCCACACTCTGCCTAATGGAAGAACCGGCCCTGTAATTAGGCTTACAAGCAGCAGTACTCACTGTGCTTTAGAAATATAGGCCCCTGTTCTGTTCAAGCTGGAGAGCATATAACGGAAAAGTTTAGACACTGCAAACTAATTTCGCGTCAATTCAACTTTGCAATTTCCGCTCTTGTCATATCTGTGTTTTGCATGCCATGGAATGGTGCTTCACTGTGCAACTGAATTAGTTTCACAGTGACTCAAAGGCATTAAAGGATGACTTTGAAATTCTAAGTCCTGACTGGGAGGGATTTTTAATTCCTTCCTTATAATGAAACCATTAACAACAATAACCAAAACTCCTTAACAGTTACACAACCCTGAAATATTATTCTCTCGACTTTGCTGGGTGGACCCAATTTGAGATCTCGGGTGGGGAGTTGAGTGCTTGGTTTGCATAACAAGCAAACAAACTTGAGACAAGCACAGGCGTGCAACCTTAATGGTGCTTTGAAACATGAGGGTGAAGAGACCTGTGATTTAATCTAATGGCTGCATCTCTGCAGGGACGTTCTAAATGCCACCGAGTCTGAAAAAGCGCAAGAGCCAGCTCTGCTAGTTTGCATGAGGGAAGCGGCGGGAGGAAATTCAGACTCTTGTTTTCACTCACTTGGTCAGAAGTATCTCTGTGAGCGCTCCAAAGCAGACAGATGCGATGTGGAAAACAAGACTGGGAGGAGGATCCTTAAAGGCAATCATCATTTGATAGACCAGAAGTGGAATACTGATCATCGCAGCCAGGATTGTGCAGAAGACAAGCCACTTGTGCCATCGCAACAGCATGGCTCTCCAAGGCGATTTTTTCTCGAGCTGGTACTGCAGAGTGGGAGGTGGGCAGGGGAAACACATGGGAAAAGACAAGAGGGGGAGAAAATGAGTAAAGGCAGTGGAATGATGAACATTAACTGCTAATAGTTTAGAACAGGGGGAAAAAACCTAAGGAATGATTCACGTTGGACCATAAATATACGAAGAGCTGCTGAAAACTTGTTTGGTTTTCACAAAGGGGCTTAAACCAATATCCCCTTATTTGTTAGTCTCGAGCGAGGCGTTTATGGCAGGAGGACGCATTAAACCTTAACCTATGCCAGCACGAGAGATATTTGGGAGTTTTTAAGGATTAAGACAAGAGGCAATGCATACCATTTATGCAGAATGGCCTTGAACTACCTGCAACAGATTGAGATACAGTTATTGCATATTAGCGCTCTGAATCTTCATTCTGTCAGAAGCTAACGGGGAAGGCGCGTCATCCGAGATAAAGACTTAGAGGGCCCAATTCAGAGGCTGCTCTCAGGCCTTCATAAACCTGTCTTTGCCTTGAATAATTTCCATTTTATATCTGTATAAAATGGCTCGAATCTACACCCAGATTTCTGCTGAAATAAATTGGCATTATTTCACCACTGTAAATTCACAGAATGTTGCAAGACATACTACTACGAGGAGGCAATCATCATTCTTCAGGGCTCAGGAAGTGCTAAACTGGCCCAACAGTCTGGAAGGGAACCGGGAAGCAGCTCATAGGCAGCTGCCCTAGAGTAGGAGCAAAACAGGAACTCACAATGGGCTCTACTCTTTTGCTGTCAGCAGTGCTGAACAATAGATAACCAAAAGGCAGTTCTATGTTATCCTGAGCCCCATCTGGAAAATAATTGCCTCCTAAATGGCAAGCTGGCTGCTAAATAGCTGCTTATATTGGGGTGGGAACCTACTTTTTTGAGCACTTATTTCCTCTTGGGATAGGTGGAGCTGGGCTGGATCTAGTCACATCAAAGAAGCATTTCAGTTAAGCGCATTGTAAACTCATACAGGGAAATCCGGTTGGGAAAGGTGGGACTCCACAGCGCCATCTGGTGTCACAGTATTATACTGCATACACAGCACATGCAAAACGCTTTTTCTTTACCCATCTAGATGAGTCCCTGGAGTCAGTGGTGGATATTGCCAATGTACGGAGGGGCATCTCTCTGTCTTTGTCCCTGTTTCTCCTCCTCGCCAACCTGCATGGGATTACAGTATGTCCCACAAGTTGCCAACCCCTAGCAGGAAGTGGGTGGAGCCTTACTTCCTCTTGGAAAGTGGCACCTGAGTGGAGGAACCTAAGCCAAGTCAGGGACATAACCGTGAAGTACTGCGTAAGGTTAGAGGGAGCATCATGCTAGAGGTAATCAGGTGTGTTCACTAGTATGTTACACAGCACTTCATAACACTACTTTTGGAAGCTCCAACTTCTGCATGGAGACCTTAATAAGCACATTTGTGCTTCGGTGTTTACCTTGCCATTTGAAGATATCCTGGTACAGCAGGCAGTTCCTCCAAGGAACCTTCCACTGTGAAGTCCCAGGTAGCCCTGTATCCACTTACAGCTTCACAGGTCCCTCCTAATGTAGAATTAGAAAGCTCCAACAATAAATTAGGGCTCTTTGCAGATGACCTAATGGTCACACCACCAGACCTCATAAGCACAGCAACCTCCCTAATCAGAGAACTCAACACATTTGCAATGGTGTTGGGCCTACAGGTAAATTTTGCAAAGTCAGAAGCTATGTGCTTCAACACCCCTCCTCACAGCCAAAAATAACTCACTAATGTCACCAAAATAAAACTTTGCCACACCAAGTTCAGATACCTAGGGGTACAAATAACCAGAAACCTCAATAAATTGTACCTCCACAACTACAAGCCCCTGTGGCAACAAATTAACAAAGATCTAAAGAGATGGAACAACATGATTTTCACCCTCTCTGACAAAATAGCCATGATCAAAATCACCCACCCAAAACTAACCTACCTATTCAAAACCCTTCCAATCTGGATTCCCCCAACCCAACTCTACAGATGGCAGAGAAAACTACACTCTTTTATCTTCTCACATAAAAAACCAAGAATAAGCCCCAAATACCTGCACCTCCCCACCTCAGAAGGAGGATGGGGAATCCTCAACATAGAAGCATATTACATTGCCAATCAAATACGCCATATAATCCCATATATACTAAACAATGGATACACCTAGAGAGGGACACAATTGAAAATACCTGCACCACAGCATACCCACTCCATCCAAACAAACAAAGGAAAATTTCCACAACACTTAACAGGTACACACAGACCATGCTCAAAGCATGGAAAATAGGCAAACTATCCCCAACCCCATCCCCACTAATTCCCCTGGAGTACCACCCATTATTCCACCAAGCAGCACAAAACCTCCAGATAAAAACCTGGCAAACCAAAGGTTTATATCGCCTAATAGACTTCTATAAAAATAACAAACCTTTGTCAACACAAGAAATACAGGACAAACTAGAAGATACCCAAATGCCCTGGTTAGCACACCACCAATTACATGCCCTCTTAAACAACCCAGAAGTAAAATCAGCAACAACTACGCCCCTGACAACCTTCAAAAACCTTCTCCTAACAACAAATGGACACGGTAAAGGGATGGTATCCACAATATACAAAATACTACTCCAAAATCCCACAAATCCCCTAGACGCAATCAAAAAACCATGGGAGGATAACATAGGCTATGAGATTAACCCCACTCAATGGACCAGAATGTGGTCTAAACCCCCCTTTAAATCCATATCAATGAAAAGAAAAGAACTCACTCTGAAACTCACCTACAGGTGGTACCTAACACCAAGAAAACTAGTGCTAATAATGCCCATCTACACCACAAAGAACTCATAACCCACCTACTTTCAGCAGCCAGAAACATCATAACCAGACACTGGAGAGACCTGTCAGGAGTAAGCATGGACCAATGGTACCAAATAGTATGGGAAACAGCCTTACTAGAAAAATTAACCAATAAACTGAAACTGACATGGGGACAAATAGAAGAAGACGCCTTTACCCCAGTATGGCTCCCCTTCATCACATACACAGCCCAACAGGACAATGACAAAAATCCACCAACAGCATACAAATCAATATGGCTAACCTGATCCAAAACACCCACCCACCCCACTCACACATGAAAACAAAGATCACCACAGCCAACCACAAACAAAACAACCACACCCTAGGCCAACCCCAACCCCTCACCACCAAAGGAACACAAGTGAATAGCAGAGAACCTGCACAAGCAATGCTGACACAAAACCCCACATATATTAAGTAAAATAGAAATATTGCCACCCGACCCCACCCCCACTCACCTTTTCCCCCCTCCACCTCTTTCCCCTTTTCTTCCTAATGTCTCAACAAATGAAACTGATCTGTAAAAAATGTTACTTGAAAAAAAGAGAGACATTGCACATACTTTTGTAAACCAAGAATAAAAATACATATTTTTTTTTAAAAAAAGAAAGCTCCAACAATTTGGAATTTTCTCCTAATGTTGCTTAAATTTCTACGCATCACCTTGCTAGTTGTAAAACATAGTTCTGGACAATAAAAGCCAGCCAAGTGCCATTAAAATGTGTACAGTCACTCATTCTTTGGCAAATCTTCAGAGGAAGGGAGCATCAAAGTTATTGAGCCAGCTTTCACTGACATGTTTTCCAATGGGCTGATATGTTCAAGAAGTACCACCTTGGTGTGAAAGACTGATGTGATCAAATGGTACCTTATTGTGCATGGAGTTTGAGGGAGGAAAAGTACCAGAAGAAAGTCTGAAGTTCTTAGAAAATTTGATGACTGAATGCCTGTAGGAGGTACAGTTCAGGAAGGTCAAGTACATTGTCGTGCCCACTTGCCTTGTCATTTCCTCTGAAACTTTAAAAAGCAAAGGGCTAACCACAAATGAGAGGATCTTTGTGATCCAAGCATGCTATGTATCCTTTGTCTCTACTGATTGTTCCGAAGTTTCAAACGGATATTTCAAGAGCACATTTCAGTCTTGAGTCCATTTAACATTTAAACAGGTAGACCTTGCCTTGAATGAGTACCACCAATCTCTGTCCCTTGTTTGTTTTTTGTTGTTGTTGCTATGTGATTGTAAAAAATAGCAATGCATTGAGAAATGTCACCAAATAAGAGCCTTCTGGAAAACAGAGAACATTTAGCTCTTGCAAGCTTACTATTCTATGCTCTTGTTGCAAAGCATGCCCCAAATTACAGGAGTTCATATCTGCGCTCCTGATAGGTTATGTGACTCACACACTGCGATTACAGAAAAATACCTGTGGGGTGAAATATCCATAGCCCATGGTTAAGATTAAACACGGGTTGCAGGTAATCGGTGTTTAAAGTACATTTAACTTGAGTGCAGTCCGGTTGGTACAGACAGCCCATGAAAATAAATACTAATATCTACTGTACGAAGTGAAAAAACTAGCTGACAACTTCAATCAGGTGGAACAAAAGCGCCGTGCTATGCCCCACACGCAGAGATTGTTAAGCCCAACAGATCGAATGCTCACAAAAAAAGGGAGTCTTTCACTGTAGAGGTACCATGACTTACGCTTCACTTTTAAAAAATAAAAAATAAAATATGCTGCCTGGTGACTTAAGGAGAAGTGTAACTGATGCCTTCAGCTGAAGAAGCGTCACAGCAATTGTTCCACAGCACCTCGCATCCACAGAGAAATCTGTTGGCTACCTTTGCAACACTTCAGAAAGCTCCCCTGGTCTCCAGATGCAGCCTTAAATGCTGCAAGTTGGTATGCACTTATTTTGGAGTAAATCTCAGCGAACGCAATGTGAGCTACTTCTGAAGAAACGTGTGTCATATGGGACTACAGTAGTACCTCAGGTTACATACGCTTCAGGTTACATACGCTTCAGGTTACAGACTCCGCTAACCCAGAAATAGTGCTTCAGGTTAAGAACTTTGCTTCAGGATGAGAACAGAAATCGTGCTCCGGTGGCATGGCAGCAGCAGGAGGCCCCATTAGCTAAAGTGGTGCTTCAGGTTAAGAACAGTTTCAGGTTAAGTATGGACCTCCGGAACGAATTAAGTACTTAACCTGAGGTACCACTGTATTGGCCTTTCAGCACAGTGGGTGATGCATTCGGTGAGATGGGATGAGCAGGTAGCACTTGGCTGATGCTGAGTGGCAGCCAAGGAGGTGCACAGCCTCCCTGCTCTAAACACATAGAAAACATGAGGAGATGCCTTATAGAGCCTCGCATCAATGGTCCATCAGTCTCAAAACTGTCTACATTGGCCGATAATAGTTTTCCATGATTTTTTCACTTGACTTGAAAGATGCCAGAGATCAAACCTGGGATCTTTGGCATGCAAAGCACACATTCTCCACCACTGAGCTACAACCCTTCTCCCTTGCTACTACTACTTCTTCTTTGGTGATCACTCATAGCCGAGTAAGATTGTCTTCCATAAACAATCAGTCTGTAAGTGACTGTGGAGGCCAATTCTGGATCCACACGTCCTTCCACAGTGGGGACATTGGTTTCCAGGCGGGAGTTGATCACGGTGCGGATTTGCCAAGTGTGCCTTCCTCTTAGCACGTTTCTCCCTTGTGCCCTGAGTTTGAGTGTCTTCAAAGCCCATGACACCTTTGATAATGGCTGTTCTCCAATTGGAGCGCTCGCAGGCCAGTGTTTCCCAGTTGTCAGTGTTTATACTACATTTTTTTAGATTTGCCTTGAGACAGTCTTTAAACCCTTTGTTGACCACCAGCATTACGCTCTCCATTTTTAAGTTTGGAATAGAGTATAGTGGTACCTCGGGTTATAGAGGCTTCAGGTTACAGACTCTGCTAACCCATGAATAATACCTTAGGTTAAGAACTTTGCTTCAGGATGAGAACAGAAATCGGGCTCCGGAGGCACGGCAGCAGCAGGAGGCCCCATTAGCTAAAGTGATGCTTCAGGTTAAGAACGGACCTCCGGAACAAATTAAGTACTTAACCTGAGGTACCACTGTAGTTGCTTTGGAAGACGATCACCAGACATCCGCACAACATGACCGGTCCCTTTACTAGCAGTTACAAGCAGTAATGGAATGCCTGGTTGGGTAATAGTGCTAACTTGACCTCCCAGCAGCTGAGTCTCTGCTGCTTACCAGATGCTTGGATTGTACAGTAGGAAAAAGCACTTTGAACATGAAATACAAGACTGGATTGACTTTTGGTTTTAGGTCTCTGTGCACCAATACGTTGTAACAGTGAAGAGCAGGTATTAGTTGTCAAATCCAGTTCTTGCATGAGATTCTAACCCATTCACAAATGGGTCTGTTTTCTAGGGATGTTTTTCACCATACTTCTCCATGTGAGTCTATAGTTATAATAGATCTATTAAGCTTAAATATGAGGGAGTACTAACAACTGTTTAATCTGGATCTAAAAATTGCACAGCAGAAAAATATATATGCTACAAACCTGTTTGCTGTCCTCCACTTACTGTTATTATTTTGGTCTGCATCTAATTCAGGCTATTTTTTATTTTGTTTTTATTTATGCATTTTCCAGTTTTCGTTACACACCTCATACATTTTCCATTTTACAATATTTCAATGCAGACTTCTCAACCTACCCATCAGTGACATTCTAAAAAATACCCACAGCCCTTAAATTTGCTGCATCACCATTAATTTCTCCACCCTAGTTTCCTCCCTTCAGTTCCTTTATTTTGTCAACTGCTATTCAATGGTTCACCCCTACTTTCAATTTTATCTTAATGCCATATATTTTTAAACATTCTCCAAGGTGTTCCTACTTGCCCCTTGTTTTCCTCTCCTCCTAATTCCTTATTTTAGCTGTCATACTCACTAATTCTACGAATGCTATTAGTTTATACAACCATTGGTCTTTTGTTGGAATGGCTTCTTCTTTCCAGTTCCTTGCATAAACCATTCTTGCGGTTGCTGTTGCATACAAAAACAAATTGTGTATTTTCTTTGTGTAGCCAGTGTGGTGTAGTGGTTAAGAGTGGTAGTCACGTAATCTGGGGACCCGGGTTCGTGTCTCCGCTCCTCCACATGCAGCTGCTGGGTGACCTTGGGCCAGTCACACTTCTTTGAAGTCTCTCAGCCCCACTCACCTCACAGAGTGTTTGTTGTGGGGGAGGAAGGGAAAGGAGATTGTTAGCTGCTTTGAGACTCCTGAAGGGGAGAGAAAGGTGGGATATCAAATCCAAACTCTCTTTGGTATCTCCTCTCCTATTATAGCCAGTAGGAAGGCTTCTGGGTTTGTTTGTTTTTGAAATGTGAGTTTAAATGTTTGGGTTTTTTTTTTTTTTAAATTATTCATACACCATCTCCAAGAATTTCATGGCATGGCCACCATGTATGTACTAGAGAGCCCTCAGCTTCTAGGCAATTCCAACACAGATTTGATCCTCTCTTATACATTTTAGAGAGTTTGCTGGGTGTCAGATACCACCAAGAAACCATCTTAAATATATTCTCCTTAATCAAATAGCAAGCCAAAAAAAAATATCGTTCTCTTCCATGACTTCTCCCACGCCAAGAATTCAACATTATGTATAAATCTGATGCTCAGTGTATCATCTAATTCAGCCTAACAGAAAACCCTATGTGTTTTTGCTCAGAAGCAAGTCATGCTAAGTTCCAGTGGGGATTATTCTATAGTCAGCATGTTTAGGATTACAGCCTAAATCAAAATTAACCAAGAGGAGAAACATAAAGGTCAGGACTCTATAAACTTGTAGCCGGGCTCTGTAACCTGGCACCTAGACGCACACATTTTTGCTTTGTAACATTTTGTATGTGTTTTTAAGAGCAGCGCCTGAAGCCCAGCTCTCCTGAGCAACCCTACAGTTACATGTCCGTCTCTAAGTGCTTGTTTGATGGAGGAAAAACAACTTCGGCAGGTTTCAAAGGGTTTACGGAAAACAACATGGGACTGGAGAACCACCAGATGAAATATCACGAGTAGGATTTCCACTAGGTATAAAGTGACGTTGTTACGCCTGCGGAGAATGCAAACCCCATTAAAATGTCCTTTGAAGACATTGTCAGCAAATTTGTACTGTACTGCCACAGTCTTTCAGTACATCCTAATTTGGACACTTCTAAATGTGACTTCTCATTTCACTTCTGCCTGCACTTTTCTGCTTGGTGCTGTTCTGCGCATGGGTGCCATTAAGATCTGCAAACAGTCAGATATTGCTATTCATGTGAATTGGCTTGGATTATACGAAGCTTTCCATTCAGGTTTTTATTTTTATTTTTTGTTTTATGCCTCGTGGACTGTTTTGCTGCACTGGAAGAGTTGCGACCCTCTCTCTTTCGACATTTGGACACAATTTATGCTGTCTATTTTACCCTTGGCGAGACTCGCGGCTGGTCTGCAAGATACCCCCATATCGTTTTTATGATAAATGAATGCCTTCGTTAAAATATCTTGGTCCTGCTACAGTAAACGATACACTGGCTCTGAGGACAGAAGAGCTTCTATTAGATGCTGCTTTTACCCAGCCTTTTCTGCTTTAACCAATCTCCCCACCCTCTCCATTACTTTCTTTGTTCTACTTTTTATATTCCTTCCCCCCCCCCCCTTTTCTATCTCAGCTTATATTGTGATCTTATCAACTGTCAGTTGATGTGGGGCTCGTGTTTCTAGGGATTCTCATTTCCCGTTTGGCTTGTTCTCCAGATAATTTGTCGTAATCTTTTGGTATACTTAGAAAGGTACTGAAGTGCTGTCCTCCTGTCCCAAAGGCAGTGTTCCACAAAACAATAAAATAAGAGTTAGGCCACTTTGATTTTTTATAGAAATTCTACCCGCTCCTTCATCTTCTGCCCGTGCATTCGGGAATCTCTGCAATCAGCGTCGCACAAACCTGGTTAAAGTTTTCAGGGGTTCTCTGAGTTTGGAGAGAGGGGGAGAGTGCTGAATATCAACAGAAAACGAGTCTGACATGATGGGGCTCACAGACACTAAGAAATGACAATTGACCAGGGATACATGAGTCAGTTTACCATGGGCCCAAATCTATTTCACGTGGCGTTATTCATAAATCTGTCCAGTCCTGTCTCCATGCTGTTCTGTGATTTTTAAATTTAAAAACCTGCATGAAAATGTATTATTCAACAATGTGTTTGAATATATATTTACTGTAGACATTTCTAAAAGTAATAGTAATAATAATAATAATAATAATAATAATAATAATAATAATAACAGTATTGATTACTGGGAAGGGGATTTGTAGCGGCGGCCAAGAACATGTGTAATTTTAGACTTGTTCACATTTGGCACAGGTACAAGCTCTCTCTACACAGGTGTGAGTGCTTGTGTGAAAGAGCATACAATTTTTTTTGTTTGTACAGCTCGGCTGTTGTGCACCCTGGGACACAAACTGTATACTCATTGAATATAGTGTATGAACACCTGCAATAAGGCAAGGCGCATATGTGATAAAATGGAGAGGATTTGAAGCTCAACTTGCACAGGGAGGGATAGATTTCCTGTAATAGAGGAACACACACACACACACACACACACACACAAACATATTTGTTGAATGCGATCCATATTTATGTTATACATGTAATAAAATCCAATATAAAGGCGGCACAAATAAGCTCTGACAACAAAGAAAGCATTTTGTGCTGTCAGTTACTTCATTTTCCATAGTATATAGAGGTGGGATTTCTAGGTAATACACTTTTATTTTATGTTTTTAAAGGATTTAAATATCAAAGTGTGCCCATGTATGACCCCAGCTGCATGAAATGCTATTTTGGGGCTGTTCATATAAGACATCTTCAGTCCTTAAACTGATATTCAACCAAGTGTTGAAAAGGCTAATATGGGAACCAACCCTAGAAACAGGGCCAGCTCTTTATTTTGCCCATAAATGGAACAACATGCACACTTTGTTACAGACAGCGATCTTGGGATCATACGCAACAGTGTGCACCAGACCCTTGATGCTTGCAAGCTCTGACCCGAGTGGATGTTTCTCTTGTCTTTGTAACTCTGCAAGAATGTCTGAGCCTGATTAGCAATTATGCATGATAGCCTATCAAGTAATTAAATTATATACACATTTCTTCTGGTATGGAAGAATGCTCATGTTTCACAGGATGTCTGCAAGAAAAGAAGTCTGTTTATGTTGTGCAGTTTCTCCCCCTACACAATTCCTGCTGGTGAAGTGATCGCAGAGAAAACCTCCTTTGACTCCTTATAATTCCACCAGACCCCATTCCTAGAGAATTCATGGTTTTCTTTGCCTTCAGACAGAAGATTGCTCTGATTTATTTATTTTTTAATTGTGATCAGGCCGGTATGACTCAACTGATCCGTGAGGATATTCATTCATATTTCAGCTTGTGGGAAAGAAAAACAAACAAACCACCTCTCTCTTGGTCATGTTGGGAATGTTACTCTTTTTGCAATGAACTCACTAGCACCCACTTATTTCGTCTCACATGATAGCTGGGTGTCTTTTTTGTGCAGTATACTTTTGGCCAAGCAGGCTGATGAAACGCTCACCTTGCAATTCAGTTTTGTTCCAAATCTTACAAGTTACGGAGCAGTCAAGACAGAACCCTAAAAGCCATAGGAAGGTATGGCAAGCAGATATTTCTGGATTACAAATCCCATCATCCTTTGCGATTGGTCATGCTGGCTGGAGCTGATGGGAGTAGAAGAGTCCAGCAACATTGACAGGGTTGCAAGTTTCCCATTTCTGTCCTAAAGAAAGCATAGGCAGAAGGGACAAGGAAAGCAAAAGGGAAGGGCATGAGAAGGCCATAGACCAAAGGAAGGAGGCTTGGGGGGGGGGGATCACTGAGGATTAGGAATTCGGCGAGGGAGTGAAATGCGAAAGGAACCTTGGGGGAAGTCTGAGAGGAGAAAGAAAACAGAACAGAGAGAATATAGCTACATTTGCAGCTTCTGGGGACTGGGGAGAAAATTTGAATCAGTTTGCATTTAAAAGCAATATTACTCAGCTCATACTTTCCAAGCAAGACAGGAACCGAAATATAGCAATCCCTTGAAATTCACACTTTTGTGAATTTTGCAACGCCACTCGGCAGCCAAGTAACACACGCAAGAAGGAATATACCAGGTTGAATATATAAATGCATATATTAGAGGGAAAAACCATACAAAGTACTAGGGTTGCCATATTTCAAACAGTGAAAATCCAGAGCTTTTTGGGGGGCGGGGGGCAAAGTCATTGAACTTTCTTTGGCAAGATCGCAAAAAAAATTAAAATAATAAAATGCCATTTTTGAGCTATTTTAAGGGATTTTCGCCCAGACAGATGGCAACAGTACAAAATGCATTCTATTAAGGAAAATTGCCTTGCACAAATGTTTATAGCAGACAGCCTTTCAAATCAATGCTAAATATGAAGAAGAGCTGCGGAAGGGACATGGAAGTGACTTAAGGGCCTCGGATATAAGGTTACCAGGTTAATGCGCTAGATCGATGGGAAAAAAGGACTGACAAAACCTGGGACCAGGAGGAAGGGACGCTGGATGAAGATTGGATTGCTTTTATTTCTTTTTTCTTCTTATTATTACCAGGATTGTTTTATAAAATGGATGAATGTTAGAAAAATGTTGGAACGAAATTACTTGGCTCTAGTAAAAATGTTTAAAGAATTAGGTAAGAATATTATGGTTGTGAGAAGTCGGTAAAAATAAGATTTAAGTTTAAGTTTTAAGTTTTTTTATAAGATAAGATGAAAATAGATTAAGGTAATGTAAAGACAGAATATTATGAAATATGGAAAGGATTTGCTGCGATAATTATTAACTAGGATACAAAAAAAGGGAGGAGGAGGAGGTCAAAGAAAGAAGGTAATGAGAGTTGAGGATTTGAGAATGATGGATTTATTTTTGTCTGTTTGCGGTGTATTTTTGTTTTTTGAATTTGTATTGTTGGATGTGGTTTGTTTTTTCTTTGTTTTTTCTTTTTTCTGTTTCTGTTTTGTTTTTTCTCTGTAATTCAAATTTTTTTCAATAAATATCATTTTAAAAAACAAAAAACAAACAAATCAATGCTAAAATTCTGATAAATTTCTGTGAGGAAAACTTACACCCCCCTCATAACTGATGTGGAAATGTGGAGAACTGAAGTTAATATTTGGAAAAATGAGAAACTGAGAGAAACTGGAATTGACATATTCTCCCTTCCTGCAGAGATAAAGGATCATATATTGCCTTGAGATAACTCCCCATATATTTGGCTGCAGGCCTATATATTTGGCTCCTGCACAGAATCAGAAGAAGCTTTGTTTGCATCAGCCGCTAGCCATAGCAATAAAATAAAATATAATGTACTGAAGCTAGTGGTAAAAACTTAACCAGACAAAATACACTCTGGAGGTTTACATCAATAATCAAATAATAGATCTTATTCTAATTGCCGCTGCTAAAAATTGTGCAGTTCTTGCTGTCACCTGATTATCTTGATCTGCTAGAAGAAAGGACACAGTAGCAATGGTTGAGTGACCTGGTATGGACAGAAGTAGAGGAATAAGAACCTCCTGCACAGTTGAGCTATGCTGCCCAGACTAGAATCTGGAATAGACTGGAGTGAATAGGGGGGAAAGGAAGGATGGGGGGAAACATCTTTCTGTAGCTGAAATAATACAAAGGAAAATCATATATTACATGGGGAATTTGGAAAGCTGCACCTAAAGAATTAATTTTTCTACACTGCTGTTAAGGGTATCGGGTGGTCGCTCAAGAGCAATCAGGCAAGATGCCTCACTAGTCTGTTCTAAAGCATTCTTATTGGTGCTAAAACAAACCCTTTACAATGCAGAGTGCCTCTATTTCATGTCTTGCTCATTCACTGGCAGAATCCGAGAGTGGGCGGTCCTTAAATCTTCCCCAGCAGAGTAGTTTCTTGACGCCCAGTCTGCACCTCCCCTCTCTGCGTGAAAGCCTACTGCGCAAGGAAGTTTTGGCTAACGGGGGACCTCCCTCCTTCCCGCTTTGCTCAGGCAAGGTGTCCTGGCACCGCCTTGCATCCCCCGAGCCCTGCATCTCCTCCCCACTAGAGGCGTGGCTTCCTTCCTTCGCTGAGGAAGTGCTGCTTCCCACGATCTTTGGGGGCTCTCTGTAATCCATCCGCCTTGTCCCCTCTCGCCCCTGAGCTGATGGCAGTTCCCTGACAACTGCTGCTACAGTACAGGGACAAGATGAAGGTGGGATTGCAGCAGTTGGCCTCATTCCTGACTTCAAGGTCTAGATAGACCTTCCATAACTCCAACTATCCCTATTTGCCCGGGACATTTATGGAATTACAGAAGCCATTCCGGTTTCTGACAGGATCCCAGAATGTCTTGGGGGTGAGCTGGAGCTCGTGCCTTGCGGGAGCCAGCTGATTCACACTGCAGCGACACACCAAAAGATATGCGCCGTAATTTTGGTCAGAGTAATCTTGGAGGGCATGCCTGACATCATGTATAAGTGTATGAGTAGGGCTCATTCTGAGAACTCGGGAAAAAGCAGGAACTCCCATGAGTGCCCAAGCTGTGACCCCACCTGAATGGAGAGAGCCTGGCCACAATTTCCCATGCTCTGGTAACCTCCCATTTGGACCCTTGCAATGCATCTGCAGTTGCTTTGAAAAACATTCCAGAAAATGCAGTTGATCCAAGGGCAGAAGAAGATGATGGACTTTTTGGAGCTACCTGACCTGACTGGAAGAATCCGCGACCAGAAAGAGGAGGAATATCAAGAAAATTGGAGGAAATTTAAGGACTATTTGAATAAATATTGTAATATTAAAAACTAGAAGTTATTTGAAAGTACCAAACAGGCCTAGGATTAAATTAGGATTAAATAAATGGGATTTAGAACACGAAGAAAAGTGAAGAAATTTGATTATAACTGGAATATTGTTGTTTAATAATGATATTGGAAAAGTGTTACATTCAGATACAAGGAAATTCAGAAGGGAGGGATTAGAGGAAGTCAAGTAACATGTTTATAAGGTTAGATTTTTAAATAATTAAGTTTGTTTGTGTTGTTTATCTGTTTGCTGTTATTTCTTATAGATGCATTTTTTCTCTTTTTTTTTGGTTTTTGTTGTGGTTTGTTTTTTGGTTGTGCAACGTTTGTTGCAGTATGTGTTATAATTGCATAAAACCTAATAAAAATTATGGAAAAAAAGAAAAAAAGAAAATGCAGTTGATCCAGAACAGAACTACAAGATTGTTAACTGGGGCTGGGTGATTTCAGCACCTTCCATCTAGGTTTCGTCAGTTGCTCTTTTTTTGTTTTCACTCAGGCCTTTTAAACAATTTAGGTAATCCAGGGCTGCGCCCTCACTGCGTTTCCAGTGCTAGGTTTCTAATCCATGTTCAAATGATGGTAGGCAAAATGCATATATATCCTTTACTTTGTTAAGAAATACTACAGTTTGATGTCTTGTTTCTCACACTGATTGGAATCCTTGTAAAGGTAAAGGGACCCCTGACCATTAGGTCCAGTCGTGGCCGACTCTGGGGTTGCGGCACTCATCTCGCTTTACTGGCCAAGGGAGCCGGCGTACAGCTTCCGGGTCATGTGGCCAGCATGACTAAGCAGAGTCTGGCGAACCAGAGCAGCGCATGGAAATGCCATTTACCTTCCCGCTGGAGCAGTACCTATTTATCTACTTGCACTTTGACGTGCTTTCGAACTGCTCGGTTGGCAGGAGCAGGGACCGAGCAACAGGAGCTCACCCCGTGGCAGGGATTCGAACTGCTGGCCTTCTGATCGGCAAGTCCTAGGCTCTGTGGTTTAACCCACAGCACCACCTGGTGTAAGCCATTCCTAATTTGTCTCTAGCCAAGGTGTGAACACCTTTGCATGGGTTAAATCCAAGTCTGCCCCTCAGAAATGAAACAGAAATGAACCTGACACTAATGAAGCTGTGCTGATGTGAGCAGCTGTGGAGGGAGAGCTCTGCAATTCACAAAACACCCCACTTCATTAAGCTCTAAGGTGGCAATGTAAATATGCCCTGGGCCTCTGTTTTTAATGTTGAGGGTGCGCTGAGTTCTGTTTTGTTATTTAGGTAGTCCCCCAGCCATCATTTAAAAATGGTTTTATGCTTTATTTTGCTTTACATTTTATATTACACACCTATTTTCTGGGGGGTACGCGGGGGTACACATACCCCTAAACATTTTGTGAATCTAAGTTTGGCCTCATTGTTCAAGAGGTAAAAATCTGGACACACAAAGTTGTTGAGCCCGAACCAGAGCTGCCCGCACAAAAAATAAAATTTGAACACCAAATCCAGGGCATTTGCTTTAAAAGGACCCCCAAAAGAGGGCTTGTCTGGAAATTCCCAGCTGTATGGCAACCCTGTATAAGCTGCCCAGAAAACTCTTATGTCCTGGTGGCAGCATAAAATCAACACAAACGGTGTGCAGAAAGACACTTACACACATACATTCGTGTGCACAGAGGCTCTGCGCAGTCACTCCAAATGAACACACACTTATTTCCCAAGTGCCTTCATTGAATGTCCGAAAGCAACTATTAATGTGCAGTTAAATTCTGATACCACTGATCAACCTACCCAGAGGTAGCAGAACTCACACTCTGTGGTAGTTATGGTCATCTGTACACAGCTCAGCCTATCTGCAATAAGGATGGGTGGGGGGGAAAGAGGGTGTGTGTTCTACACACAGCTTCGCAATGATTAAACCACTTCAGATATTACAGTGTTCTGTTCCTGAAGGATAGGGTCACCAAATATTCTTTCTTGATAGGGTTCTCCCCCCCCCCCCATCTTGGAAATGCACAAGGACAAATCAGATCCTTACTACTACTACTACTATTGTCGTTGTTGTTTCTGGGAAATACATCTTAATTGGCGCATAAATATCTCCGTTCGTCTTTCAGGAGGAGCTTCACTCCACCAGCTCACATCTCTGCCGTGACGGTATTTGAGGGTGCTCCATCATGTCGCAGGCACCTCCAGCGATATTTTAATTGCCTACGAACAAATCTGCACATTCCCCAAAGCCCAAGAGAGCGATCTGGGCCAGCCCTAAATATATATTAGTGTGGGTGTTGGAAGAGGAGTGTCATATCAAATTGAAGTCTGAGAATGTCTCCAGGAAATCAAAAGTCTTTATATTCGCAGTTATAAAGGGATCGTGCTGATGCACCTTCGTCGCCTGCGCAGGTGTTGCAGGGCATGATTTAAATGACGCTGCCTTGCCCTTCGCTGAACTGCTCCCTTCTCGGCTGCACACCTGGACGCACAGCTGCTGAACTCCGTGGGCCTCCCGAGCAAACTCTTTTGGAAAGAACAGAGCCGACTGCCCCATTTCAGGGCCACGGCTTGAATGCATTCGCTCGGAATTTGTCTGTAAATGTACATTGTTAATTTAGAGCCTGCTCTTCATTAATTAGAGGCTTAGTGGCAAGTGCCATTGAGCTATCTGCTATGTTTAAGGTTACCTCAAGCCCTTGTAAATGACTCGCTGATAACAAGATGAATCCATCTTCATTACTTGGCCACTCCTGTCTCGGTATGCTCTGCTTCCTGTAAAAGGGCGATGTCACTTGGAACCGTAGAATTAAACTTTTATCCAAACCAGATTCTGCACTTTCACCTCTCTCGCTTTTTCTTTTTTTTTATTCAAGTTGTTCCAATTTATTTTGCCTAAATGACATCTGATTACCTAACATGGAGAAGAGCAGCAAACACAACCTGAAGCAGCCAGCAGATCCCTTTTTTCTGCTTTTCCGTGGGGGAGCGTTTCACCCCATGGTGTGTAAATAAAAAATATATATTTTTTCCCCATTTTTCTTCTCATAAAGTTATGCCTTTGGATAGGATGAGGGGAGGTGTTTCCCTGAGGAATACAGGAAATTAATTTTAAATCTGAAGAATAAATATCTTTTTGTTCGGGTTTACTTTTGCTCGCTCTTTCAAATATATTATATGCACCACAGCAGATTGTATGTGTCAAATCCACCTGAACTGTTTGTGCAAGCTTGTACTTTTGCCCAGATTTCCACTTCTGCACACCGGAAGCCACAAACCTTGCCTAAAGTTCACTATAGACCTACTCTGTTTGTGGCTTTCAGCTAAGGCAAGGTAACTTGGATGTAATCATTGACTTCCTAAATGCATGGTTCCCCCACCCCCCTTAAGGTGAAAGCCCAATAACTTAAAGACACAAACTAACCTTTCTTGGCAGATGGTCTCTGTACGGAGCCACTGCTAGAGAGAGCTAATGTTACCCGGCATGGTCGTTTAACACATTAGGGTGCTTACAGGTATCACCTGCTGCTCTCATGAACCATGGTTCGATGTAAAGCATCACTGGCTGGAAAAGGTAATTGTAACCCTAATGAGAAAGAGCTCTCCCGAAGTTTTGATGCTCTGTGCTGATGTAGGAAGGAGGAAAGAGGGGGAGAAGGTAGAGATGCTTACAGGAAGCTCTCCCAAAACGGAGGCATCGAGCCTTTAACTATGTGACGCTGCTATGTTAGTCATCCTTGTCAGCCAGTTCAGTAAATATAAGCAAGTAAATTCCTTGTCAGTTGAGTGACATTGCGAAGAAGTGATCAACTGCCACATATTCATCAAATAATTGCACCTTACCTCTGTCAGGGGTGCCAACTTGAATTAAATATTGTGGGGGCTCAGGTAAGCCCCATCCCACATAATCGATCACATGACACAGTGCACACACCCCATTTGAATGGGAATACCAACTGTCAGGGCTGCCTCAAGTCTCAGCTCACAAAAGACCAACGCCTATCTCTTCTTATATACAAAAGTGTTTATTGCAGTTCATTGTTTGCTTCAGATCCGAGGCGCGCAGCCCTACGTCTGCTAGGCTTAGACCGCTGAAGTCCCCTCTGAATCCGTCCCTCCCCTGCACCAGTTTAAGAGGCTTGCGCTGCTCCACCTCTTTCTCTCTTTCCTTTTCCGCAGGGTCTTTCTGCCCGCTGGGGTTTCGCCCCTCCTGGATTCCTCCGACGCGGAATCAGACTGCTCTTGCCCCCTCCTGCGGGCTTTGGGACCTGGCCCCTCCTCCGGGCTCCCTGTACTTCCGCGCGCCTCTACATTTGAACTTGGCGCGCGCGCCCAACCTCTAACTTTCCTTTTGACAGCTACGCTACTCCCTTCACTACTCCCCTCCCCTTCCGGGAGGGTGGCTTGCTCCGACCTCCCTCCTTTCTCTACTGCCGGAGCCGCCTCCCCTGATACACTGGAACCTCCACCCCCTTCGCTGCACTCTGGCGGGGAGGCTGGTCCTGACGCCCAGCTGCCACTTTGGGATCCCCCGCTGGCCCCCTGCTCCTGACACGTCCCCCCTGGGGCTCCCCTGGCCTTGACCACCGGCGCCCCCTTCTGGGAATCCTCTGATTCGCTGGAAAGACTCATGGAATCTCTTGAGTCATTGTCATCCTCTTCCTCGCTGTCCTGGGATTCATCCCCATCGCTCTCCATCTCCTGCCTACCCTGTGCCTCTGTCCCTGAACCCCTGACACCAACCAATGGGGGGTGGCCCCCTCAAATAATTTATTGTGGGCCTAAAAGTTGGTTCCTATGCCCTCTGTGATGGACTCTGGTTTTCTGCACTTACATTCAAGGATTCTAGTCCTCAGGATAGTATAGAGCAGCGGTTCTCAACCTGTGGGTCCCCAGATGTTGTTGAACTACAGCTCCCATCACCCCTTGCTAGCAAGGCCAGAGCTCAGGGATGATGGGAGTTGTAGTCCAACAACATCTGGGGACCCACAGGTTGAGAACCGCTGCTCTATACTATCCTGAGGACTAGAATCCTTGAATGTAAGTGCAGGTATAGAGGATTTCTAAAATGTGAGGGCAATTGTTTGACGAAGAATAAGCAGAAATTAAAACAACTCCAAAACATATCTAGTTGGACTGGACGTTTTTGTTTCTCTCTTTGGCTAGTGGTAGACTTTGTATCCCAGACTGAAGTCGTCACCCTATTCAAAGGTTTCTACAAGTCCTTGCCCTTCTTTACTCTAAACCACTGGCAATATCTTCCATGGAAAATCTGTGAGTAGGGTTGCCAGACCTTCAGGGTTACCCTGGAACCTCCATGTTTGCCTTCGTACCCCCAGGAGGCAGGTGAAGGGCTGGCTCTTTCTTTCTTTCTTTCTTTCTTTCTTTCTTTCTTTCTTTCTTAGCACAGTGTCTACTATCAAGGAGTATGCTAGTAACACAATCCAGTGTTCTTTGATGCTTGAGCTCTGCTCAACTTGCAACTTGAGAAACCACTACACTGTACTGAGCAGCCACTTTTGTAATCGAATTCGAGTAATGAAAATTTGTAAGAGAGAGAGAGAGAAGTAGACATCTTCGTGTATCATCCCTTTATTAACCAGAGCCTTCATTAAAGGATAAGGGAGAAGAGGACTGCTAGGATGCTGTATTTGAACACATCACCTGTGGCATCCTTCCCCCCTCCTCCGCCATTTCCCCGATCCCTAGCTTTTGTAACAATTTAGACGTGGAGTTATCTACATTATACATGATTGAAACAGACAATCTCAAGATGAACTTTTCTTAAATTTACCGGAAGGATGAGCTGAACTCTTTAGGTAAGTGCTCTTTAAAGTTAATGTGCTACTGTACAAAGAAAGCCCCCCCCCCTTCAAAAGATAAAGCTTATATATTGTGGTGGCGGTGTCACCAAGTACAATGCTGCCACTGAAATGGAGGTCAAATCTGAAGGTTTTTATTATTTGCCAGCAAAAAGCAATGAAAAGTTGTTTAATTTTTTTTTGTTACTATTATTCAAATGGAAACTGTTTTCCAGCTTCTGAGTCTTAGATCCCTGGTTAGGGTGGTGGTGGGGGGGGGCAAGAGTATCACTCAGCTGTTCAGCTTTTATTATCCAATGTTGCCAAGGAAGAAAGAAAGAAAGAAAGAAAGAAAGAAAGAAAGAAAGAAAAGAAATCCAAGAAAAAAACTTGGATCCAAGTCAGGTCAAGGCGACTTTTTTTCTTGCAAAGGTTAAAAGCTATTCCAAAGGGTTACAGCATCCATAAAGGCAAATGAAATTATATATAAAGACGGATGGAAGAAAAGCAATAATTGAGATAAACCGTGACTGGTTCGGAAAGCTTTAGACTGAGAAAACGCTGATATTAAAGCCGGGAAATGGAAAGTCTTTCAAATCAGCTGTCACATCAAAGAGTGCAGAATTTCATTACATTTGCAACAATTATGTTTACTTTTTAATGTTTACTGGGCCTTCTGATGCAGTCCTCTTATTGTTCAGTTAAGCATTTCTGTAATAACTTTGGGGAGGGGGAATATTGTGATGCTGAATCTTCAACCCGCAGCTATCAACCAGTGACCCAACCCGCTCCCTGCATCCGTAATATCACAAGCCTTTGTCATGGAAAGAGTTATTGAGGTCTCAATCAATTGTATTGTAAAGTCACAAAACCCGTAGCACGATTTGGGTAATGACCGTGCAGGAACAACTGTGGGCCTAGATATATATTTCCTGGTTCAACCCCACCCTGCATCTCTTCTGCTTTGTTGTTTGCCATTAATAGAATGAACAGCCATTGTACCGGAGCAAGTATTGCAATGCGGAGCCTCTAGTCTATGGCAAATTAAGCTGGCCACGAGTACGAGATAACTGGGCCAGGAGCCTATTGTGGCCTGCAGAGTCAAGGGATGAAAGCAACACAAGTGAGGAGTTGATTGCAGGTTTCTGATTAGCCCACAGCTCCTTAAGCGCCGCCAGATGTGCAGGATTGCACCCAGCACGCTGACATTCGGTTCCAAGATCTGCTTTTGTTCCTACAAAGATGCAGCTGCCACCGAAGCCAAGGCTCAAGGTACAAAGATATCGGCTTGCTTTCAAGTCAGTGGCAAAAAGGGATCCACATTCTACAGCTGCCTTCTCTGTTTCTCCTTTGCAAACTTAGCTTTGTTTAGGTCCAGGAGTCTGCAAGTAATTCACTTATCAAACCGTACGCAGCTGGCTAGTCTGTATGTCAGTACTTTGGAATGATCGGTCTATTTCCAGGCCGCGTCTCTTATGAATGTGCTCATTCATAAGTCCGTCCTGTCCCTTTTCTGCTTCCTCTGTGAACATTTGCATTCCAGTGTGGGTTTTCGAACACATTTCTCACAAGACAGTCGTTTCAAAATGAATTTTGTGTCAAAAGATTCATTTCTAAAACAACTCATCTACGCCTTGCCTTTTCAAAACGCATGTCGATATGATTTTGAGCTGAAAATTGCATTACCAAATTCGCAGAAATGGTTACTCCGAAGGACAATTGCATTCTAATCGGGGCATCAGAATTCACTTATATCAGAATTCACAAAGTGCAAGTTCCCCAGCCAGCCCTATCAGGACCAAATAGACCACACTTCCTTGTCTAACAGTCAGAGAAAGGTCTGGTGAAGTTAATGTAGCAATGGGTGACAAAAATCAAGCCCATATTTATGAGGCACTGTCCCTCAGCCCCTCTCACAGCTGTTGTAAGGATAAGAGAGGGGCGACCATGTATGCCACTTTGGCTTCTGAGAGGAAGGTAAAGGTATAGTTTTATCTTTGCCAGAGGCAGAAAATAGCCATCATGGCTGGTAGCCACTGACAGCCTTATTGTCCATGAGAGCCAGTGTGGTGTAGTGGTTAAGAGCGGTAGGCTCGTAATCTGGGGAACCGGGTTCGCGTCTCTGCTTCTCCACATGCAGCTGCTGCGTGACCTTCTGCTAGTCACACTTCTCTGAAGTCTCTCAGCCCCACTCACCTCACAGGGTGTTTGTTGTGGGGGAGGAAGGGAAAGGAGAATGTTAGCTGCTTTGAGACTCCTTCGGGTAGTGATAAAGCGGGACATCAAATCCAAACTCCTTCTCCTCCTCTTCTTCTTCTTCATGAATTGACCTAACCCCCTTTAAAGCCATCCATGTTAGTGGTAATCTTGTGGCAATGAATTCCATAGGTTAACTATGTGCTACATGAAGAGTCACTGCCTGGACACTGAGGTCCTCCTCAGAGGGCCTTCTGGCGGTTCCCTCACTGCGAGAAGTGAGGTTACAGGGAACCAGGCAGAGGGCCTTCTTGGTAGTGGCGCCCGCCCTGTGGAATGCCCTCCCATCAGATGTCAAGGAAATAAACCGCTATCTGACTTTTAGAAGACATCTGAAGGCAGCCCTGTTCAGGCAAGTTTTTAATGTTTGATGATTTATCGTGTTTTTAATATTCGGTTGGGAGCTGCCCAGAGTGGTTGGGGAAACCCAGTCAGATGGGCGGGGTATGAATAATAAATGATGATGATGTCCGGAATCTTCCAACATTTAGCTTCCATGAGAACCAGAAGTTCTACTAGTATGAGGGAGTGAGAAAAAAAACCCTAAAAAATTTCCCCACACTATGCTTAAATTATTATCATGTCTTCCCTTATCTCTCCCCCTAAATTTAAAAGCCCCAAATGTTGTAACCTTTACTCAGGAAAGAGGGTCCCCCCCCCCCAGCCCTGGGATAATTTTGGTTGCGCTTTTCTGAACCTTTTTCAACTACTGACCACAGTCATGGTTTCCCCAAGTTTGGGAAACCCTGACTGTCGTCAATAATTGGGTCTCTAGCTGTTTTTGGACTACAACTCCCTTCATCCCTAGCTAGCAGGAGCAGTAGTCGGGGATGGTGGGAATTGTAGTTCAAAAACAGCAGGAAACTCAAGTTCTGGAAACCGTGACCACAACTGGGTGGTTGCCAACGAAGTTCTACTCTGTTATGTTCTCAGTGCCTTCGCTAATGACCCCAACATGGAATCCACCTTTCCCACAGTAGCCACATACGGGCTTGACATTTTCATTGAGCTATCCACTATGACCCCAAGATCTTATTCCTGGTCAGTGACTGCCAGTTCAGAACTCTTAAGCAGTAGGATCTTTTGCCCAGTGTCCATCACTTTACACTTGCTTACACTGAATCACATTTGTCATTTTGGGGTCCATGAGTACAGGGCAAGAGCATGCTCTTTTCAGTGCCGCCACCATCATGAGAGGCTGGGCAGGCACCCTGCACACCAACTAGTAAGAAGAATGAGGCAAGTTCTGATAGGGGTGACGTAATATTGTTTGGAAGGCACTAAGGACAGATTGTACAGGGCTTTCTAAAATATGGAGCTGGAGCTGAACATTATAACCACCACCATATGGAAATATAAGTTTGCCTCAAACTAAGTTTTACTCAGAGTAGAACCAGTAAAATTAGGGGGCCCAAACTAGTCATGTCCATCAATTTCTGTGGGTCTACTCTAAGTTTTGCTAATAGTGTATCCAAACAGTAATGACTATGATGCATAATTTGTTGTCCTTCAAGCTGTTTCAGGACTTTTTCATTTTATTGTAACTTTTTGTTGTAGCTTATGGATGTTAACAGATAATTAGCATATAATCTTGATAATCCACATTTATGTGCTCTGTTCCCAAAATGTTTAAAGGGAATTGCCCTCAGGGTGCAGATGATTTCATTTCGAAACTGCATTGGGAGTTGCTGATTCCGTGCTGCACCTTACTTAGTAAGAGTTGTAGGGTGAAAGTCAAAGATGATGTTTTATTGGATGGCTGTACAAAAACACAGCTCTAAGGTGGCTATTGACTTGGCTAACTGGGCATCTGTTCCATTGTTAGAATAATATATTTTTTTTTAATGTATGGATGATAAACAAGAAATCAAAAGGACTCAGTAGAGCCATGAAATAGATGGTTATTTAGTACAGGTAAAGGACCCCTGGATGGTTGAGTCCAGTCGAATTTGACTATGGGGTATGGTCTCTTCTCTGCTTTCAGGCCAAGGGAGCCAGCATTTGTCCACAGACAGCTTTCTGGGTCACGTGGCCAGCAGGACTAAACCGCTCCTGGTGCAACGGGACACCATGGCGAGAGCCAGAGCGCACGGAAACGCCATTTGCCTTCCCGCCACAGTGGAAGCTATTTATCTACTTGCACCAGTATGCTTTCAAACTTCTAGGATGGCAGGAGCTGGGACAGAGCAATGGGACATCACCACCATCACGTGGATTCGAATTGCCAACCTTACGACTGGCAAGCCCCAGAGGCTCAGTGGTTTAGACCACAGCGCCACCCGCATCCCACTTTATTTAGTATATTGCCCTCCTGCCCAGAGTGGGTAACCTACGGCCCTCCAGATGTTTCTCCCCTCATCTATGGGTCCTTATGTGGGCAACAACTGGATTCTGGTATTGCCTATGGAATTTCCCAGGTTCTTTCCAAACCATGCTCTTTTCAGCTTCATCGCTTTCACCCCAATCTCTCTGTCTTCGCCTGCCTTCAGATTTTTGCCTGGAGTCCCTATTAGACCTGCAGAGCACCTCTCAAAATTGCAGTCCCAGGCCAGCCATTCTGCATTCCTGGATCCTTATGCAGCTGCCCAGCCTTGCACTGGGAGTTGGCTGCCTCTCCCAGTTTGAGATCTCAGTTGCCTCCCCAAATTTGGGCAACTGGCAGGCGCTGGAATGGCAGTTTCTTGGAGCTGTGGATGTGGATGTGGATAAGCCCAGCTACTGCTTCTTTCTTTCTTTCTTTCTTTCTTTCTTTCTTTCTTTCTTTCTTTCTTTCTCTCCCCACCCCCCAAAAGATCTTGAAAGAGGAAACTCATTGCTTATGCTGCAATTTTGATAACCTAACTGGCAGAACAGTTATTCAAATTTTTAAGCTTTTAAATGCGGGAAGATCAACCTGGCCATCCACATAAATAATTTTGACATGATAAGTATGCGAATGCGATGATAACTGATAAGTGAAGCAATTACCTTGCTTTTTTGGATTATATTAAATGAAGATTCTGATAGATTAATGAAAAGAGACAAAGCAGACAAAAAAGGCGGCTGTAGAGCTTTTGGGCACCGTGTTATCTCTATTATACCATATTGAAATAGAGAAGCTATCACCAATCATGCTTCCTGTGTAAGTTTTAGCTTCTAACAGTGAACAATGAATAAATTGTCACAAGACAGTAACTGATAAATTGGGATTGGCAGAGGTTTTTCTTTATTCTTTTTTTTTTAAAAAGAAGTGTAAATAAAATTATTGGCTGCCCCATGACAGTACCTTTTGTGTGTACGGTTTGGGGGGAGATTTTGTTGAGTGTTGTAATTTGCAAGGTCTGCATCCATTTATGCTCCTCAATTGTTCTTTGTTGGACTATCCATTTTAAGTAGTCAATTCCTTTTAAAGAGTTTACCCCAGCACTACCATTGTCTTCTCAGGCAACCTGAATTTCACTTGGATTTTTTTGGTGGTGTTATTAAACTTGACTTCTGGCCTTAAACTAGGATTGAGGAACCTCTAGCTCTCCAGTTCTTCTTCTTCTTCTTCTTTTTGAAACAATTCCCTCCATACCTGAACAATCTGGTCGGGACATACGTGTTCCGAACGCTTTGTTTTTATGGTTGTAAATTGTTTCTGATTATTTTTAATTTTGTTTTTTAATTCTGTAACCCGTCCTGGGACCTGAAGCTGAAGGGCGGATAAAAATAATAAAATGAAAAATGAAAGCAAAGATTGGAAGATCTGCTCCCTGCCCTAAGTCCAACACACCACCCACCAGCAACAGGTTAAGTCATCGAAGTCACCAAGAAGTCAAGTGGCAGAATGCTCCACCTTGGAAATTATCTGGTATTATCTACCTGTACATCTTCAGATGTTGCTATTTGGAGATGGGGATGTCTTTGGGCAACATGGTCTCAGCAGGTCTCTGTCTCTGAATGGACACCCTTCTTCTCACTACTGCTGTCTCTCTTGGCTCACTCTCTCTGAGAGGGCAGCTGAACAGTTGGCAGTAGCAGAGGATGGGCAGCCAGGCCAGAATACTTCAGGGAATGGCAGTAGGCTAAGGTTACCAGATTTTTTTCCAATGAATCCAGGGACACTTTTCAACTTCCTATTAAATAGATGGATTTTTGTCAGGGGACTGATTTGTAAATATGGGGACTGTCCCCGGGAAACGGGGACGTCTGGTAACCTCACAGTAGGCTCCTTCTTGGGATGTGGACCTCCACAGTTGCCCAGTGATGCCAAACTCTGGCACCACCCTTCCCTTCAGAAAAAATATATTAGCATGGTCTGTATTGTTGGCACTCGCTTTAGATTATGAAGGCAAGGTTTAATGAGCTAGCCTGTACAACATATTTGCACAGTGGAGGTTTTTTCCCTTTCCCTGCACAGGAAAAGAAAACTTTGTTATGACATCACAGGTCATGATGATGAATGAGCAGCAAGCATGATATTTGATTCCCACACAGACACTTCTTTCGATGCTGCTAATTCTCTGAATAAAAAGTGATTTTGTTCTCCTCTCATCTCATTTAGAAGCCTGCTCATGTAACTAGAAAGAGGGAGAGGGAGAGAAGGATTCCTTAGCACTCCAGAAGCCTGAGAACTTTTCTTCTTTGCTCAAGTCTGGCAACTTGTTGAGCGGGTCAGCAATTTTTTTGTGGGTGTCACAGTTTTCCGAAATGTCAGAAGTAAATGCTCAGCTTATGGGCTAATTTCAGCAGCTTCTCAATTCGCTTTGAGTTGATGGATGATTTCAATAGCATGGCGTTAGCTAAGTACTTTGTGGAGTTCAGAACTAATTCTAAGAAAACATTTTAAGATAGATTTCCATATCATTGCCAGTTCCCTAGCTTCACTCCCAGACATGCAGTTGCCTATGAGCTTATAACTTGTGCATGTGGTTATCATTTTTTTTGTTGAATCATAACCCAAACTGCAGTAAACAAGGGCAATTGAAAAAGGCAAGCAAAAATATGATTCCTGGTCTTCAAAATTATTAGAGAGAAGGGGGTAAAAATTAAAGGGGAGATAGGTGGAAAACTTTAAAAATAGAATTCATATAAATTACATTGCAGGGCTGGTGTCCTCCAGATGCAATGGACTACAACTCCCATCAGCCTCAGCAAGCATGCTCATTGGTCAGGGATGATAGGAGTTGTAGTCCACAGCATCTGAAAGGTACCACATTGGCTGCTCCTGTTATATTGGCAATACAACTGAATAGCAGTGTGCAAGGAAATGTGTTTTCTCACGTTATTTTTATGACATACCAAAGGAAAAGGAAAGCCCCCATAGTAAAAAAAAAAATCACAGTCTGTTTCTGTGCTACTTTGAGCATCTTCTCAATTCTCAGTGAATAGTGAATTTCTCCATTGACTCTATTTTTATGTAGCTGTTCAGTTCTTCTTTCATTACGGTGAAAACACAGTGGAAGGCAAAATGTGTCACACATTAAATCCTGGACACGTAGCCGCTATAAACTGGCTGACTCTGTCAAAGCTCTGCAAACCATACATAGCCTCCTCCAAACTCTTCAGAGGAAGATACCAGTAAAGCCAATAATATTGGGTGATATCCAAGTGCTGCTCATACTCAGAGTAGACTCAGTTGGATAGCACCCACCAAGTCAAAAAAGCGAATAAGGATTAGTTACAAAATGACAGTAATGCTATTCAGTCTTGATCCAGCAAAGGTGATTTGTTTGTGTGCATATCTTATGCAAAACGATGTTATGCAAGGTCATCAGTAATCAGAGTTGTGTGTAAACGGCCTCTTGGAATTCTGCACCTGATTTTTGGGCAGAGGAATTACAAGTGGCAGCAGCAGCAATTGTGTTGGCAGTCTGGCCACAGTTTTGGCCAGGATCCAACCCAATGGTACCACTTTACCACCCTCCTCGCTGGGTCCCTTGGGTTCCCTTTTTAGCATGGGGTGGGGTGTGTGGAACCACTTTTGAATGGGAGTTGGCAGTGGCCGACAACTATTTTAATTTACCCACAATGCAATGCCAGGACCCATAGATCTATTCAATCTTGTTCAAAAGTGGCACTGCTCCCCCATCCATTGCTAAAGTCCCAGCTAGGAGGGCAATAAGTGTTTGCTGCTGCTGTCATCATGGTGGCAACAGAACAAAGTATGACCGTAGGGGAATAAGGAGAGAGTGTTTGGTGTGCTTATTGTTGGAGGTGAGGGCGGTCAGGACAGGAGCTATTTTCCCTAAGGCTACCTGCAGCACCACGTGTGTGTATGTTGGTTTTTATTGGAAACACAGCTGGGAAAGGATAAATCTCCTTGCCCCCTGTGCTTCTGCTGAAAACCACCCCTCGCAAGACTAGAATTACATAAATTCATCCCCTGACACAGCGGAAATCTAGGCAATCATAATAATACAGTGGTACCTCGGGTTACAGACGCTTCAGGTTACAGACGCTTCAGGTTACAGACTCTGCTAACCCCGAAATAGTACCTCGGGTTAAAAGCTTTGCTTCAGGATGAGAACAGAAATCATGCAGTGGCGGCAGTGGGAGGCCCCATTAGCTAAAGTGGTGCCTCAGGTTAAGAACAGTTTCAGGTTAAGAATGGACCTCCAAAACGAATTAAGTTCTTAACCCGAGGTACCACTGTAGGTTGTTTCAGGGTTACGTTATGGAAAACAGCAATGGACCCAGACAAAACTCAGGGAACTGCATCTACTCTGTGTTGATTGCCCTTCCCCGCCCCTGCCTGGCCACAACTTAAGTAAAGGAAATGCCTGATAGTATTTTTTCCTTTATGCGCAAAATCACATTATTTTTTCTTCTTCCTTGTTTTAGTTTCTTCAGGTATAATTGGCAGCATGGTAGGACAAATGTCACTCAAGATCAATTAATCCAACAGCAAGGTTCTAGCAAAGGTGATTTACCTATTAGAAATACTCAACCATACGGCAAAATACAGAGAAGCCAAGTCCGTCTCTGCCCAGCAAAACACTGAGCTCACCCAGGACCAATTCTGTTCTGTAGTTATTCTGTAAACGTGTTAACAGATAAGGTCACATATAGGTGTGTGGCAGTAAGTATGAATTACTAGTTGATTAAAAACATGTGTGCCGAATCTCTCTCTCAAATGGGCCTAGTATACTAGTAGAGACTTGTGCATTTTCTGGATGTGATAATCGCTGATTCTAAAGGCTACTGTCTATTTTGATTGAGTAAGTGTGCTTTTAAAATGCTGTGAAAATAAAATAAAAGTCTATGCAAAAGTTGGTTTCTCTTGCTTCCTCTCAACAACCATTACTTGGGTTTTTGATCTGTTGCTCCTCATCAGTTTGGACACTATGAATTCTAGGTACTGATAGAAAACTCAGGTTGCATGAGTTAGGATACTTGGCTGGCAAAGCAGCAATACAATTAAAGCATCAAATTGCATGGAACATGTAAAGTCTACTACAGCAAGCAAGTCTCTAGAATCGCAGTGACTCCAAGCCAACCAGAGGCAACCAAAGAAATGTGCAGGTAATACCACTAAACTGCTGGAGGTCAGTTAAATTGCTCTAGCAAACGGTGCTTCCTTCTCTATCCACTGAGAGAGAACATGGGCAACTAACAAGCATTGGATAGGATAAGAACATTAGTTGTCCTCCATTAGGGTTTCCCAAACTTGGGTCTCCAGCTATTGTTGGGCTACAACTCCCATCATCCCTACGTACCAGGACCAATTGACAGGGATGATGGGAGTTGTAGTCTAAAAACAGCTGGAGACCCAAGTTTGGGAAACCTTGTCCTAATCTATCTATCTCTATCCATCTATCATCTGTCTATCTGTCTATCATCTATCTATATCTATCATCTATCTATCTATCATCTATCTATATCTATCTATCATCTATCTATCTATATCTATCTATATCTATATCTATCTATATCTATATCTATATCTATCTATCTATCATCTATCTATCTATCTATCTATCTATCTATCATCTATCTATCTATCGATCTATCTATCTATCTATCATCTATATCTATCATCTATCTATCTATCTATCTATCTATCTATCTATCTATCATCTATCTATCATCTATCTATCTATCATCTATCTATCTATCTATCCATCTATCTATCATCTATCTATCTATCTATCTATCTATCTATCTATCTATCTAATCTATCATCTATCTTTATCATCTCTCTCTCTCTCTCATCTACCTACCTACCTATCATCTATCTATATATCTATCTATCTATCTATCTATCTATCTAATCCCAATTCATTCTATGATCTCTCTGAGCAGTTTATGCACAGCCCCCAGGCTCCTATACTTTCCCTATCTCTCCTCCATAACGGCTTTGACGATGATATCAGAACTGGCACTTTCATTTTTAATCAATCATAGTTTTAACATTACATCCAATTAATAAACTGCGAGTAATCTGCATCACGGTTTATTGACGCAAACAGTCTGAATGATTTGAAGTAGGTTTGCCCATAGTTAGGCTCATCACAGCTCGTTTAGGTTTGGAAATCCTGCTAAACTATGTTTCGCTAAAAAGTGAAAGTTTCTGATCTCCTTGCAGCCATGGTAGAGAAGGAAAGGGAAGAGGGAAGAGCATGAGTCCAAGGTTTGGTCATGGGATGATAAGCCATAGCACACATTGAAGGGGGCCTACAGTGGACCACCAGGAAAATGATTTGTAGTATTCCATTGCATGTGCCTATTTTTTACAAAACAAAACAAAACTGATGATTTTATTTGCTAGTAAGAAAAGTAATTCTGTTGCTTAGCAAATATCAGGTAGCCTGAGTTGTGTGATTGCCCTCCAGACAGACAGGATTGTACTCTATGATTTGATCCTGGTCTGCAAAAAGAAAAAAAAAGGGGGGAGGTAAATGACTCCTGCATGGTTAAGTCCAGTCAATGGCAATTATGGGGTTGCAGCGCTCATCTCGCTTCAGGCCGAGGGAGCCGGTGTTTATCCACAGACAGTTTTCCAGATCATGTGGTCAGCATGACTAAACCACTTCTGGTGCAACGGGACACCATGACGGAAGTCAGAGTGCACGGAAATGTCGTTTACCTTCCCACCACAGTGGTACCTTTTTATTTACTTGCTCTGGTGTGCTTTCAAACTGCTAAGTTGGCAGAAGCTGGGAAAGAGCAATGGAAGCTCATTCCGTCGTGGGGATTCTACCTTCCGATCGGCAAGCCCAAGAGGCTCAGTGGTTTAGACCACAGCACCACCTGCTCCCTCCATGCACTCTATGATTTAGTCCTGGTCTGCAATAGTGGTCTAGAGGACAGGCTCAAACCATAGTTTGCCAGTTCAGATGTGATGGAAACAATAGTTTGAACTTAGGAGGAAGTGACTTATTAGAACTGAGCAGGCAATGAAAGAAGGGAGGCAAGGAAGGGGGTGGGAGATGTGAGCCTAGAGCACATTTTCAGTCTGCCAGACCTTGGATGTGGTGTGGAGGTCAGGAATGGTACATCTTTTAGACTTTTAGAAGACATCTGAAGGCAGCCCTGTTTAGCTTTTAATGTTTGATGCATTACTGTATTTTAAAATTTTGTTGGAAGCCGCCCAGAGTGGCTGGGGAGGCCCGGCCAGGTGGGTGGGGTATAAATAATAATAATAATAAATAATAATAATAATAATAATAATAATAATAATAATAATTATCATTATCATTATTATCATTATTATTATCTGGGTTCAAACTGCCAATTAGTGCTGCTCTTCAAATTAATTTCCTTTCAAAGGAATAAAGGACACAAGAAGTTCTTGGGATTTTTAATTTTTTAAAAACCCAAATGCCCAGACAGGCATTTAATGGAAACTTGCAGCAGAAGGCTCCTTTGTGGAGCAGCTGAACATACATATTACAGGGATTCTTGCGGCAGAGCAACTGGCAGCCAATGCAATACTTCCTTGTTGCTTCTGCCCTGCTTGAAAAACTGATACCCTTGTCTGTGCAATGATATTAATCAGATATGAATAGCGAAGGCATTTCATTTGCTATTGATCTACTCCTAATCAGAAATCAAAGTGAACCTTATCCCGTGACAAAGTGTAATTATCTATTTTGTTAATTACTATAATTATCTTCCCCACATTTATTTTGACAGCAGTGTCAGCAGCAGAAAACTATTTCCTCAAATTGCTTCATGCCAATTATGAATTACAAATTCATACAATTTTGACAAATGATTTTCGTACTCCATCTTTGCACAGGCTTTTTTTTGGGGGGGGGGGAACGCCCTCTTTGAAACAGTCATCAAAATGTTTTTGTCCCTGGAAAATATGTGTTAGGAAAAGTCATATTAAAATGGTTACATATACTGTGTATTAACAGGCCGGGTCGGGACGGAACGGGGGAATCCACATAAACTAAATATAAATTATCTCATGCTGAATATAAGCAAGTAGGAAGGATAAGGGAGGGGAGGTGTTTAGGTAAGCTTTTAATATTTGATGATTTATTGTATTTTAATATTGACATCTTTCCGCAGGGCCTGCAAGACAGAGCTGTTCCACCAGGCCTTTGGCCAAGGCACAGTCTGACAGTTGGTAATCCTCATAGAACTCTAGCCCAATGGTTGCTATTAATTTGATTTTGAATTGATTTTAGAATGAATTGATTTTAGAATGCTGTGTTACTTTTATTGTTGTTAGCCGCTCTGAGCCCGGCTTCGGCTGGGGAGGGCGGGATATAAATTATTATTATTATTATTATTATTATTTTGCTGGACGCTGCCCAGAGTGGCTGGGGAAACCCAGCCAGAATGGTGGGGTATAAATAATAATAATAATAATTATCATCATCATCGTCACCATCATCCACTGGTTATCCCCAACCTGCATATCTTTTCATGCTGTACTTCTAAGCATCTTGTAAGATGGCAGCATTGTTTTGCAGGAGATAAAACAGAAGTACTTTGGGGACGTCCTGGCAACCCTAGCTCAAAGTATGGCTAAATCTGAATTAGGGATGGGGAGAAACTTAGTTTAGTTCACATTTAAAGGCAAACTTATCTAATTTGCAATTTCTGAAACAGGATGCACAGTGAAACATAGCTATCCTTTGAAATTCACACTTTCTCAAATTTTGCAAGCAGCAGCAACAACCAATGGTTTTATTATTTATGACCCGCCCACTCTGGGCGGCTTCCAACACATATAAAACACCAAAAACATTTGTGTACAATGTGTACAAAAATGAACAAACCAGAGTAAAATGTGCAATAAAATGCATGTAGCAAAAATAACACACCAAAATGCATTGTATTAGGGAACATTGCTTTGCAAAAAGATATGCACCAGACACATTAGTTATATTAGGCAAAACTGCATGCAATTTTGGGAGAAGTTCACTCTAAAATCCTGATGAATTTTCATGAGGACTTAATAATAATAACTGCAGACTAATGTGGTGAGCTGAACTTAATATTGAAAAAATGAGAAACAAAGAGAAAGTAAAATTAACCAATTCACCGACCCCTAGACTGAATCCAACTTGTTTACTTTGAAGTAAGTGCTATTGGATTTCTCCTCCGCCCAAGGAAGCATCTTGGGATTGCAGCCTTACAGCTCCAGGAAGTTTATAGTGTGTCGGTACATTGTGTATCTCCTGCCAACCTAGCAGTTCGAAAGCATGTCAAAGTGCAAGTAGATAAATAGGTACCACTCTGACAGGAAGGTAAACGACGTTTCCGTGAGCTGCTCTGGTTCGCCAGAAGCGGCTTAGTCATGCTGGCCACGTGACCCGGAATCTGTACCCTGGCTCCCTCGGCCAGTAATGAGCAAGATGAGCGCTACAACCCCAGAGTCACCCACGACTGGACCTAATGGTCAGGGGTCCCTTTACCTTTACATTGTGTATCTCTCTGTATATTTTGAAACAATTAGACACTTCTTCCTCTAATCCAACAATGAAACAGCAGCTTCCTCTGCTTCAGAAGGTCTCAGAATCACGCTCCTACTCATGTCAGTCTCTCGCCTCAATATTCATATCACCAGGAAGAGACAACTTGTGTGAAACTGCTTCATGTAGACAAATAGGCCCATGGAGAAGATGTCCAGGGTTATGAGTTTCATCTGCTGTTTTATATCTGTGGGTTTTTTTGTGGCCTCATTTTGCATCCTGCTCCTTATTGCTTTTCATGAAGAGCATGAAAAGGCAGGGATGGGTGGTGGTGGGAGAAGCAACAAAGTGAAATGTTAATCCTCAAGTAGCAACTGTGTACATGCCACCTAAGCACATCCGGTATCAATCTCTTGCTCTCCTATTTCACTGGAATCACTCAATAACTAATGCTCCAATTCAAATGGAAACTCAATCTTCACAACATGGAAGGAAGCAAAGATCACAGCTGTCCATCCTCCGTGTCGGGTGAAACAGAGAAAGCATCATGTACCGTCGGCATGAAAATGTGACACGGTGACTTCACATTTTCACTGGACAAATTGGGGAAAAACTGGTGCCAGGATTAGTAGATTACATGTTTGTTTTTATCATAAAGACAGCGTTCTTGTTTTGACGTTCATTTAAACTTTAATTGAATTGTCACAGTTGGCAAATTTTTTGCATTTCATTTCCCTCTGATCTTACTGCTTTTATATAACCTTTATCTAATAAACAGCCTTTATATTATCTGAATCAGGGACTTTTGAGATATCAGATATCACCCCATTCTCCAGTTCTTTTATGTACTAAGCTTGGATCCTAGAACAATAGGCAAGTAGGATCCTAGAATGCAACAACTGATTGGCCTGCAGGAAAAGACCAATCAGGCTCCAGGAGGGAAGCAGAATCAGCCAATCAGACGGGACTCATTGTGTAAATAATGTATATAAAAGCCTGAGGGTTTTTTTGGGGGGGGGGGCAATTCAATCACTGTTTTACAAGCTGCAATAAAGAGCATGAACTCACTACAGGACTCCGAGTATATTTCAAGTTCTCTTCTCTAAACAGCTCTAAAGTAAAGCTAAAGAGACCCCTGACCATTAGGTCCAGTCGTGGATGACTCTGGGGTTGCGCACTCATCTCGCTTTACTGGCCAAGGGAGCCAGCGTACAGCTTTCAGGTCATGTGGCCAGCATGACCAAGTCACTTCTGGTGAACCAGAGCAGCACATGGAAATGCCGTTTACCTTCCCGCCATTGCGGTACCTATTTATCTACTTGCACTTTGAGGTGCTTTCGAACTGCTAGGTTGGCAGGAGCATGGACCGAGCAACAGGAGCTCACCCCGTCATGGGGATTCGAACCGCCAACCTAGTTGGCAAGTCCTAGGCTCTGTGGTTTAACCCACAGTGCCACCCGTGTCCCAGCTAAACAGCTCTACACACACGTTTATGAATGTGCACACGCCTCCTGACAATTTAGGATAACACTATGCATCTGATGAAGAGGACACTAGTCCACAAAAATCTTATGGCATTATACTTTTTCCCAGTCTCACAGGTCTCACAAGGCTCTGTTACTTTCAATTCAGTCTCTCTGGACTTGTCTCTAGTATATTAGTGGAGATGTCCGGGAGACTGCACCAGCAATGACCAAAATCTCCAGGGTATATTATCAACATTTTAGAAATCTAGGTTCTGCAAATCCTTGGTGCGCCTGCTGTATCTCCTCAGTGTCTCCTCCTTCACCACCAAAATGGAACAAGAATGATGACGCTGGACCCAATCTTTGTATCAAATTTGCTGTCACAAGGTATGGTGATGACCTTATGCTTAGGCAGTGCTAAAGGGGGATAGGCAACTTTCTTGGAAGAAAAGTTGACCAATGGCTAGTAACCACGATGGCTAGATTCAACCTCCAGGTTAAAGAGAAGGATGGGAGTGAATTATAGTTGCTGGAGAGCAACAGTAGGAGAGTGCTGTTGCCTTGATAAACTGCTTATGGGCTTCCCATAGGAATCTGGGAATGAGGGGCAGAAAATGATGATGGATGTGATAAGCCTCTGTTCTGATCCAGTGTAGTGTCTCATGTGTTGGAGATCAAGGTTGAAACCCCAATTCAGCAATGAACCCCGCTGGGTGACCTTGGGTCCGTCACTCACTCTCAGCCTGACCTACCTCACAGGACTGTTGTGAGAGTAAAATGGGGAGCAAGTGAACTACATACGCCACCTTGAGCTCCCTTTTAGGAAAGGTGGGATATAAACGTGAATTATTTTTTTAAAAACTATGTTGTTAAGCATATGAATCCATGCTGTTGTTTTAGCTCTTGTGGCACAAGAGAAGTCTCCGTAGTTTAATTATCCACTGTGTGAAGAATGAATTTTTTGTAACTGTCCTGAATCATTCAGCTTCATTGGACAATCCCTGGCTGCCATATTATGAGCAAGGTAGAAAATCTTTTCCCTATCCACCACGCATAATTTTATAGACCTCCGTCATGTTTTTCTGCCAACCCCCATTTACTCAACTTTTTTTCTAAACTAAAAAGCCTCTGCTGCAACCTTTCCTCATAGGGGAGTTGTCTACATCCAAGTATGTCCAACTTAATGAAGCATTGGATTGATCTGTCAGCGACAAAGTGGCGAAGGCTGCTTCATTCCTGGTGAGTTTTTATACAAAAGATGCATGTATTTCAAATGCTTTCTCCTGCCTCTTCTGAGGCTTTAGGCTAGGTTTAGAAAGAAAAAAAACACCAAGAGAGGACTCTGAATATATTACTAACATATAATGAAAGCAGTCATTTAAAAAACTCTATAAATTAATGGGATTGCAACACCATCAAAATTAGCAGTAAGCAACAGCCACTTTCATATCAATGGCTTGCTTAAAAACTGGACTTTAAAGAACCATGATAATGATGATGATTGACCTTTGCCTTCATATCTCAGGTGTCAGATGCCAGGGAAAAGAGGTGCATTTTCAGTTTTTGTTGAAAGATGTATAGTGAATAAACTCCCCCTCCATTTTATCCTCATAGCAGCCCAATTTAGGTTTGATTTAGAGATCATGACTGGGCTCAATGTTACCCAGTGAGCTTTATGGCAGAGAAGAGATTTGAACCCGAGTCTCCCTGGTCCTAGTCCAACACTCTAACCACTAAACCACCCTAGCAATCCATAAGCAACTCTCCAGATCTGTTTTGTGGGAAAGACTTCAGGGCTGCCAAGTGCTCTTCACACTAAGCATGGTTTGCCACGATCAGATGTAATACTTGCCCATGGTTAACACAAACCAAGGCTCACAAATTCACTTCAGGTCCTTAACAATGGTTTAGCTAGTCAGATGTATTGGTTGCCTGAACCATGGTTAAGGGGAAATCACCTTTAAAGGCTGGTTTGCCTGACACACAAAACCAAACTTCAGCTTAATGAATAAATACAAATGTGTTGACTCCTGGGGAGGAGCTTGCAGTTTCTTCACTCCTGCCTTACCCTTCTGATGGCTGTGCTATGCTAAGCTAAACCAAGATTTGGTTTAATATGCCATTTTACCAGGGACATGTGGTTAAGCCCTCTCCTCACTATAGCTTGTGGATAGTGAGGAGGAGGCTTGGCTAAGAGTAGGAATGGGGGAGAAATTCAGTTCAGTTCGCAATTGCAGACAAACTTACCTAATCAACACTTTCCCAAAGCAATACACAAACCGCAACACAACCATCCTTCAACAGCCGCACTTCTCTGAATCTTGCAATGTAAGCCTCCAGCCAAATAATGTGTATAAAAATGTCTACACTCAGGTAAATTGTGCACAAAAATGGGACTTCCGGGGTGGCGCCATCGGCAATGGCGGACTCCCTCTGAATTGGAGGGACTAGCTCCACGCGAAACGGGTCTTCTCTGCTACGGCGAAGCGGGGACCCTTTTAAAAATCACAGGCGGATGAAGCCTGTGACCATGGGACTCGGCGGGCACCCTTAGCGCCCCCCCCAACCCGCAAAGAAACCCTCTAACGGGCTCCGAAGCGAAGAGGGGGAAGTGGCGTGGTGCTGTGAGTCAACTGCTATTTCCGTGGAGCAAAGCCACACAGCTGTTGCCGGAGAGCGCTGCCTTTTTCCTGGGACAAATTGGCTTCTAAAATAAGCACCCGTGAGTACTTAAACTTTGAACAATTGGACTTTAAATAAGGACTTGCGAGCAGAAAGGAATTGGACTTAAAAATTTTACTTCAATTTGGTACTGAAACGAGAAGGTCTAAACAGGAAGTCAGCCTTCCGTTTCTTTGTAGACAGAATAAAGCAAAGACAACGTAAACTAGAGCTCAGAAAATCGCCTCTAAATGATTGGCTTTCATCATTTAAAATTGTTGAACCCCCCTTCGGCAGCAGGAGAAGAAGGGGGATCTTTTCTGGACTGTTTAAACCTGCAGAAGTGAGTTTAAAGTAAAGTAACTTTCCACCATCCTGATCCTGGAGCGGGGTGTCAGGACTGACGTTTGAAGCTCATCGACCAGAAATAAGTGCTTTTGACAGATAGCTAAAAGAAGAGGAACATAGTGATTCCATTGTTTCCTTTCGCACCTTAAAGGAACAAATATTGACAAAATATCTGAAAAAAGGAAACTCTGTTGCTAGACTTGTCTTTAAAAGAAAGATTAAACAGAAGTTTTCCCCCTAGAGGGAGACTGTGAAACTGTAACCAACTCCTGGGAGCTGGCATCTGTTACAGATTACAATTGTGGGAATAGACATCTGACCTTCAGGACAATGTATTCAGAAGCTCTGTTGTGTGCTTTCTATAAAACAAATGCCCTACTGGAACAGTTACATGAGAAGACGAATTTGATGGCTGATTCGATTAGAAATTTTGAACAGGCAGTGGGAAATTTTGAACAGGCAGTGGGAAAATATGTGGAGCCCACCCAGGAATTAAATCAGGAGTGTGTCTTGACAGAACAGGCCCTACAGGAATATGAGCTTTCGGATTTGACAAATGAACTTGGAAAAAGCCAGATTTGGAAAGAAAAAGTTTGGTTTGGTTTGGAAATGGGGGGTTGGATAGACCCTCCTATGAAATTGGACTTTTCAAGTCTGGCAATGGGCCGTGAGATGTTTGGGATTGTGGGGGCTCTTAATTTTGGAGGGATTCTGAAACATGTTTTTAAATACCACATGGAATTTAGTGTCGATTATGGAAAAGGGGCTGATCTGTCGAGAAGGGTCAAAAATACTGCTAAGTTGGAGTTCCCACGAGTGAAAGGAGCAGGAGACAAAGGAAAATACAGCTATAAATATGAAGAAGAGCTGCGGAAGGGACATGGAAGGGACTTAAGGGCCTCGGATATAAGATTACCAGGTTAATGCGCCATATTGATGGGATAATAAGGACTGACAAAACCCGGGACCAGGAGGAAGGGACGCTGGATGAAGATTGGATTTGTTTTTATTTCTTTTTTTCACTACTAGGACTGTTTTATAAAATTGATGAATGTTAGAAAAATGTTGGAATGAAATTACTTGGCTTTAGTAAAAATGTTTAAAGAATTATGCAAGAATATTATGGTTATGAGAAGTTGGTAAAAATAAGATTTAAGTTTTAAGTCTCAAGGTTTTTTTTATAGTAAGATAAGATTAAAATAGTTTAAGGTAATGTAACGACAGAATATTATGAAATATGGAAAGGATTTGCTGTGACAATTAACAAACAGGATACAAGGAAGGGGAGGAGGAGGAGGTCAAGGAAAGAGGGTAATGACAGTTGAGGAGTTGAGAATAATGGATTTGTTTTTAAATGTTTTTAAATGTTTTTGGTGTATTTTTCTTTTTTTCTTCCTTATTTTGAATTTGTATATGTATGGTTGGAAGTGGTTTGTTTTTCTCTTTTTCTACTTTGTTTTTCTTTTGTAACTTTAAAATTCCCCCCCCCAATAAATATCATTTAAAAAAAATTGTGCACAAAAACTTGCATATTAGTGAAAATAGCGTTATATTATGGGGAAATGCTTTGCAAAAATATGTACGTGAGGGGAAATTCACGCAACAATGTTGATGAATTTTCATGGGGACTTTTAAAGAAAATCACAAACTGAGGAGAAAATGTGGAGAAGTGAACTTAATTTGGGAAAATGGGAAATGGTAAGAAACCAAAATGGACAGACTTTCCCATCCTGTTCAGATGGCACACTGAGCCAAAACCTTGGTTTAGCTTTGCTAGACGCAGCAGCAAAAGCGACTCTTGTGTGCTCTTGCTAAGCCGAGGTTTGGTGTGTTGTGGTTTGTGAACCAGCTTAATGAAACAATTCTGGGATTTTCTCCCTCTCCCTCCCTCTCTCTCTCTCTCTCTCTCTCTCTCTCTCTGTAACACCTTCCTTCACCTGACTTTCTTAATCACCCCACTTCCTTGTGGTTTCTTTATTGGTCTCAATAAATAAAGCGACATTCTCCTGATATGCGTGAAAGAGCTTTTTATTCTCTTTACCTCTCTGCAATTTGTACTTTTGCAGTTTGCCATCACCACAGGGCCCATTTTCAAACTATCATTTTTAAAGGTCACTTGTTTTGTTCCAAATGCAGTTGAGCCTGACCATGATTTAACGACACCTGAACAAGCAGCATTAAAATTACCCTCTGTGTGTGATCATAAATAATTATCAAGCAGGGGAGGGAAACAAAAAAACATACAGAGAGAGAGAGAGAGAGAGAGAGAGAGAGAGAGAGAAGAAAGCAAACAACATTTCTTTGCAAGAAACCAACACGAAGGATATTAGTTAAAATGTTAAAGTATATAAACCAATTATGCAAAATCCTTTCATATTGCCTTGCTTCATTTCAAACATGGCACAGGCTATTTTGTCTGTGAACTCGAGTGGAACAAAAAGCTACAGAATGCAATTTGTGTCAGGAGCTGGACTACAGAAGGACAACTAATTCTAATTAGTACAAATTCCCCACAGGCCAGAAGGAGGCCCTAGTGCAGGAACCAACTGCCTAATGCACTTTCTATCTTGCAACAGGTGGGCAGAGGTCTCCCAAAGGTTGCCATGGTGATAGCTAATGGTAGACCTTTCGCTGGACACCAGTAATTAATTGAGTGCATGGCCAGCCTTTGAATGTGATATCTTTTAATATACTTCTGAAGTAAAAAAAGATTGGCTATTCTAATTGGTTAAAATTAAAACAGCAGAAGGGTTTGCCAAGAACTACAGTAATGTAATGCAAGTCTCCCCTCAAACCCTCAAACTCAAATTCTTTGCATATCTACAATAAGAGTGGTATTGTTGACAGAGGGTAAGAGAATCACCCGGGATAAAAGTGTCCTCCATCGGATAACACCAATATTTTATAGAGCAGGTTTCGGATGCAAACGCATTTATGCAACTTATTAATATTCATCATAGGATATATGCTAGAAATATGGCTTTTTAAAATAGTTATAAGTTGCGAGGAAAACATATATTTGGATTTGTAAATGAGAGCGGTGGGGAGAAGGATGTAGAGAAGACACAGGGGGAAGGTTGGATGGATAAAGTCTACATTGGAGCAAAGCCCACATTTTTAACTATTTGTTTTAAGCAAAGGTAAATGGTCTCTAATTCCTCAAGATTCATCTTGAAGTCTTGCTCCTTAAATTGCTGAGCCTCGGGTCTCCAGTGTCTGTTCCCATTTATGGAAACAATTCTGGTTATTGATTTTTTTTAAAAAAATATTATCATGAAAGCCTATTTTTCAAAAACAGGGGTGAACAGAGAAGCTCTACACTTAAAGTGCTGGATACTGCTGCTAAGACTCCGGAAAGGGCTCTGTATCCAATGTGTGTTCAGTGAGAGAGGAGAAGAAGAAGAAGAAGAAGAGTTTGGATTTGATATCCCGCTTTATCACTACCCAAAGGAGTCTCAAAGCGGCTAACATTCTCCTTTCCCTTCCTCCCCCACAACAAACACTCTGTGAGGTGAGTGGGGCTGAGAGACCTCAGAGAAGTGTGACTAGCCCAAGGTCACCAGCAGCTGCATGTGGAGGAGCGGAGACACGAACCCGGTTCCCCAGATAACGAGTCTATCGCTCTTAACCACTACACCACACTGGAGGGGGAAAGCCCACAACTAGAAAACACAAAAAAGAGGCAGACACACCTCAGCATCCTTGAAAAATTTCACCAATGGCAACGAACCAAGGACTGTGCCAATAGGATGACCCCCTGCTACACCCACAGAGGAAGCCGATTAAATTACAATGGGGACAGGGTGCAAGAATAATCAACACAGAGACACATACAAAAACCATGCAGCCCCACTCCATCATCCCAGGAGCACAACCAGCCAAGTCCTTGTTACTGCCAGACACCACTCAGGGTATTGTTTTATGAGCATGGCAGACAGGAAGAAGACACACAGCACGACACTAGAGATGAGGAGAAATTGGATTTTGGTTGCAACGACCAAATTCCCCCCTCTCAAATCAACGTGCCCACCAAAAAAACAACACCACCTATCCTTTGAAATTTGCACATCTCTGAATTTTGCTATGTGGTTCTTCTACCAAACCATATGTATAACTGTGCATACATTGGAGAGAAGATGCATATATTTGTGAAAATAACATGTATAGAAATGCATTTTATCAGGGAAGCTTGCTTGACAAAAATGAGCATCCTCGTTACAACCGCATACAAAGACGAGGAGAAATTCGAACTAGAATGCTGATGAATTTTCACAACAATTTTTTTTTTAAATGCCCGTTGCTGCAGAAATGTGGAGAATGGATTTAAGACTGGAAGGATAAGAAACTGAAAGAGAGAGAAATAACAGATTTGTCCATCCTCTCAAGAGTAGCCACACAGCTCTCTGGGCAAGACTCCTACAACAAACACAAGGGTCCACCCACAGAAAAAAGATGCTCTTGCCAAATATTCAAGAGGAGGTAAAAAAGAACAGGCACATGAAATCCTAAAGGCCAATGTGACTCCAGTACAGGATTGTGCCTTAAGGCGATGGTGATTTTCCTCCCCTCTGCTCAAGGAAAGTGCTCTTTTAAAAGGTTTTCAAATAACGCAGGAGTAAAATTATACTCTTATAGGGATTAGGATTAATTTGATAGCAGTTGCTTTTCTGAAGGTTTATTGCCAGGGAACAGTTTTGCTGTTCACACTGCTGGAACACAAATTAGTTACCAAAGGTGACTTATTAGAGGCTTCAGATAGTGGGGGGATGAATAACTGAGCCTGAGTGTTTACTTCTCTGGCTTCATAACAGTGACATTTATGGAAAACAGAAAATAAAATTGAGATAACACACACTGCTACTTAAACTGGTCCTGAAAGTTTTAATGTACTGCAAAATAAATAAATAAATAAATAAATAAATAAATAAATAAATGTTAAAGTTCTTACAGTTTGGTTTACATATACACACCAGTTCACACACAAGGACCCTGCTGGCACTGGCCATATGGCAGCCATTTTGCTTCCTCTTGTTTGTCCTCTCTTTTGAGATGAGCAAAGTGCACAGAAAACATTGGGCCTAGAAAGTTTACACCCAATATCTTCAGTTTAAAGCCCACCTCCCGCAACTTCATTTATTGCTGTACATTTCTTTCTAAAAACATAACCCAAATTCCCTAGTTAATTTATACCAAAAGCAGAAATGAGAATACTTTTTAAAATAAAAAGTATCATACCATGCCCGTCTTAAACTAATCATATTATTTCTTTCACCCTTATTATATGTACAGAACATTTTAACTGAAATCACCCCAGAGGGGTGGGCCAGTTTACTCCCTTGTCACAAGGATGATTTTATTAATCAAATGCCTTCAATGCTACCTCATAGCATTTTCCACTACTATTGTTTGGTCTGTACCAGAGGCTTCTTTTAATAACACATTTGCATAAACTGATCTGAAAGATCTCCATGTGATGACATTACTCTAGGGCTGGCCTGTTATCTCCAAAAAGCCTGAGGTGCTGGTCCGAAAGAGATCAAACTCAAGAATTAACTAGTCTTTATAAAACAGAAATAGCTCTACAAGCAGTAAAACAAATGATTATCATTCCTTTTTGGCGGTAGACTATGCCAAGGCAGAGAAAAACAGAGCTTTCAAACACTGACAATCTGGTATATTGAAGTATGACCATTCTTTTTTATTTTCCACGTTTTTGGTCCAAAGACAGTTCTGAGTAATTGATTCCCATAATGAGCTATGGTTCGTTAGTCAATTTAATTTATAATTGAATTGGATGGATGTAACTCTGTGTAAAATTGTCTCTGAAGAATCTGTTTTGTTCGTCTGTTCAACTTCTGACAGGGATGGAAGAAAATCTAAATTATTCCCTTTTGCAAGGAGGGAAAACTCAGAAAAGTCTCAGTTTCCCTTGTGAAATTAAAGGGGGGATATTTTTAACTGTTGCCATGTGAAATGACTGTGGCTTCACTAAAAAAATGTGTGCCTTTCAGTTTATGTGTTCATGTCTGAAATAATAGGTCAGCAGATAGCAACGTACAATAAAATATTGAAGAATTTTCCCATTTCCCCCAACTGGACATTTTTTCTTCTTATAATGCATATAAGAAGCTTGTTCACATGTTACACTGAACACATGGACAAACTGTCTCTACACATGTATATATGTACAACTGTTTGTGTGTCTATAATTGTTGATTTGTACAGTTCAGCTACTGCACATGCAGGTAAACAGACTGCATGCTTTTTGAATTTTAAATGAGAATAACTGCACGAGTGTTAATTGTGTACACAGGTACGCAAATTGCACACTCACTGAACGTAACTTGGGAACACCCCTAAGCTCTGTTCAGGGTTTCCAACCCATTGTGTGATCAGGGAGAAAAGGTCAAGCATCCACCCCATATCACTGCCCACATCATCCTCCACAACTGGGAGGGCTAACTTCTGAAGTGGGGAGATTTTTCTATCTGTGGGCTCCCTTCTACAGATGTTTGCCTCCAACTTGTGGAGGATGAAGAAGATGACTGGGCAGATGGAGCTGGTCTACTCCTCCTTACTCACATTCTTCAAACAGCCCTTTGCCATACAATGCCTAAGACAGGGGCCACTAACTACTCGTGCCCTCCATTGTATCACTATAATGAAATGGTAAGAGAAATGTCAGCATGGTGTGTCAAGTGAAGAGTTCGCTATCTTTAGTTTAAGGCGGCACTGATGGTCACCTGATGGGGCAAGGACCGTAGCTCGGGGTAGAGGACATGCTTTGCATACAGAATGCTCCAGGTTTGATCCCTTGGATCTCCAGTTAGAAAGATGAGGTAGCACGTGGTGCGGAACATCTCTGTCCAAGGTCCTGAAGAACTGCTTCCAGGAAGAGTTCTTCTTCTTCTTCTCCTTCTTTGGTGATCCCTCGTAGCCAAATAATATTGTCTTCTATGAATATGGTCTTGACAGTGTGTCCGTAAGTGACTGTGGGGGCCAATTCTGGATCTGAAAATCCTTCCACAGTGGGGACATAGGTTGACTGAGAGATCTACATTGGCTCCCAGTACGATTCCGAGCACAATTCAAAGTGTTGGTGCTGACCTTTAAAGCCCTAAACAGCCTCGGTCCTGTATACCTGAAGGAGCGTCTCCATCCCCATTGTTCAGCCCAGACACTGAGATTCAGCGCTGAGGGCCTTCTGGCGGTTCCCTCATTGCGAGAAGTGAGGTTACAGGGAACCAGATAGAGGGCCTTCTCGGTAGTGGCACCTGCCCTGTGGAATGCCCTCCCTTCAGATGTGAAGGAAATAAGCAGCTATCCTATTTTTAAAAGACATCTGAAGGCAGCCCTGTTTAGGGAAGTTTTTAATATTTAATGCTGTATTGTTTTTAACACTTGATTGGAAGCCACCCAGAGTGGCTGGGGAAACTCAGCCAGATGGGTGGGATATAAATAAAAAAAAATTATTATTATTATTATTATTATTATTATTATTATTATTAATGGGTACTGTTAATAGTTTGACTTGGTGTAAAGGAACCCCCTATGCTGTTCCTCAAGCTAGCTTGCTCAATGGAATTTGAAAGGTTATCACAGGTATTTCTCAGTGAGTATCGACAGCTCCTCCTCCTGAGCTAGGATATGCTACACATGCTCAGGTGGGGGCTAGAGAAGCAGTTCCACGTTATAAATTAACCAGTAAAAGAAAAAGCAAGAGTTTTGCAAATATCTTAGGGTGGAATAGTGTTGTGGGACTCCAAGGGGATGCTTCTTGCTTTTGTGGGAAAGTGATGTTGCCTTACTGACCAGCACAATCTGATTGTGAAGGTAGATATTTGAAGACAGACAGATGTCACCCAAAATGCCACTCAACTCCAGTGCTGTTGCAAAGGAAAATCCACATAAGGACTGACTCTCAAACTCTCTACTACATGGAGAGGTGGGGAACCGTGCTCACAGGAAACAGTCCTCTTCAATGAAACATTGTGCCCACTCCATCATGATGTTTCTATGTGCTACGGGTTGATTTAGAATCATGACCACCCCGTCCTAAAAAGTAGATTTATAACCCTTACGCGGTGTCTGAGATAAGACTGAAAACAGAATAGCAGAAATATTGAAGCATTGGATCATAATTGGCAAATAAAAAGAACACAAAGTCCTTTACATTTCTTTGACTCTCTTGTTGTCCGAGGCCGTATATCAAACTATTTCAAGGGCAGATTCAGGGTGGGATATCACTGAGAGACGCCAAAAGAGGATGTACACTTTTCTTGAAGCAGCCTCTGTTTGTGCTTCCTGTGTAATTCCTGAAAAGAGAACTGGTGTGTATCTTCTCCATGGGAGAGAAGCTTAAGCTCTGGGTGTCTTGTGGGGAAGAGGCATACGTTTTCTCCTTCAAACATTAATCAGGAAGTGCAAATTGTGGATGTATGCCTCTTTCCCACACTTCTGTTGCAGCTTTTTACTTGCAATATATAAAACTACTCTCAAGACAGTGATTTTTCTTTTTGTCGAAGAATGGGGAAAGTTTCAGGATGGCAATATTGATGGCTATCTGCCAACCAATGTCAGTGTCATTGTTTCCTTAAAGAGAGATGAGAACTGGGTTAATAACATGCAAATAAACATGCAAATTACACTTGACCCTTTGCCTTACAACATGATCATACTATGTGCGTTAGTACTATAAGGCTGTTCTGGCCACAAATGTTCTGGCCATAATATGCCACAGAAAGAAGAAAAGAAGACTGTGTGTGTGTGTGTGTGTGTGTGTGTGTGTGTGAGATTTATTGATTTTTCAAAAATAACAAAAAGTAAAAAACAAAACAATACAAAAACAAAACAACATAAATCAAAACAAATTGACTTCCCTCTAGTCCCTTCCTTGGTTCCATTATTTATCAATATACTGCATGCCCATTGTTCAGTTTGAAACCTTATTTAAATTACTTATTATCCATTCATAACAAAATTACAAGTAGTTTTAAAACCCTGCTAATGTATTAACCTGTGTACAATGCTTCTGTATATATGCAAAAGACTGGTCAAAATAGACTGGGGTCATTCAAAGGATCTAGAGTGTAATGATGAATTCAGTTTGCAAGTGTGATCTGATCACAGTTCTCAAAGAAAGCCCGCTCAGTCTAGTGGAGGGGAAGAAATTTGCTCAATTTGTATTTTATTTGAACCTGCCGAAGTCACACTTCCCGAGCCAACATGTAAATTCAACACTTCTCTGAATTTTGCAGCGCAGATTGCCAACAAAAAGGAGAGAACGTAAGATACAAAAATGCAATAACTGCTGCGTGCAAAAATGCGCACGGGAAGAAATGCAGACCAAAAGGCATCCTAATTTTTGTACAGATTTCTCTTTTCAAAAGAACGTTGCAAATTGTGGTCTGGAGATTGGAAATATGAGAAATGGAGAGAGAAACCAACGTTGACAGTCATTCATCCCTAGCTCAGCTCTGAACGTGGAAACAGGTTTGAGAGATTTTCACAAGCACAGGTGTGCACACCTTGCGGCCCTTGATTCATGCACATATTGATCCCCTTTCTGCTAAAAAGTATTCAAAAGTATTCTGCTGAAAGGCAGGACACGTATGGAATGCAGACGACCATTATGGCATTGTGATCTGCTAGAAGAAGTAATGGAGCCCGTTACTTCCAGCTTTCGCCGCTTGCACATGCTCAAAATGACGTCATACGCATGTGCAGAAGCGACGAAACATGACCCACGCATGCACAGACACGGGTTACGTTTGCTTCTAGATGCGAACGGGGCTCCAGAACAGATCCCGTTCGCATCTAGAGGTACCACTGTACTTGATACATTCTGAATCCTAATACTAAAAATGTAAGGTATGAGATAACATTCGGCAAAAGCAAGACATTTGTATGACAGAAAGACAGCATGCCACAAGTTAGACATCAACCAAGTCTGGCTTGGAAATTGTCCATTTTGTCCCGTTAGAATGCTTCGATCTTGCATGGGCTTAAACAGCCCTGAGCAGTTGATGTGCGAGTCCAAGACATGAGAGCATCTAGCGGAGAGCATAATGAGATGTTTGATAACATCTACCCAGATGGCAGAAGCATTTGGGCCGTATAACATGCTACAGGGGAAGGCAGAATTCCTTGCGCATTCAGCCATCAGCCAGTTTGATCTTTGTCAGGGGAAGCCGTTGCTGACCTTTAATAGGGTGCTGAGTCTGTGCTGCATTTCCCACATATTTTAAATTAAAAAAACACTTAAAAATAACTAGTTAATATGGGTGATGTTTGCATTTTATATAAAGAAAGGTTTTTGTAAAGCCAGTGTGTGCCAGTTTCTATGTACTGAAAATTCTAGTGCTACAAAATATTCACAGTATTAATGTGGTGCTAATCTCTCTCTCTCTCTCTCTCTCTCTCTCTCTCTCTCTCTCTCTCTCACACACACACACACACACACACACGTGCCAAAAAAAGAAACTAAAAGAAATTTGGCTAGGGAAAGAAAAACAGAGCTTCATTGCAATGGAATAGGGGGATGATAATCAGCTACTCTCAGTTCCAAAAGGCATGTATATTTATCTTACAGCCACAGGACTGCTTTTGCTGTAAGCTGGGTGTAGAGAATTTGTACTGGAGAGAATTTCACATGGATCTGTAGAGGCAATCATGACACACTGCTCTTCAAACTCAAATGGCCTCCAGTTAAGGGGTTGCTTAACAATCTCATTTGTCTACATTTGCATCAAGTCCTCAATAAATTCAGATGGCAACAGGCTTCCAGGCTCCTTATGTTATTTGGATAATAGGGTTTTTCCTTTTCGTGTAACTGTAATAGCGGAACTGTAATGTCAAATCTTTGTCATATTTCGAGAAATGCATATAAGATTTCTTTTCGGAGGCAGCGATATCGTCTCCCTGCTGAATGCACTCATTGCTACAATGAAGAAAGCTACAGAGCTGACTTCTGTTTTTGGATACACCATTAAACCAGCAATGCTGTACTAGCACAGGGGGCTATATCATTTGGCCTGTTGTTGTTGCTTCCAATATTTAGTTTAACGTGGGCTGTTTGTTTCTAAATGAAAGAAGTATAGCATTTAACAGCAGAGGGAGACTGGAGCTGTTGCAAATCTTTTGATCTGCAGTGATTACACTGTTGAAAAATTCTTTCATATACCTCATTTTCAAAATAGGGAAGGTGTATGAAACAGCAGAAGTTGTTTCCCTCTTTTTTATAAAAAAAAAATACATGACATCAATCATTTCTACATAATGCACAAAACAAACTCTTCAGCTCAGATAAGATGTGTCACTTTAAACTTATGTTTGGAGGCACTTGTATCAGTGTGATCAATCACTTAATAGCCTGTGCAAGTTACATTTTTACTTTAGTCTTTAAACTCTCTTCACTCCACTTCTAAAACTATTGTTTTAATCTAAAGTAAGGACCATAGATCAATATTGTCATTTGCCGGGTATTACCAGACTTATATTGCCAAAAGTCAGAAGCCTTCTTCAAAATTATTATTATTAAAACAACTATTGTAATCTAACGTTCGAATGTAGATCAATATTTTAATTCATTCCCAAACAAATACAGCAAAAAGTCAGGATAATTATTTAAAATTATTATTATTATTAAAATAACTTTTGCTTTTAATCTAAGGTTGGGATGTAGATCAATTAATTAATATCCTAACAAAACTGGTAAAAGTCATAAGAATTTGTTGTTGTTGTTGTTGTTAATTATTATAATAGACATGCCAGCCTGTTGCTCTGATAGGGGAAGAGGTCAGTAGAGAAGTAAATGATCTTGCATTGCATGGCTGGGTGCAAAAGATGCACTGAAAATGAAAGAGAAGGAATGGGGCAATGGGCAGCACAGGACCTCTCAAGGAAGATTTGTCCCTCTTCAATGAAATACAAACTTTTCATGTAAAACAACCCATCATTTGATTTATCATTAGCAGATGGTATGGGGGCAGGGGGTGGAGAGAAACCAACACAATCATAAACTGGAGATGCCATTTTATTACTGAACATCCAGAATAAATGACCAGATAAAGGGCCTATTCATCTACTGGCCAGGTCACTTTCTGAATGTCTATGCACTCACATCTCCTGTGGATGACTCCAGGATTTTGGAGTCAAGATCTACCTACCTCCTGCGCAGAGCCTGAAAGACACCATCACACCTGGGACTGACCTCTGGCCTTCCCCCTGCTCAGGCTGTTCTTCAGCAAATAGCCATTAAGGTGGCAATTCCAACCATGTCTACTCTGAAGTAAGTCCTATTGAATTTAGTGGGACATTCTCCCAGGTATGTGGGCTTAGGACTGCAGCATTAGTTAGGTGGATGACTACAAAAAGGACTGCCCTTTGGAGGGCTTTTTGGACTGGTTGTTTATGGGATGTTTTGGCTTGTTTATTAAAAATATATTTTGATGTTTACAGTGCTATTTTTTATTATTTCATTTGGCCTCTTTTATCTTTTATTTCCCTTAGATTGTGACTCCCCCGGGAACAGAACTATAAACATATTATTATTTTTTTGGTGGGGAACTGTTGAAAGCTATTCTATGCCCACTGGAGAAAGTAGGATATCAATCAATGTAATAAATGAATATAGCACGAAACAGCAGAAAAGGTAACTTTGGTGGTATCCCTATATCACAGGAAGATAATTGTGTGGACTGTTCAGGTGAGGCTTTTCCAGTGTCTCTTATTATTCTAGTGATGCCAGGTAGAGATGGGGTAGAAATTCAGCTCAGTTCACATTTGAAGGCAAATCTACCTAATCCACACTTTCCAAAACAATACATGAGCCAACATGTAATTCACCCTTCAAAAATGGCATTTCTCTGAATGTTACAATGCAGTTCTCTAGCCAAGAAATAGGCACAAAAATGCAAATATTTAGGGTGAAGGGAGTACAGATATGCACACATTTGTGGAAGTGATATATATATATATGCATAGGAAATATGTATCTCAGAAGATATTTGCAGGAAAATATCTTGCAAACTAATGTGGAAATGTGGACAATTGAACTTAAGTTTGGAAAAAATGAGAAACCCAGAGAAACCGAAACTGACTGATTTGCAGGCGGCAGAAGTCTTGGCCCTGTATACCTGAAGGAGCATCTCCATCATTCAGCCCAGACACTGAGGTCCAGCTCTGAAGGTCATCTGGCAGTTCCCTCACTGTGAGATGTGAAGCTACAGGGAACCAGACAGAATGATAATGATGTTTGCATGATCTGCAGTTGAGGACCATCCCTGTCACATGAGGTGACCACCTTGAGGAGGTATCACAAGAGGATGGTCATGAATGAAGGTAGCAGCCAGTGCCTCAATGGTGCTACATTGGCTGTAGCAGCGGAAAGATTCGGCTATATATCTGGCAACAAGATGACTTAGGCGGCCCTTTCACTTATTAGGGATAAAATGCCACAATACCTGCAGGGCCACAAGCCACCACATGTGTCTCTTTAGTTACCTTGGCTCAAAAGACAGGGCTGCCAGCTCTTCAAAGTTCAAAACCCCTTCCTTTGCTTTTCTGCCAACAAACTAGCACTTGTGGCTTGAAGTGTGCAGTAGCTTCAGTTTGGAGTTGACTTTATTGCTTTGGTTCACCTGGGATTTACACACCTCATAGATCTGGTTATAGTTTAATGTTTCAATAACCCACAGACGGAGGGAGAAGTCAGATAAATATCCAATTTATCCCATCACAGGCCATAACTACCGGATCTCATACGGTTTTCACCTTAGACCATAAATAAGGTTCACCTGAAATGCGCCCCCAGTTTTTAAACCACAACCCAAATTTTCGGTTTGCATTATCTTTGCCGTTGAAAGTAAACATTTGAAACAGTAATGCCTAAAAAAAGAGAGAGGCTGCTTTAAGAGTATCCCTTTCTCTCCCTTGGCAATAAGGGAGAGAAGATTTTGGCTACATTAACTACAAAGTGCCACCCACGAACTGAGAGCTTAGTGCAAAATGAATGGAAGGTCAAACTTTAGTAGTGCCATTAATCTGTATTGCCACATACCCAGATTTGGGCGGGGAGGGATATGAGAAATGTAAACACAATTTCCAGGCTGCATTAGATAGCAGAAGATATGCATAGTCTAAGGAGATAACCTTTCATGAACATTGGGAAGTTTGACTTTATGTCACAAATGTGTTTTTGTTTGTTTGTGTGTGTACTCTTTATTATGGAGTGCTTTTTATCTAGCATTTTCTCAATTTTTATTTTGGAAATGTGACTTCTGGTAAAAATAGGAGCAATGAGGGGGAGAAATATCCCAAAGGATGATGCTATTTTTCATCTTTAATGTGCTTCTGACCTTACTTCCTTCTCTACTTATCCTTTCTCCAGTTATTGGGGGATCATTATTCTTTTTGCAGGTGCCCCCTTGGCCTCCATTTTCTTGACTTTTTGTTTGCTTGCATTTTCTCATGCAATAATTCATCTCTACTTCCTTTCCATCTTCCGAGGCTTGTTTTCACTTTCTTCCTTGGTCTTTCTCTTATCCCTCCACCAGCTCCGCCATTCATGTCTTGCTCCCTTTTGCTTTCATGTCTTTTAAAACCACTTTCTCTTCCACCAGTTCTTTTTATGTTAACATCTCCCTTCTTGCTTCCTTCTTTCTGCTCCTATCTCTTTTTTCCTTTTCTTACCTCTATGGGCCAATCATTTATGAGATGGGGGGGGGGGGACTCACCACAATGCTGACAGCCTGTGGCACAGGCAGATCTTTCTCTTTCTGCTCTCTGTCAATTTTGCATGATTTCATTCATTAGTCCATTACATCTCGTTTCTGCATTAACCATGAACATTTGTATTTATATATGTATGTTACCACAAAACACATTTATAGATGTATTTTATCCCAAATACACATTTTAAAAAATGCATTATGGTATTCTCTTTGAGCCAAGAATATTACTGCAAAATTCAGAGTAAGTTGACACCTGAAGGTTAATTACTTTCTGATCTATACAAGTCCAGGAGATGCAAATCAGGTTAGTTTTCTTTAGAATTTACAGCTATCGAAATCCTTAGATATCCATACCTGTTACTACTTCCCAACCCACACCTCACTGGCCACAGAAGGGTCATTGCATATCAAGTGATCCAACTTTTTTATCTCACGTCATCCAATTTTCTCAGTATTTTGTACACTTGTTGAATGATAAAAACTAAGTTTAAATCTAAAATTTTAATTATTTATCTCATCCTGTTTGTGAGTTATGAGGGTTTGAAATTTCAAAAGAATGACAATTTTGGCCTTGCCAGACTGCACAAAAACGTCAAAAGCTCAGTCCAGAATTGAGATACGTCTAAACTAAAACACTAATCTAAAAAACTAAAAAACTAAACTAAAACACTAAACTCTTCTGAACTTCATGGGCTTTAATACGATATACCACATGATGGACTTACTTTAAATTTTAAATTTAAGTTACAAAATTGATTTTTTTTTTAAAAGTGATTAAAACAATTAACATGATTACATTTTTCCAAAAAAATGTATTGAGATCCCGTGATGAAATTTTGCAGGTAGCTCTTAGAAATATTAAACAATCAACAATCTTTTGGAAAAATGTAATTAATGGTTTTAATCACTTTTTAAATATTTCTAAGAGCTACCTGCAAAATTTATTCTTGGGATCTCAATGGGATCACATTTAAAAAATATATTTTGGGTTCTATTTTGGATAAATGGGTATTCTTAGAGTAAAATATAACAGAATAAACAAGACTTGTATCAGTTACTTTAGACAATATCAATTATTTCAGGCATTTCTTTAGAAAGTTATTCATTTGAAAGGTATCTGAAAAGCTAGTCAGGCTTTTCTTTTAAAAATGTGTTCCGAAGCCAAGATAGCCTGATATTGCATGATAGCATTAATGCTTTGAAAGAATTATTGTTAGTTCTTCATTTTTAAAAGTTGGGTCACTTGATATAGAAAGGCCCAGAAACAGATTTAAAAACAAAAGCACTCCCCAGATTGTCAATAAGGAAACCTTAGGGCACCATATAGCTTCTGAGAGCACAGAATAGTTAAAGGATCTGTTGAGCATTAAGAGTCAGCTACACTGTTTGTATGTATTGACTGACTTCTCTGGATCTCTTAATGTTAGTACCTGGCATCAAACAGGCTCTTACTTCTAGCTTCATTATTGCAAAATAGGTTATTATTTATTATTATTATTTATTGAATTTATATACTGCCCTATACCCGGAGCTCTCAGGGCGGTTCACAGAACAAAATCAAAATATAAAACAAAACATATATCATCAAAATACAAAGTGTGGTCGGAAAGTTTGGTGAACGGTCACAGAAATAGGACAGTGAGAAATATTCGAACGTACAATCGGCATCGGAAACCCACAAAATGCTTACAATTGTGTGCGGAGATAAAGCTGTAACTCGAAAGACAGTGTATGAGTGGTTCAAACGTTTCTGTTAATAATAATAATAATAATAATAATAATAATTTTATAATCTGCCCATCTGGCTGGGCTTCCCCAGCCACTCTGGGTGGCTTCCAACAAAATATTAAAATACAGTAATGCATCAAACATTAAAAGCTTCCCTAAACAGCAAACCATCGAAGATTACTCTAGGTCTAGCCGACTGTCAAAGAGCAGAACGGCGGCAAACGTCGACAGAGTTCGTGAGTTTATTGACGCTAGATCGGCATTTGTCCGTCTCAATGATGGCGGAAGAATTGCATATTCTGTGTGAAATCATTACTGAGGTTACTGAGTTGTCCCACGCTCCATATTCTCCCTCTCAGGCCCCACCGGATTTCTTTCTTTTTCCAAAACTGAAATCTGCAATGAAAGGGCAAAGGTTTTCCAACATTTAACACGTCCAAGCTGCTGTGACGAGGGAACAGAAAGCAGTACAAAAAGAGGACTTCTCCAGAAGTTTCCAACACTTCTACGAATTTGTCAATGGTGCATTGTATCAGAGGCGGCCTGCTTTGAAGGCCTGTAAGGTATGTATGTTCGAATATTTCTCGCTGTCCAATTTCTGTGACCATTCACCGAACTTTCCAGTCACACCTTGTAAAAACAACAACCCGATAACCCCTCATGGCTACAATGACCCTGATATTCAGACAGGGGCACATGGAGAACGCCCCATTGCTAAAGAGGAAAAACAAAGAACTAGGAGACTAAAGCCATCCTGGGCCGGATAGCCCAAGTACACTTACCTAGAAGGAAGCTTCCATTGAACCAGGTTGAATGCTGCATAAAATGGCTGTCAGAATTTGGTTATAAATCTAGGGGAGACAGCTCATAGGACCTCACAATGATGCACAGGTGTTATGGCACATGGAATGGATTTGACAGTGGATGAATGATGATAGGAAATTGGGTCTCTTCACCCCAGCGCAAAACAGTGCATACATCAGACAGGACTGATTCCAAGCTTAACCTGGAGATACCAAGGATTGGATTTGGGAACTTCTGCCTGCAGAGCATGTGCTCTCCCTCTCAGCTGTGACCCTTTGCCACACCTATTCTGAAAAGGGTAGGCGAAATAGCCTTTATGCAGTACTGTACGTTTTCTCCACCACAGTATGAGAACAAACAGGCGCGTAGCATGTATGACATGGCGTGATCAAATGCTAGAAATATCAAATTATTTTGCGCTCTTTTCCATGATTAGTGGCATTATGCTGTTATGCAAATAATCTGTTATTTATAGAGAGATGCATTATGCAGTTATGCAAATTGCCTATAAATAATTAATATTTCTCATCATTATTTGTGGGGAAATATCCCCCTAAAGCATGTAATATCAGGTATTTAATATATTGTGCCCCCTTCCCTGCGTTCTTCTGTGTATCACGGTGTTGCGGCCAATGGTTTCCAAGTTACAGTCCGACATCTAACACCTCTGTCTGTAATACACTGTGAACACTATGAATTAGTATTGTGATTTGGTCTTATCTGCGGCTACAGGTGTTGCTACAGAACATGAATGGTGTATAGTCATAGCCCTTATCCCATACAAGTCCATGAAGCAAACATATGCCTTGATGGCAACGTTTGAAAAACCACATATTCTTGACTGAGATTTGGAATCCATCCTTGAAAAAAAATGTGTTCAGTCTTGTTAAAATTCAATTGGCTTCCTTTAAAATTCCACAGTTGCTTCACCATGTTCCCTTAGCATTTCATCTCATCCTCCAGATGCAAATTTTGGGTGGCATCATTAACCAAGGGTAGCATCCTTACCATTATCTATTGCAGGCAATGAGGTACTAGAGCCCTCTAGATGTTGTTGGATTCCAGCTCCAAGCAGTAAAGCCCATGATCAAGGATTAAGGAACTTTTAGACAAATGATATTTGGAGGGCCACAAGCTCCTCTTGACCCCTAACTAGTGGGTTGGTTAAAAGAAGTGGATTTGATTCTTTTTCTTCATGTGATCCCATTAATGTCTTAATAAGACCTGGTCAGTATATGAAGACAGACCACATTTAGTTCTCTTATCATGGTGGTACTGTTGTCTTCCTTGCTATGAAGAAAAGAAAATACAATTGGATTATCTTTTTTAATCTTTTTTAAAAAAGATATTTTAAATCAGTGGCAACAGAAGAAAAACAATCCTTTATAATAAGAAAATACCCAAGTTCACTGTATTGGCTAACTTCAACCAGGTAGCTAACTTTTTTACATAAAAAAGATTGACCCGTATATGTTTATATACCCTAAGCATACATAACTAGGTAAAAAGGTAAAGGTAAAGGACCCCTGGATGGTTAAGTCCAGTCAAACCTGACTATGCGGTGTGGCACTCATCTCGTATCAGGCCAAGTGTTTGTCCACAGACTGGTTTGCGGGTCATGTGGCCAGCATGACTAAACCCAGTTCTGGAGTAAATGGGACACCATGACGAGTGCCAGAGTGCATGGAAATGCCGTTTTACCTTCCCGCCACAGTAGTACCTATTTATCTACTTGCACTGGTGTGCTTTTGAACTGCTAGGTTGGCAGGAGCTGGGACAGAGCAATGGGAGCTCACCCTATCACATGGATTCAAACTGCTGAGCTTCTGATTGGCAAGCCCAAGAGGCTCAGGGGTTTAGACCACAGTATCACATAACTAGGGCAATGGTGGCCAGCAAGTGGCACAGAAGTAGAGGGCAGCTGGAAATGTGCAGCTGCTGACCGGCAGCTCCCAGTGCAGGCTGATGACATCATTAGTCTGTGCCCGTGGTGCTATTAGTCAGCAGCCCAGCTCCTGCATGGTGTTGACCCATTTGCCAGCTTCCTGCACTCCTGTTCTGTAACAACCATCGATAAAGATGTGTAGCTCCTCCAGATGGAAACCATTCACTTTCACTTCTGTTTCTTTCACTGCTATATTCACGTGCCTAAAAGTATGGACTATAGTTCTTGTCTCCCCCTTGATCACCACAAAAAAATTGTCCTAGCAAACCACCTGCCAGCCACCATTGGGTTGTTCGAACTTGACTACTATGGCATGCCAGGCTGCCGGATGACCTCCCTGAACAAATGTTCATTCTCCCTGTTCATTCTTCTCTATTTTTCTCCCCTTAGTACCAAAGTTCTTCAGAATACAGAACTCTCTAGCTTCATTTTTATTTTTACAAAATGTACCCTAGCCTAATTTCAGATCCTGATTTCCCAGTACAAACTTAAGCAACAAATATATAATTATTCTCATAAATAACTCAGGACTATACAGTATATTTCAAACAAGTTTCCCCACAAGGCACAAGTGCCCTATATTAAATTCTTTTTAAGTGTAAGTTGATTAAGGTAAAAATTAGTTGTTATTACCTTATGGACATTTTAGAATTTTGCAGCATTTCAAAGCCAGTTCTATCAGGAGTAGATTTGTTGCCGCCCACAGGTATAATCATCAGGAAAATTAATAATCATGTTCAGAGTGGTTATAAATCATTGTGGTTTAGGCAATTAATATGGGGAGGAAAAGATGAAAGATCTATAAGTGTTATTATTGTGTAAAGTATACATTGTGAACCCTCAGCTCCGACACAGACTAATTGCAAATTCCAGCTTTCTGATGTTGAATGCATTACAGTACAGGACCATCAAAGAGAAGGAAGGGATTTGGAATAAATAATATTGATACATGCCAGTAGCTACTAGCAGTGTATGGAATATTCACGGATTAGCTTGCCTGTGAGATATATTGGTTTGAGATTCAATTTTCAGTGTACATTAGGTGTATATTTTAAAATGTAATGTTTGAGTCTTTAAGTGATGCTAAGAAAGCCAGGACACACCACTTGTTGATGTAGGAGATAAAGAAATGGTCAGTCAGTACATAATCAAAGATGTGCTCCAACTGATCAAAGTTTTTCATTCAAACTATAGCATACCCTCCAACATTTCTCTGATGAAAATAGAGACGTCTTGAGACTCTTGAGAGTCCCATGGACGGTAAGAAGATCAAACCTATCCATTCTGAAGGAAACCAGCCCTGAGTGCTCACTGGAAGGACAGATCATGAAGCTGAGGCTCCAATACTTTGGCCACCTCATGAGAAGAGAAGACTCCTTGGAAAAGACCCTGATGTTGGGAAAGAGTGAAGGCACAAGGAGAAGGGGACGACAGAGGATGAGATGGTTGGATAGTGTTCTCGAAGCTACCAGCATGAGTTTGACCATACTGCGGGAGGCAGTGGAAGACAGGAGTGCCTGGTGTGCTCTGGTCCATGGGGTCACGAAGAGTCGGACACGACTAAATGACTAAACAACAACAACAAGGGAAAGCGGGACATTCCAGGATCAAATAAGAAACTGGGATGGCTTCTGTAAATCTGGGACTGTCCCTGGAAAATAGGGGCACTTGAAGGGTATGCCATAGCTGTGAGTAGACCTGTTATGTCTTAGGGCCTAGCAGCTATACCATATGGGGGAGATATATAGCCACTGATCACACATTTAGTTAAACAAGGCATTTACAGCACCACCAAAAGACCCATGGACTCCAGTTGAGCCTAGTCCCAAGAAACTGTGTACAGAATTGCAACCTTAGTTAAACAAGGTAAGAAGAAGAATCGCATAGGTTTCTTATCTGCTTCATTACATAGCTGTCTGCTAAAAGAGGACTTGCACCTGCGTGTGAGACTGAGATAATATATTTATGGAATTTATTTGTTCCAAGGTAAGCTTCTGGCAGTTGCATTCTAAGTGGATAGCACCAAAGAAGCATATACATTTTCACACAGAGACACACACTATGGAGCTCAGGTGTTACTTGTGGGTTTCCCATAGCTGTCTATGGGATGCTAGACTACAAATCCCTTGCTCCAGCAGGACCGCTCTTCTGTTCCTCAGATACTCCCCACATTTAGAAACATTTTCTTCTTGTTTTTTGCAGGTATCGTTTAAATTCTAACCCAAGTTATTTCATGCCCTCTTTTTTGCTTTAGCAGTTTAGATACTTATAGATCCAAACAATCAAATAGACAGCTGTACTTCAGCTTTGGGGCAAATCCCAGCCTTCATGAACAGGCTGCTATATAGAAATTATAGCAACTGATACACACTGTTGAAATGAAGATAAAGTACTTAATACATTCAAATAATGGCACGCCCCATGTACTTTAGACTTCCAGCTATTGTTACAGTCTATCAGGTGAATTGCATTTCAGGCTTCAGAAATGATTTATACGGCCTGCTAAACTTTCAGATGTATTATGTCCAAGCAGAATTATGAAGCCAAACACGGAAATCAAACACAAATTTAATTCAGTGCTGAAACACCAGACCAAAGTGTGTCGGGGGCGGGGGGAGACGCTAGCCAATTAGGTCAAAATAGTCACTAAAACCAGGAATAACTTTTCTACAATGATAATATGAACCATTTTAGAGTAACGTAGCAAGAAGCAAAATAAAACAAACGGTGCTTGTTTTACATTTAGATGTTGACAAATGAGAAGAACACATTAAATAGGCGAGACATTTCAGCCACTCAGGCCTGATAACTTTTAGTGATTCTAACTAAACATGTGCCAGTAACTCTCACCTTATGCTTATTTAACATATATGCTTGCAGCTTTATGCATGCCACCCAAAAAATATTTTTAAAATTTAAAAATGATGCAGAAATGGCAGACACAGGGGGATAAAAAGAGAGGAAAATGGGACGAAAATGACCACCTCTGGATCAGAACCATAGCCAAGCACTTCTTCTGGCTACTGGTCAACCCCAGTGGCCCTGATACCATTTGCAGCAGCATCCAGTGAAGGAAAGGAAGACTGAGAGCTACATTCAGTAATTAAGTGGTTTTGTTACAGTTTTGTTATGGTTTTGGCTCTATGCACTTTTGTTTATATGTGCGATAGCCAGGCACGTAACCCCTGCAATACATTATGTGTTTTGGGAAGTATATTGGGAAGTGTCGAGAAAATGACTGAATAATGGTGCTCTCCGGAGGTGACAACTTGAATAAAATATTGGGAGGAGGCAGGTAAGCCCCGCCTTGCGTAATCGATCACATGGCATGGTGCACACCCATCATTTGAATGGCAATGCCCATCAACTTTTTTGGGGCCCCGGCCCCCACAAAATATTTCATTTGACCCCTTGGCCCCTAAGAGTTGGCTGCTATGGTGCTCTTTTCTAACATGAATGGTGAGACATTAGTGTGGGGTACATAAGAGGCCTTCTGGAAGACATGTATCTCAAGGTGTGCAATTTGTGTCAAGAGAGCAGATAACATGCGAGGGTTTGGTGTTCTTCTGGACAGTCTGCCAAAAAAATGAGAATGGAATTATGATTCTCATTGAAACTAACTTAGAATGGACTGATTTATCCATGCCTTGTACACACCATAGCTATGTCTGCATTATCAGTCTTGCTTTCTCTATCAAGAGAGCTTTGATTAAAAAAAGTATCTAACCATGGGATGGTTGAGTGCAACCTCTTGAATCTAATCTGTATATCTATCTCCATAGTGCTTCCAAGATATGGAGAATAAAGCTAACTTGGATAATGTGTTAGGACAGTTCAAAAGGAGATGAAAAACCAGCCCCCCCCCCCAGGCTTTCTGATTCACTAAACAAACAGTAAATAGGCCGGTCTTGATTCCCTTCCCTTTTCTCTTTCTTTCTTTTAAAGATTCACCTGATCCATCTGGGTGGTTAAATTAAATGATCTTTTCCACAAAGGTCAAAAGTTAAGTGTCTTGGTTTCACGAGCCTTTGCCTGTAATGGGATGATAATCCAATTCTTTGACATGAAGAACGAATTCTCATCCTGTAGTTATTAAATATGCAGGAAGCATGCGTCTGAAGATAAATATATAGAAGTAATGAGAAGTAGAGCTGGGATAGAACACCAAGATAATGCTGGAAACACCCGTGGAACAGGAAGGCAGAGCAAAGGGGGGGGGGGGGATGGCAAACGAATACATTACAAATGCAGATGCTCTTAATGTTGAGACTCTCGTACCCCACAATAAACCATAACATGTGATGGTTCTAGTTCGGAGGAGAGATCTCGTACCAGCCTCATTTCTACCTCTGTTATATTCAGCTGATCACATGTTTTATGTGCAGTAATGCACTCGTCAACATGAACTGAGCCAAAGAGTAAATCCTGATAAGACCAATGTGGCTAATGTACCACTTGGCCTGAGCAGGGCCTGCAAACAAAGCCACAAAAGTTACCACCTCACAAACATTTTTTTTACTAGTCCTGCTGCTCACACATGTATAGGCTAATCTTTTGTGATACACCGAGGGCCTGAAAAGCAAAAAAAGAGAACTAAATGCATACCATCCAACATTTATCCGATGAAAATAGGGACATCCTATTCCATAACAACAACAATGACATTATTTATACCCCACCCAACAGACAGGGTTGCCCCAGCTACTCTGGGCAGCTTCCAAGATATATAGAAACATAACAAAACATCACACATTAAAAAGACTTCACCATACAGGGCTGCCTTCAGTTGTATGGTTACTTATCTCCTTGGTTTGGGGGTCACATAACTCTATACCCTCCAACATTTCTCTGAAGAAAAATGGGATGTCCTAAGGAAAAGCGGGACATTCTGGGATCAAATCAGAAACTTGGGCAGCTTCTGTAAATGTGGGACCGCCCCTGGGAAATAGGGACACTTGGAGGGTCTGCAAATGGTCTTCCAGTTTTTGTTTCCCTGACTCAGCACACAGACGCATCTTTAGCTTGCTACAAATTGCCAAACATACATTTACAGCACATTACTTTTCCAAAGAATCGTGGGAGCCCTAAGGGTGCTGGGAATTGCAGCACACCCTTTTAACATTCTGTTGGATTATTGGATAAACGTCACCTTTGCTAACAAGCATTTTCTGTTTATAGTTGTGGAAATGATCATCATATGCATATATTCTCACAGGCCTAAGGAATTGTGGCTCTCATTCGCCGCATTAGCAAAAGTGTTCTGGAACCGTACTGCCTTCCCAAAGCCCCTTACTGTGGAATGTTTTTGCCTCATTCCACAGACACTCAGAACATGAAGCCTGCTGCCTCCTAACAGACGTCTGCGTTGCAATTCAGAGCAAGCCAAGACACATGTAGGATGGAATGTGGGTGGGTGGGAATTTCGCATTTGATCGGGGAAGGAGATTTCAAGCAGAAGTCAGGCATTTATCTGTGTTCGTGATAAGCCATACAACAGTACGAGGAAAACACCGGCCTTCGTACACTTTCACAGTCTGCGCTTTATGAATTGGGTGTTTCAGGGAAGGAACGTACCAGAATGCCACCAGTCTTTAGAACTCGGACACCTGTCGTGAGGACCCATATCTGAGACAATGCCCATAAACCGATGGGCACCTTTTCTCCTCCCCAGAAACATATCTGAAAAGCAGGTAAAGATTGCACCAGGCTTGGAACATCTACACATTTGTGCATTGACAGTTTTGTAGGAGCATCACAACCCTCGCTCGACACTATCTGTTTTTAATGAAGGATCAAGCCTTCCACCTCTTTGGGTCCGATTCAAGTCAACTGAAGTGAGTTCACTAGTCTTAATCACAGTGGGAATTTTTCGAAATAAGGCGGCAATGGGAGGGAGAATTGAAGGGCTCATGTGAGCAGGGCAGAAGGAATAGTTTACAGGACTGGCCTAATTTTCTCCAGGATTGGTTAGGGAGGTGGCTGTGAATGCTATTGATCTTTCATGCCTTCACCTACACCCCCCCCACCGAAATACCCCCTGTCTCCCCTGGAATCCCTGTTTCTAAACCCCCTTGGTGGGCAAGAAATGTAGAAGTTTGTTTGGTGGTGGGGAAGAAGCTTCTCACCTCAGATCTCCCTCTCCAAGGTCAGTCTGCTTTCTCGCCTTGGAGATGACGATCGGGAGCTTCCTACGCCATCGAGAGTCCCTCGAAGGCACCACAGCATTGCAAGGCCTGGATATTGTATTTGAACCTTTCTTCTTTCGTTTTGCCTCATTTCCCCATCTAGCTATGTTTTAAAGAAATATATTACCCAAGCCATTGTGTGTTGCAAAGCCAATACTGTATTAACGCGAATCTAATGTGCCATTGAATCTAATGCACACCTCAATTTGCACCATACTTTTCACAACGCAATTTGGCCCCAAAAGGTGTGCATTACATTTGAGTAAATACGGTAGTGTTGGCCAAAAATAGCAGCAAGTTTGTTATTATATTTTTGAAATGGTTCTCCCCTCATATTACTACTACTACTACTACTACTACTACTACTATGCTGCCCTTCCTCTGAGGATCACAGGGCAGTTTACAATATAAAAACACAAAAATACATGTCAGTGTAGCTAACAAAAACAATACCTTCCTCCAGTATAATATTGCTATAATGTCTAGGATTTTTCTATGGAATTTTTGTTCCCCAACCCATGGCTGCTTCCCCACTTTCTGTCAGATGTTAACTCTGGCCATATAGGGTTTATTCCACCCCCATTTTGAGGTTTGGCCCACAGGCCCACATAATCCTTTAATTCAGATTCATGTTTGGATGTATTTGTCTTCCATTAACGAGAAAGCATATTTAGATAATTTCAGCTGAAGTCACTTCTTTGTGCATCCATCTTCCTCATCAATATATTCCCAGTGTATTCTCTGTCGCATGGCGTTTTAATTAGTTTTATGAGATGTTGTGCATTCAGCAAAAACAAAAAAGAAAAAAGGAGAGAAAAACCCCCAAAATATGACAAATGTGATTAAATGTTTCACTTTTGAGAACATCAGCTTAGGTAAGCTTTTACACAATAACGCATTAATAACCCTTTGCATGTGATATAAAACAATTTTCTGTGATTGATTAAGAGAGTTGTGATGTTAACAGCAATAACAATAGATGAATACTTTACTCATTGTGGAGGCAGATAGAGCATGTGAGAAGCACATAAAATTAGAGTAGCATCAGCAAAGAAGGCAAAGTGGAACTGAAACATTTTTGCTCTTATTTGAGTCTATTATTTGAGTGCAAGGTAATAGTTTATCAATAGTTTGGTAATAGTTTATCAGTTCGGTAATAGTTTATCAATATTTCACTTAATATTTTAGCTAAGCAAAAAATGATGGAAGGTAAGGATGGACTGGTCTTTATTCAGATAATAAATGTGTAATATTAATGCTCCCGGGAGCTTTCCCAGGAGCCACGGGATGGTACAACCCCCTTCACCTATCTATGGAGATCCTTCACTGCCCAGCAGTGGACAGCTTCACTGTTGTGGCTTCCACATTGTTGGTGGTCTGTGGATGGTAAGGGCAAAAAGGGCACGTTTTGTGGGCACATCCCTGGAATGGGAGAAAGCCTATGCCATCTCTGGAACTGGCAGTAATTTTCTCTACTGTTTAAACCAACGGGAGGGAAAATGGGAAAAAGGGTGGAACACTCAAAAGCCATTGCCACCATTCTCTGATGTCAACAGAGTCTCCCCCAGCCTCCATACAATTGTTCTGTCTGCCATTTTAATGAAGTAAAGAGGAGCAGAAGGAAGGACCGCCAGACTGGGCTACAATTTAGCCCCATATCCGGGAACCAGCTGAACTGGTGCTAATTAGCCAGCTGCCCCTGCCCCAGGAGAAGGACCGCCCAAAGCCTACTGGCCTAGCCAATCACAGGCAGGTGGTCAGCCAAACCCCTGGCTGCTTGCCAGATTACTGCAGAGGCTGTGGTCTGGACACAAAACCACCCACCATTTACGGTGAGCAGACTTCACAGAGGGTATTACACATCTTTTGGGTGTTCTATCGCACAGAAGAAATATGGGTGTTTTTGACAGAGAGCTGTGGGGCAGTCAATCCCAGGCTGTTCCATCAGGTTCCTAGCAGCCTGCATTTCTGGCCTGGCCATGTCACTGAAATTCAGCATTACCTAGTACTGAAATCCAACATTTCAAATCCAACTGAAATCCTACTTTGGAATACCAATTTATCCAGCTCCTAAAGCAATCCCTTCCCTCTCCGTTCTTTTATGGTTTGGATCCTAATCTGAGACTTGACTTTCCACCCTTTCCTCCCTGGTCCCTGCAAGAAAAACATAGTTTTCCCAGGGTGCCTGAGCCCTTGATATGGATGTCAAACACCCTGAAAACTACATGTCCCAGGTCTCTTTGTGCATGAAATGCTGCTGACAGCCCTCTTTCCACCTGCTTTGCTCTACCCTCTGCTTCTCAATGTGTATTATATTGTTTTAGGTACTGTGGCTTGCCATTTTATTGATTATAGTTTAGATATTATTGTAACTGTTGAGTGGACTTCTGTTTAACTTTCATACGTTGATATTATTTTGTACTATTCTAATGATTGTTGAATGTTACTTTTTTGAGGTAGGTTGCCTATTTTAAAGTTATGTTTTATTATCAAATTTTTGTATTGCATTAGATTGTTATAAGAGGTCCATTTTTGGTTTCTTTAGCTTGTAAACCACCTTGAGTATTGTAAGATAGAAAGGCGGTATACAAATTAAATCATCACCATCATCATCAACGGATGGGATTTGCGAATGACTGAAAAGGGCTAGGAAGAAGTGGTTTTAGACTGAAGTAACATATGGTGATGGAGGCATGATAGCAACATATCCTAAGGCAGCTTTCCGAGCCTGGTGCCTTTAATATGTCACCTCATGAATGCCAAATATTGCCCTGAAAACAGTATAGCCTCCAACATTCTTCCAATGAAAATAGGGACGTCCCATACCATAACAATAATTTGACTATTTATACCCCACACATCTTACTGGGTTGCCCCAGCCACTCTGGGCAGCTTCCTATATATATATATATATATATATATATATATATATATATACACAATAAAACATTAAGCATTAAAAAAACTTCCCAATACAGGATTGCTTGGTGAATAACTCCATACCCTCCAACATTTCTCCAATGAAATTAGGGACGTCTTAAGGAAAAGCAGGACAGAAACCAGGACGGCATCTCTAAATCAGGGACATCCCTGGAATATAGGGACACAATGAACAACCTTCTTGATTTCTTTCCTGTTTGCTTTCTTTGTCAGCAAAGAGCTAAATCTTAGGTCACAATCATTTCTCTTTACGTGTTTCCATTCTCTGCCTACCATTTTTGTTTGGACCTCCAGTCATGGGGTTTTACTACACACATTCTTTAAGGATAAAGACAATTAAAACAACAAACCCGAACGCCTGAACGAAGCGTATTAAGTGTTTTGGTTGTGCCGAACTAAAAGCTTTGTTTGCGATTATGCGATGCCCTTCTTGATTCATCTCCAGCCGCATCACGCCAGAAACTAACAAAATAATGCTTGCAATAGTTAGATCAAATATACAAGTAAAAATGGGGAAGGAGCGAAGGGTAATGCAGAAATGCAAGATCCATTAAACTATGCAAGTATGCATGAACTGTAAAAAGTGGATCCCGTACATATCGGCTATAGCCTTTAGCTGTTAGCAGGTGTGAGTCAGTCAGTTGTACAATTCATTTGTCTACCTAATTGCACTGAAGATAGGCTTTTAGTTTGCCTATAACATTGCTAATGAGTAGGTTTTCAGTTCGATCTAACTAATTAATTCTTGTTAACTTCCTTTGCCTTGCTGTTCTTTTAATTTAACCAGAGACAGCCCCATAGTTGCTACTTGCGTTGAGGCTCCACCAGATTACTCTATTCATTAAGGGCTGTAATTGTTGGCCATACCCATTCCAAATGGTCATTACAACCTCTGGCTTGCATATTGAATAACAGCAATTTCCTGACTCCAACAGACTCTTATGTGAGGGAGGGGAAAATGCTAATAAAGAAAGAATAAATGATTCCCTGCTTCATTCAGTGGTGTGTAGATTTCTTTTACAGAAGAAATTGCACCGAGGTGGTAAAACGGGTTTCTCGCAGGCCCCCTGCCACCACCCCGAGTGAAAACAATAAGAACCAAGTCAAGCATTCCCTGCTACTGTGATTACAGCATCCGTAAAAGTGATTATATGGCTGCTGTAATCAACTTCAATGAAAGCTGCCTGTTAGAGCTTCAATAATTACTCATTTCTGTTAACAGCTTGCTTTCAGTTTAGTACTTTGAGGCCTAGAAAGAAAATAAAAAACCAGGGTGTTTTAATAAAAAGAACCTGTGAGTGCAATACTTTGTGGGGTAAAAGCTTGTGTGTGGGCAAAAAAGGGGGGGAGGGAGGAAAGAAAAGAAAAGTTCGTGTGCAACTTTTTTGTCCTCTGAATAACAAGCCCTTTTTTCCCATTTAAGCTTTAGGTTCTATTTAACCAGCAATAAGCACAAGTTCATACAGGGTTCACTCATGTACCAAGTGTTTACTGAAGGAGGCACAATAGTTTAAATAAAGTGGTGGTTTTAAATATTTTACCCATTGCTTTAAACAAATTGCCAGCCCTTAACGTCTGTGCTCATTTGAAAACCACCATGGTTGCCTCTGCTTGTGATGGATCTCCTTTCCCCAAGCTGCTGCTGCTGCTGCTGCTGCTGCTGCTGCTGCTTCTTCTTCTTCTTCTTCTTCTTCTCCTCCTCCTCCTCTCTCCCTCTCTTTCTTAACTGCTTAGCTTAAGTCAAACACAGCTCAGATCATTTTAGTAGTTCTCAATAGACTATAGAGCCAAGGTGGCCTTTTGGGTATTATACCAAGCTTGGAATTGGGGAGAAGTAGCCTGAAACTGCTTCTGAACCACAGTGTTGCGTGTCGAGGTCCCCAAGCCACCCCCCAAATAACTCACAACGCACACTTAATTTTTGTTTAAGGTTTTTGGCATAATTTTGGCCACAACTTTATTTAAATACAAAACCGTGAGTGGTTGTTTAGGCATTGGTTAAGACTATCTGTCCCCCCGCCTGGGGACAGAACTGACTTCCGGGCACCACCGAAAGACAGTGCGGGGGAAAGCAAGTCGGGGAGAAATGGAGCTGAGTCACAGACCCTCAATTCTCATCCGCATGCTCCCCGAAGGCTTGCCGGCCCTAGTCCCATTCCAGGGATTGGACGAAAAGATGGCAAGCCCCAGGATTCCTTTAACGGAATTCCCTTTCCGCAGCAACAATGGTGGGGCAGGCCCAGCCTATCCTAACCCCTCCTCCACCAATTTATAACCAATGCCTAACCGCAACCTTACAAGTTGTGACGATTTGCTACGCAGTAGGCAAAAACCAAATGGCCCAGCCAATCAGCCAGATGGACAAAATTCCTACCAGGCCCCTGCCCCAACGGCAGACGACCCCTGACAGGCATAGCAAGGTCAATGCAACAACCCCTTACTCAAGGGCGGGTGGGCGGGTGATCCGTTGCACGCAGCAAAGAGAAAGCTCCAGGCTGCGTGCAGAGTATTTAAACATTTTACCCCTCCCACCAAAATTGCAACATAACTTTTACCCCAGCAACCCAGTGAACCAATCACTGGCCCAGGCCATCTTTAGAGACCCTGCCTGGTAACAGAGGGGTGGCTCAGCAGACCCCACCGCAACACGTGCTCTCCATGAAGGAGAACACGCTATGTGGGAAACCCTGACCAGTTTCCCTCTGCAAGCTTTACATTTCCGAGCACAATTCAAAGTGTTGGTGTTGACCTTTAAAGCCCTAAATGGCCTCAGTCCAGTATACCTGAAGGAGCATCTCCACCCCCATCGTTCAGCCTGGACACTGAGGTCCAGAGTCAAGGGCCTTCTGGCTGTTCCCTCACTGCGAGAAGCAAAGCTACAGGGAACCAGGCATAGGGCCTTCTCGGTAGTGGCGCCCACCCTGTGGAATGCCCTCCTATCAGATGTCAAAGAGATAAACAACTACCTGACATTTAGAAGACATCTGAAGGCAGCCCTGTTCAAGGAAGTTTTTAATGTGTGACATTTTTATGTATTTTTAATCTTTGTTGGAAGCCGCCCAGAGTGGCTGGGGCGCCCAGCCAGATGGGTGGGGTACAAATAATAAATTATTATTATTATTATTATTATTATTATTATTTCAGTAGTGGAAGGCGCGATGAGACTCAACTGACCTCCCCCTACTGGTTGAGTCCCCGCTGCTGATGCAACAGAAAGGAGGAGAGGTAAAGTGGTGGTGAGGTTGGCACAGTGTAAACATGCCCACAAGAATGCCAAATTGCATTTGCTGGCATGTTTGCACCATGCCACCCTTACCACCATCTTAATCCTTCCCCTTACCATCCTGTGATGCAGCAGCGACTCAACAGGATAGAATTTTAGAAAGCCCTCCCTCCATCGGAAGGAGGTCAGGCGAACAGAGTACTCTCCCATTGAAATGTCTGCCGCCGCCTAAACTCCTGCATAGGGTTATTGGGCTCATCCTCTCATGTACGTTTCCGAGCACAATTCAAAGTGTCGGTGCTGACCTTTAAAGCCCTAAACGGCTTCAGTCCTGTATACCTCAAGGAGTGTCTCCACCCCCATCATTCAGCCTGGACACCAAGGGCCTTCTGGTGGTTCCCACACTGCGAGAAGTGAAGCTATAGGGAACCAGGTAGAGGGCCTTCTCGGTTGTGGTGCCCGCCCTGTGGAATGCCCTCCCATCAGATGTCAAGGAGATGAGGCTTTTAGGGGACATCTGAAGCCTCCCCTGTATAGGGAAACTTTTAAAGGTTTAATGTTTTACTATATTTTTATATATGCTGGAAGCCGTCCAGAGTGGCTGGGGCAACCCAGTGAGATGGGCAGGGTACAAATTATTATTATTATTAGCATATTTAGTCTTAACAATTCACTGGGGAAATCCAGGGCAGCAAACTTAAACTGTAGAGGAAGCAATGAGTTCAGCTTCACTCAATTCACTCCCTGCTCTGCCTACTGGTTCATTACTAACCTAGGTGGTGATGATACAGGTACAACTATTGGCAAAATTGAAACTGTTTCTTCCAGTTGACTCACACAGCCTTGCTGGTGCTCAGGCCTTCTTTAAGAACGAAGGCAATTAAAACAACAAACCTGAAAGCCTGAATGAAACAGACCTAGTGCCGTGCTAAAGGCTGCGTGATTTTAACACAAAAGAAAGATCAGCTGAAAGGACATTACATTTCCTCTCTCCTCGCTTCAGGTGACAATTTGACATTTCCTTTCTTCTTCTTTGGTCCTTTGCAATGACAACTCCAAGATGAAAAGTTGCCCTACCCAGTGGCATTGCGAGGGAAGTGCCAGAGGGGCGATGGCCCTGGGCACATTTGGGGGGGGCATGTTGCTCCTCACCACCCTGCAAGCTCCACACCGCTGTGCCCCTGCCCGCCTGCAGCCCTTGGCGGGTGCAACAAACATGCACCCGAGGAGTGCGATCACACTGCCCTGCCAGCCCTGTGCCCATCTGTGATGCTGCAGGGCTGTGTGAGCAGGACACAACAGGCATGCAAGCTTCCTGTTCAGGTACCAACCATGCACACCACGCTGCTGGCCTTTGTCAGGAGTTCAGCCTACACTCGAGTAGGACCCTGGCAGAGACACATGCCCAACTGGCAGGTTCCCTCCCTCCTGGTCATTCGTTCGGGAGCTTCAAAAGCTTTCTTCAGCCCAAACATCACAGCGAACAATGCCAACCGACACCGGCACACTTAGGGATCCGCAGAGTTTGCACAGTTTGCGTAACAGACCTCAGCAAACTCAGCATTTTGGCTAATCTACTTTATTTACATATAAACACACACGGAGCACTGCAACGTGGCTCCCTCTCTCTCTAGCATCAGACAGCAAAAAGAACAAAGGACAATAGTCCCATTTCACGGAACACAACACAAACATCCTGTCTCCATCACTTTCCACTCTGTGGAGTCAAAACACACACCGTCATGTGATAGACAACAATCCCATGACTGCAATCATGGAGCAGGAATTCTAACATCCTCCCCCAATTCATGATCTGTGTTGAAGTCATCAGTGTACCTGCAACAACCTCAAAGGAAACCTTTTCATCATCGCATAGGGGTATCCCCACATGAAGCAAAGTCTTTCTAGAAGATCTTAATAAGCAGGCTGGCTTCTATTCCCACCATGGAGCTAGATGGAACCTATTTGGGGTTCTGTGGCCCCAGTATCCATAAATGGTATTAATCTTTGGCCGTTCAGCTATGAAAGAACTTGCTAGGTAGCAGCACAAAGCTAACCACGTCCAGTCAAAAGAAACTCCTTTTGAATTCTGCAAGGTAAGTGGGGTTAGGGCTGCACTCCAAGACACTTTGGAGGCTTAGCACTGATCGCCAAGCCCATTGTAAGAAAAACTCATTTATAAAAGCCGGGACCAGTAGGGTTTATCAGCTCAATTCAGCCAAAGGCATCCATGTATGGAAGCACACTTCTGTAAGCATAGCCAGGACCAGCTATCTCCATTCATATCTTGCTGCTTAAATGGGACACACCGAACGGACCAGATGCTTCTTTTGATGCAGATGGGGAGGCTCAGCTCACCAGTTAGTTTTGGGAAGGAGGGGTGGCAGAATTAACCATGCCAGCTGGGAACCCAATCTGGGGCTTCTTGGGCGAAGGGAGGAGCTTTGGATCTAGTGGATCTCAGACTACCTCTACCTTGGCCATTTCAGGGACTATGGCCAGCAGTCGATTCACCCTGCAGAGGCATATCTGGGTCTCTAGGGCAGAGATGTCCCCCTGCTGGTGGATCTCCTCTTTGCTGGTAGAAGGGTACTTCTACCACAGTTTAAGCCCCTCCAAGCAACAGATCTGTGGATGGGTTTAGTTCATTCAACTGAATGGGGCTTATTTCCAAGTGCAGGGGTCCAGGCTGCACAACTATTTAAATGTAAGTATACCAGCTCAAGCAGTTTTCTGTATCCAGGTTGTCTACCTACAGTAGCATCTGAGCGTACTGTTTTCCTCCTCTGCCTTCACTACACACGTACTATTTTAAGAGAAAACAAACATTAAAAATCAACCTTAAGTGGAGATCTAGTTTGGCTGAGAAACGTAAGAAGAATTGTGAAGAGGAGCTGTAGGAAGACGAAGAACGGACAGATTCCTTAGGGCTTTTCTTTTCTTCTCTTGACTGACTAAAGTGCAACATGTTAGAGTGTCTCTCATGTATCAAAAGCGACATTTGAGTGCTTTTCTTATTCAAAATAGTACCAGCTTCCTCAGCATCAAATGCAGTGCAGTCCTTTCAAATGAAGGCATCAAGGTAGACAGGTAAGTTGGGGTGTTCTGACACATATTCTCCTTAAGATGTGAAGAGTGTCTTTAAACCTTCTTGCTTGAGGAGGTGATTAGGGGAGACTATTTGGAATTATGTGTAAGCGGTATGCAAAAAGCTATGCTACTCTCTAGTCCAGCTTCCAGCTACAGGATTGCATTACTGACAGTGATATCTTGCAACGTGCGATGATACTTGAGCGGATTTCTTTTTTATAAACCATCCAAGGAAAAGATAAAAATGTAGCACTTAATTTTGTTGTAAGTTATCAGTGGTTTCCATTGGCAAAATTGGGTAATTATGACCAAATTAACACAAATATTTATATTGCACCAATAGACTATATATATATTTTGTTATCACAGAGGATTGATCAGTAAGTATAGAACATATTTACCTGCATAACCTCTGGTGCAGCTGGTATGTCTAACAATTCGTTAAAAAATTGGAGTTCTCAAATAACTCTTGTCATATGTAGATTTTTAATTCCTCTACTTAGAATTATATGTATAAGAATTACTCCATTTTGCAGACAGGGAAACTAAAGCCTTGGGATTGAGACAGATTTGTAAAGCTAAATATAAGATGGCTTGAGGTGTGTGTGTGTGTGTGTGTGTGTGTGTGTGTGTCATTTTAGATCCCCCAATTTCATCCTTAAACCCCAAAGATGTCTCTCTATGACTTTCAAATACCCACCTTTCCAACAGAAAGTACTGGCTTTGATTGTCAAAAGACCTTTGGGTGGAAAATGTGGAAATAAAATAAATAAACCACAAATAAAAACTAGGTGTAGTGAGTTGCCTTTTACAGCAAGTACTTGTATTTTCACTACTTCAGTCTTACATCACTGAAATATCACCCACAAACAGGTTGTCACCTTTTTATTCTGGCAGTGTTCCTAGCCTTTTAGTAGCTACATGACAATTAAGAATTTAGCAGGATGCAACTTTTACTGGTATGGAAATCCAGTGAGAGGCAAACATCTAACAGGTGCAGATGTCCTATCATTCAGTTGCTAATGTACAGAAGCCCTGTAAAGATAAAGGTAGCAAACCTATTAGGAAAAATAAATCAGAACTATGGTTTCATTTTATGAATTGGTGATGGCACTGCTGAGTACATAACAGAAACCTGTATGTGTCTAACTAACAAGCAAGCAAATAAACAATCCTTCCAAAAAGCAGAGTGTATTTCTCAGAAATCTCAGTCAATTTTTTTTTAATATAAAGCATCCACTACTTCATAGTATACAATAGAAAATAGTACTTATTCATAAGTGCAAGAGTCTGGCCATGGGATATACAATTTGGAAGACTTGAGAAATCCCTTTGTGAATTTTCCTAGTCAAACTCGCAAATCTATCATTGGATTCAGCTGGGGTAGAGTAACAGCCTCCACTTTTCAGATATTTTTGGAGAACTCTGCTCTCATGTGAAAACACTCAGATAACAGTTGGTATACACCCCCCTCCCCAATTCCCATAATGCACAATACTATCTTGGCACAGACGTCATGAAGATTTAAAGATCAGCAGTAAGCAAGTTGTATACACATGTTAGATGAAAAGTAAGCAGTACTGTATAACAAAAAAAAGTTTCAAGAAATGTTTAGCATAAAACAGAGAGAATGGTTAAAAATGCTTCTGTATGTATTGTTTGCTCTTGAAGTAGCTATTCATTTACCAGTAATATCCAGAAGGCCAAGGTCACATAAAATCTTGTAATTTTTGTGTAGGTCAGTGCATTGAAAAGTTCTTGCATAATCTATATGCACACTAACCTCTGCAAGAAAGGTTCCTGCATGCAAAATATATTTAAAACCTTCATTTTAAAATAGTTGCTCTGTATTTGGTAACTTGTTTCCATATGCCAAAATGAATTTAAGACCAGTTTAAATAGACCTTGTAACCCACTCCCCAATCTAACAGCATTACGAAAGAAAAAAAGATGTTTTAGCCATGAATTACCATGTGCACCTAATTACGATGAATCAGAGTAATCTAACAGCACGTGCCAATAATTTATGAATTGGCAAATGTCCCTTAAAACGTGGAATCAAGATAATTTTATCCCATATTTACCTCTGCCAACTCAAATGATAGTGGGGAAAAAATATTAGGGGGTGTGGCGTTCATACAGAGTCCCTGGTCATTTCACGGACTATTGACCTGTACACCACTGCTTTATTCTTCCGCTGCCACCAACCAGGTTTCTTCTGGTGAAATACTGAGGCTCAGTCAGGCTGTAAAGTCAACAACGAAGATGAAAGTTTATTGAAGAACGAACAACTTTTAAATATGTTTAGAACAGCTTCTCAAATGCGCGCCCTTAACTAGATGTGGCACTATCTCACACTGTCACACTCTTCTCTCTCAGTTCTATCCGTCTCTCTCACTTTCTGTCACAACCGCTATATTTGTCTTTTACTCACTCTATCTGACCCTGACTCTCCTATCTCCCAATGGTAAAATCCCTGGGCTGAGCCTCAAAACCAGGTAGGCTCCGCCTCTGAGCTTTCTCATTGGTCAATCTACATTAACCATTTCCATTCCCCTGTACAAACAGAATCACAGGGAATGGGCAAACACCACAGGGGGCAATCCATGCCCCTGGTAATCAACAGCAGTATTGAATGGAGCAGAATTGTCACTGCTGCATCCAAATCGTTAGCCCTTTTCTGTGTTGTAACTTAAATGAATTTGACATTTGCTGAATAGCACAAAATATAGCAGATACTATTGATACTACACTCACAAGCATTCACATATATATTTATCAGATTTTCATAGATTTTTGGACATGAATTTTTTTTGATAACATCATTATATACCGTATTTTTTGCACCATAACACTCACTTTTTTCCTCCTAGAAAGTAAGGGGAAATGTCTGTGCGTGTTATGGAGCGAATGCCTGCGGGTGGCGGGGGGGATCTGCTGCAGTCGTGAGCAGAGGATCCATGGTTCCCCTTCCTTCCCTCCTCCGTGATTACAAAGCATGGATCCACACGGATCCTCAGGATTTTTGCATTGGGCTACTCCAACTCACTGTCAGATCACATGTCTGTGGCCACAGCATGAACCACAAAAAATCATATATCCACTATTTCGTTTAGAATATTTTTTTTCTTGTTTTCCTCCTCTAAAAACTACGTGCGTGTTATGGTCTGGTGCGTGTTATAGAGCGAAAAATACGGTAGTTTATTTACTAGGTGGAGTTAGTTGTATTCATGTTTCCTGTGGCTATTCTATTCATATTTAAGAGATGCAATATAGTCTAGCTTTCCGACCTTTAGATCTTTTATGCAAACAGAAACAGGAAAAAGTTAGCTCAATATCAAAATAAAAAAGCACAAATTAATAAATTGATAACTATATTGCAATTCAACTCAGTCGAAAGCTTTTAGCTTTACAGAATTAACCCCTCCCCCAAAATCATTCACTTTTTATGACCGGATATTTTGATCTCTGTGGATTTAGGTCTCAGTTATCACAACCAATAACTATATTTTTTGTTAGCTATCTTCAAATCTCAGTCAACCTCTCATATGATCCTTCTCTCCTGTATTGAAAAAACATTGCCCTAAATTAAGCCATCTTTGTAAAAAAGTATTGATGCCATTTGTACTCTGTCAATGCAGGAATTTTTTTAAATCGCTGAACTTCATTCGCATGAAAAAGGCTTTCTTATTTCAGCAGGCATCTTAAGGCAGTTTTATGATGAATTATTGCTTTTTATTATTTGTATGGCTTATTTTTAATTTTTGTATTTTTATGTCAAATACTTGGAAAGGTTAATGATTAAGTGTTATATAAATGCCACAAATAAATAAATGTCAAATAAGAAATCATCCACCCAGCTCCAGATATTTCGTTAATAATAATGAGAGAGTGTGTGTATGAGTGAGTGAGTTATGGTGGATTAATTGGAAAATGAATAAAGCAAGTAATTGGTATCTGCAAGGGTGCACATATTTATTCAGAATGATTGAGAAAAATGGAGCTGACTCTCTCTCTCTCTCTCTCTCTCCCCCCCCCCCCCGTATCCATATTTAGACTATCCTGGAACATTAAGGCCAACATCTTCATTATATGGAGTAAATTACACTTACAAATACTTGTTGTTGACTGAATCTTGTCCAAAGTGTTTCATATTCTTTTTGAAAAGTCATTTCTCACCTCCTGACATTAAGCTTATATATATATATCGCGACAGAATCTTCTAAAATTTTGAACTGCTGAATTACAAAGGTCATAATCCAGGAACAGATAAAAGCATGGTTAATTTCCACTGAAGTCATTATGATATACGCTTTTTGTTAAGCTCTGAGGCCCAAAAGATTTCAACAGGACTTAAAGCTAGGGTATTTTCTCTCTGAATTATGCTCATGATCACAATGACTGTTTCTTCAGAAATTTCACTTAGCTGTCAAGGATGTTGCTAACAGCAAGTGAATGTGCCTAAATAAAAGCCAGCATATTTTTTAAAAAAGAATGCTATGAATTGATAAGAATTTTCCATCAGTAATTACATCTGGGATTGGGGAGGCGATGCTTGGTCGTTCCCCCCCCTTTAATCACATCAAAGCCACCACCAATTGTTTTTCCAAATTTTGCTGCTAAAGAGTTTATATTCATACCATCACACTTTCATAATAACTGATATTGATGGAGGTGGGGGAGGACACACAGGAATTTGTAAATTTCTAAGTAATGAGCCTCGGTTTCTTTGAGCCTAGTGCTGGACTCTCATTTTTCTACCTGTAATCCCCCTCCCCCACTGCTGTCTTTAATAGGGTTGTTTAACAAACTATTGCTTGTTGTTAAGTCAGGTTGCCTGATTTGCACTTTATGCCAAGCCAAGATTAGATGAAACTGAAAGTAAACTTGACACTTGGATCAGGTTTATCCAAACCATGGTTTAGTGTTGCATGTGAACCAGCCCATTGTCCAAAGAACCATGCAGGCAACAACATGTGCCCTGTCCCGTTTTGAACTTGCATTTCCTGAACAACAGGGATGCGGCAGAGGAAAACACTTTTGAAATTAAAACAAGTTTGCAAAGTAGTTTATGGCCTGGGAGGGGGTCTGCTATAAAAAGAGGGGTAAAATCTAAATCCCACTCGATGCAAGCAAAGCCTAGAAGCACCTAAAGTAACTCTCTGGATTATGGCCAGAAAATGACATAAAAGCTTGATTGTAAAAGAACATTTTTTAAAAAAGCTCTACTTTGGACTTCACCACTTTGAGGTTGCTGGATTGCTAGCGTTGTAACATTCTACTCTTTCGAAATGTTATATATTGTGTTTTAATTAGTGTTCCTTTTATCTGGAGGTTGGGGCACGGCCAACACCTCATCAGGTTCATCCAACCCAAGGGTGAGGAAGTTTATTTAGTCTTTGGCAAACAAAGAGCCCATCTTTACCTCTTGTAAACTCTCATGCCTCCCCCCCCCCCATTTGTTACAAACACTTATCTGATCCAACCTGCTGCCTTGGTCAGAAAAAAAGGATCAAAATAATAACTTAAGATTCCTTTTGCCCTGGATGCATGTGCTATACTACTTAAAAATCACAAATGAAGCCTCACATACTTCTCTGATCCCAGCTTGTGCCCAGGGTGATTGCAATCTCTACAGCATGCAAGCATCAAAAATGACTGAGGCTGCTCCTCATATAATAGATTACTTTCAAATGAGACTCTCTAATCCCGCTGTACATACAGAAAAGATTAAAGAAGCTGACTTTTGGGGGATGGCGGTGGATGGGTGGGTGGGCAGGAGTGAAGAAATATATATACCTGGGTGAGGGAATTTGGAAAATTCTTCAATAAAAATAAAATGAAATCCATTTGTGTTGTCAAGATAATGTGCATATGTATGGTAAACTGCTTTATACAGAGTCTGGCCCTTGCTCCATCTAGGTCAGTATCGTCTACTCAGACCGGCGGCAGCCCTCCAGGGCTTCCTGCAGGTGCTCGACCACTGGCCTTTCCCTTCTGGGTTATCTTCCGCTAGTCACAGCAAGCCAGGCGACATGTACAGGTCTGTTTCTGCAGGCCTCAGGCCGAGTTGACAGGGAACAGCGACTTATTTGTGAGCATTGTAAAAATCAGCAAAATTGCACTTCCCGTTTCCTGAGTGTAACAATGGCATCCAACCAGAGGCAGAAGCAGCACTTTTCAAAAGTAAAAAAGAGGTACCTGAAGCATGAAAGGACTTCATACATGAAATGGAATTCTAATTAGCTAAGGTCCCCAAGTTGAATAAAATATTGGGGAGGGAAGGTAAGCCCCACCTTGCATAATCAATCACATGACGTGGTGTACACACACCGTTTGAATGGCAATGCCCATTAAAAAGAAATATAGGGGGTACTGGCCTCCTCAAATATTTTATTGGGGGGCAGAGGGACCTTGGCCCCTCAAAGTTGACTCTGATGTGGAGACTCATGCCCATATGTGAATAGGTCCCCTTCGCACCTGCAGCTAATGAGGCCACGGCTAGAAGATGTGTTGTCGTTTGAAGACATGGCTACCAGACATGACCCTACTCTAGCCCTCACATTTTCTGGCAACAGGTGATGGGCAGGGGTTGTTCAAATGCCTTTTAAAATGTGTAGGCTGCAACAAAACCAGCTGTGTCTCCTTGCTACATGTATCTGCATAGTACTGGCATAGGCAAACTCGGCCCTCCAGATGTTTTGAGACTACAATTCCCATCATCCCTGACCACCGGTCCTATTAGCTAGGGATGATGGGAGTTGTAGTCCCAAAACATCTGGAGGGCCAAGTTTGCCTCTGCCTGACATAGTACATGTATTATAATTATTATTACTATTATAATTTCCCCCCAAATGTTGCCTTCTATTACATTAAAGCAGAAGTAGCCAACATGGTACCCTCCAGATGTGCTTGGACTACAACTCACATGGCTGGTGGGAGGTGTATTCCAACATCTGGAGGCCTCACCCTGCATCAGAGCATATATTGTGGGGCAACTGCTTCTGGGTTATGCACAAAGAGGCTCTTATGATTTGCATGCATATTATATGCACTCATGAGACCATTACCGTACCTTCCGTTTTTGTATTATGCAGATTAATGGGAAAAGGATTCCGTAGTTTTGAAAGAGGACCCATGAACTACAGTGGTGCCCCGCAAGACGAATGCCTCGCAAGACGGAAAACCCGCTAGACGAAAGGGTTTTCCGTTTTCAATGCGCTTCGCAGGACGAATTTCCCTATGGGCTTGCTTTGCAAGACGAAAATGTCTTGCGAGTCTAGAGATTTTTTTTTCGCTCCCCCCCCCTTTATCTAATCTGCTAAGCCTTTAATAGCCTTTAATAGCCTTTTAGCGCTAATCCGTTAAGCCGCTAATAGGGTTGCTTCGCAAGACGAAAAAACCGCTAGACGAAGAATCTCGCGGAACGGATTAATTTCGTCTTGCGAGGCACCACTGTATATTCGGTTTGCAGAGGCAAGCCTGTTCTCTTAGGGACGATGCGATTTACGCTACTGTAAAACAAGAGTAACTGACAACAAGCAGGAAGCCTGTTCCCAAATAGAAAGCTCTTTCATGCTGAATTATAACATTATTTTTTTTAAAAAAATCCAGCATTAATTTAGAATGGGAAGTGGAGAAAACAGCCAGCTACCCCCTCAGCTGGCTCATGTACAGTAATTTCATCTTTTTCTCTTAATTTCCTTACAGCAATGATTCAGTTAGAACAAACAGTGGAAGCAAAATGTAACAGAATTATATGGCTTGAAGTGTTTATAATTTTCTCACTCCTCTATTAGCAGGCTAACTCAAATAAGATGAGGCAAAGCCTGCTCTGAATGGCATAACAAATACAATGAATAACTCAAGACATTTCCTCAGTACATTTATTTGTTTTTTTTTTAAAAGTGTTGTTTCCTCACCCCCCCAACATGTAACTGAGTGACCTGGTTTGTGTCCCTTTACAATGACTCTGAAGGAGTTAAGGAAGAGGTTATTTACACAACACCGCCCTGTTAATCAGAAAGTGAAGTGTACTCTTTCCTTCAGCAAGGAAGCAAAAGGTGCTTTGAACTAATGGCTTTGATGTGGTTCATCTAACGAAGTCAATAATCTGGACAGGGGAAGCATCAGGAGCCAACTCTACCGCCTTCAGTTGCCATTGCGACCAAAATAAAGAAGAGATGTTTTCCGTCTTTAGGAGCATGGCTGTGTTTCCTTTATCAGATTTAAGTAGCTACTTAGCTCACAAATCTGGAACAAATATGGTGTCGAACACACCGGAGCTTGTCTTTCTAAGGACATCTTTCATGAGCTATATAGCTTTGAAACATCGGGAAAGCACAGTTCTCAACATACACACTGAGCGAAGCGAATGGATGGTGCCAATTTTGGTCTCAATCCCGATTAACCACCGCTAAAGAACAACCAAACTGCAAAGAGTCAACAACACCTTAAAAAAAATCTGGGGATGTGATGGGTTTGGAGGATGCACCCCCCAACCTAAGAGGCACCCCTGAAAAGTATCATGGAAACAACGTCCACCACGATGGCTTCTTCTCTCCTTACCCCACTCCAAACCCTGGAGTAAACTGGTGGCAGAAATTCTTTTTTTAGGAAAGGAAGTCTGCAAAGGTACTTGTCATAAATACTTCAGTCTTCTCTAACCTCAGGAAATGAGGTTTTAAGATGTAACTGGCCCATGTTCATCTTCAGAGCTTCTATGTTTCCCTGCACTGGGGGAGCAACTCTGTAATGCTATTACTATATAATTTGAACATATGTATCTTGGGGGCCTCAGAGACAAATGATTCATTTCATGAAAAGCTTATTAAACTTACACAGTCTTTAAAATACACACCAAAAAACCAAAACGCTCTCCTACTGATAAAAGTGTAATGGCTGCCAATTAACCACTGGGCTAAGTTCAAGGTGCTGGTATTGGTGGATGAATCTTGGGACTGTTATATATCCAACTGATCACTAAAGCTATGCCAAAAAGAGAGAGGACTCCTTGTAGATACTGTCTCATCAGGAGGTCTGCTCTGTACAATATAGGAATTGGTCTCTTAGTGTGGCAGCACCTCCCTCCCGTTACATATCAGACAAGCACTTTCTCTATCTTTTTGGTGCCTATCGGAGACCTTACGTTTCCACCAGGCCTTTCACTGTTTAATGAGAAATTACTCAAAAATGAAATGAATGGATAAAAAAGAGAGCTGGCATTGCTGTATCAGAAATAATTAACACGAACAGTACCCCACCTCCAAAGTTGCTGAACATCTCCCTCTATCGTGAGAGGATATTTGTCCCTGCTCTACGTAAAAAAAATTACACTGATTTCATTTTGCTGGAAATCACTGGAGCACAGGAAACAGCCAAAGATCAGCCAGCAAATTCATGATGAGACTTTTTAAGCAGAAATACGTTCAGTCACAATAAAGACTATGCCTCTGAGCATATGCAAACTGCTTTCTCCTCACCACTGAGCAACTGCAGCCTCGTCCCCTTCTCAGAATTAGAATGGAGAAATGGGATTTACAGCAGATCTCCATAATAAGAATTAAAGCCGTAACACCTCTCCCTTTTTTTGAGATTATCTACTTCTATATACCTCCATTGCCAGCAATCCATAACTAATTGGTTTTCCTCCACACACAAGACAATCCATTCCTCATTCCTTCCCAGCCAGCAATTCACAAAAGCATTTTATACCCACAGCCCTAGCTCTTACCACAAACGTGCTCGTTCTTCTGGCTTTTATTTATTAATTAAATTTATAACCTGCCTTTCCTCCCAATGAAAGGCAGAGATAAAGCCATGAGCAAATCTTAAAAAACAATTCTAGTACAGATGCAGACTTATCTGTTCTCTAGGGTTGAATCCTGGCATATAGGAAGAAAAGGAGTATCCCAGAGCATGTGTGGGGTGCTGTTCCTTTACCATTGGACAACTTCTTGCCTTGCTCCACAAATAGAATTCAGGGACAAAGCTGCCCCTGAGCAATTTGCCCAGTCAGGACAGCTCATCTCTCCCAAGAAATCCATTGCTAGTTCTCTCTCATTCCAATTTCCAAATATTTATCACTTTATTTTATTTTATTTTATTAAAACCCTTCCAGTGCAACAGCACTTTACATTCACGGTGATGCATTCCCCTGCCATAAATTAAGGAAGGAGACGAAAGCCAGAAAATACCTCCGTTGCCCAAACTCCTTTTTCTGTTTTCTCCCACTCTTTCCCCTCCCTATAATTCCTTTGCAACCCTTGGGAAAGCAGCGAGGGATAGCCAATAATAAAAACATCCAATTTGCATTTAACAGTGAGGGATTTGTGGTGGGTTGGTGGAGGAGTTCAGTAGAATAAAAACCGGCATGTGCATTAAAAAAACCAAACAATCCACTTTATTGTGCTTACCTATTTGCTCAGTTAGAGTGGCATGGTCAACAATCCTGGTGGCATCAAGATTGGTATGGAGATACAGAGCTTAAATATACCAATCTGAGAAACAATTTGCTTGTTATGTGCTTTCTGGGCTTTAGTTTCAGCAGCCATAATTTATCTGCCGTGGAAACAAATGCCTCATAATGCAGAAAGAGTTACACATTTTAACCCCCTCTCCGCCACACTTGAGTATGGATATCTGCCTCGACATTTCATCTGGTACAAGCAGTGGCGTAGTGTGGGTTGTCAGCACCCGGGGCAAGGCAAGTAATTTGCGCCCCCTAACCCGTGGATTTTAGCACTCGAGTCTCTTCCACTAGATTAGTTAAAGAAAGCACAGCCAGCACTGCAGTGAGAGAGAGTGAGTGAGTGAGCCAGGTAGGGGCAGAGAACTGCGAGTGCGAGCGGCCCCCCCAGATGTTGCGCCCGGTGCGGCTGGCCCCCCCTGCACCCCCCACGCTACGCCACTGGGTACAAGGCCTCAGTGTAATGGCGGACAACAGAGACCAACTTGGTACTGCTTTTCAGTGTCCTTAAGCATTTCAAGATGCTTCATCCTTTGTTGGGTGATGAGCCAACAGAAGCCTTGGATGAATTCATTTAATTCTCAGATGTCCCTGTTCCATAAAACCCTGCACCACCACCACCACCAGCAGCCTTGTGTCTTAGGCCCTCCTAGCCACTGCAAACCTGTGGCTCCTTCGAAACCAATCAGGCTCACAGCTCTCTGTAATATACCACTTCACTTCACCTTCCTTTAAAGAAACAGAAGGCTTGATGGCCTCATTTTCACTGAGCTTCATCTGCAAGTGTCCTTCTCTTAGAGGGCTTGTGTCACTCATTTCAAAGTCCAGGGGTTGAGAGGTATAATGAGGAAGGGCTCGGAGACACTTTCGGCGGTCATCCTGTACGCTCCGAGGTCAAGTGTTTTCTTACACTCCTAGCCATTTACCAAAAGTAAGTTGGAGCCGTGAGAGAGACAGCTGGGAATCTAACAGCCTCGTGAGTCCTGGTGGATAAATCTTGCCTTTGATCATATGCACTGACCTTGGTTGCAACAATAGTCAAGAACTCCCTAGCACCGGACCGAGCTGAGAATCTGTTGCTCCGAGCTTCCTGTTTTCATTCAGATGTGTACAAATTACCTCAACATGCCCTCCTCCCTCCCCACCTCTCCCGAAAACACTAAGGTCTGAAAGAAACTCTTGTTATATTGTTGCCACTTAGGTTACACTGAGCCTGCATTATCTACTCACAGCTTTAATGACTTCCTGCTGAGAGAGGCTCTGTAGAAGTCTTGGCAGCAGGGCTAAGAATAGCATTAAATGCAAGGTTATCTAGGCATTACACTCACTGTAACATGCAATTAACTCTCCTCTTCCATTTTCATTACACAATTATTCATTAATGTCAATTTAATTTTATGCATTGTTCTACATGACCGAAGGCTGATTACGGGCCTTTTCACTGCAATATCCCAAGTTAACTGGTGCCAGCCTCACTCAGGGCTGCCTAATTGCAATTTAGCCTAGACAATTCCTCCCATTTTTGCCCTCCAGTAATGGAACAACAGATCTCGGCCAGGTAAAGATTTTAAGGTGGAAGGGGGGGGGGGGGGGAAACACAAGGCTGAGCAATGCACAAAAAACAACTGGACTCTTTTTTCTTCTTCTTTTTTGAGACAGAGAAAATACATGAGTTTAGAGCAACTTTCTCTTGACTGTGGTTTTTGTGTGACTGCTGGTAAGGCTCCTAGGAACAACAACAGCCTCATAATTTAAATTGGTCTTTGCTCCCCATAGAGATTTCTTCAGTTATGCAATACAAAACATAAACACTCAGTATTATAAAGGGAAACTTCCTATGATATTTAATTCATCAGTCTGGTAATGTTTCACAATTGTTGCATTTTCTTTTTTAAGTTCAATTGTTTTATGGTTCAAGCAGGCTGTTTGTTGTTGTAGTTATCCTACTTAGCTTTGAAATAGCAATACTGTGACTTTTCTCTATGAACATGTATTCTTAAGGATATTTCTCCCCCAGTGACCACCCTTCCACAGTAAGAGAACACACAATCTCATTTCTAGCATATATTAAGCCACAAGCTACCTTAAAATGCAAGTTCAGGCAGACAATCTACAGATAATTTGGTTCCCCATAAATTATCTCATCCCAGTGCTTAGAATCTACATCAGTGGATTATCTCTTAATTTTTCCAGTAACAGCGGAAGATGATAGTCTAAAATTAAGACATTGGAAGCTTTGAGTTTCAATAGTAGAAGGTGAGCCTCTCAAACAATGAAACTGTATTTTTAAAAACCGGAACATAAGATCAGATACAGTGGTACCTCGGGTCAAGAACATAATTCGTTCCGGAGGTCCGTTCTTAACCTGAAACTGTTCTTAAAATGAGGTACCACTTTAGCTAATGGGGCCTCCCGCTGCCGCCAGAGCACAATTTCTGTTTTCATCCTGAAGCAAAGTTCTTAACCCGAGGTACTATTTCTGGGTTAGCGGAGTCTGTAACCTGAAGCATCTGTAACTTGAAGCATCTGTAACCCGAGGTACCATTGTACTTTCTTTAAGCATCTCCTTCCATGCTCTCTCTGCTTCATGTAGGAATGGATGGCTTAGCCTTCCAATCCATGACAATTTCACAGATATTCATTCCTAAATGCATTCTGCCCCATTTTCTAAAGCAGAAAAGTGTATCACAAAATTCAGACAAATGCAAAATCCAAAGGATAAATATTTCTTCACATATTGACACCTTCAGTTTGCATGAAGTCCAGATCTTACAGCATGGTCATTTCAAGAGGGGCTTGTACCCCATAGCAGTGCAGCCCTGGAGTCCAAGGCATCTCTCTCAGCCAGCCTTCAGCCAGCCTGTCCAAGATGGATCTCCATCTTTGTCCCCCCCCCTTCTACCCAGCATACCTTGCTCAAGACTCTTTCCTGCCACCTCACACCCAGTTACCCTGCTCAGGTCTAAGATACCTCTTAGAAGGCCCATCAACACCTTTTGCCATGCTATCCCCTCTATCCCAGGTGAGGCCCTGGTTTGGAAAGAAAGCTTAGCCTCCATTGGCCAGCTGCCAGCCTCCAGTGGCATGTAATCTTCCCTTCAATACTCCAAACAATTGAAATCCCACCATTAACCAATTTCTAGCCCCCCCCCCAAAAAACTATATGTTCAGGGAGTTATAGGCAATGCCTCTTCCCTTACATTGCCTGAAAGTTGAGAAAGCTGCTTCAGCACGTCAGCTTTTAAATCCTGCGGGTTTGTTTTGGGTACACATATTAATTAAAAAATAAAAATTAATTTCATACTGGAACTTGGTCTGAAGCTTTAGTTGGTTTTGCCGCATGGCGTTATTTATTGCTCCAAAAATATCAAAAACAGCATCTTCTTCGCTATTTGAAAATACGTTCGTTGTGTAATTTCAGATTACATAACTAACATATTTCTAAACTAGCAAGGAAGATTGTTATTTTGCTTTTCAGTAAGAATCAAAACATGCACATGATGATATGATAACAGATTCTACAAATTAGGCCTCCACCCACAGCAATTGGTGGGATTTTAACAACTATAATAGATTTATATTAAAGGATGTTTACATGAAAATTATGTGAGGAGACAAAGAAAGAGACCCGTATAATGGCATGAGCTCGTATTCTTCCCTGTTATATCTCCATCTCTTTTAATGCACCTACATAAGTAGGTAAACCAATAGGTTATCATTGGCTATGATGATTTTCTTACAATGTGTGAGGCTATGAAATATGTTTTAAAACTCCCTCAATAGGTTTTAACATAATTGGATCAATGTGTGCACTTAAAACTTCCCTTTCCATAACTAGGCCCATAACTGGTGTTCAGGGAAATTTAAAACTATATATATTTTGAAAGTAGATTGAAACATACACACCCACACACCCACACACACACCCACACACCACTATAATGACCAAGTGTTAAAGAATGGAGAAGTAAAGAGCAAGTTTTGTTTCATGTTGGCTGAACACTGTGCTTACCAGAAGGTCTTAGGCAAGCCATTCCCTCTGAGCCTCAGCCCTGCTCCTATTTGCATCATTTACCTTACAGCACTTGTGGACAACTTGCAGTACTCTGCCTAATTTCATGTGACCCTAGGCTTTATGGATTGTAGGGGAGAGAGAAAGAGATCCTTGTTCTGCTATTATATTTGATCCTTCTTCCACCACACATCCTTTTCTTCCTACTGTTTTTAGTCTGTGGGTCAACTTTTGATGACATAAACAAATCAGAAGCTGAACTGAGGTCAGGGACTGATACCCAAACAGACCCTCCAAGTGTCCCTATTTTCCAGGGACATCCCTGATTTAGAGAAGCCGTCCTGGTTTCTGATTTGATCCTGGAATGTCCCACTTTTCTTTAGGATGTCCCTGTTTTCATTGGAGAAATGCTGGAGGGTACGGAGTTATCTGATCCCTGAGCCATGTGAAGGCCATCCTGTATAGGGAAGGTTTTTTTTAAAAAGTTTAATGTTTTATAATGTTTTAAAGTATGTTGGAAGCTGCCCAGAGTGGCTGGGACAACCCAGTAGGATGTGTGGGGTATAAATAGTAAAATTATCGTTATGAAATGGGACATCCCAATTTTTTTCAGAGAAATGTTGGAGGGTATGCCCCAATAACTGAATAAGTTATTGGTCAGAGAACTGTACTACAGTGATAGGCATTCTATAGCCTAATAGGTTGTTGTTGTTGTTGTTGTTGTTGTTGTTGTTGTTGTTGTTGTTGTTTTATACCCCACCCATCTGACTGGGTTAATCCAGTGCTGAAGGAAGTGATCAATCATTTCTTGCTGCCTAAGAGACAGAATAGGAACCAGAGGGAGGGAAGGAAGGAAGGAAGGAAGGAAGGAAGGAAGGAAGGAAGGAAGGAAGGAAGGAAAACTGTGAATGTTACAGAGGGAAAAAAGAAAAAGACAAAAGTAAAATGCAGTTAGAAATGGGTAAACAAAGGGTGCCTTGCAAACTGCCTTGCAAACATCCTTGTAAAAACTTTACAATGATGACACACTCTGTAAATCCATATTTTATTCTGGGATGTGAATACTGGACAAGAGAAATGTTATAGCTGCCAACTGGTGGCCAGACTCTGCAGTTGACTTCCTCTATCTTTTAATATGTCTCATCTGGAGAGTGGGCTTTTTGACCTGAACACGTGACTTATGGCCAAGATATGAACTGGAATGATGGTGATGGTGTTGATCTGTAGGCAGAAGTTTCTGTCTGTGTTGGATGACTGAAAGTGAGACTTGCCTGATTTGAGGTCAGCTACTAGGGGCTGCGCGCTGGTTAAATTAGCTCATACCCTCCAACATTACTCCAATGAAAATAGGGACGTCCCATTCCATAACCATATTTTTACATGTGACTGGGTTCAGTGGCATAGCGTGGGGGGTGCAGGGGGGCCGGCCGCACCGGGCGCAACATCTGGGGGGGGGCGCGCTCGCACTCGCAGCTCTCTGCCCCTACCTGGCTCACTCACTCTCTCTCACTGCAGTGCTGGCTGTGCGAATCCGATCCAAGACGCTGGGTCGCCGCCCACTGTGGAGGGGGTGGGTGCCAGGCGTGCGGTGCGGAGAGAGAGCGAGGGACTATCTGGGGGAGGGACAGTGCAGCGGCTACCCAGCGCAGCGCTGAGCACGGGAGAGAACCACACCAGACCAGACCAGGCAGCAGCAAGAAGAAACTGGCAGCGGCGGCAGGTTAGGGGTTGCAAATTACTTGCCTTGCCCCGGGTTAGGGGGCGCAAATTACTTGCTTTGCCCCGGGTGCTGACAACCCACGCTACGCCGCTGACTGGGTTTCCTCAGCCATTCTGAGCAGCTTCCAACATAAATAAAAACATAATAAAACATTAAACATTTTTTTTAAAAATCCCTATACAGGATTGTATTCAGACAGCTTGGGAGTTGGATAACTCCATACCCTCCAACATTTCTCCGATGAAAGTAGGGACATCCTAAGGAAAAGCTGGACATTCTGGGATCAAATCAGAAACTGGGACAGCTTGTCTGAATCAGGGTCGTCCCTGGAAAACAGGGACACTTGGAGGGTCTGTTAGCTGCTGGTAACTATCTGCGTAACTTATTAAGACAGCAAGTTGTTTTTTATTCTCATGGGGGGGGGAGAGAGAGAGGGGTCAAGAGTTTGTCTTCTATGTACTCATGCAACCATTTCAGCATGCATGACAACCAAAAGTCAGCTATCGAGGCCTGCTGTTAAATACACACACACACACACACACACACACACACACACACACACACAGTTGCTGAGTGGCTTGGCTACTCTGACTGCCAAACATATTAAACAGTTTTTCAAAATGAAATAACTGTTCCTATATCCCGTACCAAAATATACCCGCCCCCCTCCCCAGCCTAAGTTAGTCAAACCAATTGTTTTTCATTATGGGTTACTTGCCTGCCAATTTTTGCTCTAAGGAACTAAGAGATCTTTGACATATAGCAATTAGGATGGCAAAAGCAATCTAGTTAGGTAAAATTTATGCCTCTGCAAATGAAAAATATAAATAAATAAACAAAAGCTCCCAACAATAATGGGACCACTGCAATTTAAGACATCATTAGAGGGGTTCCTAAAGAAACACCAGGGGGAAGGGTGCTTACGAAGAAGAAACAAGGAAATAATAGAGTGAAGTAACTGAATGGTCCAGCCTGATGCCTCGGTTCTGTGAGTGTAATGCTGTTCACAGCCTCTTGTGCTCTCCAGATCTGTTCTAAGGGTTTAGTGGCTTTCCAGAACAGTGTGAGATGTGACATGGGGGATGTGATGTAGGGCGAAGGGAGAACCCAGAAAAATCATTTCCCCGCCTTGCACAAGTATTAGATGGGTGCAAGCCCCATCTATGAATGGAATGCCCATTGGATATTCTCTCTCTCTCTCTCTCTCTCTCACACACACACACACACACACCATATATATTTTATCCCACCCTTTACCGAGGACCTCAGGGAACACAGTCAAAACAACCATAGTTAAAACAGTATCTTTCTCAGTAAAACACTACACTCCATTCAGTCATCCATGGTCCATAGTATGGACCAGCTTTCCCCAAAATACTTGGTGCACCTCAGAAAGCTTGATCATTTACTTCTTGAAACTTGGTCCCCATTTTTCACTTATATCATTTTCAGCTGATTCCCTGGTGGCCCGCTGGAATGTGGAGTTAACCAGGGCTATTGACTGTTTGGCTCCGAAGCGCCCTCTCCGATTGCATGGAGCCCAGACAGCCCCATGGTTTTCCACAGATCTGAGGGCAATGAAACAATCGTTGAGACGGCTAGAGTGCCGGTGGCGGATAACTCATTCCGAATCTGACCGGACACAGGTTAGAGCTCAACGTCGAGCCTACCAAGTGGTGATAGCGACGGTGAAGAAGAATTTCTTCACCGCCTCTATTGCATCTGCAGAAAACAGCAGCAGGAGACTTTTTCAGGTGGTTCACAATTTAGCGGAACCACCTGCAACATCGGGGCCCAGTACGGGCCACATGTTCTCCTGCAATGATTTTGCAAAGTTTTTTTCAGATAAAATCGCTCAGATTCGGGAAGAAGTAGACTCCACTGTGGGAGCAGGGCCGGGGTGGGAGAGTGCTAGAGTTTTGTCTAGTCAAGTTGAGTGGGATCAATTCCAATCTGTTACCTCCGAGGATGTGGACAGGCTGCTTGGACGAGTGAAACCAACCACCCGTCTCCTGGATCCTTGCCCATCCTGGCTTATAAAAGCTAGCCGGGAAGGACTGGGCGATGGGCTTCGTGGGGTGGTGAATGCTTCCCTCCGTGAGGGAGCCTTCCCAGACCCGCTGAAAGAGGCAGTTATTAAACCGCTTCTTAAAAAACCATCTTTAGATGCAGCCACAATGGCCAACTATCGCCCAGTCTCAAATCTTCCATTCTTGGGCAAGGTGATTGAGCGAGCGGTTGCTGAACAACTCCAGGCACGCCTGGAAGAAGCGGACCATTTGGATCCCTTCCAGTCGGGATTCAGGCCTCATCATGGGACTGAAACTGCCTTGGTCGCACTGGTTGATGATCTCCGGCGGGCTAGGGACAAAGGTGAGAGCTGTTTCCTAGTTCTGCTGGATCTCTCAGCGGCGTTTGATACCATCGACCATAACATCCTTCTGGACCGTCTTGAGGGGCTGGGAGCTGGGGGCACTGTCATACAGTGGTTCCGCTCCTTCCTCCTGGGCCATGTTCAGAAAGTGGTGGTGGGGGATGAGTGTTCAGACCCCTGGGCTCTCACTTGTGGGGTGCCTCAGGGTTCTGTCCTCTCCCCCATGCTTTTCAACATTTACATGCAGCTGCTGGGAGAGATCATCAGGAGGTTTGGGCTGGGTGTTCATCAGTATGCGGATGATACCCAGCTCTACCTCTCTTTTAAATCAGAACCAGTGAAGGCGGTGAAGGTCCTGTGTGAGTGTCTGGAGGCGGTTGGAGGATGGATGGCGGCTAACAGATTGAGGTTGAATTCTGACAAGACAGAAGTACTGTTTTGGGGGGACAGGAGGCGGGCAGGTGTGGAGGATTCCCTGGTCCTGAATGGGGTAACTGTGCCCCTGAAGGACCAGGTGCGCAGCCTGGGAGTCATTTTGGACTCACAGCTGTCCATGGAGGCACAGGTCAAATCTGTGTCCAGGGCAGCTGTTTACCAGCTCCATCTGGTACGTAGGCTGAGACCCTATCTGCCTGCGGACTGTCTCACCAGAGTGGTGCATGCTCTGGTTATCTCCCGCTTGGACTACTGCAATGCACTCTACGTGGGGCTACCTTTGAAGGTGACTTGGAAACTACAACTAATCCAGAATGTGGCAGCTAGACTGGTGACTGGGGGCGGCCGCCGAGACCATATAACACCGGTCTTGAAAGACCTACATTGGCTCCCAGTACGTTTCCGAGCACAGTTCAAAGTGTTGGTGCTGACCTTTAAAGCCCTAAACAGCCTCGGTCCAGTATACCTGAAGGAGCGTCTCCACCCCCATCGTTCTGCCCGGATGCTGAGGTCCAGCGCCGAGGGCCTTCTGGCGGTTCCCTCATTGCGAGAAGCAAAGCTACAGGGAACCAGGCAGAGGGCCTTCTCGGTAGTGGCCCTTCCAGCAGATGTCAAAGCGATAAACAACTACCTGACATTCAGAAGACATCTTAAGGCAGCCCTGTTCAGGGAAGTTTTTAACGTGTGATATTTTAGTGTATTTTTGGTTTCTATGGAAGCCGCCCAGAGTGGCTGGGGAGGCCCAGCCAGATGGGCGGGGTATAAATAATAAATTATTATTATTATTATTATTATTATTATTATTATTATTATATCAACAGTGCCATGTCATGGCTGCCATAACTGTGAACCCTGCATGTGGGGAGCTAGCAGACATTCCTGTGGTTATAGCTGTGCTTCTACCTGTTGCTGTGGCCATGCAAATGGCTAGCATCTCCCTGTGTCACCACCAGCTTCATTTCACACCCAACTTTCTCTCCATACAGTGATATCATTGATCCTTCACGAGTATCAAAGGATGTCAGAGGATTTTGATCCAGATCAGATTTTGTTGTAAGCTGCCACCTGTTTCAGCTGCTGAGTGGATAGTCAGGTAGACTGCCCGTGATAGGTGCCCCCAAACACCCAAACCTGGCACCTCAGACAGTCATTGTTTTGGTTCCTGGCTGACCACACGTACAGAAGCATTGTCAATCAATGCAGTGCTTAAAAAGCTATACCGAGGCCTGGATTTTCTGACTGGAAGGGACAGGGCAAAGGTCGCCTTTCTGCATTTCCCCCCTCCCAAGGTGCACATCAGTGCTGGCAAGGGAGGGTATCTGCTTCCATTAACTGCCTCTTGTGCAAGAAGTCTCACTTTCTATTTCAGATTTCCTACATGAAAGAGATCTAGACGTTGGGATTTATTCTTCTGTTGATGCATGGTTGGAACTTTCATTAACGCTAATGGGAATTATGCACACATATGGAGAAAAAATATATACCACATGGTGATAATGACTTGCATTTATATAATGTCTTCCGTCTCAAATCACTTTCAAACTGTTCCACTGCTAATTTCATCTGTTTGTTAGTCCTGATACTGTACTCTGGGCCAGGGAGGGGAAGGCAATTTTAACATCTGACCAAGAGATTAGCTTTTGTAATCTGTCAAATTGAGTCCATCCGTCTTCTCTGTTTTATTTGTGGTCAACAGGCATTCCATAAATACAAGCTGGCAAGTCTATCTATAGTCTTCAGTAATATCAGGCCAACCATGTTTCCCAGATGCAGGATAGATTATTTCACAAGCAAGGAGGCTACTTTCTCATGTGCCTCTCTTTTTTTCCTGAATAGCTTGTCTGAATCTGCTGACCTCCCTCCAGCCACTGCTGCCTGATACAATTCTTCTAGGATGCGGTTGATTCCGAACTGCTTTGTAGCCATACACCCAGCGCCCAGGATATATATGTACCTTTGCAGACAGATGCAGTCATTTTCATCTTGCAGTCACACATACCAGCAGGTACTCTGGAATATCTGGAAGGTGCATGGAAGTTTTTCTATTTGTACACTTCAACAAAACTATTCCCAAAGCCGTAAAAAGCTGCATGCAGAATGGCAGAATTATTCAGTCAAGCTGAGCTGATTCAAGCAAACATGCAGGTATGCTAATCAGTGACATAACAACGACGATTCATTATGTATACCTTCCTCTTCTACCAAAGCAGCATGCCACAACAACCATAAAATCAAACAAGGTGATCACACAGTGACAAAGAATTACTAAAAGCAGTAACAAAAACATGGAACGCAACCAATACTTTTTTAAGGCTAAAAGATAGTCATTTTAGTACGTTTCATCCTGCTTTCCTTCCATCACAGGCACTGGCAGAGGAAGAGGGGGGTGGGAGGATCGCACCGCCCCCGGCAGCGTGATCCTGATGGGGTTTCCATCGTGGCTGTCCCCCACCCACGCTGGGCGCCCTGCCCCCACAGGTGGCGCGCCCCACCCCCAGGACATGCGCCAGCCCCTCCCCACCTGCTCTCCGCCCGCAGTGCCGGAGCATGAAGCTCCGCCACTGATCACAGGACTCAAGGAAGTGCACATAGGTATCCCAAGTCATTTCCCTGTCCAGGCACTGCCCAGATCATAGACCTGCTTGGCTTCAGCAAGATGGCTGCATCGTGTGTCCATTCTAAAACTGGTAGCAAGAAAACTAGGTGTTGTACCTTAAAAGCCCATTGAAACAAGGATGTTTTCCATATTTGGTAAAGAAAAAAGAATTCTGAGAGATCAACTGGGAGCAGTGGGACCAGCCTAGGGGGACCAGGCTAGTCCCCTAAATGTTCTTCTGCTGCTTCCTTCCCAAAGCCCAGGAATCTTCTACCCTGGAGGCAGGCACAATGTTCACACATGCAACGTTAGGACATCAAGACGTCACACATGCAATGTCACCCCCCCAAAAAAAATTGCTCTTGCAAGTTGGTGCCTCTGACCCTAACAAATTTCACAGCACACCACTGACTGGGAGACCATTCCAAAGACCTGTGCCCCATCACAGAAGAGTCTGCCTTCTTCAAATACAGCACACTTGGTATGTCACCTGAAACTGTTAAACAAACCCCTGGCTAACAGCTGCCCCATCAGCAGCCATGGTCTGCGATAGACCAAGGAGCACTTCCAAGCTAGTTATTGGCAAACCCATCCAGAAGATGTCTGGACATCTAGATCATCCACATCCTTGAGTAGTAGGTATCTCCATCAACTCTATTCTGTTCCTCATGATAGGTCCCAGACCATCACTTCTACTGCTTCCCTCGGATTGCCAGGACTTGCCACTCCATGACTAACACCTACCAATTTAATGGTTGCAACACTGGAGTCAAATGCTCCCTCTAGCTCAGGCATAGGCAACCTTGGCCCTCCAGATGTTTTAGGACTACAACTCCCATCATCTCTAGCTAACAGGACCAGTGGCCAGGGATGATGGGAATTGTAGTCTAAAAACATCTGGAGGGCCGAGTTTGCCTATGCCTGCTCTAGCTGGTCCCTTTTTGAATCAGTCGCTCAGTCTTCAGAGGCAGCCCCATGTAGAGTGTGTTGCAGTAATCCAAATGTGATTAAAGCATGTGTCACCATGGCCACATCTGACACCTCAAGAAGCTGGCACAGCTGACTTTCCTTTGACTTTCTTCATAATCTTCCTTATCCCTTCCTCGCTTTCATTTGCTTGATGCATTCATATTTCATAAAACAAGCTGTCTTTAATAACCTGATACGAAGCCCAAAGATCTACCCTGATGTTCAAAACGTTGCCCACACATTTCATGAAACATTTTCCTCTGTTCTTCCCAGCCACTTTTTTTTTCCTTAAGGGGGGGTGTCATTATTATGTTCTCTCCCTGCCTGTTAGTGTAATTTTAATTTATCATTAAGCATCACTTTGCTTTTTAACATAAAGAATTCAGTGTGCTTGATGGAGCAGCACTTCATGGAAAGTTAGTTCCTCCACAGCAACAACTGTTTAGAAGAGAGTTTATTAATTTATCAGAGCCTTATGTTCAATTTCAGATTTTTTAGCTTAGGAACTAACAATCAACCGCACCTGTTACCAATTAAAGTATTAATGGCACATCAATCAAAGAAAAATCACTGCAAAAGGAGATTACACAAGCTCTGTACTCATGTCAATTTTTTTTGGAAGTCATCCTTTATTTCCCAAAAGAAATTAAATCCATAAACTATCCACGACCAATTCCAGACGTGGCTTTTTTGCTCCGATGTTTGTAGAGGCTTAACACCTGAGCCTTGGAGGGCAGGTATTTTGTTTCAATGAAGGAACTGGGTGTCCTGTATTTAAAAGGCAATAATGTTGTTTTAAACACAGATGCCAGCAGGACACTCTAAATGCTTTTACAAAGCTTGACAAAAGTTAATTACTAGGTTTACAAAGAGCCATAAAGCGCTAGTAAAGGGGGAGATTGATGGGATCTTATTGTTACTCACAAGTTTTTATGTTTACCTGTAACAGGCAAGGTGCTGTGGCACCGGGGAGAGAAATTGCATGGGAGATGTTGTACTTCATCAACCTTTTTATTTTGGACAAATACTAGAGAGCTTATCCTTATATGGACAGACTTGCGATATTAGGACTGGTGTCGCACAGTTTGGGAGATTTTTTTTTTTTGCTAAAAAAAATCAGGAAAACAGTACTGTCAGTGAAAAAAATAAATGCCAGTATTGACTGCTCTCTCTCTCTCTCTTTCAAAATAGCAAAGAATGTACAAACTGGGTATCATGGATTATTCTTTTGTAAATGAAATGTGCTCATTAATTGACATGAACTAACACATATGGTATGTGGGTGTCTGAGTGCAGGAATGTGATGAAATTTGGGAGTTGGGTGTTGTTGTTGTTGTTGTACTTTTCTAGTTCATTTTTGTGGGTCGCTTGAGCTTTCTTCCTGGTGGAGACAAAAGGTTATGTTCAGAGTAGCCCAATGGACTTGAGCTAACCATGACGAGAAGCTGAAGTTTGTTGATTACAATGGGTCTACTTTGAGTATGACTTGGTCGGATGCTTCCGAATAGATTTGAAACAGAATTTATTTCAGTATTTTTATCCCAGTTGACTAGCCCAGCTCTAGGATCTCAAAGTGGGTTCCAACATCAAATTGTAGATGGGCAACGCAACCCGAGGAATTCTGGCTGTGAGTAGGCATCATTGATCTTAGCTGCGTATACAACTGCAGATTTAACATCTCTAGAAGAATCACTTACTAACAGCCAGGGCCAGGGATCTGTAATGGACTTGTTTATTTTGTGGGTCAAATAAATATCTGGTCATGCTTTCCAGTTTGTCAGAGAGCCTGAAAAACCCTAAAAAGGACATTCACGTCTGTACAACAAACTGAGTTTCTTCATCTCTTGGAAAATAAAACACTTGGACTTCTGTTTTCCTGTTTGAGAAATGGAAACATATTTTTAAAAGGGGTTTTAACACTTAAAATACTCGATTCTTTCTTCTTCTTTTTTATAAAAAAAAGGCCTGTCAGATTCCTTCCTCTTGTTTGCTTCAGAAAGTGGTGCTTTGATTGTCCATTAGAGAGTTGTTTACATTTCTCCAAAAGCTCCATTTAGTTTTCCTGACAAGGTGGAATAAGTGACTGACTGTGATGGATAGAGGCACCTGTCCTAATGGCTGCTCAAACTGTGCCCACTAGTGCACGTTACATTGATAAATTGACAACAGTTGGGACATGCTCTGCTAACAGCAAGAATGAGGCTACTAGGACAAACACAGGCGGTTAGACAGTCTGCTTTAATATTCTTGGGAAAGGTATACAGACTTCTAATCTAACACCCCAACAGCTGCAGTGAGAAATTATTGCGGAGGCTGGGTTTCTTTGTTACCTCAGTATTATCATGGGTAGCTAGTTTGGGAAGTATACTTTGCAGTCAAAGTGTTTCCCAGTCTTCTTGTTGAATACGCACCTGCAATGCTTGCATCTGGGACTCCAATTTCCTAAAACAGAGGGCGGGGGTGGGGAGTTTATCTACGCCTTCTCACATGTAGTGTGTGAAGGGGAGGAAAAAGGAGTATAAAGGCACGTTAGCCTTCAAAGCGGTAAATCTGAAGTTGTTCTTGCCATCCTTAACAAGGAATCGATCACCCCATCAGTTCTCAAGCCAAATCACAGAAATGGAGATGACCGTCTCAGCCTCTACTAGGACACCGTAGAAAAAGAGAGGAGACTCAGGTAGGGCGATTTATTGTGATAAATGATAACCCCAAGTCTTCCTCTCCCTCTGTATGCATAAAAATCTCCGTGCCTTGTGATGACATCCAGTTAGGTGTTTCATCCACATTGCTGACAGCGACTGGGAGAGTAGGGCTCAAGCACGGTTTGATAACGTCAGGCTACAGGTACATCTCATTACATGTGATACAAGGAGAAAGGGCTAATTTTGGGTAGCTTCCACTTTCTTGTTTCTCATCATGCATAGTTCTGTCATAGTGTGGTTCTTCCAGGGCCTTCATTGCTGTTGGGTGCATTGAGTTGCATAGTGATGAGATGGTTCAGTCCCACAATTTTGATGGAAAACATGCTTGACCCTGTGACCTGACAGTCATTTCCATGTTCATGATGCCAGTTTCCCCTGCCAAGTTACTGTGCTTATGGCAGTGACTGGATAATTTGTGGCCCGTCGGATGTTACTAGATTCTAACTTGCACAATCTCTGACCACTGGCTAGGCTGTGTGGGCCTGAAAGGAGTTGGACTCCAACAACACCTGATTCTTCATCCCTGGTTTATGCGAAGCACATCTGACTGGTTGTCCCCCACCCCAAATAAATAACCCTCCTCTTTATTGTGGGAGGAATTCAACATACAGTGGTACCTCAGGTTACATACGCTTCAGGTTACATACACTTCAGGTTACAGACTCCACTAACCCAGAAATAGTGCTTCAGGTTAAGAACTTTGCTTCAGGATAAGAACAGAAATCGTGCTCCGATGGCGCGGCGGCAGCAGAAGGCCCCATTAGCTAAAGTGGTGCTTCAGGTTAAGAACGGTTTCAGCTTAAGAACGGACCTCCGGACCGAATTAAGTACTTAACTCGAGGTACCACTGTACTGCTATGGCAAAAGAAGCTTTTCAGCTTGTCAGATAGAATGATTCTCCCTTTCCTCCTGCTGTTCTGTTCTTGGGGTTCTCCCAACCCGGAGCCTGTTTCAGGGGCATGTGGGGAGAAGAGAGGGAAAACCCCCATTGCACTGGCTTCCCTTAGCAGGCCTTGTCGGCTGAATCCCACACCATGTTTTGTTATTTGTTATGGGAAATGTTTGCGGGATACTTAAAAAGCCAAGTGTAAAAACGCAAATAGGATTTGAGTAAGAACAGCAAGTGGGGTTGGACTTTTTGTTTTTCTTGTGAGACGGTATCGAGTAACTATAATATTCAGCATAAACTGATTTTTCTTAGGGAACCATGGAGGAAAGGGAAGTTGTAGGTGGAATGATTGAATGCTAAATTTGAAATGTCATTGAGCTGTTTATTTGTTAAAAAATTATAAATAAAATTATATATTAAAAATGGTTATTCCTTTTGGCTATAAGACAATATTTCGTGCTGGAAAGTGTGCAGGGCAGTGGGTTCAGAACAGCAGAGGCAGCCCAAGACATTTTTCTGAGGAGAAGGACCAGATCATACACACCATTATAAATTCAGAAGCTGACTGCCCTGGCAACTGAATCTTATTGTAATACTGGTGAGATGACAGCATCGTCCACTGAGGGCAGCAGGCTAGCGTTGGGGAGCGTGGGGGGGGGAGTAGGCCATGTGACACGCAAGTCTCTGTCCTCCAAAACTTTGCTACCTCCCTGCAACCAACTCCCCCAGCAGCTGTCTCACTCTGCCTAATGATAGGGGTGGCCCTGGGGTTGGAAGTGCCTAGGCAATTTTGATTGTTTTCAAGCGAGATCACAATCAAGGACCACCTCTCTCCATATGAGCCCACCCAAAACCTGTGACCATCATCTGAGACCCTTCTTCGTACGCCTCCTCCACAAGAGGTCCAGAGAGGAAGCAACACGAAAACAGACCTTTTGTGCCTTGGCTCCCCATTTGTGCGATGCTCTCCTTAGGGAGTTTTGGCTGGCGCCAGGCAAAAACATTCCTCCAACCAGGACTTGGGTGGATTAATATCTTATACCCTTTTAAATGTTTTTGTGGGAGAGGTTGGGGAGTTATTGGTTTGGGGGGGTTGTTCTTCTTTTTTATTATGTATTTTGTGTTTTTTTTTCTTGTATGTTGTGAACTGCACTGAGATCTATACATGAATGGCAATAGATAAAATATTGTATATATATATATATATATATATATATGGCTGCAGCTCTATGCATAGTTACGTGGGAATTACTCTGTGGGATGCATCAGAGCATGCCGTAAATCTTCCGTTACATTTTCTTGATTATAAAGCAACGTCATTTAAAAAACAGAGGTTAGCATGCAGAAGCAATCTTGGTGGCATCTATCCACTAAGCTTCAGACCTTCCTTCCAAGGTCCAGCAAAGACTGGGAATGATTATTTTCCAGAGGAACTGTATAAAAGTTGACCAATTATTTCATCCTATAGCCAAGTCTGCTTTTGTTACTTTTCCGTTGCTTCGGTTACTTCTTGTTTTCAAACTCTGTTACCTGCTCTGAGCTTAGGGATATATGACAGTTAAAAATCTAAATAAATATTGCCAATGCTGTGCATTATAATCACTGAGAGTAAGATTTATGCTCAAGGGAAAACATCCCAGTTATTTGAATCATGGACTGATGAACAATTTCAGAACTTTACGGCCGTCTCCCCCTCCCTTTCCCCAATCAAACTACTATCCAATCAAACTAGCATTGCATAATCCAGCTATATCCTAAGTACTTGAGCAGTCAGTGGGTTCACCTTAATTCATAGGGGCTGGATAATTTTAACCCAAGACTGAGCCAGTGGAGAAAACATTGCAGGAGCCTAATGCCAGGCCATTTAAAAAATCAGAAAAGAATGCAAAAGTAGAGGAGGAAGTATGGACAACAATAATACTCTCCTCTAAATCGGCTTCCAAACGGCCTCAATGCTGATTTTATGTTAAGACACAGTTTGCCTTTATGATCTGCATGGATAATGAAGCAATTAACAGCCATCATATATAAAACATGTAAGTAGTCCATTAGATACCAAACAAACCATTAGCTATACCATGTGTAAGCTGATGTGACTGGATGGTTCCATACGCCAGTCCTGAAGGTTTGCCAGAGACCCTATTGGGACAGGCAGCAGTTGGTGTTATGTCAACTGCAACCCCCAGCTGCCAGTGACGTATTTAGAGGTAGACATGGTTATGTATACAGCAAGTGGGGAGACCCTATTTTAGCAGGGCTTTCAATGCAAACCCCTTCGTGATCCTGGAGCAAGGCACAGAGGTGCGTTGCTCCAGCAAATGAACAATTGGGAACTTGTTTTGTTCTTTTAATTTGTTCTTTGCAGCAACCACTGGGGTAGGGGTCAGCTGCCTCCAAATTTGATTGTCTCAGAGATGCTGCAGGAGATAATGTTTAAACCATGGGTAGGCAAACTAAGGCCTGGGGGCTGGATTTGGCCCAATCGCCTTCTAAATCCAGCCCATGGACAGTCTGGGAATCAGCGTTTTTACATGAATAGAAAGTGTGCTTTTATTTAAAATGCATCTCTTGGTTATTTGTGGAGCATAGGAATTCGTTCTCCTCCCCCCCCCCAAAAAAAATATAGTCCAGCCCATCACATGGTCTGAGGGACAGTGCTGAAAAAGCCCCCTGCTGAAAAAGTTTGCTGACCCCTGGTTAAACCCTTCCCCAGCACCAGCTTATTGTTCTATATTTGACTTCCATAAAGCTCCTGAAGCCAAGGCTCCAATACTTTAGCCACCTCATGAGAAGAGAAGACTCCCTGGAAAAGACCCAGATGTTGGGAAAGATGGAGGGCACAAGGAGAAGGGGACGACAGAGGACGAGATGATTGAACAGTGTTCTCGAAGCTACCAGCATGAGTTTGACCAAACTGCGGGAGGCAGTGGAAGACAGGAGTGCCTGGTGTGCTCTGGTCCATGGGGTCACGAAGAGTCGGACACGACTAAACAACAACAACAACAGCTGCTGTTGGTCCCACATTCCCCCTAACTGCAGCTAGCAGTTTCAGGGGGTGTTTTAGAATGAGAAAAACAGCATTGTGGAAGCCCATGTGATACCTTCCAGATGTTGTGGGCTACAATGCACATCACCCCCAGCTATGGGCCATGCTGGCTGGAGATGATGGGTGTTGTAGTCCACAACATCTGGAAGGTGACATAATGGCTACCCCTGGTTTAACCATCTTCATAGTATTTGGAGCTCCCCATGGTTTTTTCTTAACACACACCAAAATGGCAAATCAGTCACAACTCTCCCACGGATCATGTAATTTGACTCCAGGGAAGATGAGCCTTGTAGCAGCCGTGCTAAATTGATGACCCCAGGACCATCTGTGAAACGGCCCCATCGTTTGAAAGCATTGAGAAGTTTCTACTACATGGATGGTACAAAAACACCCCGAAATGTTTAGCTACAAGCTCCTTAATCCAATTTGTCATAGAGGAAGCACTTTCTCTTTCCTCCTTTCCTGGGAATCAGAATTCTAGGCAAGCATTCCTATTTATACAGGGTTGTGTTGTCCTCACACTAGACATGGAACAACAAATGAATTTAAATAAATGAGGAATTTTCAATGGCCAAGGATCACCCATGAGAGCTCTGAGCTTCTGTTTGCAAAGAAACTTTGGGGGCTGGAAGTCATTCCTCCCCAGGTGTCCTTGACAGTAGAGAGACCCAGCAGAGCTCTTGCTCAGACTCGCATGCTTAATAAAACAGATATCTAAGATAGGGAGATGATTATTAAGGCAGGCTCTGTCCTTTATTAGGCCTTCTTTCAAACAAATACAAACAAGCAAGCCCTGTGAAAGTATCACAGTAAGGGAGGATGAAATTAAAAAGCCAAACACAATGGCATTAGCATGAGAGGTTATGACAAACGAATCATTATTGTAAACAAATCCTAAATGCATGTAATCCACAAAGAAACTCTGAAACAATCCTTTTCCTCCATAGGGATCTGCTGTGGTATAGAATAATACAGTATCATTATAATAATATATAAAAAAGGGAGAGAGCCATGAGGCATATCGCTAAGAGGGAAAACAACATCAAAACATAACACAGAGAAGAAAAGGAAGCAGACGGTCTATTGTTTTTCTGCCCAGGGCGAAGGGAACAAAGAATTTTTAAAGAATGTTAACGTCATACCCCTGAGTTTGACCACAAGTGAAAATGACCTGCCTGGAACTTGAATGAGTCAAGGAGTTTTTTTGTTCTCTCCCCTTCTTTTATTGATGTGTGTTGTTTTTCCTCTGTGTACATGTGCATGCGTGCCACACAATTGTGTGAGCTCACCCCATTTATAATGAATCCAACCCAGGAACGTAATTTTACAAATGCACTTTTACATTTAGAATGCTGTTATCATAAAAACAAAACACACACTGTGCGGGTAGTCAGCCTGACTTATAGCAGCTTGGTTCAACCTCGGCGAGATAACCAAGAGTAATGGTTTTTGATAATCAAGCCGCAGTATTAATATAACATGAACCGTAAATGCTTTTGTGCTGCAGCTCTGAGTAAGCTACCAAATCTCATTGGAATATAAAGGAGTAAAGCAGTATGGCTCTTTGTTTTCTCTCCTAAAATAAAGTGCTTCAGAGCTTTGCCATAGATGCTCCCCCCCTCCCGACCCCCAGGCAGATTGTGAAAGTATTTTCTGAAGTGGATTGCTCTATAGGTGAATCACTGATCCTCATGTTCACATTTCGCTCCAGCCAGAAAAGTGCTCTGCAAAACTTGCCTGTAAGGTCTTGTATGGCGGTGTTCAGATTCAGAGCAACCAGTATGGTACAGTGTTTAAGAGTGGTGGACTCGTAATCTGGGGAACCGGGTTCGCGTCTCCGCTCCTCCACATGCAGCTGCTGGGTGACCCTGGGCTAGTCACACTTATCTGAAGTCTCTCAGCCTCACTCACCTCACAGAGTGTTTGTTGTGGGGAAGAAGGGAAAGGAGATTGTGAGCCACTTTGAGACTCCTTAAGGGGAGTGAAAGGCGGGTTATCAAGTCCAAACTCTTCTTCTTCTTCTAATGAAGGTCAGTTTTCGCAGTGGGGCCTATCAGTGTCCACAAGACGAATACAGTGGTACCTTGGTTTACAACCATAATCCGTTCTGGAGGTCCACCTGTACACCAAAACAGTTGTAACCCATGGCGTGCTTTCACCAATGGGGCCTCCAAAAAATTTGTTTGTAATCCAAAAAAAAATGGGTTGTAATCCAAAAAAAGTTTGCAGACTGGGACACACACTTCCTGATTGTTTGCAAACCAAGGTACCACTATACTACTGTTTCATAAAATATCAGGGTGGTGTACAGCAATACAAAAACATTCAGATTTTCCATTGTTTTGCTTCATGCTGTTTTTAAAGCATTTATTTATTTATTGTAAGTTGCTTTTAGTTACCGTATTTACTCGAATGTAATGCACACCTTTTATGGTCAAATTACGTAGCGGAAATTAGGGTGCCCGTTAGATTTGATGATGCATTTACATTCGACAGCAAATACTTTTTTGGATTTCAAGGTTTTGAAAGCTGAGGTGCACATTAGATTTGATGGCACATTGGGTTCGCATAAATACAGTACTTTGGTACCAAAGCGACTAAAATGTTTAATAATAATGATAACAACAACCCATTAAAGACAGGACAAATTAATCATTGCGTTGACTGGCAACTCAATAAAATTTTAAACAACTGCATAAGCCTATTGGCATAACAAAAAGTCTTCAAGAGATGTCTGAAAGTCAAAAGAAGGAACGCCTACTGAATCTGTTGAAAGTATGTTCCACAGCATGGGACTGGGAACAATAAATACCCGTCTTCTATTGAAGACCTGTTAGACCTCTGTTAGGTCAACTCTTGTTGACATCTCCAGGCTTCTAGTCTTATATATTTTAATCAATAAGTTGTTTGATCTACAATCTAACATACTGCAGTGCTTTTCCTGAACACTTTTATGAGTACTTTGTATTACTTTTTAAAAACTCAACTTCTGCATTAATAATGGGAGAAGACAATTCCTTCTTCATCACCTTTATAACCTTGAAATTGTGTATGAACTAATGCAAGCATGTGGAAACTGTGGCCTTCCAGATGCTGTTGTATTCCGACTCCCATTATCCATGACACTTGGCTATACTGGCTGGGGCTGATGGGAGCTGGAGTCCGCAAACATCTGCAGGGTCACAATTCCCCATCCCTGGCCTAACGGAACTCATTCCAGCTGCAACCAATAGTGAGGAAAGAGCCTAAATTATTCCAGTTTTCATCGGGGGGGGGGGGGGACATGCTACTTGTAAGATTTATGGGATGTGGAGTTCAGCCTATCAAAAACAAAGGAGTTTTGATGAATGTAGCTGATTTTATATACATTGTATATACACGAACACCACACAAATGTTAATAGAATTAAACTGAGTCAAAGCACAAGGCAACTATGAAAACAATATATTCCTAAGGTAGCAGTGTCACTACCACGTCATTTTCAAAGTAGATCTGTCATCAGAACATGTTCTGTTCCAAAGAACTATAATCTCTCATTAAGCTAAACACTGTTTTACTGACCGTATTTTTTCCACATATAAAAACTCACATTGCTTATGAGGCTAATTTAATATCAGTGAGTGGTGTGGTACAAATTGATGACAGAGCTGCCTTTCTTGAAATCTCACATTTATTTCTTGCGGGTGGTGCATTAAACAGAGCTCCAACTCTTAACTACTTTTGATCATTAACGATCCCATGGCAATGTTGGTTGTTGGGTTTTTTTTGGTTTTTTTTTACAAGACTCCAAGTGTTAAATTAATCACATCAACCTGGTCAAATTCCAGCTCATGTAATCTTGCATTCCTAAAATTCCAATTTCAACTGGAATCATTAATTCTTTTTCTACAAAACATATCCAGAGGTGCAGTGCAAGGTTTATGTGGCTGAAGCAGAAAAAGTGGAATGATTCTTACCCAACCTGGAGGGAACTCAGTGTTATGTCAAACAGGCAACTTCTGCCAGCCATAGCCTACCCTTATTGTGATGATATGGCTTGGGACGTGGGTGGCGCTGTGGGTTAAACCACAGAGCCTAGGACTTGCTGATCAGAAGGTCGGCAGTTCGAATCCCCGCGATGGGGTGAGCTCCTGTTGCTTGGTCCCTGCTCCTGCCAATCTAGCAGTTCGAAAGCACGTCAAAGTGCAAGTAGATAAATAGGTACCACTCCGGCGGGAAGATAAACGGCATTTCCGTGCGCTGCTCTGGTTCGCCAGAAGCGGCTTAGTCATGCTGGCCACATGACCCGGAAGCTGTACGCCGGCTCCCTCAGCCAATAGCGCCGCAACCCCAGAGTCGGTCATGACTGGACCAAATGGTCAGGGGTACCTTTACCTTTTTATGGCTTGGCTTATCTCCCACCAAGCAACAGCCAGTAAAATGAGTAGGGGGGATGAGTTAAGAGTGCAATCCAAACCCCATTCCCTATAGTGGGACTTTGTGGAGCAACAGAATCACTGCAGAGGAAGATGGTGGGACAAAACAATTAGGCCACATCCTTGTGCCGCCTCTGGCCTGGCACAATTGTGTACAAATCTGGCACAATATCATCTGGCATCAACAGCAAGATGATCTCAGGATCCCTCCTTGCCCTTGGAACAGCCATTTGGACTTCCACCAGTACACCTCTTGCACTGCACCCACAGCGGCCAGTGGGAATGTGGCTCAATCCAAACCCCTGTCTGATGTAAGAGGGCTTTGGGTTGCTCTGTTATTTATGGGTTTCATTTATAACAAAACTTTTTAACCTACCTTTCTAAGAACATGCTAACTCGAGACACCTAAGCTTTGTCAAGAACCATTTCAAACGTAAGCAGAGCAAAAGAACAGCCAAAACAACAGAGTGGATAAGTCAAGGGCCTAATTTTACAGAGGCACAGCCTTTTTTTTCTAGCCAGAACTCACCAGTATTCAGTTTGGGCACCTCTCAGGGGGTGCCATTGCAGTTATAAGAGAACAAGGGAGGCATTTGTGGTGAGTTCTGGCACTTTTTATTTGCTAGAAAAATAGCACTGCAAAGGATCCAACTGGATACAGTGGTACCTCAGGTTAATAACTTAATTCATTCTGGAGGTCCGTTCTTAACCTGAAATTGTTCTTAACCTGAGCTTTAGCTAATGGGGCCTCCCGCTGCTGCCGTCGCGCTGCTGCCGCCGCCGCACTGCTGCTGCACGATTTCTGTTCTCATCCTGAAGCAAAGTTCTTAACCCGAGGTACTATTTCTGGGTTAGCGGAGTCTGTAACCTGAAGCATATGTAACCTGGAGCATCTGTAACCCGAGGTACCACTGTAATACCATTCTCAAAGCACATAAACAGTGGATCATGTAAATCTCTCTGGGAAGGTGTGTAACGCCCGAGTAAGGACATGAGTAAGTGATCCTAGTTGTTATACAAGGCATGGGGTGGTAAATCTGCATTTCCTAATTTCGACAGCGGCTATACTGTACATGCTATACAAGCCATTTAAGCATGCTTTTTTTTAAAAAAGTGACATACATATAAAATGAACAAATGCTGTAGTTCCAGTACAATACTGGCATTTTCAAGACACTTCCTCCCCTCCCTCCCCATTAAGGCTCATCCGTGTAAGTTACTTCACTGACACCTCTGTGCTTTCAATCAGTTTTCAGAGTTCTAAACTTAAAACAGTTTCACAGGACCAGTTTTCAGTTTGCCCCCATCTGCATCCAAATAACTGAAATCATTAAGAAGCATTGCAAATTGCATTAGCCACTTCATCACCCTTAAAAAGGAAAGACTACAAAGGATGAACAAGGGAAGGGAATTACCCCTTACCCCAAAACAAACGAAAAACAGGGCAAGAGTCCATGCAGAAGAGAGATGTTATGGTTTGGCTTTGATTCTTTCCATAGCTATTGTTAAAACGACCATTGCTTACAGGTGTTGAGGCAGGGCAAAGTTTGTGTCCTTTGGCAGCGGATGAAAGGATACAGTCTCCTTTTGACGTGATGCAAAACATACTTTATAACTGGATACACTAGAAAGAAATTGTGGCGCCCTGTTCCAAAGTCAGACAAAGTAGCATAGATTTAGATCACTGGCATAATTTATTCTACTTCAAGGGGATGACCAAAAGTTTCCTTCAGGTGGTGTGGTTGCTGCTGAAACTGATAGCACTTGGCTTCCCAGACAGTCTCCCATTTGGTCACGGGTCAGACCTAGATTAATGCCTTTGGGGGCTTGGGGGCTTGCCCTGGGATGTTTGGCAGCTCATTCAAAGATAAGCACTTTGAAGTCACCAAGGGTTAAATCGGTAGATCACACCCATTGAAATCAACTCGGATGTTTAGTCATGGCTAGTGATGTAAGAATGACCGCTCCCCGCATTAAACGGGGGGCGCCCTTTGCGTGGACACGCGCAGCCCCTGGACCTGGAGTGGCTCCATCAGCACAGGCTTGGCTTCGCCTTCCCTCAGGTGGGATACCTGGAGGTCTCTGCCTACCTCAGTCAGTTGTCCAATCCCGCCTGGGGGAAGCGTTGCCAAGGTGACCAGGCCAGGTAGGGGAAGGACTACCTGCCCACACAATAGAGGGAGGATCTTACCTGGGAATCCTCAGTTGGCTCCAGAGCTTCTCCCATCCTACCCACCCTCAGTTAAGTCTTAATTTGCAGGTTAACCTTTTCTTCACAGGTATGCGGGCGCTGCTACGTCAAGGTCGCTGTTAAAGGGCCGGAACGGAATTCCCCTGCATTGGCAGGTTTTGCCTTTCCTGTAGCAAAACGTCACAACTTTGGCAGTATCAGGCCTTGGGTGGAATCCTTTGGTCTATCTTCCAGAATTGGGGGGGGGGGGACATGCAGTGGTGACCCACGCCCCCTTCCTCTTTGCAGCAGCGATACCAGGGGTTTCTGAGGGGAGGCTTTGACCGTACGCCGAGAGGTCGTCATTGCCCTCTCCTGTGATGGCGGCGTAATGGGGGCGGCTATCTCCGCTTGAACATATGTTCTCCAGAGCCGGCCCATCCCCCCTCCACTGGGTAACCCTGATGTTCCCTAGTTCCCCGGCTGGGGACTGGGGAGGGATAAAGCCCAATGCCTGAGCCAAGTTCTACCCACATCTGAAATATAATAAAGTTGTGGCCAATTTAATCCCATAGCACATTGTCTTGAGTCGTTACTCCACATGGGGGGGGGGCGCCCAGGGTCTGGGGGACTCCACCTGTCCACGCAAAATGTCATTTTCTGTTTCTGCTCCTTAATAGACACATGTAGCAATGTTTCTGTTCCGCTGCAGTTCATCTTTTGCCAAAATCTATGTTATTCTCCCCATTGTCTGCTGTGGTGAAATTACATAACTCGTGTCATTTATGTAATTAATAATGTAAATTACATTGTCATTAGGTTGTTTCCCCCCGTTCATTTCAATCCAAAGGAAACCGTGCAAATGTGGGAAAAACCAATCAACAGTTTGTGGACTGAAAGCAACAACAGTGAATGCCAATCATATTTTCTGCATTGAGTTCCATTCTGGACATGGGACAAATAAGCAAACACCGGCAATTTCCACTGCCATTTCTCTTTTCTTAGGAATTCTCTGACATCCCTAGTCAATACAACTTATGTTCTACTGAACTAAGCATGACAAACTAAGTCTGAATCCAACCCTACGATTCCAATGTCAAGTGTAGAGCCAGCGCTATAAATCTCTTCAACTGAAGTAAAGGGGACAGGGAAGTGCTTAACCTTAGCCAGCTTGTGTCAAATTATTAATAAAATGTCACCTTTTTTGGGGTATAAACTATTTTGAGCAGCAGGAATCCTGATCTGCTTGGATCCCTCTTCTGCAAGAATGGTTAATCATTGTTAATCCAGCCCTGAAAACCAGTTCTTATAGCAGAATGAACTAATGATGTCAAGCGAGACTATCACATATGGCATCTTGTTTTGAAAATACTGGGTCTATATTTAAAATTGTTTTTGAGTTTTCCTCTGGGCTGCTGAGGCTATACATTTGTCATCTTGACCTATCCTAGCAGGATCACAATTCTGTGGGCTATTCTCCAGGTAGCTACTTTTGTTGCTGTTGTTGAAGCAGTAGTTTGTTGTTCAGACAGCTGGCTTGAGTTTGCTTACTTACTAGATAAGTTTTTCTTGTAGAAGAGCTAATGTCTCAATCGAAAAAGCTCCATTTTATGAATCGATAGCGGCCTGACTTCGAGATACAAAAGAAACAGAAATACAGCCTGTTTGTGCTATATAAGGTCTATGGATTTGCTATTTCTGACTTCCACAGATAAGCACCAAAAGAAAAAGTGTACAGAATGGTCATATTTTGCTGTATGAAGTGGACAGATTCTTATTGTCTTACCTTTTCAATGGTAAAGGTTAACACTTTAATATTAAATATCCTCTCTTTGATTAAAGGTGTATGAGGTATTTGACCGGCCAGCTAAACGAGCTGAGGGTAGCCGATGAGTCTCAAACCTTGTACACCTCCTTCCAGCAACTCCTGCAGCCAAGCCGGTGCCAAACATATTGCTCTGCTTTCTTTTGGACCACATCAGTGAGGCGGCCGGGGAGATGGGGGTGGGCTGTGTCATCTGGGCAGTCCAGGACCTCCATAAACACTGCCCAGTCTTATGCCCACAGAGAGATCACTTCAGTGCTGTTAACTCAGTGCTTTGACTTCATCCCCAGGGGCACACTCCACTGTCTCTCGAGACAGACAGATGCCAACGACAACATCTCTTTGATTTCCTCTATTTTAAGCATCATTTAGTTTTAGCTATTGTGCAAGCTGGGGGTGGAGAACCTGTGGCCCTCCAGGTGTTGTTGGGTTCCAACTACCATCAGCCCCTGCCAGCAAGTGGTTAGGAATTATGGGAGCCCAAAAAAATATGTAGGCCCACAGGCTCCCTACTGATGATATAAGCAGATGTTTGGGGGACTATTTCCCAAGATCTATTCAATTTCTTTCCCCCTCCCCCAAATGTTCTAAAGAACAATTCTGTGCATTGCTTATTACAGTGGTACCTCGGGTTACAGACACTTCAGGTTACAGACGCTTCAGGTTACATACTCCGCTAATCCAGAAACCCAATTCAGGTTAAGAACTTTGCTTCAGGATGAGGGCAGAAATCACACAGCAGCAGCGCAGGCCCCATTAGCTAAAGTGTTACTTTGGGTTAAGAACAGTTTCAGGTTAAGAACAGACCTCCAGAATGAATTAAGTTCTTAACCCGAGGTACCACTGTATATTACATCAGATATTCCTACAGTCTCTTAGCAGCTCTTGATGCGTATCAGTAACAACTGACTGAATCTATTCTAGTTTCATTGGCAGCCTCACCTCAAAACTGTTGCTGCCCTAGGGATCATGAACAGGGAAGTGGGATCGTGTGGGTTTTTCTGGACCGCTTGCTGTGACTATAAAACTCTTTGATGGCACCAGGATGGCTTGATGGGAATTCCAAGAAACACATTCCAGTTATGTGAGTTCTACTTATTAGGACCCTAACAGGCAGCTCTCTGAATGGTGATAATGATCTCGTCTGTGGAAACAGACCTGTTGGGTTGCTCAGCATCAAGGAGCTTAAATGCCATGGCATTGCCACAATGTCTTCTCCATTGGACACTGCAAATGGTTCTGGATTCAGGAGCTAGACTCTTGATGGTGGATGCCCAAAGAGATCATATTATACCTGTACATCGTTCAATGATCTCCAGTGGCTGCTTTCCGGAACTTTTGGATCCACCACAAAACTGAAGATCTTCTTGCTGCCTTTTCAGCACCCTGCTCTGATAACAGGCCTTTTTCTTGTGGCTCGTAGAATGGAAATAGGGACCACTGGGCTGAGCTTCTTCTTCACCAGCAGAGACACCAGCAGAGAAGCTTCTCCAATAAAAACACTTGGCAAGTGGCAACATTCAGAAAGGAAAAACCCAGATGGCAAAAGCCAGAATTAAAACTGCCCTCGCAAACTATAAATAATCATGGAATCCATGGTTCTCATGAGATCATGGCAAGTATTTCTATTTAGATACATGACCTTGGCACACTGGATTTCCTGAAAAATGAAGGACCAGCTGGGGTTAATGGCCTACAGCTATGCCTAAGGCCATCAAGTCTCCCAGTCAGTCATTAATCCCCAGGATGTACTCTGGGCCTTGATCATTTCTTCTTAATTAAGGCCTTAGATCCTCAGGATCCTTCCATTGTGCCAGGAGACCCTTTATTTACTTCAAGGAATGTGTTTTATGTAACCTCAGCTTCCTCCCAACTTTTCCCTCTAAAGATATTTGACATGACACGTTCCAATTTCCTTTCTAATGGCCAATGTTTAATATGGCTTACACACAATTATTTTTCCCCCCTTTAATCTTTGGCACAGACCCCTTTACTCCAAAAACTGGGGGGGGGGGAGGCAGAGGGGGGATTAATCCATTTTATTTTTTTTGTCCCATGAGAAAATATAACTGTCATTTCTGCATGAAGGATATTGAATCTAAAGTAAATTACTAGCCAGGTTTTAAAAGCTTCCATCTTTAAAGCAAATAAATCCCAAATTAAATACATCTAAATGAGAAGGGGAGGGAACCAGAAAACATTTAGTAAGGATAAACAGATACGGCATGAGGAAAGAACTAAAAATGAGAGATGCAGTAACAGAATCCACTTCTTTCCAGGTCTTAGCATTCATTTTTCATTTACTCTTGGGGGTCGTTGTATTTTTACTAATTCTGGTTCATAAAATAAGTCTTAATTATAATTTAAAGTAATAGCAAAAACAAGCAAAAGACCTCATTACAGTAAAGTTGCATTGCTCTGAAAATATGCTTAATTTTAAACTAGAGGGGTGTGTGTGTCCTGCATAGACCTTTTGCTTCTCATTTCAGAGCCTTTGTCTATTATCTGTGACAATTCTTGGAGAACAGGTGAGGTCCCTATAGACTGGAGGGGCAGGGGTCCCCTAACAACTTTTAGCACCCTTAACAAACTGCGGATCCCAGGATTTTTGGCAGGGTGGGGATGCCATGCCTGTTGGAGTGTCGCAACAATCATTTAAATGTACAGTGCTTTGTACCCATAGTGTGTAATGTGAATTTTGGGTGTATGAGTAACACCAAAGGATCAGAAAACTTCTGAGAGTTCATAATCAGGAGCTTGAGGTAACCTGGATCTACAAGATTATGAAAGACTCGAATCCTAAAAGGACTTTTTTTGGAACATCCCTAAATGCATCAATTAATTAATCCCTAAATTCTATTCACTGACCTATGCCAACTCCCATTCATTACTTTGAAGAGCTTTTAATATATTTTTATTCTTTTCATTCTGCTGTACTAGTGTTTATTTAGCTCCTTTTAGTTTTTTATTCTTCTATCACAGTCATTTTAATTCATTGTCGCTCACTAGCTTGAGCTCTATTGAAGAAAGGGCAAGGTATTAATGTTTAAAACAAATGCATATATAATAGCTCCCGAAGAAGGGATGTAAAGGTGTTCCCTCCATTTTATTATTCCTTTTGTTTTCATTATTTAAAACTTCATTTCTTTCATTCACTGAAATCACATTCATTTCATTAGTCATTTGTTTTTGCAATTCATGTTCCTGAGTCCTCCCCATTATTTTTCCAATAAAACCCTGCTTTTAAAAATATGCTCCCTCTTTCTGTGTGTAAGGGAGATTTCAGTACTTTTCCCCTGGCAGCCACCATTTTATTTCTCCAGAATGGTCTACCCATTTTGTCTTCCAGCGTATCCTTTGGTGATGGTGTCGAGGATGAAATGATAGCTGCCTTTTTTTGGCCCCTGGCAGCCTTCATTGGCAATTTCCAGTCACTCCCCCCAGAACGTTCCAGAATGATACCACACCAGGGCACAGAAATCAGACCAGTAAGCTAGAGAAACAGAACACCTGCCTCTTGCAGTGGGCGGAAAGGGGATTACAAAAATTATTCCCATCCTTTTTTTTACCCTCATTACTCACAACGTTCTTTGGCCGCCAAGACCATTTAACACCGGTCTTGAAAGACATACACTGGCTCCCAGTACGTTTCCGAGCACAATTCAAAGTGTTGGTGCTAACACTTTTAAAGCCCTAAAGGCCTCGGTCCAGTATACCTGAAGGAGCGTCTCCACCTCCATCGTTCTGCCCGGACACGGAGGTCCAGCGCTGAGGGCCTTCTGGTGGTTCCCTCGCTGCGAGAAGCCAAGTTACAGGGAACCAGGCAGAAGGCCTTCTCGGTAGTGGCACCTGCCCTGTGGAACGCCCTCCCATCAGATGTCAAAGAGAACAGCAACTACCAGACTTTTAGAAGACATCTGAAGGCAGCTCTGTTTAGGGAAGCTTTTAATGTTTAATAGGTTATTGTATTTTAGTGTTTTATTGGAAGCCGCCCAGAGCAGCTGGGGAAACCCAGCCAGATGGGTGGGTATAAATAATATATTATTATTATTATTATTATTATTATTATTAGACTGAAAATTAGGACGTGGGTGGCACTATGGTCTAAACCACTGAGCCTAGGGCTTGCCTATTGGAAGGTAGGCGGTTTGAATCCCCACGACGGTGCGAGTTCCCGTTGCTCGGTCCCAGCTCCTGCCCACCTAGCAGTTCGAAAGCACATCAAAGGGCAAGTATATAAATAGGTACCGCTCCGGCGGGAAGGTAAACGGCATTTCCATGCGCTGCTCTGGTTTCACCAGAAGCGGCTTAGTCATGTTGGCCACATGACCCAGAAAAACTGTCTGCAGACAAATGTCGGCTCCCTTGGCCTGTAGAGTGAGATGAGCGCACAACCCCAGAGTCGTTCGCGACTGGACTTAACTGTCAGGACCCCCCTTTTAACTCATTAATTTAGCTATGATGAACGGAGCAGACCCATATGTGAAAGACATGTGCTTTTCTGTAATGAAGTAACTATCTATCACCACATAAGCCTTATTCACCCGTTTTACTGAAGGAGGGTGGTCTTAAAGAGGGGAGAGGGCATGCACACTACCCCCACCTCCAACATCCTTGCATGTCCTGGCTCTATGTTTGGCATATGCATGTTGAGTGTGAAGTTCAGAAGTGAAACTCTCCCTGTGTTCAAGTAAATGTACAGATAACCCTCACTGGGACTTGGAACCCTGCAGAATGATGCATTATCGGGGTTCCCAATGGCAGGGTGCATCCAGACATGTCTATTTAGACCAGGGTTTCTCAAACTTGGGACTCCAGCTGTTTTGGGACTACAATTCCCACCATCCTTGACCACTGGCCCTGCTAGCTAGGGATGACGGGATCTGTAGTCCAAAAATGGCTGGAGACCCAAGTTTGGGGAACCTTGATTTAGACCAAGGGTGGCCAACTCCCAATAGACTGAGATCTACTTACAGAATTAAAAACTGGCAGGGATCTACCCCCGTCAAAGTTGCTGAGTTTTTTTAAGGGAGGAGGAAAGCCCCGTTTGGGGGCAGAAAAAGGAGCAGCCACTCACCAACAGATCGCTGGGGGAACAAACAGCCTTACTGAGTAAACTACCATATTTTTTGCTCTATAAGACTCACTTTTTCCCTCCTAAAAAGTAAGGGGAAATGTGTGTGCGTCTTATGGAGTGAATGCAGGCTGCGCAGCTATCCTAGAAGCCAAAACAGCAAGAGGGATTGCTGCTTTCACTGCGCAGCGATCCCTCTTGCTGTTCTGGCTTCGGAGATTCAGAATATATACTTCTTCCGTTCTGCAGAGCATGCAACAATGGAGGGTGGGGTGAGGTTGCCAGGGCCGGATTCTATTTTATCCAGCAATTGACCGCGATCTACCAAAACCTGGGGATCTACCAGTACATCGCGATTGACCTGTTGGACATCCCTGATTTAGACCTTTATGCTCAATCTGAATGGCTGTAGCTCAGTGGCAGCATTCCCAGCTAGGATGGAAAAGACTCACTGTTTAAAAAGCTGGGGAGCTGCTACCAGCAAGTATGGACCATACGGAGCTACATGGATCAATGTCCAACTTGTTATCAGGCAGTTTCCTAAGTTCTTAGCACATGGAGATTGGAAATGTGGGGGGGGGGGGCATTAGGGGTTGAGCTTGCATGTTTGCCCCTCCTCACATTATGCGCCCCAGCTTGCTCACCCAAATACATGCATAGGGCTAATAGTCTCCCTGTATACCTGGTGCATCACAAACCTGTTTCCAAAATGTTCATATTTTCATGTCTGCTTATCTCTAGGGCCTCTTATCCCCCCCCCTTCCTTCATATGCATTGAGCCCAGAACGAAGTGCTGACCTCAGCTTTGTATTCTCTATCTATTATCACATTATGCCACAACCTCAGTATTATTTAAATGCTGGAGTTTTGCTGGAGATCTTAAGGAGTCTCACAATAGCAAAGTGTCACACAATTTCATAGAGAATGACTACAGGTAAACAGCATATAAGCAGGAACATTGGCCACTAGTAGAATAACTCCCTCGCCTGCATTTCCAATTATATTCCTTTCTGGTAAACAGCAGACAATGACATTTCAACAGTTCAAGGCAGTAACCACAGAAGATTACCTAAGAAAATGAAAGAATCTTTTTTTAAAAAAGCAATGGGGGTTTTTTTCTTTTCTTTTTGTAGATTAAAAAGCATATTCTTGCCATTAACCTGGGTTAAAAGCTGGGCTTGGATACAAAAAAACTCTTTTTGCTAATCATGTTACAGATTAAAGAATTCATTCTCTAAGTGCTCCAACTTTGAATCTTCCAGCGAGGACAAACTTTGAACCTTGTTTAATGATGCTGGGGGAGACTTTCTTCTCTTGAACTACTGCTAAAAGACTTTAAAAATAAATAAATATTTTTTGGGGGAAAAAAAGAAAAAGGAAAATAATGTTATTTCAGCAATGAAGCACTTTAAGAGACTGACTGAAACCACAATGTATAAAAAGTATAAGTCGGGCTTGGCAGAAGTGAACTAAATAAATAGTGATGCTAAGCGACATATCTAACAATGTAGCCTCAGTGTCTTGTCATTAGCACAATTATGTCAGTACAGTCAATCAGCACATTGCCTTGACTTTAAAAGAAGAATCTGAATGCATGCTTTTAAAGTTGGAGGCAGGGAAGCAGCGGAACGGAGGGATCATCACATTAAAACAGCAAAGTGACTTCATAGCTATTCACGGCTCCTCTTTGCTTTTCTTTAAACAACCCACAAGGTTATACCTTTTTCAAGTGCTTTGTTATCGTAGTATTGTTGAAAAATTATTCTTATAGTTTCAATACCATCTGAAATAGGCTTAGGAGGAAACCCAAAGAGTGGCGGAAGGGGTGGGGGAAGGACTGGAGGCAAACATTCCTTTCACAAATGAGAAAAAAGTGATAATGAAGGGCATCCAATTGTGATCTTCAAGCAGAGATAAACAACACACACACACACACACACACACACACACACACAGAGTCTTTACAGACCTAAGCATCACTTTTCTGTGTGAGATGATAGCAGTTACAGGTATTATCAAATTAATATCCATCTGATATATTGGGCGACCACTAGGGATGGGCAATTCCAATTATGTCAATTTCATTTTTTCGTTTCCCCAGTCTTCCATTTGATTCTCCACATTTCCACATCAGTTTGCAATTATTTTTTCCACAACCCAACATTTTAGCATGAATTTCTCCCAGCATATGCATGTACGGTATCCCGGTTTAGGAAAGCTTTTAATGTTCGATGCATTACTGTATTTTAATATTTTGTTGGAAGCTGCCCAGAGTGGCTGGGGAAGCCCAGCCAGATGGGTGGGGTATAAATAATAAATTATTATTATTATTACAGTGGTACCTCTGGTTACGTACTTAATTCGTTCCGGAGGTCCGTTCTTAACCTGAAACTGTTCTTAACCTGAGACACCACTTTAGCTAATGGGGGCTCCCGCTGTCACTGCGCCGCCGGAGCACGATTTCTGTTCTCATCCTGAAGCAAAGTCCTTAACCCGAGGTAATATTTCTGGGTTAGCGGAGTCTGTAACCTGAAGCGTATGTAACCTGAAGCGTATGTAACCCAAGGTACCACTGTGTTATTAATATTATTTGCCATTTGTATGGTAACATTTTTGCAAAGCTGATTTCCTCTAATAGAATACATTTCTGCGTGCTATTTTCACCAACACACACATTTTAATTCTCACATTACCATAGTATATGCATTGTTTGGGGGGGGCGGGTTTAGTACACGTTACTTGTCTGGGGAACTGCACTGAGGGGAAAAAATAAGAGAAGTGTGAATTTCGAAAGCCAGCAGCATTTTGTTTCAAAAAGTGTGAATTAGGCATGTTCGCCTTTAAGTGTGAGTTGAATTGAAGCCGCCCACCCCACCCCACCTCTAGTAAACCCCTCATCCCTATTAAGGCTTTGGGTATGTCTTAAGTGGCAGCAGCAGAACTAGAGCATCACCACTGATGCTCAGAACACGTGAGCCAGTGTGGTATAGTGGTTAAGAGCAGTAGACTCGTAATCTGGTGAACCGGGTTTGATTCCTTGCTCCTCCACATGCAGCTGCTGGCTGACCTTGGGCTAGTCACACTTCTCTGAAGTCTCTCAGCCCCACTCACCGCACAGAGTGTTTGTTGTGGGGGAGGAAGGGAAAGGAGAATGTTAGCCGCTTTGAGACTCCTTAGAGTAAAGATAAAGCGGGATATCAAATCCAAACTCCTCCTCCTCCTCCTTTTCTTCTTCTTCTTCTTCTTCTTCTTCTTCTTCTTCTTCGTGAGTTTCTACACATTGATTGGCAATGTTAAATCACATAAGGTACCCCTCACTTCCTTAGGAAGACCCGCCTTACACAGATGTTTCTGCTGCTGCTGCTGTTGTTGAATAAGACGTCCCTATTTTAATCGGAGAGATGTTGGAAGGTATGATATTCAAACCATAGTTGAAAGACACATCCCAGCCAGGCAAAAGCACCAAGGAGGATACTGAGCAGAACAGTTATTGGCAAGTCCTGAAGCCTAGATTGAGAGGCCAATTTATAATCCTTGTTGCAGAGGCAGGTTTTATTTTATTTTTATTTTTATTTAGCTTTTGCTGTATAAAATAGCCATGTGGGCTCTTCCCATTAATACTTGACATCTGAAAGTCATTTAACAGAATCAAGCTGTCACATCACTGTAGATAGGTAGGTTTGGGCTAATATGCTCTAGGTCAGGCATCCCCAAACTTGGCCCTCCAGTTGTTTTGGGACTACAACTCCCATCATCCCTAGCTAACAGGACCAGTGGTCAGGGATGATGGGAACTGTAGTTCCCAAACAGCTGGAGGGCCGAGTTTGGGGGTGCCTGCTCTAGGTCTTACATCCCTGCCACTGTGGGGCCAGTGTGGAATCGTAGTTAAGAGTGTCAGGCTGGGGCCTGGGGAAGACTAGAGCAAGTACCATCAACCATAGCTGGGGTGACTGTGGTCGATCAGCCTGACACATCCATATACTGCCCAATATCCCTAACGCCAGGTAATTTTCAAACAAGTTAAAGAGCACAGGTCCCAATACGGATCCTCAGGAGAACCAGCTTCTTTAATCCCTTGGTTATGACAACTGTCCATTTATTCCTGTTCTTTAACCAGTTACAGATCCATATGAGGACCTGTCCTCTTCTCACATGACTGCTAAATCCTCTAAAAAGTACGTATACAATTATTTTGTGCACCTTAAATTATATCTCTTTCATAATAATAATAATAATAATAATAATAATAAATTTTTATTTGTATCCCGCCCTCCCCGGCCGAGGAGGACTCTAAATACCAGCTCTGTCATGTGCACTGATCATTATATTTATATATCTGTTATTCTGCAGATTCCAAATACGTTACATAAAATAGTAACAGATATAGGTGGGACCCGTTCCAGTCTCAATTCTGAGCTTAACAGAGAAACTGCCTTTTATACAACTTTTGAAACAACTGCTCAACAGTTTGGGTGCAGGGAGGTAGAGTCCAGGTATTCGTCTTCTCAGTGTAATGAGCACACAATGCACAGAAATACAAGCACAGACTGCTGTTTTCTGAGTGGATCTCTGGTTTCTGAACATTTATTTTTTTTCACTATGATTTTGGTTGAACAATAGGTGCATTTATACGACTTTTCAGCATAATTAGAAGTTTTAGAGCAATTAGAAGGGCCTGTATCTATGACAGTCAAATACCAAAGAAGATAGTTCTCTCTCTTGCACTTTCTTTTTTTATTTTATTAAAACATAAAAGTTAACTTTTCATTTTCCCTGTTGGATCAAGCGAAATGTTCAGTTAACTTTCTTCTCTCTTTCAAACTATGCTGCATCAGCAAAAATTCAGTAAGGAACATTAATTATCAAATGTGCCAGTTTTGTGACTATTAAGTACCTCATTAGATTCTGTTTTGGAAATTGCATTTATGAGCATTTTTATACAAAAAAAAAATATCTAGGCATGCTTGGCATTCTGTAACTCCACATATACAGTGTGAGATGAAGATCATCTATGCGGCTGCTGTAGCATATGTGGTTTTTGTTAAACTAAAAGCACTTCAAGCAAATTTGTTACTTTATCGCAGGAAATGTAACATTTGAAATATGAAGCTCTGTAACCCCAATCTTCTCTGATCAACATGCTCAAAGGGCTTTCAGAGGGAGTAAAATAAATGTGCAGCAGAAAAGGGTTTAAACGAATGAAAGAAAGACGGTGTGAAATGGTTTTCCATTGCGTTCTCCCACATTACAATTAAAATACCATCTACAGATTTACACCTGTCCATCCATCCATGTAAACACCTTTATGCTAATTTCTATTATACACCTCTCCCTCACGTTGATTAAATGAGCAGGTATGTATTTGGTTTTCTTTAGCAGGTATATATCTATATACATGTATATACTATACCTGGCTTTCATATTATATACAAACCTCTCACTCTTAGAGCAGAAATCCTCATACTTTTAACAAAAGGAGGAGGGGAACGAGGCAGGGAAAAAATAAATTAAAACTGTGTTTAAAATATATCATCTGTCCTAACCTTTCCTCCATGAGGGAAAATATGCCTGGAAAAAAGATTAAATACAAATTTGCTTTGCTTTTAAACCCACTTAAGAAGCACCTATCCCATCTGTCCATATAAATTCCAATGGAAAACACGATGACATGCAATTACTAATCTCAATGTACACAGCTATGCCTCGGGGACTTGGTGGTTCATATTTTACTGTTCTGTAATCAAATACAAAACTAATGAGTAAAAATATGCTTCCCCCAATAAATTCCCAGCACCTGGACAAGCGTCTGACAGGGAAATGGAAGATGCTCACACAAAATTCATTCTGCAAAGCTATTAAAGTGTTATACTTGCCAACAAGTGTTCATTAAACAAGAATGAAGGATCTTTATGCCAGTTTCTTACCAAAGGCTTTTTAATATTTTAATGGAGAGTAAAGACTATTTATCTGAACTCTGATCAGTTAATGTTCAAATCTGTTATGAAGAAACAAGGAGTCTTTTATAATACCTTTCATAAAAATCCACTTTGCAATGCTTCAAATAAAGACTAAGCACTGTAAAAGATTATGTTGCATATAAACAAAATCAGTATCGTTTTGAAATTATATGGTTACTCCTGGAACTCTTTCTCACATCAGAAATGTGTTTTGTATATATTTTTATTTAAAGAGTGGTTTGATAAACACCCCCCATGATACAAATGGAAAAAGGGATTGGAGGTGACATCACTTTTTCAAGAGCTGGAAATAAAACAAAGCCAATTTCATGGGACAGATGAAAGACGAGTGAGAATAATAGAACCTACAAACCTAGTCCATATACCTCTTTAGGAAACAAGAGCTTAGATAGAGGTGATGGTAATCGAGAGATAATCTTCCATAAAGGAATCTGTGAGCTGCTTCTCATGTTACACTTGACATGGGTACTGAGCTGTTCTGCATAGCAGAATGCTAAATGGGGAGGCTTTTCTCTAAAAACCACTTAAGCTTCCCTGCAGGCAAACTTTAGAGGAATGTATTAATGCGCACTTTGAGTCTGTGAATTTCATAATCTTTTGTACTGTACTCAGCTCCTTGCTTCCATGTTTGGCACACCAGAGCATCAGAAAGCATTGCCAGGGGTAAGGATGGCTGGTCATTTTTCCACATGTATTATTTTATCAGTCCTGATTCTGCACTCATCTGTGGATTTTTTAAAGGGAAGAAATCGACAGGAAAATCCATATTCAGATAGCACTTAAATACGTAGTTTGAACACATTGTTTTCAGGGAGGAAAAAAAAGACAGATCTCATTCTGAAACACACATTTTCATACATATTCTGTACATTTTAGAGCCAAGAACTGCATCGCTAAATTCAGTGACGCGCAGCATCTGAAGGAAACTGCGGTTCACATTGTATCACAATTCACAAAGATCTAATTCGATTCCCTGGCTGAAGGGCACCCTTGATGCCACTTATTAGTATGCCACAGTATGGAAGTACTACAGACTTTGAAGCATGCATTTTAGGACTTCCTAATCCTCTGCTAGGGGATGCGGGTGGCGCTGTGGGTTAAACCACAGAGCCTAGGACTTGCCAATCAGAAGGTCGGTGGTTCGAATCCCCGCGACGGGATGAGCTCCCGTTGCTCGGTCCCTGCTCCTGCCAATCTAGCAGTTCGAAAGCACGTCAAAGTGAAAGCAGATAAATAGGTACCGCTCCGGCGGGAAGGTAAACGGCGTTTCCATGCACTGCTCTGGTTCGCTAGAAGCGGTTTAGTCATGCTGGCCACATGACCTGGAAGCTGTACACCGGCTCCCTCGGCCAGTAAAGCGAGATGAGCGCCGCAACCCCAGAGTCGGCCACAACTGGACCTAATGGTCAGGGGTCCCTTCACCTTTACCTTTAATCCTATGCTTGTTTCCTCAATACTCCATCCTGGCTCAGACACTTAGGTGGCTCCAAGCTATGTCCCCATCTATAGAGCGGTCGCTCAATCTTGCCATTATTGGCAGCTGCGGTTTCCAAAATAAATACACAGAAAGATAGATTTGGGGATAAATACTTTGGAATTGTTCCAAAGAACAGTTGTGTGCAAACAATTAAAGCTGATGATTATGATAAAAACAATGATGGTCACGATGACACAACTTTTCTCCCAGCTGTCCTTCACTCAGGCTAGAGGTCTCTAAATACTACATGTATTAGCAACCATCTTAGAATAACCCCAACAGATCATGGAGGAAATTATGGAAAGAGAGTTGGAAATTTACGGCTTGTGAAGCGATAAGGGAAAATTTAATAAAGATGTTTTACAGATGGTATTTAATACCAACCGAAATACGTGAAATGTATAAAACAAAATCAAATTTGTGTTGGAGGTGTAACAAAGTAGAGGGGACACTCATACATGTGGTAGACATGTGATAAAACCAAAGGCTTCTGGGATATAGTGTACAAAGAAAAGGTTTAAACAAAACTTTGTTTAAAAAAACAGAAGCTTTTTTTATTGGGGATACCAGACACAGATATTGCCGGAGAAAATAAGAAAATATTCCTTTATGCCACAGGAGCGGCAAGAACACTAATTGCCCAAAATTGGAAAAAAGAAATAATCCAGACCAAAAAAAAGAATGGCAAGACAAACTATTTGATTATATTGAATTGGCTAGATTGACGGAGGCAATTAGGGGTCAAACCAAGCAAAAATTCCAAAAAGAATGGGTAAAATATAGAGAATATCTTAAAAAGCAGTGCCCTCAAATTAATACTTGGACTTGCTTGGATTAATTTCTGCAGAATAATTTATGTTACTATAGTTAAATACAGAAAGATAAAGGGGATAATAATGAACCGAAAAGGAGACAGTTTACCAAAAATGAAAAAAGAACAGTGTTGAGGATGAAGGAAGTCAATTCGAAGAAAAGAACAACAACAATGGTGAGTGTGTGTGTGTGTATGATATTTGTTTTGTATAAGTTTTCGTACGTTATCATGCCTTATTTGTATTTTTTTGTTTTGTGTTTTGTGGTTGTTTGTTTTTCTTTTGATTCTGTACTATTATTTTCATGTTTAGTTTTACAAGTGTGTTTGTATGTGTTGTAAATAAACTCTGTCTCTCTCTCTGTCTAAATAAATAAAATAACTCCAACAGATTCTACTTTCTTGACCCCACTAAGGGTGGCTTTCCTACCACATTAACCCTCAGAGGGCCATATTGGGATGACCAACTAAGCATATTTCCCCACAATAAGAGTTCTTCCCATCCCGGATTGCAGAAAGGCCGTGTACATTTCTTGCTTTAAAAATGATGCCCTCTCAACTTCTATGCAATTAGCCAGTTCCACATGTGGAATCTGCTGTTATTATGTCTAATTATTCCCTTAAACAGAAAGCAGAGCTGACGGGCATAAATTTAAACTCACAGAACCCTCCTTTTCTAAGAACCAACTGGCCTGTCAGGGTGAGATCCAAATCCATTGCTGCTGGCCAATGTAAGAGAAGGGGAGATGATTTTTCATATTTTCCATGTCCCTGCTACAGCCCCTTGTGCTTTCCCTGAAAATATACACCAAAGAATTGGGGGTCCCATCAGAATGGATGTGGTGGCAAGGTGTACATGCAGGGGGGAAAGGTCAAGGAGAAAATTGCTTCCCATTCTCTTATGTTAACAGACAACTCTGCTGGATCAAAAGCTATTCTGCATACATATATCTCAAAGCGGGCAAATATGAAAAATCAGATATGTGTGTGTAGCAACCCTAAATCCAGGAGGCCATGAAGTCATGAGGGGAAAGCAGAATTCCCCAGAGGGGTGAATGTATAAGAAATAACTCTAATTTGTGCAAACAAGCAAGTTAAACTGAACAGTCCAGAAAAGGGGGTGGGCAGGAAGAATACATACATTTATAAAAAGAAAAAAGAAAGACACTGTGAAGCAAGTAACAGAACAGGCATTTGCCAAGAAGACTGGAAGAAAGATTCAATCTCGCCCATGTTATTGATCTGGCTCAACCATCTTGCATTCAGATGCCAACCTAGAATCATTACTTGAAATTCTCCCAACTTTTTGGAATCAATTACACCAGTGCTTTTGCTCTGATACCAAACTGCAAATGGATGGCTGGCCATTAAAACTTTATACTCTCGAGTCTGAATCCGGCAAAGCATTTCAGCACATGCTTAATTTTAAAATTCCTTTGTGGCTCTAGAGGGTTGGTGCCCAATCCAAGCAACGCACATGAAAATTCATGGAAAGGTTCCCAGTGACGAGCCGAGCAATCAGATCTGGCCCCCGTTAAGCCTCTCTCTCTCTAATCAGAGCACAATACAGAACACAAACCAAATTTAAAAGCTGCATCTCATGCAAGTCTATTCAATCTTTCATGAAATCAAATCTTTATGAATACAACTTAAATTTCTCCGTTAAAAAGTGTGTGTGTGTGTGAAAAATTAAAATGACTTTCATGAATTTGCATATGTTAAATTATACAATTGCATGCACAGCTGCTAGTTTTATATATCCATATGAAGCCTTGAATGACATGTTTCGGTACTAGTTTTTAATGTCTGAAGCACAACCGACAGAGCTTTGCAAAGGCACAAAGATTCTTAGCCGATCAAAGTACATAGACTGGCTTACTTTGCACACATGGTACATTACAGCCATTGCATTTTGCTGAACTTTTACTAAATGAACTATTTGGATAGTGCCACACCTTATAAAATCCTTGAGGGTCATCTTAGCTACATGATGTTATGTTCTAAGTAACTCCTAATAAGGAAGAGATGAGAAACTTGTGGCCCTCCAAATGTTGATGCACTAAAACTCCCATCATCTCTGACTACTGGATGTGCTGACTGGGGCTGATGGGAGTTGGAGTCCAGCAACACCTGGAGGCTCCCCATCCATTAGCTAAAGATACAAGCTATGTTTTCACATATTTTTGGACTCCAACTCCCTTCAGCCCAAGCCAGAAGGCACAAAAAGTTGTATTTAAATAGCATTCAAATGTGCACTTCAAATATACTTTTTTCTTCAAATATCTTACATTATTTTTAAAACTTCTGTCCCCCAGTTTGTCCACAGAGACTCAAGGTGGCTAAGAAACAGTAATATACAAAGAATAAAAACAAATATAATCCCAAATTCCCTCAACATACAGTCCAATCAATACATTAACAATAACCCTTAACTAACAATTTTTTCCTTTGCTTATCTGAGTCAGTGACTTAAAGATAGGCATTTCTAAACATATTTTATCAGAAATTACACATATTTTCTCTCAAAATAGGCATTAAAAAATATTTTTAAATGGTTTTTAAGCAGAGAACTGTGCTGGAGCATTCAGGAGGCGTTAAAGCCTGTGTATAACCAAGATCCGATCTGTACATTAGCCGGAGAGGTGCAGATCAGGTCAGTTCATATCTGAATTCGAAAATATCAAATTCCTCAAGCATTCCTCCATCTGTCCTGCTAACTGCACACTTCCCTGTGATGAAATGAGCAAATAAATCTGAACAGTGATCTTAAGCGCACAACACAGCACTTCAATGACCACTTTACCAAATGCTAGCCGTAATCTGCATTGGACTTGCTGCTTTCCAATGACTAATTTTTCATCATGTACACAGATACCGAAAGGCGACTTTTTGCTTGTAAAGGGCCTCCCTCCCTGCTTCACCCCACAGCCTTCTGCTCCGTTTGGTGTAAAGGGTAGCGTTGCATAGTGAAGCAACATGCCACGCAGGGTAAAAATTGTGCTATAAACTGTGGCTTTTGACGTAACGATTATTCAGTCCATTGTGGAATTAAGCCTCAATGAAAAGAATGGCGACTGCTATCTGGTTCATTACAATTTTTCTAGATCTCCGTTGAAAGACTGCCTACATCCACACTCCCAACTAAGGCGTGCGTTTATGAGGTGGGAAAGCCTCTCCTCTTCACCGAGGGGAGGGGTTGTGGGCGGGAATCGCTTCCCGTGCTCACAGGGGGGGGCGTGGCCAGGTCCCTTGTGTCACAGAGTCCTGGGCCCACGTCATGCCCCCCAGCCAGCCAATTTGGTGTGGCCACATTTAAAAGGCCGCAGGCTCACGAGCTCCTCCTGTTTTGTTCCTGCTTCCTTGGATCTCCTGCCCTCCCTCCCTCTATGTCATGGGTTGTCAAACTAAGGACTGGGGGCCGGATCGGGCCCAATCGCCTTCTAAATTCGGCCCACAGACAGTCTGGGAATCAGCATGTTTTGACATGAGTAGAATGTGTCCTTTTATTTAAAATGGATCTCTGGGTTATTTGTGGGGCCTGCCTGGAGTTTTTACATGAGTAGAATGTGAGCTTTTGTTTAAAATGCATCTCTGGGTTATTTGTGGGGCATAGGAATTCATTTACCCCCCCCATATAGTCCGGCCCCTCACAAGGTCTGATGGACAGTGGACCGGCTCCCTGCTGAAAAGGTTTGCTGACCCTTGCTATATGTCTTGCATTCAGCACTTGACCTTGCTATGGACCTCGGTTGGTCGCCTGTTCAAGGGGCCTGGTAGGAATTTTTTCCATGTGGCAGATTGGCACCAGCCAGTTGATTTTTCGCCTACCTTGTAGCAAAGCGTCACAACTTTGTAAGGTTTGGCGGTTAGGTATTGGAAAATGTGTTGTGTGTTGGAGGGGAAGTTGTGGCCATCACCTACCTTTCCCCTTGAAGGGTATTCCATTAAAGGAATCCGGCAGTCGTGGTTCCTGTCTGATGCCCAGGTGGTGGCTAGGGCCATGGCACGACCCTCCGGTGACTCTAGGGCAGTGGTGGCGAACCTTTTAGAGACCGAGTGCCCAAACTGCAAACCAAAACCCACTTATTTATCGCAAAGTACCCAGAGTTGTTGAACTTTCTGGGGGGAGCTGCTGACCAAAGTTTGGGGGTGGGGTTGCAAAAGTTGCTTTGCTTTTTTTGGGGGGGGGGTGCCCCAAAGCTGTTCGGATTTTTTTTGGGGGGGGGGGAGAAATAAATGATGAATAATACCTTTACTGGAACTAACACATAACACCAACATCATGGTCTGACAAAGTGCCAAAAAAAATCAGCACAGAAAGGGTTAAAAATGAATGCTGTTACACCCAATCAGAAACAGCCACTGACACAGCAAATTGAAAAACAGACCAATCACCTAACACAATCTCCAGCTACTGGCAAAAAAGGTTCTGGGTTCTAACAGCGGACGCAAGCTCTAGCCTGAGGGGGAGCAGGAGAACAAATGGGGGAAAACAACATGAAGAGCGCGGATGGGCCGATGGCGCACGTGGCAGTAGTGAGGGCTCTGTGTGCCAAGTATGGCACGCGTGCCATAGGTTCGCCATCACTGCTCTAGGGGAAAGCTTCCAGTTGATTTGCATCAACAAACTCCCCCTACAGGTTAATAACCCTTGTGTGCGACTCCCTACAGAGTGGGCAGGAGTCAAGTATATTCCGTTTGGATCCAATGCCTAAGCCAATACTACTCACATTCTGTAACCAATAAAGTTGTGGCCTTTTTTTAGCCCATTAACCTAAATTACTTGTGTCCATGTGTCTTATTTCATCACAAAGCGGGGAGTGGGGCCTCAACTCACAAGTGAATCCCCTGAGAGCAACTACCACTTGGTTGATCCAGGGATCATCAGGCAATGTGAAATATAACCCTGAATATCTTTGGAAGCAGAGCAGGCCCTGCTGGAACCACATAACACCGGTCCTAAAGGATTTTCACGGGTTCCCAGTACGTTTCTGAGCACAATTCAAAGTGTTGGTGCTGACCTTTAAAGCTCTAAATGGCCTTGACCCAGTATACCTGAAGGAGAGTCTCCACGTCTGTCGCTCAGCCCGGACACTGAGGTCCTCCTCCAAGGGTCTTCTGCTGGTTCCCTCACTGTGAGAAGTGAAGTTACAGGGAACCAGGCAAAGGGCCTTCTTGGTAGTGGCACCCTCTCTTCAAATGTCAAGGAGATAAAGAATAACACAACTTTTAGAAGACATCTGAAGGCAGCCCTCTTTCGGGAAGTTTTTAATGCTTGATGTTTTTATTATGTTTTTAGATATGCTGTAAGTTTCCCAGAGTGGCTGGGGAAACCCAGCCAGATGGGTGGGGTAGAAACAATATGATGATGATGATGATGATGATGCAAACCCACTTTTCAATATAAAACAAATTCTTAAATTTCCCCGGCAATGAAAACATGCACATTAGTCTACATGGGTATAATAACATTCATTTGTTGTACAAAAAAAGGATATATTAAAGAGGTGTACTTCTGCAACACATAATCAGTTTGTGACATTCATTAACAGAAGGTGTGGTGAGGGCTGCTGGTTTGAAATAGGAGAGGGAAACCAACAGGAAACCAATGGCCTTCCATATATGGACTCCTGCTCAGCCTGAATGGCTAATGGCCAGGGATGATGAGAACTGTAGTCCAAAAACATCTATAGGGCCATAAGTTACCCATCTCTGCCTTAAAGCAAATGCTTGGAAAATTCAAAGAGAATAGGTCTGTCAACAGCCATGCTTCCTAAATGGAGCCTCGTTTTGGTAGCATATTGACAAAAATCAGACAAGATGAGCACCCATTTCATGACTGGCTACTTCATTTCCTACTGCAAAAATAAGCTGGAAAAGAACGCTTGTCAGCAGAGACAGGCCTACAAAATTATCCTTTCTGTCTCCCTCTCTTTCTTCCCTCCCTGATTTTTCAATGAACCTGAAATATTGAGGGGTTTTTTAATACCAAAGCTGGAACAAGATTATAGTTGTCTTTGTATGTTACCTTATAAGGAACATTTTGACAGCACTAGATTGCATTCATAAAAACTAATGAAGATTCCTCCTTAATACGCATTGCTTTCTTCCAAGTTTGGACTTGAAGTGACAACATTACAGAGAAATACCCTGCAGGTTTTTTATTTAAATTGCGTCCTATAAAACAATGTCCCCTTGTCAGTCACCACTAATTCAGCAGAAGTTAACCAATAAATCTCTCCAAAGGCCAGCAAAGCGCTTAACTTGGCACATCCCTAATAAAATTAGGAATGTGACTTTATTACATGAACCTTACGTAGATTTGGCCAAGATATTAAGATTTTTGCTTATGGCAACAATGGCTAATGTGGATTGGTATTTTCATTATAACACACCCCACAGCATTTCCAAGTTACGTCTCGGGTTTCCAAATTGGACAATATTTTTCAACGGCATTTGACACATCGCTAGGTGCTGTGGTTGAAACTCTTGTCGCCAAAGCTGCACACAATTTAGCGTACTTAAAGGCAGTAAAGACTTTCGGTAATGCTAATTCTGCTGCATAAATGAGGGCAAATTAATTAATACTTCTATTAACGTAACCTGATTTCACTTTGTTCAAGCAGAGAAGCACTTATAAGCTTTTAACCCAAGCTCAGATATATTGTTTCAGCTCAAGGCAATTTTGCAAAGCGATTTATACAGGAATAAGCTGAAAATGCTGGTGGGGGGGTGGGGAGGAGGGAAACAGCAAGATTTGGAGGGTCTGAAATGCACACTTAGCAGTTTCCCCCATTTCCACAGGAAAAACATATTTGCGAAATTGTTGGACGCTCTGCGCCCTCGGAGCATTTTATTTTACAAAATCCTGTCATATTGTGCTTATAGTTCTTTTATCTATTCCCCACTTTCTCTCTCGTGCCATCTCTTCCCTTCCATTTATAACACCTCTATTCTTTCCCCCTCTTTTCTCTTCTTTCCCCACCCCTCTCGTTCCACCGCCTTTCACTTTCTCCCTTTGTTATGTATTGTTCAAACTATAATACCATCGGCTTTGTAGACAACAAGATAGTGGTCTCACCTGGCACCAGGTGAACACTGTAGAAGCCAATGGCCACACCTTTGGCAGAGCACAATTTACGCAGGACATTGTCCCTCCTCCACGCATAGCCGTTCTGTTTAACATGCAGCAATCTCAACCCTGCAAGACTATCAAGTCACGGAAGTTCACCTTATGATAAATACAACATAGCATGAAAAAGAAGTATGATTGATGCCCACTAAGCAGACTGTTTATCAGACAAACTCATTTTGCCAACTTTGACATAAACTGTTAGTTTTCTTATCGGACTGACATTGCGAGACCAGCACCTTGGTGGAAAAAAACTTCCCAAGAACTCTTCAATGACCTCTAAACAGTGCTATCTTATCATCATCTGACTTTCTACCACAATAAATCATTCACAAATAGGTTAAAAGAAAAGCTGATATTAGAAAATGGATTTATTTTCCATAGCTATAGACTTCAAAATGTGGCAAGACTTTCGGTGGAACTGGGTGATGTTGATAAAGTGTGCAAGGAGACTCTTTGCTTCCACTGATGTTTTGTGAGACAACTGTCTAATGTGATTTGTTATCTCCCAGAGAGAGAAGAACTTGATTACTATCCATTGGGCCCTTATTAATTGTTTTGTGGGCACTTGGTAATTTGATTCTTAATACCGAACTTGGAAGCAGAAAGAGATTCCTTGGCCTGAACCCAGTGAGGTCTTCTACAAATGGAAAATGTCCTTCTATTCAGAGAAGGGCAGCTTCTGTTCTCAGAAGAAGCTTGGTTCCAGAATGGAAGGGAAGAGTTATATTTTTGCCTCTACCCTACAGCTCCAAAATATAACTCTCATGCAGATCCAGAAAATCCTCTGGAGGAGATCGGGGTGGGGTGGTGCTCAACCACTCATGGAGTTCTGGATCAAATTTTAAAAATCACATAATGATCAGGAACCTTTGAAAATCAGGAGACGGCCTGTGCACCTTTAATAGTTGTGATGGAAGCTATACTTGCTGAAATGCCCTATTAAAGGTACAAGAGCCCTTTCCTCTTCTCCATTTAGCAACTTCCCTGAGGAGTGTAACATTCTCTCTCTTTCTCTCTGTGTGTATTTCACAGTAGACAGAAGTAATGATTTCTGAGCTAAGCATACACAAAGCAATATTCCCAGATTATGTTACTGTACATTGGACTTGCAGTTAGGGTTCCTAGGACTGAAATTCTTTGATTTTGAATTTCAGAAGACTGACAACTGCAAGCTTTCTGGCAAGACATCTTGCCCATGACAACCCATCTTCCTCTACAATGTGGCAGCCATAGGGAAGTTTGCACACTCAGTCCTCAAGGTTCAACAATGAAGCCCAGCAATTCTGGCCAGTGCCCTGCGTTTACTGAGCTTGCTTCCCTTAACATGCTCCAGAAATGAACTCTCTGCTTTTGCACTGGGTTTCCTTGGCAGTTGAGTTGGTGTGACCTGAAAGTAGGAAATGAAAAACAACAACAGGAGTAACCCTATTCACATGTTGCTCCCTGTGAGGGCTATGTGAGGAGGATGGAGCGGGGCTTTCTTCCCCTTAGACTGCATGCCAGGCCAGCGCAGATGCATGGAAAGTAGTGCCTTTGCACAAAGAGTTTTGTCCTTCTACAAATCAACTGGAATGCAATAGCTAGGCAACACTGCTTCCTCTTTCCCACGTGACAGCCCTAAATATATGCAATGTGTGAAGAGGGCTGCCATCATAGACTATTACTTCAAAATGTTGTCCTCATTTTATGATTCCACGTGCATTGCAACAAGAAAGCACCTCCACCTGGCTGTTAGGCACACCTGTTCAAATGCACTGTTGTGCCAAATCTGAATGGGAAAAGAGTGACATGAGTTTGGGACAAAAGAGCATGGTCAGGCTGTCCCCTCAATACTACTACTACTACTACTACTACTACTACTACTAATGTATTATATTGTATTAGGAGAGGGTGAACATGTTCATGGAATCTGTCACCTATTCCGGCTCAGTCCTAAAGTAGATTCAATATGAAAATTAAAGGGAGAAAGGTAATTTAATTTGCTTTCTGTAAGCCAATAAATGTTCCTGACATCCCTTCATTTGGTTGACATCTCACACTACTTTTAAGGGCCGAGCTAGATGCTACAGAGGATGTGTCACTGCCACTGTTTCTACTGTAACCTCTAGAAAAACAAAAGCACTCTGTGAAAGTACCATGTTCAGCATTTCCCTGCCCCCTGTAAATAGTAGCCAAGGAACTGAAGTAGGAACACGAAAACACAGAGAGAAAGTTCTTGGATCCGCCTCTAAAATATATCATTTCAGAATGAAGTTCTGAGATGCTTCAGTAGATTTCGCCAGACATAATCACTCGAGAGGGGTACTCCATGTGATTAAAGGCGCAAGAGTGTCACAACATTGGCTCCAACCCTCTCCGCCTATGCAACACCCATGGGTCCACTCTGACATCCATGCGCTGAGCTTTGACATTTCCAGCAGGAAAACATATGCACACACTAGGCTTCCACACACTAGATGGAACCCTGATTTTGCAGTTCTTGTAGAAGTTTGCATATGTAGGCTTCCTTGTTGCAGATTTCCATACCCAACATGTGGACACTGGGGATGACCTGCAAAATTGAGGGGTGAGCAAGTGGTGCAAGCTCTGTTGCCCTGAATGAGAGTCATGCATGGAAGGGGCTTAACTTCCAGGCTCATCCTGAATCACAATGTTCAGTTTCACCCATTTAGTCCTTTTCCCCTAGTTGTCTTTTGCGAACGCATAACACCCAATGGGCCCTTGGCTTACACAGACTTTGTGCTCTTCACTGTTGTTGTGTGAGTGATTGAAGAATTATACCAGAGTCATTTCCCCCTACACGCCTGATCCTTTTTCCTTTCTTTCTCCAAAACTGAACATGAAAGTGGTAGCCAAGGAGGCCTCACTCTGAACTCAGCATGGCCTTCGAGTCATTTTTACAAATATGGCAGCAATAGAAGCAAAAACAAATCTTGGTTTACTGCTGAAAAACACTCGTTGAGTAATATAAAGCAAATTTACTTCAATTTACTACAGATAATCATATGCAGATCTGGAGTCTTTATATTTTACAGCTCGCCTTAATTTCACGTCTTCCAACTGCAGACAGTACGGACATAAAACATTTCATCATAGTGTTTCGATGGAGTCCCTCTCCCCTCTAAAAAACAAAAATCTGTTTCTCTAACAAAATATCCCACCCCAAATTCCTCATCACATTATTTAAAACACTGTTTTCCATGTCAAGGTTGCAAAACTGCACTGACATGACTAATTGAGATGTAACTGAGAGCTGCACAATGCAAAGTAGCGATGGGGGGGGGGAGAGGAGAAAGTGGAGCTGCATTTTAAAGGTCTTTGCTTAAGAGAACATAATGCAGATAAGCAGTTTAACTACACAGTGTTTGTCAGGCTGCACAATAGTTCCCAGCTCAGGAGAACAAAAGTCATTTCCTCCCCCACCATTTTGGTATTTAACATCTGAATCACCATCCTTAAGACACACACGTTAAGTGTACACACAACGTGAGCGGGAAATATTATCCTCTGCCCTCACCCACTTTGGTTATCAAAACCTAATGAGCTCCAAAATAGATACATTCCCACTATTTCGTATTAAAGAAAAGCTAGTTGCTGATCATTCGTCTAAAGCAGGCACGTCCAGCTCCCAAGAGACTGTGATCTACTCCCACTATAAAAAAAACTGGTAGTGATGTACCCAGTGTCTTTGGAGGGAGGAGGAGCATGTGTGTGTGTGTGGAAGGGGAGGATTGCCCAGAATTGTTGAGTTTTTTGGGGGGAGAAATGCCATAAATCGCTCACAACAAAATCCACAGCCAACAAACGCACGAAGCACCAATCATCGTATCCCAAATCACAATCATCAAATGCCAAACGACCGCCCACTAGAGGCGATGGAGGAACAGAGTGAGGGGGGAGGGGGCGGAGACATTCATTCCCCCGTTTTTTTAATCCCGTGAACAATAAGGATCCCGCGATCGACCACGATCACCTGGGGATCTACCTGTCAATCACGGTCGACCGGTTGAACATGTATGTCCTAAAGCATTCACTAAGTTACCCTGAAGGAGTGTCTCCACCCCATCATTCAGCCCAGACACTGAGGTCCAGCTCCAAGGGCCTTCTGGTGGTTCCCTCACTGCGAGAAGTGAGGTTACAGGGTACCAGGCAGAGGGCCTTCTCGGTAGTGGCACCCTCCCTGTGGAACGCCCTCCCATCAGATGTCAAGGAGATAAAGAACTACACAATTTTTAGAAGACATCTGAAGGCAGCCCTGTGTCAGGAAGTTTTTAACATTCAACATTTAATTATCTTTTTATATTCTGCTGGAAATTGCCCAGAGAGCTGGGAAAACCCAGCCAGATGGGCGGGGTATAAATAAAATCATCATCATCACCACCACCACCACCACCATCATCATGGGTTAGTTGGGGTTATTTCTTAGCCCCAAAACTGGTTTGTAGGTAGCCTTGGACAAACCTCTCTCTGTTAGACTCAGCACTCTTTCTGTAAAATGGAATTAACAGTCTACTGTTTGGAGAAATTTAGTGTATACTGGAGAAAAATACTGCCTAGAGCTAATGGGTCAAACAACATTAGCATTTGTGCCTATGCACAAGGATAGCCTTTGTTAAGTTTTCAAAGGGTTAACTGGGGAATGTTAAGAAGGAGAAAGGAAGAAAAATTAGAAGAACTGTGAAGGGGAAGAATGTGAAATTTGACTCTATCCAGCTTGTGTTTTGCTACACAGAGATTCAGTAATTTTTCTCATAGCAAATTATTAGAACATCAAGTTCTAGCAGGTATTTACTACCATCATCAATGCCCTTTCCTGATTGTGTGAGTTTAATGAAACTGGTACGCTATTGGCAATCAGGTGCATGCAATTCCAACAGTAAATTCAGAAGAGGAAATCAGAACGCAGGTCTCTCCCCCGTCATATTCCCCCCCCCTTGAGAATAATCTGGTTGTAACTCTGACTTTCAGAAGGACAGAATTAAATTGGACCTTTCATCTACCTAAATAGAAATATTCCTCTTTCACGCATCCTCTCCCATTCCCTACTTTTCATTTCAAGTCCATTCCACCAGAAAGTCCTCTAGCATGAGCCCTGTTGAAAAGTTCAGGAACTTGTTAAGGCCATTGCAGTATTCTGAAACGTGTTGTAGACATTCTAAGCCTATAACCAAACTTAAGTTGAGAGCCAGTGTGGTGTAGTGGTTAAGAACGGTAGTCTCGTAACCTGGGGAACTGGGTTCGCATCTCTGCTCCTCCACATGTAGCTGCTGGGTGACCTTGGGCAAGTCACACGTCTTTGAAGTCTCTCAGCCTCACTCACCTCACAGAGTGTTTGTTGTGGGGGAGGAAGGGAAAGGAGAATATTAGCCGCTTTGAGACTCCTTAAAGGGAGTGAAAGGTGGGATATCAAATCCAAACTCTTCTTCTTCTTCTTCTTCTTCTTCAGTACCTGAAACAACCGTGTCTTATTTATTTCCCTGTTTACCCCTACCTTCAGATCGCTTCCCTTCCTTTGTTATTTCCCCAGTGTCAAATTTTAGATGGTAAGCTCCTTGGGGACAGGACCTCCATAAAGCATAATGCACACCAGGGGAGCCAAGTTGCCCCCAAGATTGAGGAGGCCTGGTGCACATTGCATGTGTGTGACATCACATGCATGGAGTGATGTCACATCGTCTGGAGAAGGCCAAGCACTCTGGAGGAACCGGTCACTGTGCCACACTCACACTGTGCCGCACTGGGCCTCCTCTGCCCCCTCAACATTGAGGGGCCCCAGCCCCCTCCCAACAACTACTGAGGGGGCCAAAGACACCTCGATCCCCTAGAATTGGGGCGCCTGATCACCACCGACAATGATACACAGTGGAACTTTGGTTCTCGAATTTAATCCATTCCGGGAGTCCATTTAACTCCCGAAAGCATTCGAAAACTAAGGAGCGGCTTCCGATTGGCTGCAGGAACTTCCTGCACTCAAGCAGAAGCCATGTCAGACGTCTGACTTCCGAAAAATGTTTGAAAACCAGAACACTTACTTACGGGTTTTTGGCATTTGGGAGCCAAAACATACGAGTACCAAGGTGTTTGAGAACCAAGGTACGACTGCATAAAGAAAGAAGTGATCCTGTGACCATATTGCTTATGTTCCTGTTCTGTTTCCCCACATTTATCTGGCTCCCATGTCAAATTTCAGAGTGGAAGCTATGCTGGGGTCGCCTTCGTGTATTCTGTAAATTGCCATGCACTGATGCTATAATAAGAAAAATTAATAACAATTAATAAATAATAAATAATTCCACACTAACACCGGTGACTGAAAAGCAAAATAAAAAGTGTCCACATGACATATTATGCTAGCAGTAAGTCCTGCAACGCAGCTCTTAATATTACTTTAAACAATGAAATTATTCAGGAATCTGAGGAAATTCTTTGGAAGGGTTTGCTCGCTGGATTCCCCTAAGTCACAAAATGAAATACCACACGCAAGGAGAAATACAGTTCAGTTGCATAGTTCCATCTTGCATATGCAAATATCACAGCCCAATCTTATGTCAGCTTGAAAAGATAATGTCATGCAGAAAATTAAGACCATCTGATGAAACAATGTTATGAAATGTGGTTGGACAGAGCGGCTCGTGGCATGTAACAGTTTCCACACCAAAACACAAGAGTCTGTGCAAGAAAACCTCAAATTCTGAACACTTCAGCAGAATGCAGTTTATTCATTGAGGGACAGCTGGTGTGTGTTTATACGTGTGTGTCTGCTAGTTAGGACAAGGTTGCACAGTATTTGTTAATTCAGTCTTGATGCGGAAAATGTCTCGTGTCTCAGGCTATTCAGTTTGTGAATTTCTGGGCCAAACTATGTTACAAGCTCAAACCCTGGTCTACCCCAATTGCATACCAAAGATCAGGGAGGGGAACAGGTCCAATTTTTTTTAAGAGAAAAGAAAGCTAACCTGTCTCCTTCTGACCCACAGCTGGGCATGGGAGATAATTTCATTTGGTGCATTAAGTGAACAGACCAAATTCATAAATATTTTTTTCATTTGAGGCAGACCCCAACATTAAGCAAATAGGTCTGCTGTAAAGGTAAAGGTAAAGGGACCCCTGACCATTAGGTCCAGTCGTGGCCGACTCTGGGGCTGCGGCGCTCATCTCGCTTTATTGGCCGAGGGAGCCGGCATACAGCTTCCGGGTCACGTGGCCAGCATGACTAAGCCGCTTCTGGCGAACCAAGCAGCACACGGAAACGCTGTTTACCTTCCCGCTGGAGCAGTACCTATTTATCTACTTGAGGTGCTTTCAAACTGCTAGGTTGGCAGGAATAGGGACCGAGCAACAGGAGCTCACCCCGTCGCGGGGATTCGAACCGCCGACCTTCTGATCGGCAAGTCCTAGGCTCTGTGGTTTAACCCACAGCGCCACCCTCATTCCACAGGTCTGCTGTAGCTTCCATCTATAGTTTGGTCCTCATCTGGTGGCAATTTGGGGTGGGGGTGGGGAAGCTATTTTCTTTGGATTTATTTAGCCCATCCTGTGGGCAAGACAAGAGGAAACAGAGAACCTGGGGCTCCCGCATGAAACAGCAGGCCGCTTTCGCCCCAATAATGTATAGTAAAACAAAATGTCACAATAGCCAACCCACCCCAAGACAGCAGCAAATAAAACAGAATGCGGCAGGGATGCGCTAAGTATTATTTGGAAAGGAAATAGGCAGAAGTAGGACCCGGCGCTTGATTCTAAAAGTAGTAGCTACACATTTGCCAGAATGTCTCCTTCCGCCACGCTAACCATCCCCACTGTCACTATTTTTTAGGAATTTCCATTTTGCTCGGCCAGCCCACCTGACTCTGGGGCCTTGCAGATATTTTGGACTACAGTTCCCATCAACACCAGCCAACACAGTGCTGCTGACTGGTGCCATTGGGAGTTGTAGTCCAACATGCCTGCACAGCATCAGGTTGGGGAATGCTGACCTAAAGAATTTAACACGAATGGCAAAGGCTTGTGGAGAACAAACAGGAGAGGCTAAAACACAAATATTTCGTTGCTACATTCCAGCAATCTCTTTCTGAAAGCTGATGAAAAGGCCTGACAGGCCTTTATTGGAACATAAATTAACTGCACCAGAGCCTCATTTCAAGAGTTATTTTGGAGGAGGGGGGCAGGAAACCTATACAATTAGTTTGGGACTATCAAAGCAATTCTAGAGTCCTTTAGTGGCACGGTGCTTATCTGCATTCACTCTCTTTCTCCTTCCCGCCATAAAATGAAATAGAAGTAAACATTCCCATAATACTGCATTATTTACCACTGGTAGTTTGCTAATGTTAGAATCACTGAATTAATAGCATCACTGCTGCTAATATACGCTCAATAACGAGTTGGCATGCAGAGGCAAAAATCCCTATTCATTAACATTGCCTCACCTTCACATCTCTCCCTTTAGAAATTAATCCGTTCCCCCAAATAAACTCACTTGCTCGCCATTTGCATAATCCAGTTATCATTCTGGAGAATCCCATAAAAGGGCCTTAAATATGAGCTGTAGTAGCTGCAAAATTGTCTCAAGTGCCACTGCCAAAAACTCAGATTAATCTCAAATTAGCAGCTATGTTTGAAAACGCAGGCATATATTTGTCTTTTCTTCTTACTGCTATTAATTCTGACCCAGCCACTAGTTGAAGTGGTCATGCAAACAACAAATAACCCTGTTTAAAGTAGGTCCACGATTAATAAAGTTACTAGGTGTACTGGAAGAAGCAAAGATCACCAGTGTTGAAACAATGATTCTTCAACATCAACTTCAATGGACTCGTCATGTTGTGCGGATGCCCGATGATTGTCTTCCAAAGCAACTACTCTATTCTGAACTTAAAAATGGCAACTGTAATGCTGGTGGTCAACATACGAGGTTTCAAGACTGTCTCAAGGCAAATCTAAAAAAATGTAGTATAAACACTGACAACTGGGAAACACTGGCCTGCGAGCACTCCAGTTGGAGAACAGCCTTTACCAAAGGTGTCATGGGCTTTGAAGACACTCGAACGCAGGATGCAAGGGAGAAACATGCTAGGAGGAAGGCATGCTTGGCAAATCCACACCGTGATCAACTCCCACCCGGAAACCAATGTCCCCACTGTGGAAGGATGTGTGGATCCAGAACTGGCCTCCACAGTCACTTACGGACTCATTGTTAAAACCGTGTTTATGGAAGGCAATCTTCCTCTGCTACGAGTGATCGCCAAAGAAAAGTTACTAGATCATTATTGTGAAATGTTCACATGTTGGTGCGTCACTTCCATTTGTAGAATGGGAAGTTCAACCACCATCTAAAAATGAGGAAGCAGTTATTCTTGACTCCTCCTTCAGTAAAGACCAGAAATTTGTACCTCTCTCCTTCTCTGCTTCATCATATTGGAAGAGGAAATCCCTCCATTTTACATTTTACCATAATTTTGTATTGAGACTTGAGTCTAGTGATTACTCTTGGCTACCAAACGGATAATTTTTGAACTTTAGTTTACTATTCTTATATTGATGTAAGGCAAAGGCATTGGCTTGATTTAGTGCTGGCAAGGCATTAATGAAAGTGATAGCCCCAATCTGCTCACCAAGCTACAATTCCAGAGTGATTTAATGATTAATCCTTCTTTCCTGGGAATTGCAACTCTGTGAGGGGAATCGGGGTTTTCAAACACCAATCAGTATCCTTAAGAAACTGCAGTTCCCAGGATTCTCTGAGGGAAGCCATAACTTCTAAAGTGGCATGAGAGTGCTTTCGGTTTATGGTATGGTTGTGGCCTTATATACTGACACATGTAAATGACACAGAAGCTGTGTTTCCTTCTCATATGCACAGAAGCACCATCCCAAGCCAACTGCTGCTTTCGTTTTACTACTTAAGTTTTTCATTTATCTCAGGTATCTTTTGTACCTGAGGTTTTATTTTGTTCTTGTTGTTTTTAAAAAAGCAAAGTGTGCATTGACTTTTAGAAAGAGATAGATTCTTGCACCTTTCGCTGTTAGATGTTTCACTGTTTCTCCATCTCATCATTCAGCTGTTTCTTCTGGCAAAGCCAGAAACCAGGAAAGAGTCATCGAGTAAAAGAAAACCAATAAATTCTGAGCAATTTGCTGCTAGTCCTGTTGTCTTAGTCCAAATTGATCCTTTATTTACTTCACCCAGAAATGTTTCTGGTGACAAGTCCATCAATTCACTACCAGCCTAGATTAAATGCTAATAAACCAAATGTAAAAAACAAACAAACAAAGTTAACCTTTTCATTATGGCTCTAACCAAAGGCACCAAAGAACTAAATTTTAGCATGTGCAAAATTTGGAATTTCTTTCTTTTCCCTTTAAAATTTGCAAATTATGCAGGGATTGTGAGTATTTGCATTTTCATAATACACAACTCGTGGAGTGAAATGACAGAAGCAGCTAGAAAATATTATTCTGGAAAACAAACAAGGAGGAAGGTGAATTCTCTGTAGAATGAGGACATAATGCTATTTGCCACAAGCATTTTACAGCAAATCAAAGAATTTGAATGGATCTGAAAGATGAATTGGTCCATAGAGAACTAATGTAAGTCTCTCCAGATGTTGTTGGACTTCCATACCTGACCTTTGGCCATCCTGGCTGGAACAGATGTGAGATTAAGTTCAACAACATATGGAGTACTCCTGGTCTAGTCCACCCTTTATTGATGTAGGAAAGCCTCTAAAGGTAACTATCCAGCTTCAAATCTTCTAATGAAGGACAGTGGGGCCCCCCATTTTTAAAACAGAGAGAATTGCACTGCAAATTTCAGAAATGGCTGTGTTTTCATTCACACTTTTTTTCCAGGAAGTGTGAATGTCTCAAGTTCACCTTGCAATGTGAATTGAATCGAATTTCTCCCCCCAATCCTGGCTTCCCATAGGTATCTGCTTGGCTATTGCTGGACTAGATGGTCTGATGCATCCTAGTTGGCCCAAGAGATTTCGCTGCCTGAAGAGATGGAGCAGCGAATGGTACCCTCCCATCCGTAAGTCGACTTGCATTAGTAATCAAGACCAGACGAGGCTGATGTTGTTTTGCACCTGAGGCAGAAACCACAAGTACCTCTTTCCCCTCCCTGTCAGAAAAAAACACAACAACAATAAAGTAAACAATGAACAATTTTCACCCCTTTCATGACACTCCAAACCACCTGCCTAAAGTGGCAGCCCCTCATTCTGCAAAATGGCAGGGTGGACCCAGCGGGAGAGTGTGGAAATGAACACAAGTTGTTTGGAGACTCTATGGTTATATCCAAGGCACTGTGAAGAGTTACCATGGATATCTGTCACCATGGAAAATTCCTCAAAGATGAAGGGGGCAAGGTCAGCACACATGTAATGTACATTGTGTTCCTCAAGCCACTTTGAGCTCACTGAGAACTATTGTCTATCCCCATTCATGAGGGTGGCTTTTAAAAAAATAAAAACCCATGTTGAGAATGAGATGAAAAGAAAAACCTGAATATTTTTCTCCTTTTAATCTCCAACCGAAGTACCTACAATGTGAAACCAAGCTACCCTCGGGGCACTTTGCTACATTTATTAGAAACCAAAGATTAGAACCATTTTATGGAAATTAAAGATAATGTGGAACATTTGTCAACCTCACAGCCACACAGAAATGTGGAACAGCATCACGAAAAGCTTCTCAGACAGCATGTAAAATGGATTCAGCCCAGCTAGTTGGTTGTGGCTACCCGTGTAGCATAAGTAACTTTTAAAATTGGCCACTTCTTTCACTGCTGAACCACTATCACCTCCTGAGTTCTGCTGATGAGTGAGTTGGGGCTTTTCCATGTTATACATCCCAAACAAGTGCGAACTGCATTTTAGATACAGTAATATCTGTAGTTTCAGCAGTGGTATGGTTAGGTGATTTTAGGCTCTGAACTTTCAGAACAATCCTAACTGCAGAAATCTGGTTACCTCTATCCCAAATTATTTTCAGGAGTGGGGCCACTGCTGGCTGAGCCAACCCAAACCTGACAGAGTGAAAACAAGCCTTTAGAATCCAGTTTGACATACACCACTCTTTTGGGTGTAAGTTTTGCTGGGTTGCTAGATCATAGGACTGACCTGAAAGAGCTAAATCATTTTAGACTCAGGAATTAATAGCTTTCTCCCTCAATCATTCCATCGCATCCTTGAGATGATAGTCACTGTATTTGGAGAGCCTCCTGTTCATTTTGCTGAATGGGGCTCTGGACTTATGCCCCAAAGTCCTCCTGCCCCAAGACACTGCTGCTCTTGTAATCATAGAGCTGTAGAGTTGGAAGGGACCCCAATAATCACCTAGTCCAAACCCCTACAATGAAGGAATCTCAACTATAAAATCTTGTAAGCCTGAGTCCATTCTGAGCTTCGGCCCACCTGACCTTCACCCTGTAACTGTTGGCTACTCGTGCAATGAGGCCTCCCGCTGCCACCGCACCACCGGAGCGCGATTTCTGTTCTCATCCTGAAGCAAAGTTCTTAACCCGAGGCACTATTTCTGGGTTAGCAGTGTCTCTAACCTGAAGCGTATGTAACCTGAAGTGTATGTAACCCAAGGTACCACTGTACTCAGCTTTCACTTGCCTAGTATGAAACCCAAAAGGACATTATCCCTCCCCCACAAGGTTTCCAGTACTTCTACTTCATCAACCAGTTCCTCCTTGTTGGTCAGGATCAGGTCCAAGACACGTGATCCCCTAGTTGCTTCTTCCACCTTCTGGGAAATGAAATTGTCAGTGAGGCAATGGGGAAAATTGTTGGACCTTACATTCTTGTCAGAGTTTGAGTTCCAACAGGTAGCTGAAATCTCCCATGATTTCCTCTTTTCTCAGTGCCTCAGATCTTTTGAAGATGCAGACAGATTCTCATGTGGCTTGACGCCTAGCACGTGGTCCTGCCACCTTCACAATTTTTGCCTGGTCCCCCCCCCCATGATGTTGAGCAGGAAATACATATTGTGATGATGTCAGAGCATGGGGCTAGAGAAGGAGAGGTGGAAAACACACCCAAAAAGGTGCTAGTTTCAGTGGTATCTCCAAGTCTCCTTGCAGTTCTGCCCCTTCACAGGAGAGGGAACAGTGACGACAACAGCTGGCATACAGGAAAGTGATCGGTTTGACTGCAGGATCACTCCCCTCCCCCCCACAAAAAATACAGTCCAGGAGGGTCTATTGTTCTGCTTTCCTCCAGCTGCTTACATCTGTCCATGCTGTAATCTAAACAGTTCTAATAAATCAGTGCAATAAGCTAACGTAGCTAATATCTACCCACTAATAAGACTAGAGAAAAGTTCAATTGTGGCCATTTTGTCTTCTTCCCTGTGATCTATCATTCGATACCAGAAAGAAACAGACGTGGGGTGGGGGTGGGGAAGAAATGTGTGTCAAATTAAATGTATAAACATTTAACAAGGTGTAAGTAAAGTCATCTGTCCCACGTACAAATCAGTGCAGGGAGAGATACAATGTGCTGCGCTGAAACACAAGGTTTATTACTTAATGACCCTCGTTTTATATTCCTCACAGCTTAAGCACAGGTTTTGTACTGTTCAGGCAATAAAGGAATCTCCTTGTGTCATAAATCACATTCCGATCTTTAGCCAACCGACTCCAAAGTATATCATCACTTCATTATACCAAGGAATTCTTAAGAACAAAAACTGCACAATATCCGCAGAAGGGACAACTTTCCCAGGGCAAGTGAAGACTTGGAGCTTGATGTTACGGGAGACAGTCTGTCTCTCCTTCTCTCTTGTGATAAGATCTAGTGCAGAGGTGGGGAACCTCCAAAAGCTTCCCTTCAAGCCTCTCTTTAGCACCCCATGGAACTCTCCCGAAGCCATGACTCCACTTCAGGCCATGACCCCCCTTGGCCCTGCTCTACCCCCTCAAGTGCTTTTGATTGGCTGGAAAGTGCCTTTGAGCACTGATAATCCCTCACACTTACCTGGATGGAGTAGGCAGAGATGCGGGGCGTTGACTGGTTGGACACAGAGGAATGGTGGGAGGAACCAGCTGGGGTACCACCAGGAGAAGGAGGCTCAGAGCCTGGGGAGTGGTGATGAGACAATGATGAGTGGGCAGACAGAGAAGACAAGGAACAGGAGGTGTCAGAAGCTGAAGAGGAAACAGGGTTTAGTGAGCAGGGAGAGTATGTGGCAGAGAGGAGTCCAGAATCAGAAACAGAAGCTGAAGCAGGCTAGTGGGAGAAGGGAGGCCAAGAGGCAGAGATGAGTCAGGCTGGAGAAGAGTCATGGGTGTTTTCCCCTCCTGCTGTGACAAGCTCCCTTCTCCCCCCACCTTGTCTCCCAGAACCAGAAGCGGGCTGAAACGGGCAGAGCAGTGGCAGACTGCAACTAGATGCAGTCTCAGATTGCTTGGGAAAAGCCCTGGAGAGGAGGAGGCTTGGATGGCTACATGTGCTGGGTTCATACCCAAGGCAAGGAGGGAGCGATTCCCTCCATATCCTTTTGCTGGAGAGCCACAGCCTAGGGAGCTGAAGAGATGCTTTCCTACGATAATTAGATAAATCCTCACCTGCTCACATTCCTTTGAATTTGGTTAATTGGGTTAATGCTTGTTTGCAGTTCCTCCAGTTTGTTATATTTTAATAAATATAACCTTATTCCAATTCTGTTTCCTTTTTGAGTGTGGGAGCACGGTCTCATCCCAGCTTAATATTGATCCATAACACAAACTGTTATGATTGGTTTCTTTATAAAATAGAATAAAAAACTTTACATCTAAAATAAATAATTGTCTAAGCAATCAGGATCCAGATGCAAAAGAAGGCTGTCATTAGATTTTTATTAGCGAGCACTAAGCGCCCCAGTTGGGAACTTCTATGAATTTCTGAACAAAAAGGACTTCTGATAGTGGTAGTATGATGATAATTCTAAATTTCCTCTTTGCAGCTGCAGTTGATCCCCAGTATTTGCTAAAATCTCTCTTTTTTGTGACTTAACAGTTATTGGCTCAGCTACTATATTGCCTTAGAGCTCTTTTTTTCCTGTGGAACCATGAATTAATTCCACATGGCAATACGACTCCCCCTACTCAACCTTTTCCTTGAGGTGGTTATAAAACGTCTGTAGAGAGCAACAATTTTTATTCTACTTAATAACAACTTCTATAAGGGCACGAGTTTTAGTAGAGTTTAAGTACAAAACACACCATCTCAACTAGCCCTTTTATGTTACAAAACTTCCATTAAACTAGGGCAGGAACATTCATTTTACGCAAATATTCCTTAAATCAGGGTGTTGTTTTGGTTTATTTTATTTTTTGCGGTTCGTACACCTGTAATTTGTATGAAAATCTTGAGAGACATCAAAACTTAGACACGTGCTTTTGCTTTTAGGCAGCTACTTAAAACTTCTATTTTTAAGAAGGCTTTCCCTGAAAAATGACTCAGGCATTTTATCTTGCATATCGTGTAGACTATTGTAACACAATGCTTTCAAGATCTGTTTTTTAGACTGTAGCATATACTTTATTTTTACTATGCACATGCTGTTCTTTTGATGGCTTTGTTGTACACAGCTTTGAAAATATTTATCTGACAAAGTTGCCTAGCCAGTGGGATTTACCAAGTGCTTAACTTCGGCTGCATTGTGCCTGCGAGGAGGAAATGCCACCCCTAAAATTCTGCAAATGCATGCCCATTTGCTAAATGAGGAATCCCAGAGTTAGAAGGTTCCAAAAGCCTATTGGTAGTTAAAGAAAGGCTGACAACATGGCTGCGACAACTACACTCCAGTGAAAAATGACCTTATTTATGATAGCAAATTATGCCACATGGGTGTGGCTATTCCGACTTTTCCCCAGTGGTAGATTCAAGGAATTCACAGAAATGCAAAGCGCATCCTAAAGCTAATCAATTGCACCAGCATTGTCTACTCAAAATCTTAGCTAAAAGTTCCAGAAACGTAAAGCCACTCTTATTTAAGGTTTGGATGCCTCACTCTTAAGCACTTGCAACCTTGGCTCCAGGTCGGGCTCCAGGTTTGAAGAGCCCTGGGCAAGCTGTTCTTGGTGAGTCCCCTCCCTATACTAGGAGAGCCTTTCTTATTTCTAGGTGGGCAGGCAGACCTTTTTATCCATAATGATGATGGGGAAGTGCTCTATTGAGCTCTAGGCAATGCCTATGAACTCTGCTCCCTCCTCCAGGCTTATTTGCCACTGCCCAGGCCTACTGTGGATTCAAATGCCATTCTCAAAATCCTGTCCCCAAAGCAGGCAGACTTCAGGCAGAAGAAATAAGCCTGGAGAGGCCAACCAAGCAAGATGGAAATGATCACCAAGAGAGGGCCATACAGAGGATGCATAAACCAAAAGAACTTGAATACACAGCAGCTTCTGCAGAGAGAGAGAGAGAACTCTGCAAGGGTCAGCTGTTTGTAATGCAAAACTGAAACTGAAACCACAGTGCCTGAGAGGTGACTCTGGCAGTTCCTGTTATGGCAAGCCAGCAGGGCCAACAAATTACATGCATAGCAGAGTGCGTTGGCAGAGAGATGGGCAGGAGGAGGGCATGGGAAGCCAAAGGAAGTTTGCTTGTTGCAGGACAAAGGCGCTGAGACAGGAAAAGGTAGCCAGTCAGGTGGGGAGCACAGCCAATAGAAAAATAGGGGCTGTAGCAATAATGGGTGAGCAGAGTCTACAGCCAGACCTAGGCAGTCTACACCATGTTGTGCTCTGGCAAAGCTTGCAAGGGTCACTTGCATGCCCATTTTGTCCAAATGGTCAGGCTGGCTGTGGCTTTGACCTAGAGGAAGTAGTCGTGTACACTTCCAAGTCACAAGCCCTGAGCATGTGTGTGTGAAGTGAGCCAAGCATGTTGGCATTGCCAGTTTGGGGGTTGCATTATTAGGCTATCCAGGAATGTGAGAAAATCCCAATATTTAAAATTTGACACTGCATGCAATAACAGTCCCCACCAGAAAGCATGAATATGCTGTAACACAATGCAACAAAAAATAAAAATAATTTTTTTTTGTTATGATGTGCCTTTTTGGGGAGGTGTTTAGTGTAGCCTCACATGACGGACACTAATTATTGTGGCACCTTATTGGCAGCAGCTGCTGGACAGAAAAGGCCATGTGTAGGATCCAAACAAGTTCTTAGTTTTGTCTCCTGCTTCCTTCTATAATCTCAAGTTTATTTATGGCTAGCCGAAGCCGGATGTCAAATCTGGGTCCCTCAGAACAAAATCTTAATAATTAACTGGCAAAACTGAACATGATCGTTTCTGACACACCTACACTGGTAATTATTGCTTTGAGGCCATTTACTAATGAAATTAATGTATTCATTGCCCTAACAAATTAGCATAACTCATACATAATGCCCCACATTTCAAGACCTTCCTAGGAAAACAACACTTAATAGTGCAGAGTGAAATGGCAAGGGCATGGCAGAGAGGCAGCCTGCTCTGAATGACTGCATGTTAAAAGCCGCCATGACTAAGAGAGTATTATAAAGCAGAATGTAAACACAGTATGGGTAATAATACCATTAACAGGGTCACCAAAGGCATACTGTTCATTATCATTTTTGCACTTCAAAAAATATTCAGATCTTATGACGGTAGTAACCACAAAATTTAATAAGCTTGCTACTTCTTGCTGCTACATAGCAGGAAAATCATTCTTTGCAGAAGCAGTTACTTCTTCCCCATTTCATTGATAATGATTACATGGGTGATGTTTCTCCTCTTAGCAGGAAGAACGTAACATGTCTAGGATCATTAAGGAGAGCGAAAACACAGTAGATTGGTCAATGATATAAAAATGGTAAATGTTAATTCTAGGATCAAGGAACTTATGGGTTAAGAGGAGAGTTTAGATGCTTACAAATTCAGTAATGTACCCAAAAGCATGGAAATTAAATGTGTGGGTTAACTTACATGCTGTGGAAGTGTTCTACATGTAAACACAACCAACTCGTCACCCATGGCACCTTGTCAAATGCACAGGCCTCCAGCAAATATATACAAGTCACTTGTTGCCTGCTGGAGGATAGTTATTTGTTGCCTTTGGGGGTGAATGTCATTTCTCAATCCTAAAATAAGCATGGAGAAATCAAGCATGGAAAACTGACTGCCGTTCCTCTGCTGCGGCACACAAGGCAGTGTTGGGAAACATGCATTTATTTCTTAATCCATTAAAGATGTTCAATCAATCATTAAAAACACACACAAACACACACAAGCAGACAAACACTGTAAGAGTCAATGTGGTGGAGTGGTTGCAGTGTTGGTCTAGGAGGAGGGCGAGACAAGGACCATGTTCAAATCTCCATTCACTCCATCAGTGAATGCTTGTTTACTGGAGGTCTCAGATGCAACTCCTGACATCTCTGGAAGGTAAAGCTCTAGGACTGGGGGAGGAGATTAGTATGAAGACCTGGAGAGCCTCTGGCCATCAGGGTGGACGATATTGACCTAGATTGACTAGTGGCAGCTTCTGATGTTCTTGTTCCTCATCACTGCAAACAATGCTGTCAGCCTGGGCTTTCACTTGTGGATTGAACAGATACAAAGGATTTTTAGCACATTATATGTGTTAATTGGCTTCCCGTGCCACGATGTCTGTGGCCTCTCCACAATCCTTTTTATAGCGTATTCATGGTGATCTATGCTCATGATGCTATGGGGGCGGTCATACATGAATCCACTTTCAATGTTGTTTACAATGGCAAAGGTTTCAGAGCAGTCACCTTACTTCATTTCCAATTGGGGCCTGTCCTATAACTTCCTCCTGAAACACTGTAACTTTTTTGTGTGTCCCATTTTCATTGCCTCTGGATAGCAATGGTGTGTTAGTATTGGGGAAGCATTGCAGAACAAACAATAAAGCAGAACAAACCTGCCACTAATGCACTCTTATTGCGGCAAGAGCATGTTGCAAAAGACACCCACAATAAAACACCAGTCTGGAGGGGTCCTCTGTCATCCAGAGCTGTTTTTCGAAGAACCACCATTAAGTTTCACTTTGCTCTGACCTCACTTTTTGCAACACTTCATGCCTCTGATGAAGCAGAGTGGAGTCTGTGATAACTTATGCCACAATTTTGCTAGTCTCTAAGATGCTACAGGGCTCTTTGTTATTCTGTGCATATTTATTCAAAAATAAGTCTCACTGGCTTCAGTGGGGCTTACTTCCAGGCGGATAGGATTGTGGCCAAAATCACCATTCAACAAAATTAAGAAAATAAGAATCAGAAACCCATCTTTATAAGAGCCTCAAAGAATTAATCAGTCACTGCCCATGCTGTGAAAGGCACACTGAAATAACAGCAATTTGAGCTGGTGTCTGAGGAAGGGTAAGGAAGGAGCTGATCAGATATTCCAGTGCAAAGAATTCAGTAATATGCACAGATGAACCAGGCTAAGCTGTCTGAAACTTGAACCAAAGGGTGGGGGTGTGACTTCTCTGGTGTAGGCATAAAGTGCTGGGCCATAAGGGAACATCTGAAATACAGAAGAATCCACATTTCAAAGACCTTGCTATGTTAAAGGTCACTTAACTGCGTCAAGTGGTCCGTTTTCTATCCAACAGTAACAGATTTGAGAAGGAAGTTGACAATTCTCTTCTCCATTACTCTGGAACGAAAGAACTCCCCTTTGCACAACGCCGACAATGAGATGCAGAGTTTTTATTATTCTTCCAAACTCAGCCCATTTGCAAATCTGTATCATATTTCACAGAACTCCAGAATAGTTTCTTGATTAAGATGCTGCATTTTATCATCCATCATGACTTACATGCCCAGACATTCCTACACCCACCACATTCTTCTTGGGTGATGAAACTGTAGTCTTCCAACAGCAAACAACAACAAATGGGACTAGTGACTACTGTCTCTTTTGCCTTTCCATTGCCCAGAGGACAAAAGTATGTCTCAGAGGTCTTCCAGATCACACTGTATACCAATTTGAACGCTTACATTCGAATCAACAACATCAGTTTGCTAACACATAGAGGGAAAGGAGGGTTTGAATGACTATTCTTGGACTCTGAAAAAGTACTCCCTTCGAACAAAGTAAGGGTGGAATGGAGAATTCACTAGGATGCTTTTACTTATGAATCCACTAACAAAATGAATCAAGGATTATTGTGAAATAAAGCAGTAAGGGTTGGGATTGTGCAACTATTGACGCCCTCATACGTTCTACTAGTTCTGGGGTGAATTGTGGTTCTGGTAGGAATGACTGCACAATTGTTTTCTCCATGTTGTGCTTTACTTTTGGCAGTTGCTGCCTGGGCCCAGTAATACCGCTACACAGATGCAGCACCAAAAACAGTCTGCTACCCAGGAAGGATAGGATGGAGAAATGGAACATAAAAACATAATTAGTTTGTTTTGCTTCCCATCCAACATTTAGGCTTTGTTTACTGTACTGAGATTATATCTGAGATGTGTGGTAGATATATTTTGTCCACGTACCTAGGGAAGGGGTCACCCACCTCTGCTTGCTCATTTGTAAGTTTCTCAGGTGCCACAAGATTCTTTGTTATCCTGTACATATTTATTCAAGAATAAAATGTCGCCTTGTTCAATGGGGCTTACTATCATCTTACCTACTTGTTGCACTATAATCTGGGTGTCAGAAATAATTTCTGAGGAGAGTTAATGTGCAACCAAATTGAGACACAGGTGAGCATCCTGCCTTAGGAACACGGGTCTAGGGATGGGTGAATCTGTCAATTTCAGTTTCTCTCAGTTTCTCATTTTCCTGGTCTTCAGTTCCCCACATTTCCACAGCAATTTGCATTGTTAAAAGAGTCCTCACAGAAATTCATCAGCTCCTAGTACACACATTTGCGCCATTTTACCTAATACACAATCTTGGAAAGCAATGTAACACGCGCCCATATTTTTTTGGTTTCACCAATATGCACCTTTTTGTGGAAGAAGGTCCTCAAATATATCCATTGGCTGGAGAAACGCATTGCCAAATTTGGGGAAGTGTGAGTGTCAAAGGACAGCTTCACTTTGGCTTGCATAGTTTCAGGAAGTGAGAATTCAACAGGTTCCCCTTAAAATGTGAACCGAACCAAATCCCCCCACCATCCCTACATGAGGCCAGACATGATGGTCCTTCCTGCAGTGCCTTAAATGTAGCTCTTGCAGTGGCTTTCTGTAAATATTATCGTTGGTAATCACTATAACAGTTTTCTGTCTTTTCCCCATCTAGACTGTAATGAATAGGATGAGCCTTTGTTCACGAATGTTCCTTCCTTTGAGTGGATTTAATGACTTCACATTTTGTAATTTACTTGAGCACTGGAGGTTTATTAAAACAGAGCATTGAATTGACCCACATACCTGTGTCACAGGGCTGTTGTGGAGTTTCATAATGAGATGTTTGCAAAGCGGGGTTTTTTCTAAGTGAAAAGTGCTAAGTATCTTTATTGCAGCGCGATAGAGATCACAGAACACAAGTGAATTAGTGCTAGGCATTAATCCTTATAAGGGTAAACATACCACGGGCAAAATAACATTGCAGTTATTTTTTTTCAAACATCCAGCACTTCATTAAGTACCACATAGGGTTATATAACTCTGTGAAGGCATAACTATGCAAAGTTTATAATCACAACAGGGAGAAAAAATGTTCTCACGGATTTTGCTTCTACGCAGAGAAGCAGGCCACACAGAGGTCCTGCAGCTCAATGGAGCTAGACCCTCTAGACACAGAAAAAGACAAGAGTTGCCTACTTGGACTTTTTCCAAAATTAACTCCTAATGCAGAGATCACAGCTGTCCCTGCCAAAACTGTGAGTGCAGTTGGCCCGTTGGGAGTAAAAGATCTACAGCATGAAGTCATCAGACTCAACTGGATTTTCATAAACTGATAACCAGGATTTTGCATTTTAAAATACTTTTTGTTGGCAGTTTTAATCTGTTTCTTGTCCAGTAGGTCCTGCTCAGTCTTAGTTGTGGTGAGCTCTTTAGGCATTTCACCCTAATATTAGAGGCCAAATTCTGTACCATGTTGCCCCATGCAGCAAAATATATTGAGGTCCGCATATATAACTGAGACTCAAATCCTAAATACACCTTCCTGGAATTGAATCTCATTAAACTTCTGTGCAGACATGCACAATCTTGCACTGCCAGAGCCACTTTCTGAACAACTCAGGTTCAGAAACCATGGGTTTAAGCTGATTTCTTTCAAACTAACCACAGTTAATGTTAACGACAGTTTCTGGTGTGGATGACATGCTGAACAAATGTAGAAGCAAACATTTCAAACTGCTCCTCCTGGCCAGATGAGAGGAAAAGCATGCAAGCAATTGAAGCTAGGCTTGTTTACATCTTGCTACACCATAGTTTAGCTGGACACCTGAATGCAGCAACTGAATCTAAACAGAGGTGTGCTTTTGGTTCTGCTGTTATGTTGTGCATTATCTTCTCTTCTCCTGATAATGGTCCAGTGAGTCTGATGGTCTTGAAGATGGAAAAAAACTAGTTTCTTTATACATCCATCTGTAGCTTTTTCTATATATGATTGAAGTTCTTTGCTACTTTCTTTCAGGGCAGTGGTTGTGTGCAACTTGACCTCCACAGCATGGCTCTGTAACAGTACATACAGAGTTGCTGTCGAAAGCCCCTTGCTCTTTTTCAAATGTATTTTCATGGGTTAAAACAAAAACAAAAACTGGCCTAATCAACATGTGTTGCCTTTTAGAACTTCTATTTTGAACATCTATAGCTCAACAAGACTTCTGAGTTTAGAACCTTTGGAAATGCCATCTCTGTGAGATTCACAAAGCTTCTAAGATTATTATTCACCCAGAATTTTGCTCTTGAAGCAATTCTATTTATGTGTGAGAAGAAGACACAGATGCTGATCAATCAAAGATGGAAGCAGTGCAATCACAAGACTCCAACCTCCTGAGTCTCCTGTATAAAACTTTGATATCTAGCACTTAAAGCAAATTCAATCCAGACAACTTTAATTCAGAACACTACCAACTGTCCATGTCTGTGACCCCCATTTTGACTTACAGAAGACCACCCTATACATTGCATACAGGTCCCCAGGTTTAAAGCATTGTTCTTTTAAGGTGCTACATTACCATCTTGGATTGTGCCCCTTAATCAACCATTAGTACAAGCCAATACATCAACTTCTGTGCGAGGAAGTGTGGCTTACTGTCATTGCAGCAGTTATGGCAGATCAAGTTTGACTGTTACAAAACACCAGCCGTTTTATTTGTTCCTGTACAATTGTTTTTAATCCCTTAACTTTCTTAGGTATTGGGCTGCATCTTCTTCCCTCCCTTCTCCCATCCTTTGTCTACAGAAGAACTGATGTATCCTTACTCATGTAAATAACATCCAGATGAATAATCATGGATGGCATCCAAGATAGACATGTCAGGTGAAGTAAACATTCTACAGCAGAACAACCCCTTAAGCTATTCCTTTGTAATATTCTTACCTGCGTCTGCCACAACGATTCTTTCACATGATGCACCTCTGAAAGGAGCATTTGATGGCTGAAGTGCCATTTGAATTAGGGAATTACACGGTGAAGAGCAAAGACCTTCTATCAAGAATTGCGAAAACAATGCTACCAAACACATAGGAACCAGAGGCCCTGCTTTTCACAGATGCAATACAAGTCATGTGTGACTTCTTTTTCAATATGCACTAGGCCAATGCGATAATGCAAATGGATCTGTTGTTGGTACAGACTATTTTCATCTGTTTTGTGTTGACACGGAAGCAAGGACTGCAGACAAATGGGCATTTGATTGGCCCCAGTGACAGTAAGATGTTTGGCTAGCTGGGCCACCAGCCTGATCTGGCAGACTCCTGTTCTTATGCACATTTTTTAAAAGTGTGGAACTGTGCTCCTGATGCAGTTTGAAGCACTTTGACCAAGATGACCATATTAGAATACTAAAACAAAGGGACACTGGCCAAGCAATCAGCATTTCTACTGGCCACCAAAGATGTTGCTGGGTATATATACCTGTGATTGATAAACAAATTAATTTGTCCACATGTGCGTAACCAGGGGCAGTCTAGACTGCTCAGCTAGCCAGGAAAAAAAATGTGGCTCTCTATCCATTGGGAAGCATGTGTACATGTTTTGAATGATTTCAAAAATATCAATATATAAAATCCCCACACCAGCACAAACAAAATAAAATAATCTGCATTATTAACAGAATATGCACATCAAGACCATTTGTGACACATTGAAGCACTTTGGGTGGTATTCAACTAAATAATTGCAGGAGTGGAATGACTTCTGCCTGTGAAACATGTCCTTCCCTCCTCTCCTCCCATCAGCCACCCTATGCCATCCCCAAATATGCTTCCAAAAGTTTGGGGAACCCCCAGAACAGATTTAGGTGCTGTAGGATGAAAAGAGTCTTCTGAGCAAGGGGAAATCCTTGCACTAATAGGCCCATTGACTTAGTACTACATTGAATTCCACCCATTATCTACCATATCATAGTGACCATCACAACAATCTTAAAATGTAAGCCAGTTCTGTGATTTATATATGATGCAAACTGAGGATGAAAGACGAGTGACAACATCATCTAGTGGTTTTGTGGTTGAGTTCCTAGTTCTTAGCTCATAATACATTTGACTAGCTCTCAGGTTAAAAACAGTTTCATTTTACTCTTAATCAGAAGTTTTATGAAGAAATGATGCAAGTAAAGAATAATAATGAGTGACTTACCTCGGCTGTACACACTTTGCACCTTGGAGCACCTTCACCCTGAAGACCCTGTAAAAAGAAGAGGCATTTAGGAGTAAAACTGATCTCAAAAATGGGTGCTGCAGAAAGGGGGGGGGGGAATGAACATATGAAAAAACATCAGCATTATCTGCTTGGCAGCACCGAAGACTCGCAGGGCCAGATCAGTAATGCAAAATGAATGTTTTACAGTTTCAGAATGTGGTTCACATGTGATAATTGGCACCATTCTTGCATTGTAATTTTTTCATTTTATGCTAATGCTCTTAATTAGTCCTCAAGTCAATAAGGCACAAAAAGATAATGGACAATCAGCTTAAAACAGGGCTCAGGACTGCGGAGTCTCTCTGAGCCTCGAGAAGTAATCAAGTTTATGGTGTTTAACCTTCATTCTCAAAGAGAAAATGGATCTCGAGCAGCTTTGGCAGGACAAAGCATTCAATAAGTATTGTTTCATTTTTATGGCATATCATTCCAATTTTTTTAAAAAATGTAATGTTACTTTTAGAAACCACAGTGTCTACAGTGTTATAAATTAAGGCTGTGCGGCAGCAGTGGTGCCCAGGGATCATTGCCCCCAGTGGCGTCATGGAACTGAGCTGTGAATGCGGGAGACTTAGGGCCAGTTCAAATGTAACACAAAACCATTATTTATTAGAGTGAGAATGATGGTTGTGCCTAAATATCTCCTCTTTCCTCCTCCCCTTTCCTAGTCCCTTGAAGTCTAATGAAAGACTTCCAGATAGGATGTCTAAGAGTCCTATTTTGTCCTAGAGAGTCTGCTATTCCCCAAGTCACATGGTAAATTGGCTGTCTCTATTGAATCCTAGTTTAAGCTGGCTGTTTTTACTGACCCCTGTTTTATGGCAAAAGCTCCTGAGTGAATATGTTGCGAGATAGCACTTTCTGGATTTAACGGTGCAATCCCATGCAAGTATACTCCGAAGCAGCAAATCTCATTGACTTCCATGGGGCTTACTCTCAGTTAAGTGAGTACTGAATTGCAGACTAGATGACAAGTTCAAAATGGGTCAAACAGGAAGAGCTGTACTTATAATTGGTGCTAAATGACCATTGGGTTGTAGTACTCAGAATTAAGCCAAGTTCCTCAGCTTCAGGGAACAACCTTTCAAAAATGGGGAGGAAGTCACAGGAGAGAGCTCCTTCACTCTGCTGCAAACAGTAAAGGCAGCATCCAGTGTTTAGCTCTACTCAAAGTAGACTCATTGAAATTAACAGTTATGACTAACTGAGGCCCATTAATTTCAATGTGTCTGAGTAGAATGTAGCTGGATGCAACCCTTTGGGTGGTACTCAACTTTTACTCAGAGTAGATCCACTGAAATTAATCAGTATGGTTAACTAATGTGCGTTCATTTCGGTGGATCAGTTCTGAGAAGAACTTAGTTGAATACCACCCTATATCAACTTTGGAGAAATCTCTCTCACATACTTGGGTATCTAAGACTTGATTGAAAGGGGGGAAATATGTCTGCACCATATGTTTGATAGTGCTTAGAGATATTTTACTAAACAGACCAATGAGGGAAAGGAGGACCTTAACAGTAAGAGTAGACATGAAGAAAATAGGTTTTAGGCCACAATCCTTTGCCCAAAGTTAAAGGCTTGTTTATTCCGATGAGGATGGACATTGGGAAACATAATGCAAATATGAACTGAAAACACTTAAGGTTTATGAAGGATGACCCTCTCATTGATTCTCCCACTGATAATGCTTTTGTGTTTGTTTTTCATGTTTGGCTCATAGCCGTGTTGTTGAATTTGGTAGCTACCATCTACCTAGCATCTTTATAAAACTTATTAAAAGAGCAAAGAAAAGCACTCTGTATTTGATGAAGAGTATTTATAAAGCTGCTCTTGATACACACACGTTACTTTTTGCTCCCGAGGAACCATCTGAGCGGCAGGCCTAATCTCCCGCAACTCCCTCAACTTTTCATTTCTCCAGGGTAATATATAACCTTCCTGTCTGTAGGTAGCCATTGTCACGGGAAATATTTTTTCTCCTACCTTCTGAAAGGACGTAATTTATAACATGAAATTAAAAGCATCAAATTAGTAACCCAATCCCTGTATTCCAGTTTAATGAACTAGCGCCTTCACCGCATTATTGTTTTGTGCCACTGGACCAATCTGTTTTGTTTTGCAAACAAAATGTGGGTTTTATTAATAAAGAAATGCAGAAGGAAAAAAAAAGAGAGGCATCCTTGGCACAGTTAAAATGATGTTTCCCAGGGGCCTCCATGGTCTCATTTAAAACAGCATTTTGATCATTTACTCTCAGCAAAAACGAGAAAGAGCATAAATATTTGTGCCTTCCCCCCTTTCCTTTTCCTTTTAAAGGTTGAATGGGGATAGCTGGGTGTACATTGTGTCTAATGTGGTCCCCATTGGGACAGCACAAAGGCTTTGGCCACTGGATGTCCAAATCCCTGCTCAGCTCTTAAGCTTACTTTATTAGGGCCAAAGTGGGCATGATGTGAAACACATCACAAATCACATCTGGCGCTGTGTGTGTGTGTTTAAAATAATAGGATTCCTTCAAATTATTCATTTGGAGGGATGGCGCTGTGGTCTAAACCACAGAGCTTAGGGCTTGCCGATCAGAAGGTTGGCGGTTTGAATCCCTGCGACGGGGTGAGCTCCCGTTGCTCGGTCCCAGTTCCTGCCAACCTAGCAGTTCGAAAGCACGTCAAAGTGCAAGTAGATAAATAGGTACTGCTCTGGTGGGAAGGTAAACGGCATTTCCGTGCGCTGCTCTGGTTCACCAGAAGTGGCTTAGTCATGCTGGCCACATGACCCGGAAGCTGTACGCCGGCTCCCTCAGCCAGTAAAGCGAGATGAGCGCCGCAACCCCAGAGTCGTCCACAACTGGACCTAACGGTCGGGTTCCTTTACCTTTTTATCCAATAGGAACATAGGAAAGAGCATTATACTCTTCTGGGGCACAGGTCCATCTAACTTAGCTCAGTTGGCTACAGCGTGGTGCTGATGATGCCAAGGTTGCAGGTTTTCCCCTACAGGACAACTGCATTTACCTGCATTGCAGGAGGTTGGACTGGATGGGCCTCAAGGTCGCTTCCAACTCTACAGTACTATGATTCTATAACTCAGAATTGTCTACATTGGTTGGGACATTCTCAGGCCTACCGGGAGATACAAGGGATTGAACATAGAACATAGGACCTTCTGCATACAGAGCAGGTGCTGAATGACTTCTGCTTGACTAATGGGACTTCCCCTACTCTCACCTGAAGCGCCCAGAGAAAAATTGGGGGGCGTGGGGATTGCAGGGGGAGGACATCACCTAGGTTTTTGGGCTTTTTTACACCCCAGAACTTCAGCTGGTTGGAAAGGACCAATGGAAGCTATTTCCTTCCTTACTGCAGTTGGAACCACCCCACTCAAATCAGTAGCAATGGGAGCTTTGATTCCAGAGCTGGTAGAAACTGGGCTATGATTATTGCTAGGGCTCTGACAAGGGAGAAAGGGGTTAAACTTGCCCTCCTTGTACACTGCAATCCAAGTGAAAATTGGCCTCCCTCGCAGTTGCTGATATTCTTTTCTTTTTCTAAAAACAAACAAACCGTAGATGTGGTTTGTAATGACGCATTTAGCGTCTTGTCTAGCTTGACCCTTATCAGGCCTCCCCCCCCCCCGCCCTAATAAGAAGAAATACTGCAAAAATGCACAAAGTCCTTGGGTCTGAAAAGTAAAGATGCTAAAATAAGGAAGAGGAGAAACACAAAGTACAGACCCAGAGACTTATTCTAGGGTTTAAGGATGGATTGGTGCAATGTACTTATGGGCCATTTTTGACAACCAAGAAAGGATCCCCAAGAGAGCAGCACCCCAAAACCATATTTTTTTCAGACAAATTCTAACATTGCACCAGTGGGCATGATGGGATTTCCCCTTCTCCTCCTGCAGTCCCTATATTGTCCAAAGAGTATTCCAGCCTTCTGAGGAGAATTCTGATGGTGTCCAGTGGGTGGGTTTGCAGGGGTGAGGAGGAGATGGCAAATTTCAATTCTCATACACAGATTTTTTTCTGCACAAGTCAACATCACCCTTTCTTTTCAAGCAACATGTTTAGCAGCTGGTGGTTAGACCAGCCTCAGTCACGATGTCTGCCACTTCAAATTAATAATATCTCCACATTAGAGATGGACACCAGAATTGAGTACCATTCTTGAAGAAGTTTGACAGAGCTAGGTTTTGGTCAGACCTTTACTGTGTATTGGTCTGAGGTTCTGAAGACCCAAGTTCTGCCATAGGAACTTTTTTAAAAATCTAGTGCAGGGCGGTGCAACTTTCATACAAAGTAGGCCGCAAGAGGTACTTTGTCACAGAACCTGTGGGCCGCACACTGCCTTGTTGGGTGGGTGGGACGTAGGGCAAAATTTGATGCCCCTCCCCATTCCTCGTGCTACCATGCGAAAGCCAACAAAGCAACACACCAGGTTTGGGGAAGGAGACATGAGACTCTGGCAGGAGGCCCTCCTCCTCCTTCCCAAAGCTGGGGAAGTGCTAACCAGGCTTTGGGAAGACTCTAGGACCCTGTTTGAGCCTTCATGTCCCATTCCCAAAGCCCAGGGCCTCCTTATCCAGCTTTGCGAAGGCAGCATGAGGGCTGACATCAAATGTTGCTGAGGGTCTCAAAGAAAGGCCTCAAGGGCCATTCCTTGGGCAATGTGTTGGACCACCCTGCCAGTTCTTTCAGGGTCAGTCTGTACAAAGTCACACCATTGCACCCTGTGGATGCCAAAAGGCTGTCTACAGCACAGCCTGCAATATATCTAACATTATCTGTTTCATGCTGAAACGCTTTGGGTTGCGATGAGATGCCTGGGACTCAGCTACTTCAGTAAAGAAAAAGTGTTTAAAATGTGCTATAACACTGTGATACCATATGGCGCTGTGGAGTCCCATCTATCCCCAACGTGATTTCCCATTATGAGGTTTACAATGCGTTTTGCTGAAACTTTTTTTTTTATGTTTCTAGATCCAGCCCTGGTCTGGTTAGACATAGCTTACCATAGCGTCTGGGCATATACTTCTCTGAAAATGTTACCAAACATTTGCTATATATATATATATGTATATATATAATTTATTTATACCCTGCCCATCTGGCTGGGTTTCCCCAGCCAAATATGGCTGTGAAGGACCCATCCAGACTAACAGGTCAACCAGGGCTTGCTTTCCCTTACCGCACAGCATTAAAAGTTTCGTAACTGCTTCGAAAACAGCAAAGTATGGATGCAGAAGCTGTGGCTTTCCAGATGTTGCTGAACAACAGCTCCCATCATCCCTGACCATTGGGCATGCTGGCAGGGGGTGATGGGAGTTCCACAACATCTGGGGGTCACCCAGTTCTTCAACGCTGCTTCAGGCAAATTACTTAGCTTGAAAATGCTTTAGAGGTTCACTGATTAAATAGGACACTGGCACCTCCTTCAATTTGTTATACTTCTATGGATCACAGCTATTTTGACATCAAGCAGTTCCGTAACTGCAGTCCTGAACAATACCAATATAAATTTCCCCATCTTTGGTGTATCTGGTTCAACCCTGTAGCATTTTGCTCACTGTTTCAGCGAGGCGGTGTTTGCCTACGGTGTACAGACATGTCTGAGATTAATCCAAAGAGATGGATCAAGCTAAAAGAGTCATTTATGCAGCTTTGGACTATCCAAGAAGGATATTTGTGCACAAAGTATTGCTAACATCAAGATTAGGGGGGAAAGGGGGGGGAACCCCCGAGAGATACTCTTAGATGTCTGCAAATTAATAGATGAATCCATTAAGAAATCGCTGCTCAAAGGAACTGTGGCTGGCAAAACAAGGAAGTATAGCTGGTCTGAGAAAAGAAACCTTCAGCTAATTTTGAAATATGAGTTCCTTGTATTATATTGTAGCCACGAGGATAAGCCAACACAAAAGCATTATGATTTACTACTGCAATACAGAGAAACAGTTTTTTCCTGTATAGTTCCTTTCCAACATGTCCATCACTAACTAAGGTAAAACATTCTTAGCACAGCATAATCAGATCTCATAGCTTCATTTTTACAGCCAAAAGGGGGATAGCCAGACTCCAGTAGCTGTAAAGAACTGAGGAACTGAGGAGAAGTTGTCCATTTCACAGCATTTGAAGTGCTCAAATCTGCATTTTAAAACTTCGGAAGCAACTGCAGTGGAAATAAAAAATGACAACACAGAAGTTCTTCGTTCTGTCCCATGAATCAGCTATCTTTCTCCATTGTTAGTTCCCGACACTGAGGAGGGGAGCGGAAACGAACTGCATTTTCACTCACACTGAAGATGGTAATTTCTTTTAAAACCCTAAAAAGTGGGTAAACCCTTCCCTTTTAAAGTCTTTGGCCTACTGAAGTGACATTTTTAAAACTAGCAAGCAAGAAAGCAAGGCACGGTTTGTAGTGAATGGTGGTGAATCATGGAGGACAACAACAACATCCCCAATTCACAGCCACATTCATAGATAGTTAATTAGGAGGTAGGCAAATACTTTAAAAAAAGTTTCTTAGTGGAGAAACTCTACAGTTATGGCATTCTTGCTCACCTGGTCTTACCTTCAACTGTTTCTAAAATGTATGGAACAGAAGAACACTAGCAGAGATTGTTCGAGGAAGGCTTTGTGTATTCCAAAGACCCCTATTCACCTACAGTCAAGGTGATGGAAGATTTTTCTTTCACTGCAATAATTTCCCTCAAAAACAACACCTCACCTTTTATTCCATATATTTAGTAACAAACATTCACTTACAGAGGAAAAAGTAAATGGGTGAACTTGGGGACTGCATTAGGCTCCTTTGAAAACCAAGTTTGCTCGCATAGTCCAATCGCGGTCATTCCCTGATCACACTAGAATATAACAATGGTGGAAGAGGGGGGCAGAAGGTTAAGGACATTTTAATTTATTCATTCCAAACATATCCTGACCTTTTAATGCATTCAGATTGGCTTACAATAGGTAAAACAACAACAACATCATGGATAGGTGTAAGATATAGAAATGTGTTTATTCTTGTTCTAGAATGATGCTTTACAGGAAAAGAAAAACGAATCCGTATGATTTTTTAAAAAAATGTATTTAAAATACAGGAGTGCTTGTTCTCTTTTTGACTGAAGCTGGGCAGCATGACAGGGTCCATTGTTCAACAGTCGGATGGTCTCTCTCAAGAGGTTGTGGACTCTCCTTCCTTGGAGGTTTTTAAGCAGAGGTTGGATGGCCATCTGTCATGGATGCTTGAGTCAAGATTCCTGCATTGCAGGGGGTTGGACTAGATGACCCTTGGGGTCCCATCCAACTCTACAATATGACTCTGTGAATAATGGACACTTTATATGCAATTCTCTCAGATGGTGGTGAGGACAGCACATGGATTTGATGAAAGGGACCTTCTGTTTGGAAGATAGGACCCATTGCAGCTCAAGAAGAACTACAAGTTTTGGGAACTATGGCCATGAAACATGGGTCACAAACTTGCAAAAAGTACTCCAGCTGGCAAAATATGCTTCTTCTGGATGCCCAAATGCTAGCTTTCAAAAGTTTTGGCTCTGATTGGTTGATGCTCTTTCCCTCAATGAATGAATAAGGAAGCAGCATGACTAAAAATCATTAAATAAAAACCACAGAGACTCATTGGGTGCTCAAGGGAGTAAGTGAAAGGTATTTTTGTTTTGGACTAATGTGACTTAATAATTAAGAGCATGTTAAATTTGAAGTGCCTAGTTCCAATCTCTGCTGAGCCACAAACTTGCTGGATAGCTCTGCTTCTCAGCCTCACTCCCCATCTGTAATATGGACACACTAATATTGGACTAGAGATGCGGGTGGTGATGAGGGTTAAACCACAGAGCCTAGGACTTTCTGATCAGAAGGTCTGAGGTTCGAATCCCCGCGATGGGGTGAGCTCAGTCCCTGCTTCTGCCAACCTAGCAGTTTGAAAGCACGTCAAAGTGCGAGTAGATAAATAGGTACTGCTCCGGCGGAAAGGTAAACGGCGTTTCCATGCACTGCTCTGGTTCACCAGAAGTGGCTTAGTCATGCTGGCCCCATGACCCGGAAGCTGTACGCCGGCTCCCTCGGCCAATAAAGCGAGATGAGCGCCGCAACACCAGAGTCGGCCACAACTGGACCTAATGGTCAGGGGTCCCTTTCTTTACCTTTAATATTGGACTGTCCCTTCATTTCCCCAGTCCCACAACTAAAGATACAACAAATTGAACCTTGCTCACCTCTACTGATTAGTAGATGTCCGTACATTCAGCTCTCTACAGGCATCATGTCTTTTCCATCACTAGATGGGGCCTACTGCTTCCTGCAGGCTTGCATTGTTCTAAATGCACAAGGTCATTGCATGTATTGATCAGCAAATAGAATTGGCTCCCATTTTTGCTGTCAAATATCTTCCAGCTCTGGATTGGTGCATCAGGTTCATTTTGCTTCTGATTTTATGCACATGTTTGCTGACATGCTTATTTCCACAGAGAGCTGCTTAATTCTCCCAAATGTACGAGAAGGTGGAATGAGCTGGTTTGAATAGACCCGGTGATGTTTCAGCAATTTTGGCTCTTGGCAGATTCTAATGCGACAGCCCAAGATTGTTTAGAGTTAAAAGTGCCATGCGGCCAACAGAATGGGAGCCATTTTTATTCCCTGGGTTGGGTGCGAGGGTCAGAGGCAAGTCCCAGATGTAGGAAGAGCAGAAAAAATGCCATCGACGCACAGTGACCACCTACATTTCAAGGAAATAAAAGGCCAGCTGCCTGAGAAGAAGCCAGAGAACTTTCTGCCTTCCTGTGTGGCTGCAATCAAACTGCAAAACTGGGCACAATTCAAAATTGGGGGTTCCTTCATGCTCCTCAGTGCTACAGGCAGGTGCAGGTGGCACTGTGGTCTAAACCACTGAGCCTCTTGGGTTTGCTGATCAGAAGGCCGTCGGTTCAAATCCCCACAATGGGGTGAGCTCCCTTTGCTCTGTCCCAGCTCCTGCCAACCTAGCAGTTCAAAACCATGCCAGTACATGTAGATAAATAGGTACCACTGTGGTGGGAAGATAAACGGTGTTTCCATGTGCTCTGGTTTCTGTCATGGTGTTCCACTGTGCCAGAAGTGGTTTAGTCATTCTGGTCACATGACCCGGAAAGCTGTCTGTGGACAAATGCCAGCTCCCTCGGTTTGAAAGTGAGATGAGTGCCACAACCCCATAGTCGCCTTTGACTGGACTTAAATGTTCAGGGGTCCTTTACCTTTTACCTTTAGTGCTACACAAGCTGTACACCAGTACTGTTGAGTCAATGACCAAGCAGACAGCTCTTAAAAGCATGATGAACAAAGCACTACAGCTTGATGGCAGAGCCTCTGTTTTGCACGCAGAAGGTCCCACGTTCAAATCTGGGAATCTCCAGGTAGGACTGTGAGAGATCACTGCCTGAAGTCCTTGGACTTAAAATGGCCCCCCACTCTTGATATATGGTTTGTGCAGATGCAGTTGTCCACAGTATTACATCACTGTTCCAAACCATGTCAATTTCAATATAAGCATTTACTGTAGTTAAGACTAACCAGGATTTCCCAATTAACCAGGATTTGAAAACACAGCTGTTTTTAACACAGTTCATACTGCTGTCCATACCTAACTGGGCTGAAGTCAGAAGTGGCAACTTGTTCTCCAGTAGGGAAGAAGTAGGGAGAGGGAGCGCAATGCTTCCCTAAAGCGTAACCCATCGGGCGCATTATAATCATATCAGAAGTAAAAATACAGTGGTACGTCAGAAGTCGAAAGGAATCCGTTCTGGAAGTCTGTTTGACTTCCAAAACATTCAGAAACCAAGGCACGGCTTCTGATTGGCTGCAGAAAGTTCCTGCAGCCAATCGGAAGCTGTGGAAGCCACGTCGGACGTTCGGGTTCCAAAGAACATTCACAAACCGGAACAGTCTCTTCTGGGTTTGCGGACTTCAGGAGCCAAAACGTTTGACTCACAAGGCGTTTGGGATCCAAGGTACGACTGTATGTGATAGGTAAAGGTAAAGGGACCCCTGACCATTAGGTCCAGTCATGACCGACTCTGGGGTTGCGGCACTCATCTCGCTTTATTAGCTGAGGGAGCCGGCGTACAGCTTCCGGGTCATGTGGCCAGCATGACTAAACCGCTTTTGGCGAATCAGAGCAGCGCACGGAAATGCCGTTTACCTTCCCGTCGGGGCGGTACCTATTTATCTACTTGCACTTTGATGTGCTTTCGAACTGCTAAGTTGGCGGGAGTTGGGACCGAGCAACAGGAGCTCACCCCGTCGCAGGGATTCGAACCACGACCTTCTGATCGGCAAGTCCTAGGCTCTGTGGTTTAACCCACAGCGCCACCCGTGTCCCTGTATGTGATAGTCTTGTGTAAACCAGGAGCTGAAAGAAGACGATTGGATTTTAGGAAGATAGCTTTATAAATCTCCAGCAGCCCTTTCCAAGGCACACCACATATTGGTTTACATTTTTAAAACTACCATTTCAGTTTGGGAGGGAGGGCTGAAAGGCACTTTTCTGTGTGCTTCTCAGACTTCTCACACAGAAACATACATTCCGTTTTACCGTTAAGCTAATCTCCAAAACATAAAACAAAACAAAACAGCTCCTTACAGCTAAAGTTTGGCCAAAAATGGGTGGGGGAGAGGAATAAAAAGAAACCACCAACGATTTGCACAAAGGAATGCATACTCCTCTGTGAGTTTTTGGTCTGCTGCCATTTTTCCCTTTTGGCAACCATTGCAATGTTGTGGGCATCGTACAAATGCATTTGCGGCAGCCCGAGGGTTAAGTCAGACATTTCTTATCTTTGACAGATGGTTAATTTACAGTCATTATTACTAAATTCAATTGCTTAATAAGTTAGATATGACAAACACGTGTGTAGAAATCTTTGCCAAGACACCCTTCTCGGAATCCGAGGATGAAGCAAGCCCTGAAACACTTTCCCCATACATCCTCATGCTGAGGGTGACAGACTGAAGCACATTTTTAATTTTCCTATGGATTTTTCTTTTTAACTCTTTAAGATCATATGCTGTCTTACTAGAGTATATTTCCAAGTCACGCAATCCAGCAACTGGGTTAGGCAGAACTCTCAATTAACCAAACTGGTAGTATGGTTCTAGTCTTATGCACCTGTTACAGGCTTCTGAATCTTAGCATGTGAACGTCTCTTTCAGGGGTAGCCAACGTGGTTGTTGTTGTTGCTGTGGACTACAACTCCCATTACCTCCAACCATAAGCCATGCTGGCTGGGGCTGATGGGAGTTGTAGTCCTCAATTTCCAGAGGCCACCATATTGGCTACTCCTGAATTCTATCCCCCAAGATGCACATGGAATGTCCATACTGCACACTCAAAAGGTCACTGTGAGGGAGCCAGTCCTGAATACACAACAGCCCCTGGTTGGTCCAAGACATTTTGACTCCGGAGGTGAACCATAAAATGGTGCCCATCCAACAACCAGGGAAGAAGGGGTAAGTGAAGATCAGCATCAGGAACAAGGGGGGTGGAGGAGATCAGCAGCACCTCCTAGTCTCCAAGAGGCAATACGCAAAGGGCTGCCAAGGACACTGCAGATCCAGCATCCAAGGAACATGCTGCAGCCATTGTTTCCACTATAGGAGCAACAACAACACTGGGTGATGCATTTCTTGGAGGCCAAATCTGCCGCCCCTGGGGATCCCGCTGCCTGAGGCAGTCGCCTCACCTTGCCTTCTGGGTGGGCCGGCCCTGACCCAGGTTTGTATTCACTTGCTTCAAGTTATGAGGACAGCAATTAGTTATGCCCCTAGAGAAGCAAATGTGGAAGACGGTGGTGAAATCTTCCCTCCCCTTTGGTGATTATCACTTTGGCAAGGGGAAATTTCTCCATAGGTATCTGAGGGTCTGTGGCTACATTTCTTCCAGTCCAGTTCTTGCACAAGCCCCACTCTTTTCTGTGGTGCCAAGGGCATGGTGGGCAGTAGGTAGCTGCCCATCCCTGCAATGACCCGATGACCTGATTCACAAACACAGAACCTCTTTTGTAAAACGTAGTAGAAATCCCCCAAAGCCGCCTGTGGAAATAAATGAGAAGAAATCTAAATGCTCAGAAGCTATTTGTACATAAACCATATCAGGTAGGAAGATGCATTAAGATTTGCATCAGCATTTCAGTGCACTAAACAATTTCAGCTCATAAATAAAGGCGGATCCCAAACTAAACCGATACCGTTATAAACCTATGTAAAATGTAGAGCATTAATAAAGAGCCTGCTTATCTTTGCTCATCTGTCAATCTAAGCCCATCCACATAACCCCCCAAATGGTCAATATTTATTCTTTTTTCTTTTTTAAAATAATTTTTATTAATTTTAAAACATAATAATTATCATACATTCCACAAAATTTCACCTCTTATGCAATATTTTTGGACTTCCATCAGCACCTCTGGTGATCTCCCATTTTTATAATTTCTTCTGCATTTTTTAAATTCATATTGCCTTTAATTATCATAGCTAACGTTATCCTTTTCGTTCAATAATGCAATAATTCAAATTATTCCCCTTACAAAACTTCCTGTAAACAAATGGTCAATATTTATTCAGCGGGAGAGAGAAGAGGAAAATATTGGCGTAACTTAGCTGGATACATCTCCACTACAAGCTAAGGAACACATAGGTAGGGCTGCCATACAACTCAAAAGCTCAACAACTCAACAACTTGAAAGCGCAACAACATTTGTGTCTAGATTTTCACTTTTTGAAATATAGCAACCCTAATATAGGGTTGTGTTCAACATAGCACTAAGGTTAAGATTCTATCAGTGCAATGAATTCCTCTTTCTTTCCCCCCACATTTGCTCGATCCCTGAATCTGTTCTGGAGTTTACTCCAACCCACTGGAGCATATTTGGGGAGAGCAGGAACATGCAGTGGGAGGAGAAGAAGGAGAGTCTTGTTGCGCTAGCAGTCGTTCTTGCACACATGCAACGATTTCCTTGAAAACTGGGGCTACATTCCAATGCATCTCAATGACAAAAAATGTTTTTCTTCCCATTAGTCGCTAGATTTAATAAATCCTCAACCCAGTCTTCTTCACAGGGAGGTTTGGACTTTCTCCAGTTTTTCAGAAATAGACATTTGGCTGAAAGACCACAACATATATGACAGCGCCATCATAACCAGCACAAAACAGCAGCCATTGTGTTCCAGGAGTTCCTGGCTCAATACGACATGTCATGAATTTCAAACCCAATAAACTCTCAAAACTGAATTCACTGTGTCAGCATAGATCTAATTCCTTCTGGAGGGAATCATATACTTGGATCTTCAGGTCAGAGGCCTACTTGGGATTTGCTTAACGTAGAGCTCAGTTTGTCCCTTAGGCTTGTTGGTCTATTGTATCTTGAAATAGTACTATGTTTGGGGTCTCCAAGGCTGGCAAGGCATGAGGCAAAAATGCAGTGGGCCTCTCTAATTCTTACTGTAATTTCAAGGGCTCTGTCCCTGCCAATCACAGACTTTCCTCTCATGCCCCATTGTGTGAGAAGCTCATCTTGTTCAACTTCAGCCTGGGTCACCTGAAGATAATGACATTTGATAAGCTCAGAGCTGCAGACCAGAGGTCAAACTCGGCGTGATGGTAGCAATCATCACTCATTGCCCATGGACAGAAAAATGTTTTTCTCCTTGTCTCGTGATACTAGATCCCAGGGCCATCAGGTGAAGCAGAGTGGTGGGAGATTCAAGTGCAACAAAGAAGTAATTTAGGCACGTGGTTAAACTTTGGAACTCGACACCACATGTAGTGAAGGGCATGGGTCTGAGAAGAGAATGGATGAATTCATGGAGGGGAAAGGATGCTAGAGGCTACGTACAGCCTCTGAAGTGAGAGGGAACCTACCGCTGAGGAACAAGTGGAGAAGACAGCTATTGCTTTCATGTCCTGTTTGTGAGCTTCCTAGAAGCATCTGACTGCAGGAAAGAGGATGATGGAATGGAGAAGGATGCTGGTTGGACCCATATGACTGTCTGTTCATGTGGAGGTTCACAGAATAGTGTGTGTGTGTGTGTGTGTGTGTGTGTGTGTGTGTGTGTATGTGTGTGTGGAAATGCCCAATTTCATCATTAAAGGGAGCTCCTCTGTTTCATCCTCACCTGCACTACCTCCCTCCCCATCAGCCAGACTCCATTACTGGAAGCGAGACAGGCTGAGAGATGAGTGCTGGGGGGTGACAGCCTGCAAGGAGCGCTCTTCTCCTTTCATCTCTGCACCCCTTTTGATGTTAAAATTAGACACTTTCCCCACTTTAAACATCAACTGTGCAGACACTTGAACAAACAAAAGTGGCTGTCACCATCACGTCGGGCTTGGCCCTGAGTCTGTGATGTGGGATGGAAGAAGAAGACTGGGAGAATGCAGGAAATTGTGATGGATGGGTTATTTAATCTTGTCACTCTTGAAACAGCCCCTCCTGGGACCGGAATACAGGCTGGGGACTGCAGGACTGTAGGCTACTCTCCTTTCCCCCCAAAAAAATGCTTGCGAAAAGGGAGAATAGTTTTAACCTTTTTCGCCTGAAATGCCAGCATTTCTCAGCCAGGCCTGGCTATCACCTTGGTATCCTAGTTTTATTCTACAAGGATTTTTTGTTTTTGCATAGGGCAGCATTTGAACATGTGAATCCTCCCACCTACGTTTGGAAGTGGTACATGCCAAAGGAGGCTCTACCATGTTCTTCCTTAAAATGTACATCATCTCTAAGGCACCAAAATGATGCTTCTGAGAGGCAAGGCTAGGGAACCCTTTCCAGTTTGAGAGCCACATTTCCTTGTGGGCACTGATGGGTGGGGCCACAGGCAAAACTGGATAGAACAACTGATGTCAATGCTACCTTTGCACACACATACCTCTCCACCCTCCACCCAAGCAAGCAAGCAAGCAAACAAACAAACAAACATACATTATCAGGGTTCAAAGGCACACTTCAGCCAGCCGAAAACACTCAAGGCAGGTGCAAAGCCCACCTATCAAAATTCCCTGCATTCTCCTATCACTGCCTGCTTTTAGATGCCAGGCAAAAACATTCTTAATAACCCAGGCTTTTTAATTGGGAGGGTGGCTAGATATGTCAGTGGCCTTTGTTGTGCCCATCCTTTAAGTGGGGTGGGTAGGACTTGTTCCTTTTAATATCTTTTATATGTTTTTGTTCTTTCTTTTTTCATTCTTTCAGTCAGTCTGGGACACCCAAGTGCAAAAACGCAACTAATAAATAAGAATAAGACTAGTAAAAATAAGAAACAAACAACTAATTCCAGAGGGCTGGAGCTGCAACACTAAAAGCTCAATTTCTAGGACATACGAAGCACACCTCTGGGGTGTGTGCAGTAGTCTAAGCAGTGCTCCATCTGAGTTATGTAGTTGCCTAGCAGAGATGTATGGAGGCAAGGTCTTCCTTTCAGCAGCCTGGTGCTAAGTTGTTTAGGATATGCCTTTTGCCAACTGAGTGCTGGGTTAGGCTCATCCTATCTATGTCAGATGTCCCCAGAATGGTAGAAACTAAAGCCCCCATGCACGTTAATGTTGTGGATATTATTGTAAGTAAATTAAATAAATAAGTTTCCCCAGTCCTCTTGTGCCCCGTCTGGTTATTGTGGTGTGTGCAGGGATTTCGTTCCTGTGCTCTGCTCCTGAGCTATGCCCCATTACAAAGCTCACCGAGAATGCAAGCAAGTTAGACACTTTTAAGCACATTTGACCAGAAGTTATTTCTTGATTTCGTTTCGCTTACGAAACATGCTCAGAATCACAGCCCTCCGCCTGCTACAATGCCGGCATCACACAAAATCGTAACAAATAACCGCGGTCAATTCTAACAAAAGATGGGGACTATCACGTTGCATTTAGCAATTTGACCACCAGACTGGCTTCCTGTTCTGGCACAAAAGGGAAACCACTCCAAATAATAGAGCCTAAATTATAACGTTAGGTTTGTGAACTCTTTGGGGAACTGGGGAAATCAATTCCATGAAAAAAAAGAAGAAGTCCTGGGTCTGTGAACATATTAAGTAGTGCTGATACTGAATATTTGCCACATGTGTTTCAAATTAGGGGAGGGAGTTCTAAAAACCTCTTCCAAGTCAACATCTCACTTATTTATAGCTTGATCTTGAGACTTTCCTAACAAAATATTGCATTTGCAGGGATACTAGTGCAGGGAGCTATAGGAAGCTCATCCATTGTACCCAACAACCCCACATCCTGATGATACTCATTTTTGGCTAACTGCTAATGGAACCAATGATCACCAAGCACAACGAGAAAGAGTTGTCTTGTGATGTGGTGATGCAGCAAGTCCTCCCCCCCCCCCCCACACAGTAGGAATGGTCTGGAACCTGAACGCCTGAAGGAGAATTTGCTGGGGTTTCTTATTGCAAAATTGTTTGGAGATGTTTCATAGGAAGCAATTCATAAATGTAAGCAAACAAACAAATAAGCTACACAACATTATATTTTCTTCTGTGTTTGAATACTTTGCATTTGGATGCTAGATAGCATCTGAATTCAGACTCCACATCATGTAGCCATGCCTGTGATTAGGTGCTACATACATTTTCTTTCCTAATGACCAATGAAACTCAGCTCAGTGGAAACTCAACTGCTACACATCTAGGCTGTCTTCTTCTCCTTCTTCTCCTTTGGTGATCACTCGTAGCCGAGTAAGATTATCAGCACCCTGCTTTAACCAACTGTGTTATCCAGAAAATATCAACTTAAGTATAAGGTTAAGCACTTGTATTTACTTATTTACTCCCATCATGGAACCCATGATGGTAGCCTACACATGGTTCCACAGCAGTCATCCATCCAGACTGTGATCAGACTCACCTGGCTTCAGCAAGCCTCACAAACCTTCAGGCCATATCCTGGAACCAAGATTATAAACCCATGCTTGTGTGCTATAACTAGGGCTAGTTAAAAAATAATAATATCAAAATCACCTTATCGCTGAGTATTCTCCAGCGGGGGTGGGGTGGGGGTTGGAGTCCTCTCCAATGGTCCTGCCCAAAGGTATTTCTAGAATAATATATTCAGAGAACTTCTGAAAAATCGCAAGCAAGAGCCCTTTTGCAAATGAAGACAAGGAAGGCCTACCATAGTGTTATCCCCACACAGTAAGATGCTGACGTACACTGTCGCAGGAAGAGTGAGAGACCAAAGATGCTGAACTGGAAGGACATATTCTGCATCAGTTCCCTTACCTTTTGTATCCAAGTTAAAAGACATTTCTGGTGAGCAATCAAGTTTTTGCAGTCACAGAAGTGCAGCAGAGCATCACGGCCCATCTCGTCTCCTTCCCGACAGATAAAACATTCTTTTGACTCTAATTAAAAAGATTAATAAAGTAAGAGAACACATCAGGTTTGCATCAATCAACTGCCCATGTGGTTCTTATTATTGTAATTAAAAGTTATCTCCTCAAAATTGTTGGATGAAAGTGCCACGATCTGCAATTGAAAACACATTGAAGGGAGTTTCCCCAACTTATTCTATTTTAAACAGTCAGATTGGAGCAACGCTCTGGAGATAATGTGTTCAAAAGGGTCCTTAGAGGCAAAATGTCAGCAACCATATATTTACGTCCTTTGAGAAGCCCTTATAAAAATGTGCATTGTGCATCTTTCTGATTTTGTTGGTTTTTAAAAAAAAAAAAAAACTGTAAAGGGGGGGGGGGGGAGAGTGAAACACAGTATCAGCCAAACCCCCTTCAAGTGTACAACTACAAATGATAGTATTTGGCTTTTACTATCCATTCATTAAATCACTCCATCCTAATGCATTTCTTTATTCCACAGGGAGTTTTCATCTGGGTTTGCATAAAGGACTTGGGAGCCCTCAGGCAGAAATTCCAAGCTCTTGCCCTGGATGCAATAGTTGTTGCCCTAAGGAAGAAAGGCATTGTGGGGGAATAGTATGTGCACCGGGCCCAGAACTTGGGCCCATCTGATTGACAGGCAGCAGCCCTCCAGGATTTCAAAGACCACATCAACATTATACATTTAAAACACTACGATACCACTTTAAACAATCCCTGGAGTGGGTCAACAGTCAATGCCTCTTCATGGGGAATTATAGCTCTGTGTGGTGAGCAGGGGCCTCTTAACAAACAACAGCTCACAGAATTCTCTGAGGGAAGCCATGAGTGTTTAAAGTGGTCTTTATACTGTTTTAAGTGCTTGGTGTGAAAACGGCCAAAGAGGAATTTTGCACATGTCTTAGATGGGCAGGGATTGAACCCTGGTGACTTCTGTGTGCATGTGGGTGATGCTGTGGTCTAAACCACTGAGCCTCTTGGGCTTGCTGATCGGAAGGTCTGTGGTTCGAATCCCCGGGACGGGGTGAGCTCCCGTTGCTCTGTCCCAGCTTCTGCCAACCTAGCAGTTCGAAAGCAAGCAACCAAGTAGATAAATGGGTACCGCTGTGGCAGGAAGGTAAACGGTGTTTCTGTGTACTCTGGCTTCCATCACAGTGTCGCGTTGCACTTGAAGCGGTTTAGTGCTGCTGGCCACATGACCCAGAAAGCTGTCTGTGGACAAACGCCTGCTCCCTTGGCCTGAAAGCGAGATGAGCGCCGCAGCCCCATAGTCACCTTTGACTGGACTTAACTGTCCAGGGGTCCTTTACCTTTACCTTACCAACTTGAATAAAATTTTGGGAGGTAAGCCTTGCCTTGCATAATCAATTCCATGCCACCATGCACACACACCATTTGAATGGCAATGCCCATTGACTTTGGGGGCCCCTCAAATATTTTATTGGGGGGCAAAGAGCCCTCAGCCCCTAGGAGATGGCTCCTATGGCATGCACAGCATGTGGTTTACAGCTCTGGTGTGGGCTTGACCAAGATTTGGGGGTATATCCATGTCCCCCTCAATAATTATGTGATTTTACAAAAATAATGAACATGACACAACCGATGATTTCAGCATTCAGTAATGCCTCTAACCTGCCTCACTCTGCTTCACCCCTTCTCACCCTACAGCTAGGTGTGTGGGGAGAAATTTGGTTTGCATTTTAATACGGACCTACCTCATTTCCTGAAATAAAATGTGAGCTTGGAAGACAGCTAACACTTCCAAATTTGCACTTCTCTGAATTCGGTGATACAACCCAAAATATATATACCCAAAAAAATATATGCATGTATTAGGGGAGGGTGTGCCTTAAAAAGCCACTCTTGTTGGTCAAAATCAACCTACAAAAATACATTAGACAAGGGAAAATGAGTGGAGAAGGATGGAATGTTAAAAAGTGGGAGGCAGCCTCTCGGGCAACGCTGCAACCTTTGATAGCCCATATGGCATTTTCAATTAATCAAAATTCCATTTTAAGCTGTGAACAAACTGTTAATTCGCTGTCACTTACCGATGCTTTCAGACCTTGAAGAGAGCTAGAGTGAAATCAAGCCTGATCCTCAAAATATCAATTAACCACGGCAAGTAATTGATTGATGCCTTTGGTCCAGTAACCTAGCAAGAGTAACACAAGTCCATTTCTGAAGGAATCCTGAATGTTTTGAATCTGTTCCCGGTGAAACAGAAGATAATCCTGCCTTGGGGCCAAAGTAGCTAGGGATGGAGTAGAAGCTGAACAGGGAGATCCCACCACTGCAAAGTGGGTTGGGGGGGCAGAAGTGCCAACCCAAAGTGGGGACACACTGCCCTCAAACTGCCAGGAAAAAGCTCTCAGCCAGATACAAGCTCTTAAGACAGCTGAGGCTGGAGGGAATCTACCAGTAGTATCTGAGCCCAGCCTTCATGCTCTGACGGGGGTTGCCAATGCAGATTGGAGGGCCAGGAGTAGGAAATTGGCTTCTGAGAATGATTGCCCTCCACCAGTACAATTCAGAGGGTTAGCAGCAAGAAATAAATATGGAGGTGGGGTGGTAATGGGCCCAAGAGAAAATACATATCACAATCCTTTAACCTTCATGAAAGCTCCACATGGGAGCCAACTCCTAGGGCCAAGGTCCCTTCAGCACCCCCAATGAAACATTTGAGGGGGCTGGGCCAGCTGAAGTTCATGGCCATGGCCATTCAAATGGTGTGTGTGTGTGTGCCACAACAACTTATGATTGATTATATGGGGCGGGCCTTACCTCCCCCTTCAATATTTTATATAACCTCCAATATTTCTCCGATGAAAATAGGGATGTCCTATTCCATAATAATAATTTTAGTATTTAAAGCCCACCCATCTGACTTCCCTCTACAAAACTGCCTGCAGATGGCTCTGGGGTCATACTCTCCAACATTTCTCTGATGAAAATAGGGACATCCTACCACACCCTCCAACATTTCTCTGGTAAAAATAGGGACGTCCTAAGGAAAAGTGGGGCATTCCAGGAACAAATCAGACACTGGGATGGTGTCTGTAAATCTGGGACTGTTCCTGGAAAATAAGGACACTTGGAGGGTCTGTATTTTATTCAAGTTGGCACCCATGCTTGCCCACACTCTCTAGAAGAGGAAATCAACTGCAGAGGACTCTGCAGTCAGTTCAACAGATCTTTATCTTTGTGGGGGGGTGGAGTTTGCACAGATTTCCATATCTATTAGCCCCAATAGTTTCATGGAAAGCTAAGATACAGATACCCCTGAATAGCAGGTGCTGGATCCAAACAACCAGGAGAGGTTCATGCCCTTCTTGTGAACTTCCCAGAGACATGTGGCTGACCGCTGCTGGAAGCAGGATGGCAGGCCAGCTGGATTTTGGTCTGGTCTAGCATGTTGATGCTTATTGGAGGGGGGAGGGGAAGCACACAATGTGGTGTTGATGCCATGACAGAAGACGAAGAAAGAACGAAACGGTTCCTGTATCTGCTTCAAGCAAACAAGACAGCTGTGCACTGTGTTCACCACTTCACTTGCAAGCCTAATGCATGTTTTTTTTTGTAGAACCGAATGCAGTGGAAATAAGAGTAATGACGCCAGGTGTCTGATAGGGAAAGCTTGTTAGGGCCCACACTATGTATGACAAATTGTTCAGGAAATGTGACCCATCTATGGCTTCAGTATCTCCACCACTTATGGTACTCTGCTGAGTAAGGGTTAGCTATGTAAATTAAAGCTGCCTCTGGATACAGTACTTTTCACTTGCGCTTAGAATCTGCTGGGTTCTCTAAAACACACACACAACTTTTGAGAATTAAATATGTGACACACTTCCCCGTTCTTTCCTTTGTTCTGTCTAACTTCGAGGGCTGCAACCCTAAGCACATTTCCTTGGAAGTAAATCCTATTTTAAAATCTGTCTGGACTAGCTTCTGAGCAAACATGGATAGGATTAGGCCATTGGTGTCTTTAAAGAGTGTCATACCCACCATGGGTAGGAAGGAGAGATTGCTTACCCGCCAACATTTATCTGATGAAAAGAGGGACTGCCCCATTCCATAATAATAATTTTACTATTTATACTCCATACATCTTACTGGGCTGCCCCAGTCACTCTGGGCAGCTTCCAACATATATAAAAACATAATAAAACATTAAACATTGAAAAGATTTCCTTATACAGGATTGCCATCAGACGGCTTGGGGGGTCAGAGAATTCCATACTGTCCAACATTTCTCCAATGAAAATAGGGACATCCTAAGGAAAAGTGGGACATTCTGGGATCAAATCAGAAACTGGGACGGCTTCTCTAAATCAGGAACGTCCCTGGAAGATAGGGACACTTGGAGGGTCTGAGATTACAACCAGCTAATCACCTTGGTTGTAATTGCTCTGCGATATGGCTGGGAAAGCAGAGCAGGCTGGCCAGTTCTGGGGGGTGGGGTGGGGGAGCGAAAGTAGCCAAATTGTTTTAGATGAGGCAGCGTAATAAGAGCCCTCTGCATAAATTCAGCACGCCCAAATTGGACATTCATAAACCCTCCCCAAAGAGTTCACTAGTAACGGGAAACTTGGCAGAGCAAACTGGATTATATATTCATTCCTCTGAAATATTAGTATGCCTTCACACCCCTCTGCCATGGGCCCAACCTTCCAAAAAGCCTCTCAAAACTCTTGCTACGTTTTGCACTACCGAGAGCGGCACGCACAACGCTCAGTCCTTCTGCTGCCTTGCCGTACCCCATCAAGCGGCCTCAAATTAAACAAGCTTCTCCTCCCCTCCCCCCGCCAAATAAACATCAGACTGGCCAGTTGAGAAAAAACACATCCAAATACCCATTTTAGGTTTCAGTGTAGAACATGAGGTCAGCAGCACTGATTAGTAGTTCTGGGCTGATTGTCTTGTACACATTTCTCAGAGGTTCTGCTTCATCATTAATAGTTTCTAGGTCAACTGACTACTTCTATTAAGATGCAGTTTGAAATTAGGGTTAATAAAGTGGGGGATAAATTAAGATTAATAAAGTAGTTTTAAGAGAACCAGAAGAAAGTCTGGGCTTTGGCACTGCATAAATTATAGCAATTTAACTATTTAAAGAAGACTCCCTTGGATTTATTGACTTAGTCTTGTCCTTAATAACCAGTACTTATGTGCATGTATCCTGTTGGGACTGGACACAGGGAAATCCAAATTACATCACATTACTGATGTCCTCTAACTTGGCATCAAGCGTTCCAACTGAAATTTACAAGGCAGGAGAATGCTGCAACGTTAAATGAAAAAATCAGCCAGAACTTATTAACAACATGGGTGTTTTAATTAGTCCATAGGGCAAAATGTGGTGCAGTCAGGATAGGATGGGCTTTGCATAAAAGAAAACATGAAATCAAGTTTTTGTGCGGCCATGGGGCTGGCAAGACAAATTACTCTCTTTAATAACCTGAATTCTATGGGCATGAAACGGAAAGAATGACCTACTGGGGAAGATGAACATGAAATACTGGATAGTTCTTTGCACATATCTTCCACTATATAACATAAACCTCGTAACTTCTTTTAAATAACAAACACAGGTTGTTGAGTGCTGATGGCTATGTAGCCAAAATGGCCCCACCCACAAGCATGAAGGACACACACTGAGGCATTCAAAAGTATGTTTTTTAAACAAATACTACCCCATAGCAACCTTACCATCCCAAATCCACTATTAGAGGGCAGATACCATGATATCGCAGAGGAACAGAGATGATGTCCATCTAATTCTGATGAGATTGAATCCATTGAGCATATATATTGCCCACTATATCGCAACACAGGTGGCGCTGTGGTCTTAAACACTGAGCCTTTGGGGCTTGCCGATTAGAAGGTCGGTGGTTCGAATCCCTGCAATGGAGTGAGTTCTTGTTGCTCTGTCCCAGCTCCTGCCAACCTAGCAGTTCGAAAGCATGCCAGTGCAAGTAGATAAATAGGTACCACTGTGGCGGGAAGGTAAATGGCATTTCTGTGCGCTGCTCTGGTTTCACCAGAAGCGGCTTAGTCATGCTGACCACATGACCCAGAAAAACTATCTGCGGAGTGGACAAACACCTGCTCCCTCGGCCTGTAAAGCGAGATGAGCGCCGCAACCCCAGAGTCATCTGCAACTGCACTTAGCTGTCAGGGGTCCTTTACCTTTACCTTTTATATCGCGATACACGGTGGGAGCTAATTCAACCATTATTAAGGGAACTACCTGGCCACTCAGAGAAGACTTATGTTGGATACCTTCTTGCTGACAAAGATCTGAATGTCACCAGGCCTGTTGTGAAATTCTGTTTTGTGGCAACGAGAACAAGGCAGGCTGTGGTGACAGCGATGGTCGGTGAATGCATACTGATTTATCTGGAGTGTTTTTAAAAAATGTAAATAAGTATATAGGGAACTGTTATTTTTGTCTACTACGTCCACCTCTTGGTGCTGATGCAGTACATGTTGCTGATGTTATTTCTGTTGTCTGGTCTTTGACCGCAATAAAGATTGATTGGCCACCCCAGACCACACACATATGGGCTGCACAAGTGGGGCCTAGAAGCAGGAGGGGAGAACGAAAATGTGCACAGACCAGCACACTAGCTAATGGAGCCACATCTGCATGAAAGCTCTTCAATGTTGCACCAGAGAAGTCTGAACTGGTAGCTCCACAGTGGGAGGCAGAAGTGCTTCTAAATACAGTAGGTACCTCTGGTTACAGATGCTTCAGGTTACAGACTCTTCAGGTTCCAGACTCCACTAACCCAGAAATAGTACCTCAGGTTAAGAACTTTGCTTCAGGATGAGAACAGAAATCACGCGGCGGCAGTGGGAGGCCCCATTAGCTAAAGTGGTGCTTCAGGTTAAGAACAGTTTCAGGTTAAGAACAGACCTCCCGAACGAATTAAGTTCTTAACTCGAGGTACCACTGTACTGGAAACCACAGGAGGGGAGAGTACTCTTTGTACTCGAATCCTGCTTGTGGGTTTCCCACAGGCATCTTGTTTGGCCACTTTGGGAACAGAACATTGGACAAGATGGACCACTGGCCTGATCCAGCAGGCTCTTCTTATGTCCTGATGCTCTGGGACGGCATGGGATCTAATGGCTTGGGAATTAATGGACTTCACTCCACAGCCAAGAAGTGACCCATTTTTTGGGGGGGGTGATCTTCCGGCTACTGCTGGCTTCGGATCCCCACACTTTTGGTGGGCCCACCAGGGATCTCCACAGTTGTGGAGGCCTCCCACCAAACCCTCTCCAGATCGAGAGTTTTGATTGCTCTGTAAAGCAGGAGTGCAGGGCCCTTAGACAGTGACGGTGAGAGCCCTGGTCCAAATAAAGGCTAAGGCTGCAATCCTTAGTGTGCTTACTATGGAGTAAGGAATAATCTGAAATCATTTCCTGGCATGTGACCAGAATCACTGAGATGCTGACCCAGCACTGATTGCACCGCTATGCCTTGTTCAGCAACATCACTCTGATGATGAGTCAGTGATGATTATAAGTTATCATGTACCAGTTGGAGACCGAAAGCTCCTCAGAAGAGGTGCATTTCCCAAACATTCCAGATTATAAACTACTCCGCAACACTATTATGCATAGCTTCTAAAGTGCTATACAAGCTTTATAACAACCTCATTTTCCCGGTAGGATTCTTATCGGGTTTCAATTGGACACACTGCCTGAATTTCAATGGTGCACCACCAATTTACACCAGACAAGGACCTGACTGACTAACCATAATGAGACTCTTGTGGCTGAAGCCTTCACAGAACAATCTGAGGATATATGGCAAGGACTGACAAAGCCAAAAAAAACACAAATAAATAAAAGTTAGGGCTGACATTCCATTCATATTTCATTCCATTTTATTCAGTTATGCTTGCAAAGAGTTGCTATCATGCAAACCTGGCTGAAAGAAAGCCAGCAATCTTCACTACAAACTCGTCTTATCCTGCTGGAGGCAACTGTATTCTTGCTGCTTGCAATGGCCAAGGCATTGTGGCGTGGTGGTGAGAGTGTTATCTTGTATTTACTGGGCGACCTGGGCCAGTCACAGCCTTCACAGGATTGCTGTGAAGATAAAATGGTGGGGGGAGGGGAAGAGAAACATATATACTGACCTCTGCTCCCTGGAGAAAGGGTGGAAATAAAAATGCAATTCATTTACAGTGGTACCTCGGGTTACATATGCTTCAGGTTACATACGCTTCAGGTTACAGACTCCGCTAACCCAGAAATAGTGCTTCAGATTAAGAACTTTGCTTCAGGATGAGAACAGAAATCGTGCTCCGGCGGTCCGGCGGCAGCAGGAGGCCCCATTAGCTAAAGTGGTGCCTCAGGTTAATAACAGTTTCAGGTTAAATACGGACCTCCAGAACGAATTAAGTACTTAACCCGAGGTACCACTGTATTTATGGAAGAATCCTAACCCTGCTTTACTAATGCATATTAGTTACCCAAAACACAGACTGCTTCCATTTTGTAAGATGAAAAGGACAAACAGAGCTGTGGATCACCAGCATATTGATAACAACACACTCGAAATCCCTGAACTATCTCTCTTCCAGTGCCTTTAAGCAGATGTTAAGCAATAGGAAGGAAGGGGCAAAACTGATCCCTGAGAGACACCATGTTACCAGTAGCCTTGGCAAAGAACACAATCTCCCCAATATTGTCTTCCAAACCTGAGTCCCAAGGAAGCACTTGGTCCACAGCAAAATGCCCCCAACCAAACCCACCCCCTCCAGGCACTGCAGAAAGAGACCACACATTAGCCTTAATCCTGTGTCATCCTCATATCCATTTTATCCACTTACGCTATGGTGATGCTGGAAGCAATCCCTCCCCCCAATAATTAGCTGTGCATCCTTTTGGTTAGGTTTTAAAAAATTAAAATGTCCAAAAAGATTGGTTGAGAGCCTATGCTGCCAAGCCAGAACATAAATCTTCCCTAAACGTAAGGAAATTTATGATGAAGGGAAAGGCCAGGTTCGAGTTTGGGTCTTCTCGGAACGACAATCACAAAGATGAGGTTAAGTCTAAAAATAGAGGAATCAGATCTTGGAGCAACGGGCACTTTCTTCTTTACCAGTTTAAAACTCCCACAAGAGTCATTCCTCAGTTGGCATGATCTGTGCAGTTCATTGTCCTTACCGAAACCACACACATACGATAATACCACCAATGTGGATGGGAGTATTATTACTACTATTCTAGTAATAATTATTCCTACTATTACTACTATAATACTACTATTATTATTATTCCACCCAAAGGAGCCCAGGGTGGCAAACGCATCAGTGATAAAACAATACAATCAATAGTAAAATAAAACCATATTCAAAACAACGGAAAACCTCTAAAAGCAATTAAAACATCTCAAAACAAGTAAAACCATCCTCTACTCTCACAGCTAATAATTTCAAGGTCGCCAGGAACAGCATCTTCCGACTGCTGTCCAAATTTTTCATACTACCCTGTTTTGAAGACCTGCATGTTGCCAGCACCAAATGTTTCCGGAAGAGACGTTCAAAAAGCCGCAGGACAAATACTGAGCGATCTATCCCGTTTCATTTTTTGCTAGCCAACTCTGGCATTCCAGAAGTTTAAGGAAACTCCAGGCATGTTTCCCTAAGCATCTTGGCTATAACCTTTGGCGTGCCAATCCACTCAACATTTCCCCAATCCTTTAAGAATCCCTTTGTCTTAACGGGGCTCTCAACATGTCACAGCAATGGGCTTCGCAGATCAGTCATGCATTATATTTCCAGGCATTTATCCACTACTTAACGGTCTGGGTTCCAAGTACGGTGGCAAGTCAGCCTGCCTGATCTTAAGAAGGCCAAGGCCAGAGCCGTCTCTCTACTGGCCCAGCTCTGTCATGTGACCCAGGTGAAGCACTGAGATACAGGAATACCATCATCATCATCACAGAACAAACACCTAAGGAAAAGATACCTTTCCACAGAGCTGGGAAAGGTTGTCAAACCCAAAATGCCTCCAATTGTTTTCAGAAAGTACATTTCGTCGGGTGCCTGTCACACCTCAGCAGGGATGCTGTTCCACACAGAAAGCCATGCTCCAAGTTTTACTGCACAGCAGGCTTCCGATATTGTAGCAGCTTCAAGGAGAAACTGTCCTGCAGAACACAGTGACCTTCTGGTAGGGGTGGGCTTACCCATCAATTACTGTTTCTCTCATTCCCCCCCAATTTTTTCAATTCTCCACATTGGTTAGTGATTTAAAAATAATAAGGGTAATCATCATCATGAAAATTCATCAGCAACGTAGTGCAATTTTCTCTTATAGATGAATTCTTGCGTGCAATTTTGCCCGCCACAAACACTTTTTGCAAAACAATTTCTCTTAATATAATGCATTTTTTCATTCTGTTTCCACTAATACATGGCATTTTTATGCAAAATGTACCCCACCATATGCATTTTTGTACACATTACTTGGGTGGAGATCTGCACTGCAAATTCAGGGCAAGTGCCAATTTTGTGGCCGTGTTTCAGTTCCCATATAGTTTGGGAAAGAGCAAATTAGGTAGATTCGACTTTAAACGGAATCAAAATTCTCTCCAGTTCCTATCTAATGGGTATATAAGGGATTAAAGAGGCTTCTGAAATATTCAGGTCCCGAGCTGCATAGTGCATTAGACGTCAGTACCAAAACTTTGAATATGGCCCAGTATGGCCAGTGGGGAAAGATAACTGTTGTCCTTTCACCTTCCAGTGGGTATGGCCAAAGCCCCAATTTCTGTCTTGCAGTAGGAATTGGAGGAGGCAAGTGTTGGTTCAGGCTATACAAAAGGATAAACGACAAGCCCCTTTTTCCTCAGTCGGCTCTGCCCTATATTTAACAGCACGGTATCTCTGGTAATGGAGCTGCCCAAACTCCAGCAATTTCTTCATCTTCCTAGTGCCTGAAGGATTAACAGTATGCTGGCATTGTGTTAACTTCTGTACTGCTTTATTTCCCCCTTTCTCAAATTGTTCTTGCCTTTTTGGCCTCTCCGTGATTGAACAGATGTTTTCAGTGAACTCTTGACAAAGAAGCCAAGTTTCCCTCTCCCTCCCTCCCCCCCGCCCGCAACTCGACTTTCACCAACATAGTATGTGTGTACTCTGCACACTCCACTATTTAATCACATCGATGCAAAGAAGGTACCAGGAGGTGCCAAGGCACTCCTGCAAAAGGATCAGAAACACTGAAATTGCTGTGACAATAGGCATGCGCACACAACTTGCAAAGAGGGAGAAGTTATATCTTGTACTGAACCACTGCCCAAGATCTTTATTTTATGTGGTGTTCTGGATTTTGGATTTTTATTTTAATATAATGTTATGGATTTTGGATGTTTCTTTTACATAATTTACTGGATCTTGGATCTTTATTTTATAGAATGTTTCGGATTCCACACACACACACCCCGCCCAATTCAAGAAAATGGGAAAGGCAGTGATTATAAACCCATTTTGACCTGCACATGAATGAAGCAGCTCAGCTACGGTATATGAGGGTCACTGCTTGCTCTCTCCTGATTTCCTCAAAAATAAAACGGGATTTTTGAGTGTTCCTGTGGATGACTTTAAAAGCCTCCAAGCGTTTCGTTAGTGTTTGATAGCACGCCCTCTTCCCAAAGGGAGAAAAAATGCCTTGTCCGAGGGAATAAGTCCTGAAAGCCAATGGGACAGTAACAGGTAAATCTTAGTGCCTCAGTCAGCACCAGTGCTTTTTGGGGGGGGGGTACTCAAGGGCAGGGATGCGGGTGGCACTGTGGGCACTGTGGGTTAAACCACAGAGCCTAGGACTTGCCGATCAGAACGTTGGCAGTTTGAATCCGCGCGACGGGGTGAGCTCCCGTTGTTCAGTCCCTGCTCCTGCCAACCTAGCAGTTTGAAAGCACATCAAAGTGCAAGTAGATAAATAGGTTCCAGCCAGAAGTGGCTTAGTCATGGTGGCCACATGACCCGGAGGCTCTACGCCGGCTCCCTCGGCCAGTAAAACAAGATGAGCGCCACAACCCCAGAGTCGGTCACGACTGGACCTAATGGTCAGGGGTCCCTTTACATTACTCAAGGGCATGCAATCCCAGCACCTCTTTCTTTTGTTTTTAAAAAGTGTGGCACTTAATGTAACAACTTCATGGTGAGTACTGGTACCTATTTTTCTAGGGAAAAAAGCTCTGGTTAGCACCATAGAGATTCAACTGCTGTCCAAGAAAGACAACCCATAGAAATAGAAGTTGACTCAAAGACATGTAAATAGGTTCATTTATAAACATATAGATTCCCCCCCCCCCCGGGTGTAGTGTGTGGGTGTGGGTGTGTGGGTGTGTGAATGCTGAAGTAATCTGCTAGTTTTTATTTATGGGGAGGATATTTACTCCCACTGGTGTGAAGAAGTATCTCAGATCCTTAGGTTCACATGTTTTGAAGATATCTGAAGGCAGCCCTGTTTAGGGAAGTTTTTAATGTTTTATTGTATTTTTAATATTTTGTTGGAAGCCGCCCAGACTGGCAGGGGAAACCCAGCCAGATAGGTGGGGTATAAATTATTGTTGTTCTTGTTCTTCTTCTTCTTGTTGTTGTTATTATTATTATTATTTCTGAACTAATTTTCGTTGGACAAATAACACCCCTCCTTTGCAAAAAAGAAAAAAGAAAAAGCTGTATCGACAGATGGACCTGCAATCCTGTGTGCATGCAACTCACATAGAGAAGATGCTACTGGATGGAGGACCTCTCACAAGCTTGCAGATTTGCATACAAAGGCAGCAAAAAAGCAACAGTGAAACTGACCAGCTTTCTTTCCAAATCTACAGCATATCCAGGAGCCCCTTGCAGTGAAGACATGAAATCGACAGGAGGAGAGGTGGGAGGGGGGAGACAGGAGGCGGGTGTGCAGAAAAGCCCCAGATGCCCTTCCTATTGTGCATTTATGCTGATTTCTGCCCATGATGCTATCTGGGCAATTAGACACAATCCAGCTTTGAATTGCACCTGCAAAAGTTTCGGTCCAGACGTGCTGCTTCATTTCCAGTCAGCTCATACCCCATAACTTCCTGATGAAATCTTGTAATGTTCCAGGGTTCATTTTTGTCTCACATTTCTTGAGCTATAGAGCAAGAGGACCCCTTCAGATAGCAATAATGCTACAACAGGGACGCGGGTGGCGCTGTGGTCTAAGCCACTGAGCCTCTTGGGCTTGCTGATCAGAAGGTCGGCGGTTCAAATCCCCGCAATGGGGTGAGCTCCTGTTGCTCTGTCCCAGCTCCTGCCAACCTAGCACTTCAAAAGCACACCAGTGCAAGTAGATAAATAGGTACCACTGTGACAGGAAGGTAAATGGTGTTTCCGTGCATTCTGGCACTCGTCATGGTCCTCTGTGCACTAGTAGTGGTTTAGTCATGCTGGCCACATGACCCAGAAAGCTGTCTTGTGGACAAAAACAGGCTTCCTCGGTCTGAAAAGCGAGAGGACCACCGCACCCATAGTCACCTTTGACTGGACTTAACCATCCAGGGGTCCTTTACCTTTTACCTTTACCTAATGCTATAGCATCAGGGAAGCATTGCAGAACAGCCAATAAAGCAGAATGATGTGTGGATTGTCCAGTATAAATCTACCACTAATGGACTACTATTGCCTCTGTGGGGTACTCTTGGGGTAGGGGTGAGGCATCAAGTTTTACTCTCACACTATGTTTCAGAAGTAACTTCTGAAACAGGCCTTGAGTTGGTGAACCATCTCAAATCTTTGTTGGGGCAGATACACTGTTCTGGCAAGCAGATACCCTCCAACATTTCTCTGATGAAAATAGGGATGTCCTATTCAACAACAGCAACAACTTTATTATTCATATCTTCGCCATCTGACTGGGCTGTCCCCACACTCTGGGTAGCTTCCAACATAAATAAAAACATAATAAAACATTAAAAAACCTCCCTGTACAGGGTTGCCTTTGAATGTCTTCTAAAGGTTGTATAGTTACTTATCTCCTTGGCTCGGGAGTTGCCTAACTCCATACCCTCCAACATTTCTCTGATGGAAATAGGGACCTCCTAAGGAAAAATGTGACATTCTGGGATCAGATCAGAAACCAAGACAACTTCTGTAAATCTAGGACTGTCCCTGGATAACAGGGTCACTTGGAGGGTCTGCAAGCAGATACAACAGTGGACAAATTAGAAATTGTATAATCATTTTTAAAAAATAAGAAGGGGAAAGAATCATTTTCAACATGGCCAACAACTATCCAGTTTAATGGATTCACTTTTCTGCAAATGTTCTCTTCAGCTCAACACTGCTCATTTTTATGCATTAGTACAATACACAGAAAGAGCCACAAACATAGGCTGCATGCTTTCAGGTCCCCTACTGTATGAATCAGTCCCCTAACACTTTATGATTTATGCAGCTTGCCAGTGGAGAAGTAGGCCATTCCAGCCTTGAAAGCACTTTAGCTTGGCTGCTTTTACTCATGAAGGACATGTTGTCCTGTAATTATTTTGTCATTTCTTAAAAAGGTAAAATCCTTAACAGGTTCGTGCAATATGTGCAGCTGTGTGTACGCGTGAGTTGCTGTCTGACTTTATTTCATGGAGCTGGGATCATCACCCCCCCAACGACTTTACTAAGCGCTACATAGTGAAACTTCAGACAACCGAAAACATGCTAAACATTTTCCGAGTTCCTGGTGCAGGGGATGTTTCAGGGGCATTTAGTACCGTAACGCCATGGGGGTGGAGGGCATCGTGAATACACCCCCATTGACTAATCCTGATTCAGCCAAACTAAAACCAGCTGCTACCTCATCTTTTAGGCCAACTAAAATGACACAAAATAGTGCACAAGCTTCCATGTTTTTGAGAACTCTGAAAAGAAAAGAAAAAGCAAGCGGACAGGATAAGGAGAGAAGAAGCCGGCTGAAGCTGAAGTCGTGGATTCTGTACAAGTCTTAAGATGCAAAGTGGGAGGAGGCAGCAGACGTTAACATGCCCTCCAAGTGTCTCAGTTTTCCAGGGACTTTCCCGGAATTATGAAAGCCATCCTGGCTTCTGATTTGGTCCTGGAAAGTCCCTATTTCCCCTGCCAGTGCCGTCGCTGCTGAGCTCGGGGCGGAAGATGAGCTGGCACTTGTCCAAAGTGTCAGTAGATGAAGCTGGGCAGCTGCGAGTGAGTAGCTCTTTGCCTATCTATGGCCTCTCCATGGCTGCCGCTGCCAGCCTCCACCCTTGAGCAGCTTGTGGTGGCTGCTGGAGAGCGGGCAAGGGGCAGGACAGGCTGCAGCTTCCATGGCCCAGCCCCGCATGATGTGCTTGCTCTGAGGGGCAGTCAGAGGGCAGGGGCGCCCTGGACAGGAATAAAGGGAGAGCAGAGTGGAGCACAGGGAGTCTGTTTAGGGAAGCTTTTAATATTTGGCAGACTATTGTATTTTAATATTTTGTTGGAAGCCCAGAGTGACTGGGGAAACCCAGCCAGATGGGTGGGGTATAAATAATAAATTGTTATTGTTGTTGTTGATGATGATGATTTTCTTATTTTATTTTTTAAAATGTTTTCTGCATCCATGGCTAATCTTGCCCCTTTCCAAAATTTACTTTTCTTTTTGTAAATCTACCGAATAATAAATGGCCACGGCCCAGTATACCTGAAGGAGTGTCTCCATTCCCATCGCTCAGCCCAGACACTGAGGTCCTGCTCTGAGGGTCTTCTGGCGGTTCCCTCACTGTGAGAAGTGAGGTTGTAGGGAACCAGGCAGAGGGCCTTCTCAGTAGTGGCGCCCGCCCTGTGAAACACACTCCCATCAAATGTCAAGGAAATAAAAAACTATGTGACTTTTAGAAGACATCTGGAGGCAGCCCTGTTTAGGGAAGCTTTTAATGTTCGATGTTTTATCATGTTTTTAATATTTTGTTGGGAAGCGCCCAGAGTAGCTGGGGAAACCCAGCCAGATGGGTGGGGTATAAGTAATAAAATTATTATTATTATTATTTCATCATCATCATCATTAAATAAAATCAGAATTAAGGGGTTTTCTCAGGACAGCGTAGGGTGGGCGTGTTCTGTTGGCGTGGTGGGGGCACTCACCCTTCTGCTGATAGGAAATGTTCTGTGAGTGTGGGGTACAAAAATGGGGAGTTACGGAGTGTCACTTGGAGTGAGGAGTGAGAAATGTCCCCATTTTCAGTTGAGGAAAGTTGGAGACTATGACTGTGCTGGGCAGGTGGCAGGTTGTGTTTAGGCCCCATCAGAAACATACTGTAGCCCTAAGACATTGTCATCCCTCTGATGAGGGCATGTTTGATGACGGCGGAAGCCACATGAGACTTCATCTTGAGGGGAGGGTATGAGTGGAATCCCATGGCCAACCTGGTCCAATTGTCTGGAGAACTGGTGTGTTGTATACAAGGCATTGTCACCTTTCCCTCAAGGACTTCTTCTTCATTTCCTTCACTACCTATCCCTCCTACCCTTAGGGCAGTTGCGTCAGAGGGTCAGTAGGTTGTTTGTTTGTTTTTTACTGTACCACAATTGGCCTTTGGTCTCCCCTTTTCTACATCCTTCGCACCATCCTCAATCAGATTGACTTGCAATTTGAGTTTTTGATTTAGCTGTTCCAAGTTAATTGGGAAGGTAAGTTGTAAGTACCACGAAGCTCTGTTGCAGAATCTCAATACAGTCACACCTTGGTTTTTGAACAGCTTAGTTCTCAAACATTTTGGCTCCCAAACACCACAAACCTGAAAGTGACTGTTCGGGTTTGTGAACAATTTTTGGAAGCTGAAGGTCTGATGGGACTTCTGCTGGTTCCGATTGGCTACAGGAGCTTCCTGCAGCCAATCAGAAGCCACACTTTGGTTTCCAGATGTTTTGGAAGTTGAAAGAACTTCCGGAATGGATTCAGTTTGACTTTCATGGTATGACTGTACACTGCCAGAAACAAAAGCCTTTACTATCTGGAGAACTTCTGCCACTCCACACAATGAACCTACCGCCTGCTTCCTGCTCCAGCTGCCTCCTTCTTCTACAGAAAGACAGCCTGCAACATTCAGCTTCTTTAATGTTCTAGCTAAAAGCAAACAAATGCCTTCTCTGTTCTCTGTTCTCCACTCTCCACCTCTGCTGATTTAATAGGTGCATTACTATGTGTATAATGGTTACTGGTGTGTAAAGAGCAAAATTAGGAAAGTGGAGGAACAGGAACATCCAGGAACTGGGACTCTTTGATTAACACACCTCTATACTTAATATGCACTTAAGCCATTGATCAGTTAATTGCACTAGCTATTCAATTAAGGCATTCATGCCTGTCACGGTATGCTCCAAATGTACCATATATACTTATTATACACTTAAGCCATTGATCAGTTAATTGCACCAGTTATTCAATTAAGGCATTCATATATGCCTCCTACAGTTCACTGTAAAATGTGTACCATATATACTTATAGGCAGCAAATTATCCCGGGCAACAATTGGTAAACATTCCAAATTGCTATCGAATGAGGTGACTCATTCATGCTCATTCCTATGGGTGGCTTGTTCCTGAACAACAAGACTAAGACTCATTCTTTGCTGAAATGTGAACACGGCCAATAGGGAGAATTTTATACTAAGGGCATACCCATAGAGCCCATATTTGGGGCCAAAGATGCACATATGCATCTGATCTGGCAGGGGTGACTTGAGTAGACAACTGGCTTCCTACCATGAAGAAGAAGAAGAAGAAGAAGAAGAAGAAGAAGAAGAAGAAGAAGAGGAGGAGGAGGAGGAGGAGGAGGAGGAGTTTGGATTTGATATCCCACTTTATCACTACCCTAAGGAGTCTCAAGAGGCTAACATTCTCCTTTCCCTTCCTCCCCCACAACAAACACTCTGTGAGGTGAGTGGGGCTGAGAGACTTCAGAGAAGTGTGACTAGCCCAAGGTCACCCAGCAGCTGCATGTGGAGGAGCGGAGACACGAACCCAGTTCACCAGATTATGAGTCTACCGCTTTTAACCACTACACCACACTGGCTCTCAGTGTTTATGTGCACCATAAAGAAAAGGTCTCAGCCTTTCTCTATTGTTCTTTAGATGTTCCTCAAGGTTTTGACTCCACTGTGGAATACCCCCTCTCTAAAACAAGTCTAACACTGCATACAACATTAAAATATAACAGTTGTGGGGTTTTTTGTACTTCTGCAAAACCTGAGGTCCACCTAAGCGTTTTGATACTGGGGTGGACTTTGGAACTATGGTGCCCTGAGCTAAACCAAAATTTGGCGAGCCCCCCAGCCCTCGCGCCGTACCAGGCTTCAAGAAGGAGGCATGAGGGCTCAGCAGGGTCCTAGAGCTCTCCCACCTCATTCCCAAAGCTGGGCAAGCACTAACTAGGCTTTGGAAAGGAGACAGAAGGACTCTAGGACCCTGTCAGAGCCCTTACGCCTCCTTTCTGTAGATGGGAAAGTACTTCCCAGGACTATCTCTGCCCAGCGCCCAGTGTGGGAGAACTGGTTGTGCTGCCTTATTTTTTTAGTTGCTGTTTTGTTAACACTGTTTTATAGTTTATAAATGCCTTATTGGTCTGTTCATCGTTAAATGACTTATGCCACATTCGTGATGTTCAGCTAATATCTTTGTTGCTGGTTCGTTAATAGTATTTCATAGATTGCAACCATCTTACTGATGACGTGTTAATTATATCACATGCTTCATGCTGTGCTCGTGATGTTCTATTATGTTATTGTTATTTATTGGTTGTAAGCTGCTTTGGGGTTCATTTGAATGGAAAGCAGCACAAAAAAATACAATCAATCAGTCTGGTGGACCCCTTCAGCTAGAGAGCAGTCCTCTGTAAGACAGAGCACCTGGTCAACCTAGCTATTCACATAATGGCTGTGCATATCACTGGGCAACCTCATCATTATTTTAAGGTAAGGAACAACAAGAGACAGGCCCTCTCTCCAACCCTCTTCATGGATTATAGAGGGGAGAAAATCCCTTTACTTCTTCCCACAAAACCCCCGAACCTACTTGTTTTTTGCAGTTATACAGGAAGGGCTTTTGTATATGCATATATATTTCATTCCACCTTGCTCAATAGTTAACAGATTTTTTTAGATTCCCCATTATACTGAAAAGGGACCAGAGTTTTGTCTTTACACACAGCAGCTGAGAACCTGAAACACAGAAGAAAGCAGACATAGCACAGAGAGGCTCAGAAACAGATCTTTACTTTCTTTCTTTTTAACAGATACAAGGCAAATCTTGAGGCCTTGCACCCCTCTAAAAATAGAGATGAAACAGGGAGACTGATTCATCGGGACAGATACCAGAAAAACTAGAACTGGCCCTAAATAACAGGGACAGCAGGAACCTAAGCATGAATCACTGCTCTGGGGGTAAATCAAGAAAGACTCCTGTGGCACCTTAAATCTATAGGGGGCTTCCAGGGGGAAAAACCATAATGTTTTAAATGGGTCTTTCAGATATTGCAAATGGGTCCTTGGCAATAGGATTTTAAAACTAATCAGATTTTTTTTTTCCTGTGGAAAGGGTAAATATGGAATAAATGGGGGGAATGATGGTCTGGAATTTTGATAGATATGGTGCATGGATGCTATTTAAAAATAAAGGAGCATGAATCCTGCAATGGATACCTGCATGGAAAAACCCTACTAAATTAATTGTGGGATTAGCTTCTATGGCGTTCAGTCTGCTTCATTGGATACATACAGCAGATTTCATGGGGTTTGGGCCACAAAGCCCTATGTCATTATAAATTTGGTAGTCTATGGAGCCACACAACTCTTTGCAACAACAAACTCACAAAGCTACTTCTCTGGAACTGCTCTGGAAGAAGGCTGCCTCTTTTCAATCCTTTGGGGTTTAAGAATTAATTCAGCCTATAATTCAAATATGCATGTTTGTTTGTGTGTGTGTGTTAGAAATGGAGGAGAAACTTGATTCAGAACACATTTGAAGTCAAATCTATCAAATTTGCACTTTCTGGGGAAGAACATGCAAACACAACCACAGCTAACTGTTGAAATTCGCATCTAGCTGAATTTTGCGATGTAGCTTTCAATGGTTACAAAAATTCATTATATTAGGGGGAATTGCTTGCAAAAATGTGTACATCAGTCAAAACTGCATATAAAATGTATTTATTAGGATAAATTCATACTAAAATGCTGGTTAATTTTCAGAATGCTGGTGGAAATCCCATAAGGATTTTTTTCCGTTTTTGAAAGCCACATTCTGATAAATGTCGATAACTGAATTTAAGATTAGAAAAATGACAGAGTGAGAAAACCAAAAGTCACCGATCCTTCTCCATAGTGTGGGCATGTATGTATGTGTATATAGCCTCAGCCACCAGAAATTTGGGGAACACTGGTCTAAATCAGCGGCATACTTCCATAATCATTGAAAAAACGTGATGTTATCAGGACAAAAATGACCTTTCCACCTTTCGGGTTTCCTCCAGCAATGGTGGCAATATGCACATTTTCTGAAGGAAGTTAACTTCCCAGTTGCAGCTGCTCTTCCAATTGCCCAGCTTGAACTAGTTTCAGTAAAACCCTTAATGTCCCTTAACCATAATGTACCCGTGTTGTATTTTAATTTTAAAAGGATTATCGAGAAAATCTACCCTTTCCTTCAACTCTCTTTGAAAAACTGGTAAGTGTTTTAGTCGATATCCACTAATATCCTCACCCACTCTTAATCAATTATCAACAATGAAGTGTGTAACAGTGAGAGGGAAATATCCAAATTTTTTAAAGGTGGGAGGCAAAGAGTAAAGAATCGAAACTTTTTGCTGCCTTGGCCACTCACTTAAAATTCAGTACGATATGCAGAAGCAATAGAAATGTTGAAAGTGGTTTATGTGTCCTATGGAATTCTTTACTGATATGGCAAAAATGTATTTTTCTTTTCCATTTGCAGAGACTATAACTACAGACCATGGTTTTATCTGCTGTTCCTGTTTCTGCTTTTATGATGTTGTTTTATTTTGTCTATAGGCTTGTGTTGTGTGTAATTGTTGTGATCCACTGTGAGTGATACAAATGAATTGGAGAGGCAGGGTCTGGAGACCTATGGAAATCCAAGTGTCCCCATTTTCCAGGGACAGTTCTGGATTTACAAAGGCCATCCCAGTTTCTGATTTGATCCCAGTTTTCTGATTTGATCCCAGAATGTCCCAGTTTTCCTTAGGCTGTCCCTATTTTCATTGGAGAAATGTTGGAGGGCATGGAGTTATGTGGCCCCTGATCCAAGAAGATAAGTACCTATGCAACCATTAGAAGACTTCTGAAGGCAACCCTATATAGGGAAGCTTTTTAACATTTTAATGTTTTATTATGTTTTTATATATGTTGGGAGCTGCCCAGAAGGGCTGGGGCAACCCGGTCAGATAGATGTGGTAAAAATAATAAAATTATTATTGCTATTATTATGGAATAGGACGTCCCAATTTTCATCAGAGAAATGTTGGAGGGTATGCAACTTGAATAAAATATGGGGGGGGGCTGGTAAGCCCCACCCAGCATAACCGATCACAAGAAGCAGTGCACACACACCATTTGAATGGCAATGTCCATCAACCTGCAGGGGGAGGCCCCCTCAAATATTTTATTGGGGAGGCCAGATGGATCTCAGTCACTAGGAGTTGGCTCCTATGGCACCCACTCTTCTCAGGGGTGCTGGAATGAAATAAAGTTAGGAATTATGATTAAATACTGTCTGAACTTATAGGTTATAGCTCAGATTAACTTCTAAGGATTTTTTTTTTTTCATATTTAAATGTTTGCTCTACGTTTTGGCTACCTTTGAAGGTGACCAAAAAACTACAACTAATCCAGAATGGGGCAGCTAGACTGGTGACTGGGAGCAGCCGCCGAGACCACATAACACTGGTACTCAAGGATCTACACTGGCTCTCAGTATGTTTCCGAGCACAATTCAAAGTGTTGGTGCTGACCTTTAAAGCCCTAAACGGCCTTGGCCCAGTATACCTGAAGGAGCGTGGTCTAGCACTGAGGGCCTTCTGGCGGTTCTCTCCCTGAGAGAAGTGAAGTTACAGGGAACCAGGCAGCGGATCTTCTCAGTAGTGGTGCCCACCCTGTGGAACGCCCTCCCATCAGATGTGAAAGAAATAAACAACCACCTGACTTTTAGAAGACATCTGAAGGCAACTCTGTTTAGGGAAGCTTTTAATATTTGATGAATTATTGTATTTTAATATTCTGCTGGAAACTGAGAAACCCAGCTAGATGGGCGGGGTATAAATAAATTGTTGTTGTTGTTGTTTGCTGTTTTATTTATTTTTTATTATTCTTTTCATTTATTTATACACCACTTAAACATTCACATTTCTTTGTTGCAATCTCAGTGAGAATTATTCTTGGGAACTAAATTTAGGAAGTTACTACAAAGTGCATAATGTATGGCATTTATCAAATGAAATGCAAAGTGTAAAAAGGGACTACTATAATTTGCATGCTAAATATGTCAGTGAGTAAGACATATACACGAACGTTTCCAGCTTTGGAGGGAAGAAAGGGTCTCCTTTCCTTCGCATTACTCACTAAAGAGCTATTTTTGGCAGACTTAGTTGGCTCACCCACTGCTTGCAATACATACCTGTGATTTCTCAATGTTTAGAGCAAAAACATATTCATTCAAACAGGGATCCACTTTCCAGAAATCATTAACTACAGTATTACTGTAAGAGCTAAGTGAATTCAAAGCAAAAAGGCTTCACAGGCTTTGCTTTCTCAGCACTTGTGAGATGTTAAGAAAGGCCTGTTCCTTCATTCTAGAAATGATTCTTTTAATTATCTTCCAATTTATGAAAAACTGACATCTTTACTGGTCAATAAATGCTCCGACTGTTTACTCAGTGGCCACGTTCCCCCATTTTGCTAATACGGTTTGACTGCAAAAAAAGCAATCAGTCGTTTCAAATTTTTACATGCATTTCCCCTCATAAATTATGATTAACAGCACAATCCTATGCATCTCTATGCAATCCCCATTGTGTTCAGTTGGGATTACTTTCAGGTAAGCATGTATAGGATTGCAGCCTTCCATACAAAACAGAACCTTAATCTAAATGTTAAGACTTCATTTTAATTTATTTTGTATATTTGGAGTTACTTGGATGCGAATATTTTTTGTTTATGGATAGATATGTTTGAGCTTTGCAGGTATTTCATAATGACAGTTGGATAATATATTAGACTTGGATTTGAAGTAAGTTTTTAACAGTCATAGAATTTCAGAGTTGCAAAGCTGGGAAGGACGTCTGAGGGTTATCTAGTCCAATTTCAACTAAAGCATCCATGACAGATGACCATCCAACCTCTGCATAAAAACCTCCAAGGAAGAGGAACCCATCACTTTCCAAGGGAGTCAGTCCCACTGCCAAGCAGCTCTTACTAGGGCTAGTGTTGAATCAATGGTTCTTCAACATCAATTTTGTTGGTCTAGTCATGTTGTGGGGATGCCTGATTATCATCTTCCAAAGCAGCTACTCTATTCCCAACTAAGGAATGGGAAGCGTAATGCTGGTGAACAACAAAAGAAGTTTAAAGACTGTCTCAAGGCAGTATAGGTAAAGGTAAAGGGACCCCTGACCATTAGGTCCAGTCATGGCCGACTCTGGGGTTGCGGCGCACATCTCGCTTTATTGGCCGAGGGAGCCGGCGTACAGCTTCTGGGTCATGTGGCCAACATGACCAAGCTGCTTCTGGTGAACCAGAGCAGCACACGGAAACGCCGTTTACTTTCCCACCAGAGTGGTACCTATTTATCTACTTGCACTCTGCCGTGCTTTCGAACTGCTAGGTTGGCAGGAGCAGGGACCAAGCAACGGGAGTTCACCCCGTCACGGGGATTCGAACCACCAACCTTCTGATCGGCAAGTCCTAGGCTCTGTGGTTTAACCCACAGCGCCACCCACACCAACAATTGGGAAACACTTGTCTACGAGCACTCCAATTGAAGAACAGCCTTTACCAAAGGTGTCATGGGCTTTGAAGACACTCGAACTCATGACACAAGGGAGAAACGGGCTAAGAGGGAGGCACGCTTGGCAAATCCACACCGTGATCAACTTCTGCCCAGAAACCAATGTCCCCACTGTGGAAGGACGTGTGGGTCCAGAATTGGCCTCCACAGTCACTTACGGTCTCATTGTTAAAACCGTGTTTATGGAAGACAATCTTACTCAGGTACGAGTGATCGCCAAAGAAGAAAGAAGAAGACTAGGGCAAGGCAATATATCGATATATCATCCAAAACCTGTCTGAAGTCCATATCGTGATACCTGGCAATATATTGTGAATTATGATGTGTGACAGTGTGTGTTATGCAAAAATCACAATGTGGGGGAAACTGTGAAGCCAGCCAATGCTTCTCTCGATTCCTGCAGCACCTGTTAAACGCTGCTGGCTTAGCTCTCCTCCTCATTTAGGGGGCAGCAAATCACAAGAGCAGGCACCGTCAAAAATCACGATGCAGGAAGAACAGTGAAGCCAGCCAATGTCTCTACATAGCTCCATCCTTATTTAGACATTGGAATATCTTGTTATATCGCAATGTTTAGCTAGTGATATATTGTGATGTTGAAGTCCAGCCATCGCCCAGCTCTAGCTCTTACCCTCAGAAAGTTACTCCTGATATCAAAATCTCCTTATAACTTGAATCCATTGGTTTGGGTCTTACCCTCTGGGGCAGGAGAAAACTCCTGCATTGGAACTGATCTGGAGCAAAGGATGGGTGACGTAAATTATTTGCTCTTCTTCTTCTTCTTCTTTTTTTTTAAAAAAAGATGTCATTCTCTTTCCATTATCTTTCCTCAGAAATTGTTTTCCGAGCCACAGCAACACCCATTTTATTGTCATTTGATTGTTTGAAGGCAGAGTTCCTTCCAGATACACTGTTTATATAGTGATATGGGCAGGATGTGTCTGCTGCCACCTGTATCCATCCAAACAGACTGTCCACAATAGTGCGTCACATTTTCAAACACCCCTTTAATTCTCTCTCCCCGCCCTCAATGTAACAATTTGTCCGGTTTTTAGCAGCGCCTAATCTCTCTTTTGTCCTGCTCCCCTTCCAGCATGACATACGTCAAGGATACTTCCAGCACTGCTAAACAGCCCCCGGAACCTGTGCTTTTTCATCACGCCTTGCTAAACATTTCATTTTCAGCTTTGCATTTTGGAGGAAAAAAAGGCCTACTGCAATGAAATGAAAACCCAGCTGAAGTTATTTCTAATTTTATTTGTTAAAATATTTACATTGGTTCGAGTCCTGGCCTCTACTGGAGGGTAGGACTCAAACCAATGGCTTCGAGTAACAAGAAAGGAGATTCTGAATAAGATACGGAACAGCTTTTTGACAGTAAGAGCTGTTTGACAGTGGAACAGTCTCTCTCGGGAGGTTGTGGACTCTCCTTGCTTGGAGGTTTTTAAGCAGTGGTTAGATGGCCATCTTTAAGGGATGCTTGAGTTGAGATTCTGGCATTGCAGGGGGTTGGACTAGACGACCATTGGGTCATTTCCAACTCTATGATTCTATGATTCCATTTGAGCCAAGGGACTATAGAGTTCCACGCTATTCTCTTCTAATAACAATATAGTCCGATGCAGAATGGTCAAACTGGGCCAAAATGTACCCGCAGACACTAATGCATGTAGGCTCTGGACATGGAATCTTCAAAAAACATGAGGCACGTGTTCCTAACCAGCATGCACTGGGGTTTAGGCTGCCATGCAGAAGTTATAGTCAAGTCATGGAGGTTAGGTCTGGGTAGCAGCAGCAAATAGGATCCATGTGTGTATGATCCTTCATATAGGATCCATGTGTCCTGAAGGCTATGGATGAAAAAGAATCTTCCCTTCACAGCTGGAGAATTGGGGAGGGGTATTCTTTGGTATTCTGAATTACTGTTATAACTTGGAAGCAAGTTGCTGCCACGGGCATTATGGGTACTTTAATGAGCTGAATACAGTGAAAGATTATGAGTCATAGGGTATGTGGGCAGTGTGTGCATGAACTTAACAGTGCTTAGTTTTTTGCTATTTTGTTAATGTTGTTAACATTGTTTTATAGATTATAAATGCTGTATTGATTTGCTAAATATATAACAGGACTTTTGCTTTAAATGTGATGTTTAGCTTAATTTTTAATTGTCGCTTTGTTGACAGTGTTTTATAGATCATAATTGTTTCACTGATGATTTGTTAATTGTTCTACATGATTTTTGCTGCATTTGTGATGTTCCATTACGTTTTATCATGTTGTTGCTATTGATTGATTGTAAGTTGCCTCAGGATCCATTTGTATACAAAAACATGTATACAGTGGTACCTCAGTTTACGAACTTAATCCGTTCCGGAAGTCCGTTCTTAAACTGAAACTGTTCTTCAACCGAGGTGCACTTTCCCTAATGAGGCCTCCTGCTGCTGGTGCCCTTCCACTGTTTGGCTTCCGTTCTTAGACTGAGGTAAAGTTCACAAACTGGGATACTACTTCCGGATTTGCGAAGTTCGTAATCGTTTGTAAACAGGGCTGTTCTTAAACCGAGGTACCACTGTATTGGGATAAATTTGAACTGAAATGCTGGTGAATTTTCTTGAGGACCATCCTGAGACCTGCGGGTATAGGGCGGTATATAAATTCAGTAAATAATAATAATAATAATAATAATAATAATAATAAACAAAAACCAAAAAAAAAAAAAAAAAAACCCAAAATGCAAACTAATATGGGAATGTGGACAACTAAGTTTAAAACTGGCCAAGTGAAAAACTAAGAGAAACCAAAATTGATAGATTCATCCATCCCTAAATTTGCATTCCCAATCTGCGGCCTGAAGCAACAGTTGCACTCTACCTTAAGGTAAAGTTGTCCCAGAAGGAAAGGCACTACTGATGGCTTAATATTTTTCTACATATTAAATCCATTTATGCCAGTGTTCACTTCTCACACAATACACACTGAATCTTAAAATAATAATAATAACCAGGAAGTCCTTAATGCCAAGAAAATATTTCCTTTTGACAGAAATATTTTTCCAGAGTGATTGATTTAGAAGGGCTGAACTCATATTCAGTGCCTGAAATCCAGGAACCACCAACTGGGCTGGGATTCAAAATTATAAGAATAGCCATCTATTTTGGGGAGGGGTGTGGGTGATGCAATGAGCAGCGGAGGCAACTGCTTTCCTCACCTATCCCACAAGGGAAAGAGGAAGGGAAACATTTAAGAATTAGGGAAAAGAAAGCAAGGAGCTATTGAGTTACTGTAGTGAGCTCTGCTAGAAGCAGGATCAGAGTTTTCATTAGAAGGACACTTCACTTAGGAATTTAAATAAATCTTTCTCTTGAAAGCAATCATTTGATATGGGAGTTAGGAGAAAACAACGTAATAAATAATATGTTGGAGGATTGTGGGCAAGGGAAGCATGCGAACACTCGGCATTCTAACTGAGGCCTTGGGTGGAAGTCAGATTCAACAGTGTTGGTTCAGTGTGGCTAGAAAGCTGTGAACATGGTCAACGTGGAGTTGCTACGTCCAGCAAATGATTAATCTGGCAGCAGACTGAAGTGGTGCTCTGTATATTCATTCACCCTCAACCCATGCACTTTCCAGGATGAGAAGGAAAGGTCCCTAATGCCAACAGGTTGCCAATGGGCACATCCCTCGCCCCCCTGCATCTATGAAGCCTCTGAATGCCCACCACCACCATGCCATCTTGGTCATGAAGTGGTGAGGTTAGCTACCATTTTCTCCCTTCAGAAATGCATAGAGCAGCAGGAGGAAACTGGAAGAGAGACACTCTTTCCTACATCCTCTCCCAGCTTGGTCCACAAAAACTACATCTGTCCGACGAAATGACAGTGTTTTACAACAACCAATACGAGGGATGCGTTTGAGGAATTCCATCTTTGTGAATTCTGATACAAACTGACCTGATCTGCGCTTCCCAAACTAATGTGTGGATCAGAACTTAATGGTCCACTATACTTTGCACTTCTCTGAATGGTCAAAAACTGGATCAAAATGCATTTTAGAAACTTGCACACTTTGAGCGAAAATATGTTGAAAATACATATTTAAATATGGTGTTTGTGTGCACAAAGATGAGTTTAATTGCTGGTTAAGGTGGAAACAGGACATACAAAAGTGGCATGAACCAGAAAGAGCCTATTTTGACTATCTAGCACTTGCCATGTTTTCACTTACACTGAAGGTCAGAGCATTGGTTCTTCTAGTTCTGAAAATGGCTTTCCAAGGTCATAGGCAGTAGTCTTTCCCAGTTTTACTGTCTATGAACTTGAGATACCAGAGAATGGGTTAGGGACCATGTGTCCTGCCACTGTGCTACTGTTGAGTCTACACTTTTAACTGCATGCTGCCCACACTAGAACTATTGACCAAAATTCTGAAATGAATTTCATGTGAATACGGGTACTTTGCCCTTCAGCTTACTTCAGAATGATGGATTTAACTGAGCAGGGAGGAAGGGAAGTGTAGACTTTTCTCTCTTTCTACCCTCCAATCAACCCCTTTGTAAATCATTCCTTTATTTTAAGGAAGAAGAAGAAGAAATCATTAGAATTATGGACTCAACCAGAAATTAAATAACATGCTTTGCTTTTCCAATTTATTTTTTTCCCAATCAGCTGCAGTGCAACACCAAATGCAGGGCAAAAACAGGCAGAGCTACACTTCCTACCAAGTCATGGGCTGTAAACTCTGAACAAAGGGTGATCAGTAAAATAGCGTTGTGTATAACTTGTGCAATGTTCATAAAATAAATTAATGAACAAATAAATATTCTTTGATAGATCCGTTAGCTAGTTTCCCACAAATCCCCCTGCCCCTATTCTCAGGGGTAGCATGAATTGTGAGGGGAGGAGGATGACATTACTCCCACAGGTATCCCTGCCAAAATATCTTACGCTGTGCAGTTGCTAAACCTCTGCAGTGTGAGTACATTGTACGCAATACTCAGTGTCATCCACTTCTCAAGAAGTGGGAAGTATCAGAAGTCAGTTCATTAAGCATTATTTACAGCTTCTGCATATATATATATATATATATATATATATATATATATATATTCTCATTGCCATCAGTTGTGATGAAGATCGGGTTAATGCTTGAAATCATCATTGCATCCCTTCCCCACCCATGACATTTATAGCGTTCATTTTCTCAGGGAGGGTAAATTTAATCTTCTACACATTACCAGGAAAAGTGATGGCAGCACTTCTCTCCTTTGATGAAGTCGCCTTTATCAAATGAGGTTGCACCACCTACTTCACAAAAGGAGACTCGGCTTCTTTGAAAAGATCTGTGTCCACTTCTTGAGAAAAGGATAGCGGGCAAGATGCAAGGCTGCAAGCAGAGGCTGGTAATCGGTTCGTTCCTTTCTACATATAATAATAATAATAATAATAATAATAATAATAATAATAATAATAATTTATTATTTGTACCCCGCCCATCTGGCTGGGTTTCCCCAGCCACTCTGGGCGGCTTCCACTAAAACACTCTGGGCGGCTTCCACTAAAACACTAAAATATCACACATTAAAAGCTTCCCTGAACAGGGCTGCCTTAAGATGTCTTCTGAATGTCAGGTAGTTGTTTATCGCTTTGACATCTGATGGGAGGGCGTTCCACAGGGCGGGCGCCACTACCGAGAAGGCCCTCTGCCTGGTTCCCTGTAGCTTTGCTTCTCGCAATGAGGGAACCGCCAGAAGGCCCTCGACACTGGACCTCAGCGTCCGGGCAGAACGATGGGGGTGGAGACGCTCCTTCAGGTATACTGGGCCGAGGCCGTTTAGGGCTTTAAAGGTCAACACCAGCACTTTGAATTGTGCTCGGAAACGTACTGGGAGCCATAATCCATGGTTCTTCTCAGAATTCTCATACAGTTATGCGGGGAGATAAACTCCAACCATACGCTTCTCCTGACACCCTCCTGATTCTCTCATAGCAGCACCCGAATCCAGCCTTTGCGAGACTGGTGCCCTCCAGATGGTTTGGACTACGATTCCCATAAGTCTCAACCAGCACAGCCAATGGCCGCAGATAATGGGAATTGTATTTCAGCAACATTTGGGCAGCACCAAGTTGGCAAAGGCTTTCTGAAGCCACTTCCCCTCAGGACAGTGGTTCAAAAGAGTGCAACATCCACATTTCTCAGTGACTTCCCCTTTCTTAGACTTCTCAGGAACCACCTTATCGCAGGCATTCCAGTGATTTCTGCTTCTTTCCTCAGGCACCAAGGTATGGTTCTCCCTGAGGCAAAAGATGAAACACTTCCCCCTTCTTGCATGTAAACAAGCTAATCCTACTTTAACACCAGGAACATCCATCACACCTGAGGGCAGCAGACTAGCTTAGCATGACCAAGGCAAAGCAGGCGCTCCAACTGTAGGGGTGCCAAGGTGTCTTTGGCCCCCCTCAATATTTGTTGGAAAGGGGCTGGACACACACACCCCAAATGTTGGGGCCCCCAGTGCTCATTGCACCACAAATCGCAGCTTCAGTGACTGGCTCCTCCAGATGTCACAACGTCGTGTGACGCATGTCGGGCCCCCTCAATCTTGGGGGCAAATTGGCGCCTCTGTCCTAAACAATTATATAAGCCAACCTAGTACTTTCCTTTACATGCCAAACATACACCTTAAGTTTTAAACTCGGCAATGCCTCCCTGATTTCTTTCTTTTGCACCTGATAACACTTGTGCAGCTTGTATACAACACACACAGAGTTGATAATGGAAGCAGAGAGTAAGGTATCCCTGCATCCTCCGAGTATATTTCACTATTTTACAAAGGACCGCTTGTTATTTAAAGGGTTCTCCTGTCTATGTTTGGTTTATGTCCAAAGGAGGGAAAGCAAAGAAGCTACCCATCGACAGTTAGCACATGAGCAGGCACACAGGTCACCTGGTCAAATTTCTTCCCATTGGTCTGATGTATTATGTCTAAATTATAGTAATTATTCCTCAGTGTGCATCTACACATATAAAGCATGTTATGTGAATGTCTGTCGTCTTTTGTGGCAACAAGCAAGTGACCTTCCTAATAGAGAGGGGAAGATGGAGAAGGTACCTTAAACCAAGTCAGACCAGTAGTCTGCCAGCCCAGTGCTGACCATTTTGCTTCAACTGGTACTTCTAAATGAAAAGCAAGCACTGTAAAACACTATGCTATGGATTCTCCTCTGGTGTTCATTTGCTAACAAATGCCGCACTCCCCAGCACATACAACATTAACTCAGCTGCTCAGCTTAGACAGCATTGGACTACAGTTGGTGGAGAAGCTGCAGCCCATCTTTAACATCCCGATGAATTGCTTGCTCCTTAATACTCACTATGACTTTGCTGAGAGCCAATCAAAATACTCAAATCTGCTTTGCAGGTAACTTCGGGCCTTCAAATCCAAAACAAATAGCTGCTCCATTTGAATTGGTTCTGGCCTTCTCAGAGATAGCATGCTCATCCCTAGTCGAGTGACTGTCAATTAGGATATCATAACGCCAACCAGAAGATCGGAACCAAATATTTTGCTTCCTTAAGTTATCTTTCAATGCCAGCGTGCTGCTAATTTTCCATTTCACCACAGGTGGGACAAGGCTCAAATATTTTATTATGCCTGCAGCACAAATAACTGCAAAACTGTCTTTCAACAGGCTTTGCATAATTTTCCTAAATACTTGCTTCACAATTTTAATAATAACCATCCATAGACATACACAAATGCAGGTGTGCAACCAGAATTTCTCCCTCTGTCTCACAACTTGCTTTTGTTGTTGTTGGATAGCAATACAAGCCTCTTCACCTTTATAAGCATTTTCAAAAAATAATCTACACCTATCCTGGGTTGCTGGTTCTCTGTTTGGATGGCAACAGTATCTCCAGAGCTATTATGGTTCTCGGCTGAACACCAACCACATTTTCCTTGGTATCCATTACTTCCCAGGCTAACTTCTAGAGCTAATTTACTTCTGGGGACCTGAAACAGCTGCTGCAGATGTGTTAGTACACACACACACACACACACACACACACACACACACTGTTGTGCTGTGGAGCAGCAGAAATGCTTTGAAACTGGTATAACCAATGGGTCACATTTTATTTCTTTTCAAAAGGTTGCTTTTTAAAAGTCACCTATAGGATTTTAGAGACCCAGAAGCCCTCTTCATGCATTTGTTAATCAATGTGTGAAGATGTTCATGAGAAGATGCCTTGTACCTTACATATTAACACACACAACAGCCAGGGGGTTCCTGTGCACATTTGGATGTTTGCATGCAGCGCTTCTTCCATGGAGATGAAAATTCAGGTTGCTCAACATCCCCATCCACAAGGAGAAAGCCCCATGCATGTATATCCATACACATTGGTGGCCACCACCATCACACTGACACAGGTACACACTGGTGCCACCATGATGATGATGATGATGGGCACAACACAAATGTCCCAAACTAGGGGATGGGGCTAGCTGCCGCATGTTCAGTATCTACAGGTACCATATGGCTGAAGAGGGGCACAGAAGGGTCATTTCCCTGGCTCTGATTGTTTAATGATGCATTTACATTCTTCCTGTTATCCATCCATAAGATAATATCCTTCACCTTCCAATAATCCCATGGTAACATCCATGCTGGAAGGTCTAAAAAACGTATTTAAAGCTACTTGGAAACATTGCCATCAACCTTTTCAATTTATATATGGGTAGTGCTGTTGACAGAGTGAGTGGTCCCATCACACCTTGGAACTATGGCCATCTTTACCCAGCCCTTTCAGATATACCAGCATTTCCTGAGCATTTCCCCTATTCCCCTCTCAGAGCTACAATTCCTAGAGTGGTTTAGCAATCCAATCCCTCTTCACATGGAACTCTGGGGATTGTAGCTCTGGGAAAGGAATAGGGTTCTCCTAACAACCCACAGGCAATGACAAACCTAGATAGCATCTTAAAAAGCAGAGACATCTCCTTGCCAACAAAGGTCCGTATAGTTAAAGCTATGGTTTTCCCAGTAGTGATGTGTGGAAGTGAGAGCTGGACCATAAAGAAGGCTGATCACAGAAGAATTGATGCTTTTGAATGATGGTGTTGGAGGAGACTCTTGAGAGTCCCATGGACTGCAAGAAGACCAAACCTATCCATTCTGAAGGAAATCAGCCCTGAGTGCTCACTGGAAGGACAGATCGTGAAGCTGAGGCTCCAATACTTTGGCTACCTCATGAGCAGAGAAGACTCCCTGGAAGACCCTGATGTTGGGAAAGATGGAGGGCACAAGGAGAAGGGGATGACAGAGGACGAGAAGGTTGGATAGTGTCCGCAAAGCTACCAGCATGGGTTTGACCAAACTGCGGGAGGCAGTGGAAGACAGGAGTGCCTGGCGTGCTCTGGTCCATGTGGTCACGAAGAGTCAGACATGACTAAACGACTAAACAACAACAACAACAACAACAACAACAACAACCCACAGCACCCCTTAAACTACAGCTCCCAGAATACTTTGGGGAAAAGCCATGACTGTTGAAAGTGGTGCCACAATGCTTTAAATGTATGGTATGAATGTTTCTTGTCACACAGTGGTTGTCCTGCATGAACCGCATATGCACATGCGAACCCATTCAACATTACCCCATAGTTGGGTTTTGCATGGGAAGGTCAGAAGTGCTGGGCAAATTGTCTTTCAGGGAAAGACAACATGATATGTCTTCTCATTGCAGACTTCATCATTCTAGAGACCCCATTAGCATCTAATGGCTCCATAAGTATCTGACGGACCCCAGGGTTCTTCAAAGCAAATATTTAAAAAGTTTATAACAAACTCTTCTTACATGCACTCAGAGATTCATTTCATCAGATACCAGTGTCCCAGAGATTCTGGCTTTGACAACTGTAGTAAGAAAAGGAAACAACACTGCTCAAGAAGCACAAAACACCTCCCGTGCCCCATTCACAATGTTAGCTTTCTTTGATCCGGCCTTCCTCTCCTCCCACTTTATTCATACAGATATGCGTCAGAGGCAGCCTGTCATTTGTCTATGAAGAACAGAGAGTTACCTGCATTGATAAGAGGGGCAGAGTCAGGATGGACTTTGAAAGGTTCGCCACCACTGTCCATTGCCAATTTCCTCCAGTGCCTGGCCAATGTCCTTTTATGCTAACTGCCTTGCCCCCATGTGAAGTCTCGGGGCTTCATTCAGGTGTCCCTTTGCCCGGTTGCGTTTCCTTCCAGCTCCTAGCACAGCAAACTGGGCAGGCCTCCAGCATTTCCTGCACAAACACTCTTCACAGTCGAGCAGCCGTTAAAATGCCATCGCTTTCTCTCTCTCTCTCCCTCTTGCAATATCCTGGCTCCGAACTTCAGAAAGCACCGCGTCAACAAGCTGCTTCTTTCAACTTAACAATACAGCTGAGAGGTGTTTATGTTTATGCAGGAAGTAAACGCAACCTAGACCAATAGAGCTGCGCTGTGGGCTTGGCCTGGGGCTGGGGCTGATGGTGATTTCAACTGGAAACAGGAACTGAAAGTACACTCCCAGCCCCCTTCAACTCACTTCGCCTGCAGTCTGCCTGGTTGTCTTCAGCAAATGCCTGGCTTCGCTGTATTGTGGTCATCCGTAGAAATATGTGTCAGCCTGATATGCTTGCTGTGGCATGTTAACTCATTGTCTATTGTCTATTGTCATATCTATCTATCATCTATCTATCATCTATCTATCTATATATCTCTCTGTGTGTGATCATATTGCCTTCCTTAAAAAAATGTCTGAGAATTAAAAACATCTGGAAGGCCTTTGCAATCTATCATAAACAAGAGGAAATCCAAATCATGTGACTTCTAAGAAAATGATGCAAATTGAATTCCCTGCCAACATTTACAGTAATCTGTTTTTCTTTCACTTTGCCCCCCTCTTGCTTGTAGGAAGATGAGGGGAGAAAGCAGCAATAAGAAGGGAACTGCTTCAGATGCGAAAATATGCTAAGCTCAAGAACTGTTGCTTTATTAAGTCGGCTTAATCATTTGGGGGTATGCTTGCGAATTGCAGGAGCAAACCGCTCAGCTAGATTCTGCACCTCCTTCCCCACCCTAGCCACCTTCTTTGTAAGGGACTTGTTATAGAAGACAAGAAGCTATGTAGGGATCCTAACGCAGGCTGGCTTTGCCGTTTGGGGCTCTGTTCTTTATGTGTGATACATGCCAAAAAAAGGAGAGGATGCCACATTAGTAATGCACCTCTATGAAACCACAGGGCTGGTTTTATTGCTTCAGGTAATAGGGATGTGTTGCTAAAAACAGATACTGCCTGAATACAACTTTATGGAGTACCCAAGAGGTCCAGGGAGAGATAAAAGAGCAAGAGAAAAGAGAAAGGCTTGGTCCAGACCTTCATGTACAGTACTGTGAAGTGAGTTAATCTCAGCCAGGAATAAGAAACATAGAGCAGCCATAGGAGAAAGAATAAACTTGGGTAAACTGAAAGTATATCCCCCACCTCCCACTAATCATGTAGGAATGCTACATCTTAATTCTCACAATGTTTTCCAAAAAAACAATTATTCTCTCTCTCTCTCTCTCTCTCTCATTCTCTCAACCTTTTTTTGACAAGAATTCTAACCAAATTCTGTGGCTGGACTCCAAATCGCTCTTCACGATATGCCCAGTGAGATTTATCAATTTATCTTGGGATGTTTTTTATTTGAACAGGAGAAACTCCCTGCTTTACACACACTCACACACAGTATCTTAGCACCATCTGCTTTTGAAAGAAACCCCCGATTTCAAAAGGGGTATGGCAGGTGGCGCTGAAGTTCATGAACTGTAAGCCCAAACCCCCGACTTAAGAACACACTGAGTCATTCTGTGATACCATCCAATATGATACGATAAAGCGTACGCTCTTTAATTCGTTCCATATTGGAGTCTAGATAAAGCTACCAACGTATCAGTGCAGGCATATTACCGGATATTTTAGGGGTTTGCTGATGTAATCGTAATCACAGTTGTATCCTATCCTGCCTCCAAGGAGCTCAAGGAAGTATGGAAGGGGCTGTTTTATCCATACTATCCTAACCAGCAAAACTTGTCAGACAAAGAAATACGATACGACAATCTTTATTGTCACTGTGCCATACAGAACAATGAAATTGAAAAAATCTACATAAGACATTCAAAAACCAACAAGCCTGCTATCCCAGCTATCCCAACCTGGTTAGCCTCCTAAAAACTCTGATACCCCCTTTTTAAATACAATATACTCCCATAGAGACTCCTTACACTGCGTTTAAAACCAAAATCGCATTTGAATAGAAACTGTTTCTCAGGCAGCTAGTCCTAGTCTTTATAACCCTGTACCTTCTTGCAGAAGGCAGAAGCTGAAAGAGATCATTCCTGGAGTGCGCACTATCCTGCACTATCTCTGCAGCTTTTTTGTGGCACCTGGCAGCATAGATTTGATCCAAGGTGGGAAGAGTGCACCCAATTATTCTCTCTGCAGTCTTTACAACCCTGACTTGCTCAAGCCCTCCCACTGTGTTTCATAGTTTGCTGGAGACTTGAACCCATTTCTTGCGGACCCATGTCCAACACTTTCTCCTTTACCACTCCAGCTCTGTAAACTAATCCATGGCACTGGAGATATTTTGATAAATGTGATATAGGTGGAGAATGTGTAAAGACTGACCGAGGTGAAAGACTTCAATGGCTACTAGCCATGATGTCTATGCCTCAGTACAGTGGTACCTCAGGTTACAGACGCTTCAGGTTACAGATGCTTCAGGTTACAGACTCCGCTAACCCAGAAATAGTACCTCGGGTTAAGAACTTTGCTTCAGGATGAGAACAGAAAACGCACGGCGGCAGTGGGAGGCCCCATTAGCTAAAGTGGTGTCTCAGGTTAAGAACAGTTTCAGGTTAAGAATGGACCTCTGGAACGAATTAAGTTCTTAACCCGAGGTACCACTGTATTCTATACCATAGAACCAGGGCTATTTTTCAGCTGAAACTCAGTTCTGGCATCTCTCAGATGGGCGCCATTGCCATTCAAGGGAGGAGTTTATGGTGAGTTCTGGCACCTCTTTTTCTAGAAAAAACAGCACTGCCTAGTATAACAAGAACACCGGATAGAGGGACCACTTAGACAATGCCAAAAAAAAAGAGGAGAAATTGGAACAGAGATTTGCATAAATGGTGTGTGTGTGTGTGGCAAGAAAGAGATATGCTAATTTAGAAACAATTACTGTAATTTAAATAGATATGCAATACATCCACCATAATGGAAAGACTATGACAGGTTACCCATATGCTTGTTAAGTCTGCTGTCCAGATACAGTGGTACCTCAGGTTACATACGCTTCAGGTTACAGACTCCGCTAACCCAGAAATAGTACCTTGGGTTAAAAACTTTGCTTCAGGATGAGAACAGAAATCATGCTCCGGCGGCGCAGCGGCAGCAGGAGGCCCCATTAGCTAAAGTGGTGCTTCAGGTTAAGAACAGTTTCAGGTTAAGAACGGACCTCCAGAACGAATTAAGTACTTAACCTGAGGTACCACTGTACAGACTGTTGATGGGCAACCACAACACCACAGTTCTCTCTTCTTGGGGTTTAAACCATAAACCAGGCTTGGGGTGGACAACCCTTCAAATAGGTACAGATCATGAGAGTGTTTTCACATACCGCCTCTTCTCCAAAAAACATTCTCGCTAATAGGTGTAGCGTTTGCCTCTATGACAGTATTGAGAACAACACAGATGCATTGGTCTAGTTCACACAAAACTTTATGTGGTTGGAGACTGCACCTTGTAGGAGAAGGGGCTCTATCCTGCTCACCCAGCTCACCTGGTCCCATCTCTGGGCTCCCATATGTATTCCATATGTGTAGATAATGTTTGCAAGGGTAGGATCAGCCTTTGCAGAGTCTTCTGGACGCTGTGGACCACAACTCCTATCACCCTTGACTTTGGGCGATGCTGACTGGGGATAATGGAAGTTGTAATCCAAAACTTTGGACTACACTATTTCACACAGACCCTACATATGTAAAATCCAACACATGCAGTAGGTCTGAGCTACTGGGTCACTAAACTCCAGTAAAGGATTTTGTCTGCACACATGTATGCTGGTGTCTATCTGTGGATGTCTGGTAGATCCACAAGAAGACAGTCCATCAGGAATCATCTTGCTTCCCCATTACGTGGAGGCATCACATGTTTCCACAGGTTTAGTCCATGTTCAAAAGCAAATGAAGAACTCAGTTTCAGTTTCTTTTTTAAAAAAGAAATCTGTTTGAGTAGATATCTCAATAGCCCACCCATCTGTCTGGGTTTCCCCAGCCACTCTGGGCAGCTGCCAACAGAACAGTAAAAACATGATAAAAGCTCAAACATTAAAAACTTCCCTAAACAGGGCTGCTTTCAGATGTCTTTTAAAAGTCAGATAGTTGTTTATTTCCTCAATTATTTCCTCAATATCTGAAGGGAGAGTGTTCCACAGGGCAGGCGCCACTACCAAAAAGGCCTGGTTCCCTGCAACCTCACTTCTCGCATTGGGGGAACCACCAGAAGACCCTCGGAGGTGGACCTCAGTGCCCGGGCTGAACGATGGGGGTGGAGACGCTCCTTCAGGTATACTGGGCCGATGCTGTTTAGGACTTTAAGTGTCAGCACCCCACTTTGAATTGTGCTCAGAAATGTACTGTTAGACAACCCCCTTCTTTCTGTGGCTTCTGTCATGGATCATTCTGTTTTTTAATTCCTTGCAAATTTAGGCTACATGTTGATATTTTAAGGGCGAGATTTACACCCACACACCAGTCTCATTAATATATCCATGCCAAGAGTTGCTGGTGATCCCCATCTCCTTCATTCTACTCATCCTGTTATGCATACATTACCTCCTTTCTAGCTTCAGTATATAGAATCAGATATTTTTTCATGCATAAAGGAGGTTGCCCTTTCTTTGTTGCAATTAAAACCATTCCTCCTCCTCCTCCCCCCAACCCCCAAAAGCACATATTATTGGGACAAAGTAATATGCTGCCCCTAATTTGCAAATCCACAACATATATAACCTCTTTGAGGGGCACGCTTGCATCTAGTATATATAAAGAAGTGCTGATTTTGTTTGGGGTTTTTTTTTTTTTTTTAGTAACATTTTTTAAAAAAATGAACACAGAGAATGCTCCCTTTTCTTTTTAATATATATTTATTTACCGGCTTCCTGACTTGCCCCCTTTGAGCTACGCCTTGGGTCTATAAGTGAGAGATGGCTAGTCATGCATGAAGAATAGAGGCTTAATTAATTGAACTTGAACTGTAAAATGGTGCACTTGATGTGGTTAAGGCACATTCCACACTTTCCCCCCATAAAGAATGTGACATTTTTGTGGAAGTGTTGAAGAATGGGGCTAGGAGCCATCAAACGACCGAGACTTCATTAAAAAGGTATAGCAGGGAACCCCTTTGCCCTACTTTCCATGCGGTCTTTTCTCTCCCCGCCCAAACCATTTTCTAATTAACCTTTCATATTGTATCTCTGGTTACATTCCCCCCCCCATCCCAAATACCATATTACTAATACTATATAAGGAGCTTGCATACTTATAAAAGCAAGTATATGGATTTGGAACATTAAGTGCTTAGTTTGTTGAAGGTGGAGAGAGGTTTTCCATGTCCAGTTGGAACTGCCATGGTAACCATTTTTCATTTCTTCCATACTCAAGTTCCTGGATTGTAGTGATCCCCTGCATTGAAAAATATTGTTACAATATCCCAAATTATCCAAGAAAGTTGATCAGGTTTCCATAAAATAGTGACTTCATTGTTAGCAATGGCTTATTTTCAACCATCTCATGTAATGGCTCTCTCTCTTTTTGACATTCAAAGCTGCAAGCAGGGGGAAAAAATGAAATATATGGCTTCACATTTTCATTTAATGATATTTATTATAAAAACAAATTAAGGGCATTTTAGGCCCTCTCTCATTTCCTCATAAAGCACACGTTGCCACTATTTTAAACACACTCATGTTATGGGAGAGAAGTCAACTCCTCAAATGCCTCCTACTCTCTCACTTAGTGAAAAACAACATTGAATCTCCAAAAGTGGCCTTATTAACACGAAAAGCACTTTTCTGTGATCAGCAAGACCTTCCTTTTGAAAGAAAGCAAAGGTGAGGTTGTTGTTCTTTTTTTAAGCTATTGGCAGCTTTATTTTGTTTTTGTTTTAGTTTGTACATGTTAAGTTTCATTTATTTCAGAACTGCCAGTGGAAATAGCTAGATCACATGGTCCTGAAAAGTAATATTCCAGGAAGAGAAAAACTGTACATACATTTTGGTGTTTACCAGGAAATAACTGCTTCTCACAGTCTTGAAGGGACTTTACATTAATGGGAGCGTGTTTATTATGTCCCCCTTTTCAGCCATGCTGACCGGTTCAGATATTTTCCACTGATGGGTACTAACAGTCTGATCCCATGAGTTACTGACCTAGTTGTGCCTTCAAGCCAGCCTTGGGGGCTGATCCCAGTTATGATGTACTAAGGGTTCGCCTTTCCTGACAGTATGGTTAGGGTAGGGAGGAGGCTGCTCAAAGAGGGCCATTAGAGTGGCTCTGTTGGAATCGAACCCATGAAACCACACATCATCTTTATAGTAAGTGGATCTGTGTGCATTTCTGGTGTGGTCCTGCTCCACTTCAGATGACTACCATCTGCAAACATCTGTTCCTGCTGCAGTAGCTAGTGTCTGCAGTAGCTACTTATGCCTGGAACACTATTTCTCACAGAGCATCTGGAAGACCTTCAGCTTCCTTCTGAAAGCCCAGTATTCCAGCAGGAACCCTTGATTAAACTCTGGCCTTCATCCTACATTTGTCTCAATGCATGAAGGCCAGGGTTGGAGTCAAAGGACATAAGGAGACCAGGGTTGTTGTGTTGGAGGGGGATTTCCAGCCGGTGGCAGAGGACAGAGTGACTCCAGAAGACATAGGTGTAAAAACCCAAACTAAAACGAAGACTTTATTACTAAACAATAAACACAAACTCTGGTGGGTGTTATTCCTGCAGGCGGGCTACAAAACTCAGCTTTTTCCCTTTATAGCCACGGCCAGCTGCAGCCAATTAATCCCAGAAACTTCTTAAAGGTATACACACATGTTTCTATGCCGAATGTCCCCTAACATGTTGGACCAGCCAGTGCAATCGTCTTCCTCTCCACATATAAAGTAAAAATGAGGATATTTGTGGGTAAGGATAGGTGGTTCTGTCCAAGCCTGGAACGAGTGCAGCAGTTTGGCCCATATTAGGCCTAATATCACCACATGGTGGCAGCTAGGCTGGCTCAGGAGCCAGCACAGTGCTGCTCAGCGCTATTCTCTTATAATGACAATGGCACCCACTTGAGAGGTGCTGGAACTGAGTTCTAGTGAGTTCTGACTGAAAAAAGCCCTGGTCCTTTTCTTCCCATGCTTGGAAAGCCTAATTTCAGGACTTTCCAGATCCTGGGGGATCCTACTAGTGGCACTTCCCCCGGCCAAAAAATCCAAAGGCTGGAAGGGAAACTCCACACCAGCAGAGCGATGCTGGTGTCATACCATAGGCAGGTCGATGGAAGCCAGCCGGGCTGGGTGTAGTGTTGAAATGCATATTGGATTGCAGCTACCAACATTGTGACATGCGTGAGACATCCTTTGCTTGCTTCCATATACCTCTAAGTTGAAAAATAAAATTATGCATTTGGGGACACTGTTGTAGCAAGGACAAAATATGTTCTCTCTATTCCCAGTAGGTGAGAGTGGTCCAACAGACATCTCTCTCTCAAAAAAGGCACACCCTCTCCTTATTATTCCCTCTTCATGCACTGTAATGTGAAAGTGGTATTCTAATATACAGCAGTGAAATGAATTTGTATAATAAAAGATACCTTGAATCTGTGCTCCCTGATCAGACCTACTGCAAGCTGGTACCAATTAATGTCCATCAGTTATCCACCTTTAACTATCTGTCACGTGTGAGCCCAATCTATCACACCACATGCAGGATCCAAGTAACGTATAGACTCATCCTCTAAATCCATCTTGAAGTGACGCCTGGACTCCATCAAAAGGAGCCTATCTTCTTGCCAACTGCTTGAATGGGTGAATTCTTACACACTGCAGTAGACTGATGTGAGAGTCATCAAGCCAGTGAATCAGTACATATAGCATGTAGGCAGAAGGAAATAGATGGGAATCCAAGAATGATGACACAGCAGTCATTGCTGTGTGGTTTAGTACACTGCCCCAGCTTCAACTCAAAAACTCTAGGTTTCAATTACCAACCTTCTCTTTAAATGAGAGGGTGGAGAGCAAAAGGCTTTCGGTTTTCTTCTAATTGCTAAATGTCCAGGAAATCTGAGTAGCAACAGCAAGATAGATAACTGAGCATGTAGACCTAAATCAGGGAATGTAGTATTATTGGTCAAAAAGTCATTTCGTGTGTGTGCACACAGAGTTCATGTGATTTGCTGGCATGTTTTCGTGACAGCATCTTCAGTCTTGCAAATATTTTTGCTCACTCTGGGTCATGCGAGACGAACGAGAGTGAAAAGTTAAAGGGCATTTCCCTGTTTGCCTCACTTTATACAAAGTGTACAGAACGCACATGGAGCTAAAGTTAAACCATGTATAGTGCAGAACCAGAACTCAAATTAATACATCCACTTTAGCTGCAGGTTTAAATATGACAATTAATCTGTTTATAATCCCAAAGAATTGTAAAGTCCAGACAAAGGCAACTATGGGGTTGCGGCACTCATTTCACTTCAGGCTGAGGGAGCCAGTGTTTGTCCACAGACAGCTTTCCGGGTCATGTGGCCAGCATGACTAAACCACTTCTGGCACAACAGGACACTGTGATGGAAGCCAGAGTGCACAGAAACACCATTTACCTTCCCGCCGCAGCGGCACCTTTTTATCTACTTGCACTGGTGTGGTTTCAAACTGCTAGGTTGGCAGGAGCTGGGACTGAGTAACAGGAGCTCACCCCGTTGCGTGGATTCGAACCACCGACCTTCTGATCAGCAAGCCCCAGAGGCCCAGTGGTTTAGACCACAGCGCCACCCACTTCCCTCCCAAATAATTGTGGGTCTAAAGGTAACATCCGATGATACATAGTCCAATCCTGTGTGTACTAAAGTTTGATCAAGGAAGCTTATCTCACCTATGTAACTCATATGCAGAAGCAGCTCACTGGATTGGATGGAGCTGCTATGCATGCTTCCTGGCAGGTGTCCCACTGTTGCTTAGCAGGAGAGGCAAGGGAACAGGGAGGTTGGTGCAGGGCAAATGCACCAGCAGGAGCACATTTGCACCACACCAAATCCGCACCACCTAGCCTTTCCCTCTCTTGGTAAGCAACAGCAATGCACCTGTCAGGAAGCTACCGTACTGACTTTGCCCCTCCCGGCAATTCTCTTCTGCTCACCTAAAAGTAGAATACCACCGGTCATCATAACATAAGCATCTGCTTCTTGGGCAATGAGACTGCAGGACCTGGGTCAGATTTACAAACAAATAAACCAAACAACTCTAGATCAGGGTGTTATCAGGATTTCAAGATGTGATTATCCAGCAATGTCACATATATATTGAAAGAGGACACACACACACACACACACAGAGAGAGAGAGAGAGAGAGAGAGAGAAGGAACCTAAACAATACAGGAATCCTCCTGAGATGAGATCATAAACAGACACTCATCAATCTCTTCAGGTCACTTGACAAGAATGAATAGAACCATTCACGTGTGGTTCTGAGAATGTTCACAAGGTGCTGTGCACTTCATCAATAACCCACCACAAATGATGAGTGGTTTCAAGCATAGGCTGCAGAAGCATCAGGGAATAATTCCCTTTCAGTTTCCATATGCATAGTTCTACCAAGGCCAGGAGTACATTCTTACTGCCAAGCCTAGGTTGAAAGCCATTCTGGCAGGGGCCCAGATGCTTCTCCCCTTTCTCCTTCTTTTTAATTTTTTTTTTAAAAAAACGAAAAGCTTACAGTAATTTACGATCAATAATTACATAAAAGGGAGGAAATGTTACATTAATTAAAATAGTGTGTATGGGTAGACATTATCATTTCATTTCTCATTCCAGTTCTTGTTGTAGCTGCCAGAATTCTCACCCGTTAGGGAGTCTCTCCCCCACCCCCATTCCCTGCCCACACATACAATTTGGATGGGGAGGGGGGAATAAGAGGTGATCATGGATGTAATGGTAAGAAATCAGAAAATCAAGTTGGAGGTTTTTATGCTGGGGCCACAATTGGGGCTAGACAAATCAGTCTATTTCAGTTTCTCCGAGTTTTTCGTTTTTCCAATGTGAATTCCAGTTTGCCACATTTCAGCAGCAGCTTGCAATTACTCCCCCCCCCCCAAAGTCATCATGGAACTTTGTCAGTATTTTAGTGAACCCATTCCCCAATATCCACCCCTTTGCATGCGGTTTTGCCTAATACACTTGTATCTGAGATCAATTTTCTCAAGTACGATGCAATTTGTGTATTCTATTTTCATTAATATATGGATCGTATGGACACATTTTCCCCAATATATGCCCTTTATCGTACACATTTTTGTTTGGAGAAGTGCATCACAAGATTCAGAGATGTACGAATTCGTTTGTGCAGAAAGTTCTAGAAAGTGCAGGCTAACATTCCAATGCGAACCAGCTAATTTCCTCCCTTTCCCTAGATCATAACCCGATAAATAAAGGCCATTGCATGCACTACTTCACAAAATGAAACTTCTAACAAGTACATTCTAGTCTTTCCTGGCTTTGTTTCATAAGCCAAGATGAGCAAGGATTAAAATCACAAGCAGTTGATTGCATCCTTCTTACCACTCCCTCTCTGTCTGCAATAGTGGGTATTACAATTAAGCCCTCCCACTCTGTAATCAAAGTAGCAGCCCCAAAGACCAAGGTTTTTTTTGTGTGTTTTTTTAAGGTCCAGCTTTCATCTGTTTTGCCCAATCAAGGCCACTAACTTCCTTGGGAAGTTCCTTGTGGTTTGACAACTGAAGGCAAAATTTACCATCTGTATATATTTTTTCTACCTAGAGATACTGGTACAAAAAACAACAGCCATCCCATTATACCACAATGCATATAATTTATGGAATTGCTTTAGTTTGCACTTTGTAAAAAAATAATAATCAGAAATACTTTATCCTTGCTAACTGCAAGCTTTAATTTAAAGCAACATAATCATACTCAGAATGCATGTAATATAATAATGACCTCTATTAAAGATCATAAATAGCAATCAATTCTGTAGAAAATAATGATCAACTTAGATAATAAGTCTGATTGCATTCACAAGCCTACTATGTGCCTACGGTGTGTTATTTCTCAAGCCTAGAATAGAAATAGGTTTATTGAGAAGATTCTTGGCTAAATATCAAAGGAAAGACAAAGCAAATCTAAAGTCGCTTAATTAAGTCCAGAGGAAGTCTAAATTAGAGCAGCTTGCAGATTTTTCTCCAGCTCACTTGCTTTAACCAATTCAGACCAATCTGATGTAGTTATATGTGCATATTATACATGGCTTGTTCACAACTGCAGCTCATCCGAGCCCTGGAAAGAAGGAGAAAGAGGTTCCTGCATTCCTGACATTTGGCAACAAAGGGACAGACTTTACCTGCAAGCCAGAAACAGACACAAAATACTCACCAGAAGTCACCCTAGGGTTAGTTAAGGAGAACTGAGAGTAGATTCATACTTTGAATATTTGTTGATTTCAGCTGAATAGCTTAGCTTTGTACAGAATGCTGACCTCGCTTCTAAATTTGCCACTGTACCAACAAGGACATAGTAATTGTGATCTCCTGTACAATCTCAAGCGTGTAACACGTTGGGTTGAACTCAGGACCATTTTGGTCATGGGAAAGCATTCTGGTTTAAGGGAAACTCATCAGCTGAGAATCCAGAACAGGAAAACAAAGCAAAATCTGACTACTTGTGTGTACAGTGACAAAGGAGCACAGGAAAGGACTTGAAAACTTTGCATGGAGCCTGGAAAAGGATAGGCTTAGAGGGTTAATTACTTGAGGTCTATGTAATGGTTAATATAATCAGCCCTTGAAAAGTGGGGTGGGGAGCAATACTGGGTAACAGACCGGGTGCATGTTCTGGTCACAACTAAGAGGTAACAATTATAAATAGTCTAAACAACTGTGCTTTAGGACAGTTGGTTATTGACCCAGCCAGACAGGAGACAACTTTGGGCTTAATTTTAAAACAGTGTCCAGGATCTGGCGTGAGGTCAAGTGTTGTCAAACCAGTTGGAAATAGTGACCACAATGCTACCACATCTATGTGGAGGTAGACTACTGCAAGTCCAATAGAGTCACATTTGATTCTGAAAGAGAACATTTCTGTAAAAATGGATTCATACGATGGAAGTTGAAAGGGAAAGTCAAGAGCGTGATATCTCTCCATGACACATGTGGGGCAGGGGGCATTCAAAAACAATGATACACTGAAGATAGAATAGTACCACAAATGAGGAAAAGCTGACCAAGTCCCAAGAGGATGGTACCTGACACCCACACTAGGTCACAACACACAGGATGGACGTCTGAGCTGGACAGGTTTGCAGAAATACAACAACGGAGCAAAACCACAAAACAGCCTAGCAAGGACTGAACAGATATAGTAGCCATTGAATGTTGAAGGGTCTGGCCAAGACATTGTCATGAGTTGGTAGGACACCAAGGAAAGGGAGGGGGAACCCGGTGAGGGGTATAGCCACAATTGATGCACACCGGGACAAGATGAAGATAGGAACTTAGGAAGTACTCATGGAGAACGTCAAGGGGGGTAGTCGACAGTTCGTGGGAGACAGGGGAAGGAGACACATGAACTAAAGGTGCCCCCATCTCCACGGTCATGTCAGGCTCTACGGTGTCAGGAACAGCAGGCAGTGCACTCCAGGAGACTGAAGCAGACAAGCAAACACAACCCAGCTCACTAGTGGACCAGCTGAAGATCATAGGACTTGTGAGGTCTGGGAGGAGATGGTGTTCCTTGGGCTGGATTAGGCTCAGGGCCGGTGAGGATCACAGGCTTTGTCAAGTTGGAGGGGCATAGCTGCTCAGCTGGAGCAAACTCTGTCGTACCAATCAAGATTGGGAAGGATAAAAGAGAAGCAAGGCAGAGGCTCAGGGTCTGCTCAACTTTCTCTGTTGATGCAGATGGGTGGGGAATGGAAATCCAGTATACTGTATGTACGTAGGCTGACATTCTGAGCAGCCCTGCTTCTCACACTCCAATGCATTGCTGCAGATCCCCCTGCTTTTGTCCTATTGGTACTGTAATCTGTGTTCTCCGTCTTTTGGCTTTCTACCTGTGAAATATCCTTCCAGTGACATATTCACTGCCTTGTCTTTAAATAGCACCTGAAACTCCATCTTTTGAAAATTAGTATTCTGACTTAAGTCCTTGGGCCTCCTGATTTTTCCTTCCATTTCCCTCCCCCTCACCTCCCTTCTCATTGTATTAGAACTGAACCAGTGGGCAGGATTTATCCCTTAAATTATAATTTTTTTACAATGCTTCGTTTATAACTGCTGTAGAAATTCTAAATATTATTCCTATCGTGTGAAATTGACGGTGAGTTTCAGAAGGTCTAATAAATCTCTAAAGTGCTCAAATTTTAAATGCTAATTTAGATGAACTTGTAACAATCTTATAAACATTCCATTTTACAATTTCTTAATTAAAAACTCTATTTCCGTTTCACAAAAGAAACCCAATGACAGCCCCTTTTTAGAATTCAGTGTAATATGTACCTTATAAAACACTGCTAAATGGTATACTGCTAAGGTTTACCTTAGCCTCCCGTTGCCATGTGCAATATAGTTTTATTGATTCAAACTCAACATAAAGCGCTACAGTGTGCTGCAGTTTCATTGATTTCACTTTTAAAGTCCCGTTAAAATAAATTTGGCAATTTTATTTTCTCAAAAATTGAGTGAGCTGTCTTATAAGCAATATACATGTTTGGTATCTGAGGAAATTTCTGTACTCAGTGGTTTCTGTAAGTGAAAGTCATATCCCATAATGTCTCCTTCTAAATTAGGCTTTTAAGTTCTCACTACACTACTATATCCATGCACTGCCAATCATCCATGGGTAGGATTCAGCCAACCAGTTTTCTAATTCTCTGAAGTAGATGTACTTTACAGACTGTGTATAACAGTCTCTCTCTCTCTTTCTCTCTCTCTCTCTCTCTCTCACACACACACACACACACACACCTACTTCTACCCTTACCACTAGGGCCACGGTGTCACCACTGAGCCCCCACTCTCCAACACATACACACCAATGTGGCCATGCAGTGATTTCCCCCCTCCTGCTGCCATAATAGGCTAGCATTCCATTTTGTCTAAATTAAAAAGCTGGGTGGCCTCCATGGATGGAATCTGAGCTTGGCTCCCTCTTCAAAGCAGTGCCCTGCTCTAGCCCTCTCCTAAAATGACCACCAGGGGACCCAGTCATGGTGGCATGATTGGCAGCACAGCCATCCAGTCTGGTGATTGCAACTGCTAAAATGGCTGTCCTAAAAAGACTGGCCACTTGGGGGCCTAATGAGGAGGGTGGGGAGTGCTAGCACAGCGGGCTCAGGCAAATGAGAGGCACTTCTGGGCGCCTGTGGCTCTTGTCCAGTGCCCAACCTAATCAAGTGTCAGTGCTGGAACTGCAAAGTTTTTTTTTTTAAAAAAAAGTATGTACAAACAAGAAGACACACTACCCAGCTTCCTCCAAATTATTTTAAGGTAAGAAAGAGCACGATATAAACACGGATCCCCTCCTCATGTGGGATTAAGAAGGAAGTGAATTCCTTTTGCTTTCCCCACAAAATGTCCTTGGACCTATTTGTCTGCAATTTGCAGACTCAAGCCTTTCTGGAGGGGCTCCTATACCTCTAAATTTTATCCACTTTGGCCCAGAGGGAAAAGTTTCATAGCTGTTTTCAGATAGTGAATGGGTAAGCACAAAGCTTCATTTACACAGAGTGATTCAGGAGCCAAATTGTTGTTCAAATTGGAGAACACACAGGGCAACTCAGTATATATATGTGTGTATATATATATATATATATATATATGAGACAATGACAAACCTAGACAACATCTTAATTCACCTTGCCAACAAAGGTCCGTATAGTTAAAGCTATGGTTTTCCCAGTAGTGATGTATGGAAGTGAGAGCTGTACCATCAAGAAGGCTGATCGCCAAAGAATTGATGCTTTTGAATTATGGTGCTGGAGGAGACTCTTGAGAGTCCCATGGACTGCAAGAAGATCAAACCTATCCATTCTGAAGGAAATCAGCCCTGAGTGCTCACTGGAAGGATAGATCGTGAAGCTGAGGCTCCAATACTTTGGCCACCTCATGAGAAGAGAAGACTCCCTGGAAAAGACCCTGATGTTGGGAAAGATGGAGGGCACAAGGAGAAGGGGACGACAGAGGCGAGATGGTTGGGCAGTGTTCTTGAAGCTACCAGCATGAGTTTGACCAAACTGCGGGAGGTAGTGGAAAACAGGAGTGCCTGGCATGCTCTGGTCCATGGGGTCATGAAGAATCGGACACAACTAAACGACTAAACAACAACAACAACACACACACATTCACACACACACACACGGTTAATCTTGGGGCCACTAATCTCCTCTCCTCTAAATATCTCCACTGGAATAATTTCAAAGCAATCCTACAGTGGTAGTAGCTATTACAGTGAAAGAGGCTCTTAGATTTGACTTGTATTTGAAAGCACAGATTGTATTCAGTGCTCATGTCATTCCAAGGAAATATCAATAGTCTTGTTTACTGCTTCAGATAAAAGTTTGTTTTTAGAATAATGTTAGAATTCTTGATGAGTGGAGGAGGCAAGATTGGCAAGAAGACTCTGCTTCCTTAAAGATATTACTGAACACTCCACAGTCGGTCCATTTCTTAAGGCTTCTATTAATGTCAATATGAGTTTTAAGGGATTACCCACAGGAAGGTCTTGGAAAATAAGATGTCAACATCTCAGTGAATCTAACCTGAGGCACATCTTTTTAAATGCATCCTGTAAATATTAAATAAATTTGCTGACTGTCTGGTAGATGCGGCTGCTTATTGTTTAAGAAATATTTCAACATAAAGGCTAAAAACTGTGAAAATTTTGGCATGTGCCAAGAAGAATTTTAGAATTTTGACAGAAACTGTGATCTAATTAAACAGTAAGACCTGACAACAGTCACCACTGTCTGTTAATGACCTCCTGGGGGCAGTTAAGCATACCGAAACAAAACAAAACAGACTGAGAAGGTCAACAGCCCTTTAAAAATAAGGCTCTCACCATTCCTGTGGCTCTTTTAACTTTGAGCACCCACCCCATTTATTTTACAGTGTGTGAAGTGATGCAAAATGGACCAACATACATGACTGCTGAAGCAATTGTACAGCGTTATTCAATAATCTGGTAAAGCTTAAAGCAGCAAGCCAATTCTGTCCTTGACAAAAAGAAGCCACTGTTGCCAGGACAAAGATTTCATGCTATCTAACACCTGCCAAACTGTTGCCTCCACACATTGGCATTGAACGCCCACCTAGGCATCACTGCTGGCATTCTTCAATAGAGAGGGGACAGTTCAAAGGGTGTCCTGGCAGTGTAGATTGAGTATGTTCTGAGAATATGGTCTGAATGAGACAACCGCCTTGATGGAACTAAGCTGCTTGGAGTCTCACAGAATCGGAGAATTGTAGAGTTGGAAGGGACCCAAAGGGTTACCTAGGTGAACACCTGAAATGCAAAAACCACTGCCTGGGTGGAAGATCTGCTCTTCGCTCCATGACAGAAGAAAGAGAGCTATACAGTGGTATCTCAGGTTAAGTACTTAATTCGTTCCGGAGGTCCGTTCTTAACCTGAAACTGTTCTTAACCTGAAACACCACTTTAGCTAATGGGGCCTCCCGCTGCTGCCGCGCCGCCGGAGCCCAATTTCTGTTCTTATCCTGAAGCAAAGTTCTTAACCTGAAGCACTATTTCTGGGTTAACGGAGTATGTAACCTGAAGTGTATGTAACCTGAAGTGTATGTAACCTGAAGTGTATGTAACCTGAAGCGTATGTAACCCAAGGTACCACTGTAAATGTAAAAATTAAGACTGAAAAATGTGGTTCTGTTAAGTTCAGCGAACCCATAGGGACAGATTCAACTTAGCAGGGGTGCTGGTGGGAACAAGAACAAGTTGTGTGAAAATGAAAGAGTATATGAACCAGTGCCTTCCTTTGACGTGAATGGAGATGCTCATGTTCATTGAAATGAGTGAGAATGTTCATGATCAGAACTCACACAGTACTTGAGATTGGGGTGGGAGAGTATTTTACCTTCCGATATTGATCAGATACCATTTTGCTGAGATACCTTTTAGGAGCCCATTCATTCCTCCCTCCCTCTCAGGGAATGTGCAGAGAGAAAGACATTTAATTCTCTGTAAAGCATGTGATTTATTTCCTACATACCGTTAAAAAGACTTTTCCATAAATGTTCCAATAGATCCAAGTCAAACATCACTTTGGCTTCTGGAGCAAACTTATTTCCAGTCCATAACTGGAAATTACACAAAGTTATAATGTTTGGATTGCAAGAGACTAACTGGCAGTCGGGTTTACAATAGGGAGCCAGGGACAACTGTTTGCCTGACCTAGACCCATGCAAGTAAGTTAAATCATTTCTAATTAATTTCAAGTTGCAATTTCCATGCAAATAAGAGCTGCATTTATGCCATCCCAATATAATCTGAGTCAATGGGCTCCTCTACTAGAGATATTAATGTGGTAGCTGTGGAATCTGCTCATGTACCAGCTGTTTGCTAGGGAAGTTGTTTCACTATTAACTCAACTGTTGCCTTTCCACTGCTGCAGAACATCATGGGATGGCAAAGTCAACACATTAGGGAAAGGTGGGGAACGGTAATTTATTTACGACAGAGTCTGGAATTTGCATCAGTAAGTGAAGTTCACTGGAATACACTGTCTGGAGTGAGAGAAAATGTTTTGTATACTTGCCTCTTTGGAACAAGAACTCCCATTTGCTGTTGCTACTACAGATAAGCATTTTTGGTTGTTGGTTTGTTTGTTTTACATAAAAAGATCTATTTTGGTAGCGACAGAATAATTTGGCCATAATAAGGAAATGTTGTCCATGGTATGATTCTTTTTCACCTAGTCCTTTTGACATGTTGGCACCCTATTTGCAAAATTTAACAATTCCAAAATACAGACGCACCTTCACTTACACAAGATTAAATATTCAGCTGTACTTGAGGGTCGAAATTTTTAAAAATCCACTGAAAAACGCTTATGTCCATATGGAGATGGCAGTATTGAATCAGTAGCTTGTGTGCTTCTAGCCTGCACACTTTGTAAAGATTTGAGGAGTGAGGTTATTATCCCTTACTACTGTCCATACCAGGTCACTCAGCCATTGCTACTATGTCCTTTCTTCTAGGAGATCAAGATAACTAGGCGACAGCAAAAATGGCAAAAATAATAAAAAATAAATAAATAAAATTAGCAGGGGCCATTAGAATAAGAGCTGTTATTTGATTACTGATGTAAACCTCCAGAATGTATTTTGTAGAGTTAAGTTTTTTCCTCTATCTTCAGTACATTGCATTTTATTCTATTGCTATGGCTAGTAGCTGATGCAAATAAAGAGTCTTCTTCTAATCCTTCTAAAGATTTATTTTGGTAACTGCAGACTTTAGCTATTCTCCTCATTTAAAGTCTGAGCCTCTTTGTCAAAGTGGGGAGAATCATCTGGATTTGTCTGTTCATTTTTGACCACCCATCTCCTAAATTTCTCCTAAATAGCGGGTGAAAGTGTGAATTAATGTTGGAACGCCTTGAGGAATGTTTGCCCATTCCTAAGTAGGAATGAACCAGTGGGCAGAATTGATGGTGTTGGAAATAAGGGTATACAGAATGAATCAGTGGGCAGATTCAAGGGGATTTAGGTCTTACTCAATTCTAGGTGAGTGCATGTTTGTCATCACTTTATTACTCTAGCCTTGGGGATGGGCAGCCGAAGCTTGAAAAAGCTTATTTCTGCTGTACTAGTTCGCTCCTTCACACAATCAAGCCATTCCTCCATGCAAATCATCAGTAAGCGTGGAGCATGTACAAACTGTCAACTCTCCTGTGTGGCTTATCCCTTCTGCATTCAGTGGCAAGAGAGTTCAGCAAAAACGTGGATCCTCAGTGAGTATACAAAGTGGGTTTGAAAGGAGGCCTCTGTGCCGTTGTTCATGTCCTCTGAGCGCGGCAAAGAGAATGTGGCTTGGATTTTGACCCCTTTGCCCATATGATTCTGCAACAATGGCACTTGTACCGAAGGAACGTTTTATATTCCTCTTCCCTTTAAACCTGATATGTTCGATATTAAGAGGAAAATAATTACATCCTTCTCCTGGGAGGCTTATTTTAAATCCGAGCTACGGCCCCACAGAGGCCAGTGCTTACATTTTTTAAAATTGATTTTAGGCAGCGTAAACAGTCTGAAGCTGCATTTGATGTTCCCTCACACTCGTGGTGACATAGTATCACTGAACTGTTGCCCAACGCAGCACGTGTTTTCCATCTTTCGGCATTGCTCATTATTGTAACCCTTTGGCCGTAGGCTGGCAAATGGCATCTGAGTTCATGCATAAACTTGTGGCTACTGCAGTATTCACAGTCAGAAGAAACACATCTGTTAAGACTTTCATTAACACCGCCAAGCCTCCCAGTTTGCAACATGGTACCTCCTGGAGTTATTTGACCACTACAGGCTATATAATAAGCCAAAGTCACTAGGCTGATTTATCTCTAAAGCCAAGTTCTTCATTAATTATTGGTAAGGAAGTTCTGTTCTATTTTTAGGTGTCTGAAATAATTATTTGAAATGCTTGTCCCCCCCACTTTTTTATCTTTTTGGTAGTTGGGAAGTAAGGAGACAGCTTGTACGAAATGTGAGTCTGGAGAAATAACTCTGGTTTGGCTAGAATTTCAAATCAGGGTTGGGATATATGCAGCCCTTGGCTTAATTCCATGTGGCCCTCAGCCTAAGTTTATTGGGTGGGTGGGGAGACTGTAAGGAGAGGAGGGGGGCAAGAGGGGAAAAGGGGAAGGCAGAATGGGTGGAAGGGAGAAATGGGGAGACCCCCTTGCAAGTGGTCAAGTAACAGCAGCCCCCTCTGCCCCCAAAATGACTTGTTTGGGGGCTTTCCACAGACTCCTACATACAGGAACCCAGTGATGGTACCTCTGACCGCATGCGCATTCAGTAGGCAGAACAGGAAGCTCCTCCCAGCCCAGTCCAAAGTGGGTTTGCACTGCAGCCTTAAGCTACCCAGAGTCCTCAGCAGTATGCATGAGTCTGGACTAAAGAAACCATAGTTTGGTATTATGTCTGAAAAGGCCCTTTGAGTGCCTCTTAGCATTTTCAAAGGGAAAGTCAATGGAATTCTTTGTTTCTGGTTTTCACTTCAGTGTAGGCCTCACACGGCAGCCAGGCTCATTAGGAGGCTTTAAGGAGAGAGAGGGGTGTGAATGATTGGCAGCCTGTGGTTTCTCTAAAGGAAGCATTATTTGGGCTGCATCCTCCCCTTGCGCTTTTGATTACCATCTTCCCCAACGATATTTTATTGTTTATGTAAGCTGAGATATAAGAGGTCGGGGTGGTTGGAGTGATTTTGTTGTTGTTGTTAATGCAGACATCTTAAAACAAATGGCTTGGGTCTATTTGAATACCACCACAACTGTTTAATAAGCTTACCTAAAGTCAAGCTGGTGCTCTGAAGATGAGCAGCGCTGGCGATGAAACATTGAGAGACCATTTCATCATTTCAAGGTTGGAGGCTAAGACCAATAGGAATTGATTAACTAACCTGGCAAAAACCTGCAGAACTCTGCAAGGAATCCTAGCATAATTTAGACTGACTCGACACTACGATGTAATGGGAATCTTAAAGGGGAAATCCTCAAAGGTCAATTTTGAGGGCGACAGGGATGAACAAGTCTCTAAATTTTTTACTGCCTCGAGATATGGCACTACTCACCACCATGGTTTGATACAATTTGTGTCTGAAGAAGTCTGAAAGTTTAAATCCCTAAGATCTGAACTGCTTCCTATACACTGATTGATAGATAGATGATAGATAGATAGATGATGATGCTGATGATAGATAGATGATCGATGATAGATGATAGATGATAGATAGATAGATAGATAGATAGATGATAGATAGATAGATAGATAGATATAGATGATAGATGATAGATGATAGATATAGATAGATAGACAGACAGAAAGATAGATAGATAGATGATAGATAGATAGATAGATAGATAGATAGATAGATAGATAGATAGATGATAGATGATAGATAGATAGATGATAGATAGATAGAGAGATAGATGATAGATAGATAGATAGATAGATAGATAGATAGATAGATAGATGATAGATAGATAGATAGATAGATAGATATAGATGATAGATAGATAGATAGATAGATGATAGATAGATAGATAGATAGATAGACAGACAGATAGATAGATGATAGATATAAAATACATCTTGTGTGATTGTGCAATGTATTGTCCAATGAGCCATTTGGCTCCTGCTCACTCACCATCTCAGTAGCCCTCCCCCTTTGACCAATCCTGCCAAGAATTCTCCAAAGGGTTCATGACAGTATTTTAGGAAGAAATATTGGAAGTAGCCAACAGGCAGATATGGGGTCGGAAAGAAGGAAGGGGGAAAGCCAAGGCAACAGAGGGAAGGGAAAGATGTGGTGCACGGCGACCTAATAGAACAAAACATTACATAGTTTATAATATCAAAATGTGCTTTGAATGATATAGCACCGGAGAAAGAAGACATCATGGCCAACGGAAAGCATCTGGGCTTCAATTCTTCTATCAAACAACCCAAAAGGGATTTCTCTATGTTCTCTACCCTGACCTACATGAACCACTGAAGCCACTTGGCAGTGAATTATTAAAAAGCTGTAGCAGGAGCTTGGCACACCTCTAAACTCTTGGCTTTCCTGTTCTGAAAGGTTAAAAAAGAGAGCGTTTTCTCTTTGTGCTAGTGAGGGAGCATCTGTGAGCTCACCAGCACTCTGCTTGCAGTGATAACCTTGTTAGTGCTCCATATAACTGCATGTAACCACTCAGCATGACATCCTTTCCTATTTCTCTTTATGAATAATTTTGTTATACCTCATCCATTTTCAAGTGCTCTTTATTACAGCATGCCACTACATTTATTAGATTTCCCATCAGAGGATTCTTCTTCTTGTTATCCTTAATAGTGCCATGTACTGCCCTCTCTTGACTGTAAAGCTGGCAGTCTTCAAAGGACATTTATTAGTTTATAACCCATGCCTTTTAAAATTCATGCCAAGAATTTCTTATGTGTAAAAGCAAGTTTGCTATAAATGCTCACACATAGGCTGGGGCATAATCCTAGGAGGGAGCAGTGTTAAGCTAACGAAAAATTTAAAAAAGCAGGGAGTTGGATAAGCATTGTCCTTAGTTGCCCTTGCCGCTCCCAGGTGCTCTAGGGGTGTCAGAAGAATGAACACACTCAGATGACGTTTGCATCATCTACATCCTTGGTTGAAACCAGCCTTTTGCCAAAGCACACATAGCGAGTCCCTCACTGTTTTGTCCCTAGACTCTTGCTGTCAGTTGATGCTAATTCATTAGACAGGCAGCCAGTTTACACAAGCAGGATGGACCATCCTTCACAAAGGTATGGCCAGGATTGAACACCTTGGGCATCGGGCATCTAGTCTGATCAGATCCCCAACAAGAAGGGGTTGAGTCAAAAGTAAATTCTGATAGATTTGGGCAGCTGTTGATTAAGATAAAGTTGTTGTTTGGAACAAAATAAAATTTAAAAAAATTAAAAAATTCCTTCCAGTAGCACCTTAGAGACCAACTAAGTTAGTTATTGGTATGAGCTTTCGTGTGCATCTAATATGGATAATTAAAGAACCAACCGAGACAGAACCAAGAGACAAAGGAATTTTTTTGGCTTGGTTTGCATTTAAAGGCAAACTTACCAATTTGCACTTTCTGAAACATGACGTGAATCGTTACACGACAATCCTTTGAAATTTTCACTTCTCCAGATTTCGCAGTGGAGTTTTCCACTCTAGTAAAGTGTACAAATATGCATGTGCTAGTGTAAAGTGTGCATATAAATGCATGTATTTTGAAAATAACATACAGAAATGAACTCTATTGGGAATTATTAATTAATTAATTGCTTACCTGCCAGAATGGGAAGCTTGGAACACAGAGCAAGGCAAAGGCAAATGTTGATGAACAACCTTGCTTCTTCATGGCTTTTGCAAAACTGGGAACATGCAAGATGAGATTCACTTGACCAACCCTCGTGGCAGAGCAGACATGGAAGTGAGACTTGGCAATAGGCCTCTTTCTCATACACTGCCTATGACTTTAAGACAGACACAATCTAAATATGAAATCATTTGAACAAAATGAGTACTTGCTGGGTGATAATTTCCATTTACTTTGCATAGGTGTATTCTTATGTACTGAGTTGAATAGGATCCAAAATGCAGCAGTCTGATTGGTTCTAGAACAATGCAGCAGTATGATTGGTTCTAGCCACCCAATCCAGCTCCAGGTGGAAGTGAATCCACAACCTGATTGGCCTACAGGAGAATCCCAGAATTAGCCAATCACGTGCAGCCCATTGTGTAAATAATGTATATAAAGCAGATATTGTGGGGGAACTTCCATTCCTCCTCACCACAATGAGCTGAATAAAGAGCATGAAATCCACTCCCGACTCTGAGTATATTTCATGTATACTTTCTCTCTCTCTCTCTCTCTCTCTCTCTGTGTGTGTGTGTGTGTAGCTAAGTGTGTGTTTTCTCCATTTTGATACCTCTTGCCCACTTTCATTCTGCCGATTAAGCTTGTTCTATCAGAGGCAACAGTGGAAAAAAGTTAATGTGCATGTACACACACAGGGGCATTGATGGACTATGTCACACCAACTCTCTTTAAAAAACGATTCATTATCTGTCTCTAGCCAAAGTGACTCATCCACATGTGTTTTGAAAGGAGTGCAGAGACTTTGGGCAAAATAACAGTGAGAGTCTCTGTTTTGAAACCTCAGAGGAATAATAAAGAGTTAATAGCTGGTTATGAATCGGGAACATGGTTTGGAAAAGGAGATGCAGATGACTTCATTTAAAGAACACGCTTTGAATTATTTATTCCCAAGGAAGGAGAAAGGTAAGCAGTTGTCATGGCTTGCCGAATGAAGGCAGCTGGCACTCTTGAGCGGTCCGTGGGCATCGACCACCCTGCTTGTGGCCATTGGTTCTTCTACTTCTGTTCTTCCCAGCCCCCGGCAGCTGGCACAATAGTTGCACGACTTGGCAAATTTGCACAAAAAGCCCTGGTTGTGCCACTCCGCCCCCCTTAGTAGTTGCACACTGGTTCTGTAGACAGCAAATCAAAGTTCCAAGGGAATCTTTGTAAGAGGTGCAATAACAATGTGACTTTGGGATTAGCTGATATTTGAACCAGGAGCTTTTTGTGGGGCGTAATTCCAGTGCCCGAATGGAAAGATATAATGGGAGGCTCTTAATGAAATCCACAGAGGTGCCAAGTTGAATAAAATATTGGGAGGGCCCAGGTAAGCCCTGCTCCACATAATTAATCACATGAAACAGTACTGCACACCATTTGAATGGCAATTCCCAATAACTTGAGGGGGCAGCCCCCTCAAATATTTTATTGGCGGAGGAGGGACCTCAGCCCCTCAAAGTTGGCATCTATGGAAATCTGCAATCCCTACCTGCTGACAGCTTCCAAGATTAGTCACGTTATGGCTGTTCTGTAGTCTTCTAAAGCTGTACTCAATGGAGAGCATCAAAAAGGATGGGAGGTTTAGGGGAAGCTATGAGCTTTGAACGTACAGTGCAACCTCTGACTGCCCCAGCGCTTCATCCAACTCTGGTCCTCTCTAGAGTGAGCCCTGGCCACTACAAAGAGAGAAATTACATGCACAGCTTCTAAGTCCTTCCTGATCAATGCAGGATGAAGATGATGTCATCAAGGACAGCATCTGCGATTACATATGTATGAATACTTTTGTCTATTCCTTCTTCCACCCCATCTCTCTCCCACCCACATGCCGTCGCAGACTTGTCTCTTCCAGTCTTCTGCCAGACATCTTGTCCTGGGCAGCCAATGGGACCTGGGCAATGAAAAAGCACGTGTGAATTCTTCAGAGAACTTTGATCTGATCTGTTCACAATACTTTGATTCGCTGCCATCGAGGCTGACGAATGAGGAGAGAAATATAATCCCAAAGCAAAACAGATCTATGCATTTGGTCTTTCAGCAGAAGTTGGCGGCAGATCCTGGAATGCACAATATTAAGAAAATTTATCTTGGTAAAGTCTCAGGAAAATGTATGTTTTTATTCTACCCGAAGTAAAAATATTGGTCAACGTGAAATTAGAAAGTGAAAACAATACTCCTCCTTGTTCTTTTTTTAAAATAAATCTCCCTCCCACGCTCAATTGGTATCCCATACCAATTCTAAAACAAATAATATGTATTGTATGAGGGGTTTTTCCTTAATAACATTTTATTGGTATTTACTTCGTCTTACAGCAAAGACTTTTAACAGAAAAAACCCTAAAGTTACAATAACATGCCAAAGTAATTATAACATAACATCTGATTACAGAGCATCACAGTTCACATTTTCCTTACCTTCATTTCCAGAGTTTTCTGTTTTTAAGAAAGAGAAAATGTGATCTTCACTGAATTCCGTGGAGTCAATGAGAGCATGGTGGGATGGTAGAGCACTGGATTAGGATCTGGGAGACCAGGGATTCAAATCCTCACTTCGCCATGAAACTCCCTCAGTGGCACTGGACTTGTCACTCTCTCTCACCCTAACGTACCTCACAAAGTTGTTATGTAGAGAAAATGGAGATATGATTACAGTGGTACCTCGGTTTACAAACTTAATCTATTCCGGAAGTCCGTTCTTAAACCGAAATTGTTCTTAAACTGAGGTACGCTTTCCCTAATGAGGCCTCCCACTGCCGGTGCCCTTCCACCATTCGGATTCCGTTCTTAGACCGAGGTAAAGTTCGCAAACCAGGACACTACTTCCGGTTTTGCGGAGTTCGTAAACTGAATAGTTTGTAAACAGGGCTGTTCTTAAACTGAGATACCACTGTATTTACATATGCTGCCCAATTTTCTTAGGAGGAATGTAATAAAGAAATGAATAAAACAGAAAGATGCACACTGAAGTAGGAAAAAAGTCTGCATAGGCATACTTAGCAACAAACTCTATCCAACACATATACTCAAGAGTCTGAATCCAGCATATAAAATGGAATGAGTGTCAAGAAAATGTTATTCATCTGTTCAGAATATTTTCACCCCACCTTTCAATGTAAAATATTTCTAAGGCTGATCACAACTAAGCCTACTGAGATGCTTAGGAAGTTGAGGAAATTTTAATCTGTTCTATTATTCTTTTGTATGTTTTAAAATACAGTTGTGAATTTTTCTCAGTGCTATGGTTTTATCTTTTTGTAAACCACTTTGAGGTGTTTTTAAAAAAATAATCAAGCACTGTATAATTTTTCGTGAAATAAATAAACAAACAAACATGTGACTATATCGTTATTTTATATCTATCTATCTATCTATCTATCTATCTATCTATCATCTATCTATCTATCATCTATCTCCCTCCTTTTCTCCAGATTGGGACTCAAGGAGGCTTACACAAATTTAAACAACACAGACAAAATACAGAAAAGTTAAAAACAAATAAAAGATAATGGTTCAAAAGTAACTAATCTATAACAGAATTAAAATGATATAAAAACAAATCTATGAAAATACAAAGAGTAAAAGCATATCGTAAATTAAAGACAGTAACAACATACAATAAAATAATGAAAGTTTTAAAAAATTAAATATCTAATTACATTTAAGAAATCCAAGTAGTGGCAGGCCAATGTTGTTAAAATCACCAGAGCAGTCTAACCCCTGCAATGATAGTCTGCCAAGAAAGCTTTCAATAAGTATCACTCAGATAAAACATAAGCCAGTGATGAGAAGAAAATCTTGAGCCCGGTAGCACTTCCGATTGAGGAGGCCTTGAGCTACCCTTGCTGATTAGGTGTGGCAATGCCTCCCCCCCCAATCCCTGTGTGCTAGATGAATAGTTTGCCTCTGAACCAGCATGCCCTTCATCCACCATGCTGCTATGAAACCTGCAAGTATCTGAAAGTTGTCCATGAGGAGGACATGGGCATTGTGCATGGGGCTATGGAGGGCGGTTGCCAATGACTGCCACCAGCTTGGATGGTTTGAAAAGAGAAATATACAAAACCATGGTGGGTAGCACCTTCGATGGCTACTAGCTATGATGAATATGTTCTCCCTCCAGTGTTGAAGGCCGTATGGTTAAGGATATCGGTTTCTGGGAATCACAAGTGGGGAGAATGCTGTTGTGCTTGTGTCCTGGTTGTGGGTTCTCCATTGCATTTAGCAGGCCTCTGTTGGGCAAGTTGGGCCTTTTGCCTGATCCACCATGGTTCTGAGAAGATTGAGATATTGCCCATACATAGTTGCCAGCTCCAGGGGGCAAGGTTCTCTTTTTTTAAGGGGGCCAGACCCCTATTTTTCAGGCCAAATCCAGAGCCAGGTGTGGAGCGATGTCAGGACGTCACGCAACATCACACGTGTGAGTGTGTGACGTCAGGACATCACGTGCTGCCCCCTCAATGTTCTTCGGAAGATGGCGCCTCTGTGCCCATGTCAGTTTTTTTATTTCACAGAAGCCTCGTAATACACAGTGCCAACATATTGTTTCGCAGTTACCATGAATGGCTCCACTCTTCCTGCATACAGAGACTGAGTGAAATTTGGTGAGGCTCCTTCATACATAGCATTTGCCGTCTTCATGTTAATTCACAAAATTTACCAATGAAAGCATAATTCGCACTCAAAAGTGGGAGGGATCATTCCCTTCCAATATCACCGTGGCACATCTATCCTCTTGACAACTGCAAAATGCAAAGCTTTAATGGGTAAATGGAGACCTTCTTATCATCTGAGGTTCAAAACATCCCAACAGCTTCTCCAAAATTATCATTGAAAGCACACGCACCTGTTTGGTGTGCCAATATTTCTGAATACTTCATTATCTCCAGGCAATGCTTCTTTTCTGGGAGGACGCAGGGGTACACATACCCCTAAACATTTTGTGAATCTGTGTTTGGCCTCATTGAGGGGCAGTATTTCAATATGAGTAGGAAAATGAGAGTACCCCTAAGCATTATTTTTTAAAGAAAAAACTCACTGTCTCGAGGTAGCTGAAATCCTTTCTCTTGTCTCTATGTAATGTAGCTTCCAATAGCATGCTCCTAAAACTGTGGCTTCCAAAGAGAATTCCCTGGTATTGATACCAAACAAGCACTGAATTAATCTAAATGATGGTCCTCCAGCTAACACTATCTTGTTTAGCTTTAGAGCGTGGACCTGTGCCCGCAAAGTGTGGGGCAAAAAATAAGTGTGGATAAGCCCTAAATGAGGGGACACAGGTGATGCTGTGCTCTAAACCACAGAGCCTAGGGCTTGCCAATCAGAAGGTTGGAAGTTCGAACCCCCACGACGGGGCTCCCGTTGTTCGGTCCCAGCTCCTGCCCACCTAGCAGTTTGAAAGCACATCAAGTGCAAGTAGATAAATAGGTACCGCTCCGGTGGGAAGGAAAATAGCATTTCCGTGGGCTGCTCTAGTTCGCCAGAAGCGTCTTAGTCATGCTGGCCATATGACCCGGAAACTGTACCCCAGCTCCCTCAGCCAGTAAAGCGAGATGAGCGCCGCAACCCCAGAGTCATCTGCGACTGGACCTAACGGTCAGGGGTCCCTTTACCTTTAAGCCCTAAATGAGCTGCATGTGACCTTAAACATAGACACACATACACCCTCTCAGCTCATCTGGAATTGAATGGAGCTGACTTTGAATTACCTCGTGCTGCCACAAACAGTTGCATACCCCTCAACCATCCCAACTTATGTGGGACATCCCAGAATTACAGAAGCCATCCCACCCTGCTTCGGACTGGATCCCGGAATGTCCTGTTTCTCAGTCTGCTACTCCGGTGTGAGGCAGCTGGCTTGCACCGGACCAAAAGATGCTCGTTTTAGATCCGGGGGGTGCATTTGCAGCCAGGAATAGTAAGGCTCACCAGCCGTGAATAGCAGTGCTGAGCTGCCACTCCTGGCTATATCGAGTTGCCATATGTAGCTGAAGTTTTGGTTCGGCAAGGCCCACCAATCCCTGGCTGCAAATGTATGAAAGACCCGTGCAATCGGGAAGTGCCCCCCTGCTCCCCAAAGACCTATTTTGCCTTGCTCAGAGCTCCCTGCACCCACTCTCTTACCTTCTGCCCCCCTCCTCCCTCACACCCAGAGCAAGGATTTATTCAGGGCTTGCAGAAGAGAGAGAAAGAGGACTGACAGGGAGTGGGAGAGATGGGGAACAAGTGGACATTTAAATTAGGCATTTGGTTTCTGGGTGTTTGAAACTTGAGTACTGGAGCAGCCCTGTTGATTTTTGGCCTGAGCAAGCGGTGACTTGCTCCCCCCCCCCCCGTGCACAGAAGCACAGTTCCCAGAATTCACTGGGGAAGGGGAAATGTTTAAATCTGTGGCATGCCTGCTGCTTTTTTATTACGATCTCACAAGCTCTGCAGCAATCCTGAGCCACACAGCGCTATTAACACCATCCCTGTCTTCTTGCCCTTGTGCCTCTTAACCGTTCTTCCCAGCGGAGAGCCTTCTGCCTGCTTCCTACTGCCTCGGGATCCGATGCCAGACTGAAAGCATGCCAGTCCCTCCCAAAAAGCCACACATGAAGCAGTGGCCACAGACAACTGCTTTCTTTCTTAGGCTTCCCTGTAAAACACCACACAGACCTTCATTCTCAGACACTTCCATAAATATAGCACACTGAAGCAAGGAGAGGGCTTTTTTTTTTTTGTCCAATTAATTATATGAATGCCCACAGCATTGAGTCGCATGCCTCTCCGCTACATTGTACTTAATTATTTTTTATGTTTGCATGTTGCTAAGCCAGGACGTCTTTCATAAATCTGATCTTATTATTGCAATTTTCTTTAGCTTTATTCAAAATAAAGAAGAATGAAAACATAGGAGCACACAGTCCGGTAATATATTAATTTTGCCACAAGAGAACTGTAAACTGCCCTCGCCTTTAAGTGCATACGTAATTGCCTCAATGACTTAGGCTATCCTTTAGGGGGTGCAGGCTCAGGTAGTGATTTTTTTTGGGGGGGGGGGTGGCTGCTTGTTAGCCCTAATGATGGAAGCGAGGCCCACTGCCTCTAGCAAAAATCTGAAACTATTTTGAAACAAAGATATCTTAACAACCTCAGAAATGGCGGGTGCCACTAGTTAGTGAAAAAATATAGAATGAGCCAATTATTCTTCCACAGTAAAGCAAAGTATGTAATTTGCTAGCATCACCTACAGGTGAAAGCTCAGTACTGTGCACTGCAAGTATGGGAAAATGTGCTTTTGAGAGGCTTAAAGTGGGCAAGTGATGGAAATAATCAGCAAACAACGGTGTCCAATTTGCTCAAGGTCCAACTTGCTCAGAAAGCATTCGGCTCCTGATGCTATACTCCCCTGCTCATACTCAGAGTGGAAACAGCTGCAGACAGACATCTTTGTAATGTGCGAATGGTCAGATGTGATTCGGAGAGGAGTAAACTGAGAAGGTCCCAGGAGCTTTGCTGTCACATGTCTTAGATTTAGGCCTGATCACATCCACATTACAAAAGGCAAATTGCAAAGGAACTGAAACTGATTAGGCCGGTTGTATACAGTGCATTGTTATGCAAGAGTTTCAGCAAACAAGGAAAGTGTTGAGGTTATTCATTTGTGTGCAGGATGCATATTTAAATAGCCCGGACATGCAGCTAAGAACTTTGGCCAGATCAGGGCTCCCAGAAGTGTACATGAGTCCCCATCTGTGCATCACTCAAGAAGAAGAAGAAGAAGAGTTTGGATTTGATATCCCGCTTTATCACTACCCAAAGGAGTCTCAATGTGCCTAACATTCTCCTTTCCCTTCCTCCCCACAGCAAACACTCTGTGAGGTGAGTGGGGCTGAGAGACTTCAGAGAAGTGTGACTGGCCCAAGGTCACCCAGCAGCTGCATGTGGAGGAGTGGAGATGTGAACCCAGTTCCCCAGATTACAAGTCTACTACTCTCAACTACTACACCACATTGGCTCAACCTTTTAAAGAACGCAAGAAGGCAAAAAATAGTACTACAGCCAAATGTTTGGACCAAATATTGGCCTATTTGGGCCCCACCAATTCATTCTTTAAACAAAGAATGGATGTTAAACTCATTCTTGCAATCTCATTAGTGCTACCTTTGTTCACATTTTCAGCCTGACCCCGGGCACGTTTAGGAGACTAAGGGCTTTCCCATACTTTTGTTTGCCTTGCCACTTTGCTCCAGGAAAACCCATGGTTTAGCACTGAACAGGAAACCAATGGCAATCAGATTTTCTGAGGATTGCCATTGGTTCCAATTTAGTGCGAAAGAGTGGGATTTCCATGGGAAAGTGGGTGGGCGCTTTCCAGTTTTGTTGGGGTGTGGAAATCTGCTTTGGAAGGCACTGATTTGGGCCAGGGGAAATGATGATGCTTAACCCGCTGCCACCCGCTGCTGCAACTCTCCCTAAGTTGCTTTTCTCTGACATTAATGAGACCCTACAATAGCATACCTTCCCTTACTGCTTCTCTGCCTCACACTGCAACTTTCTGAACTGCTTTTCCTGTAACAAAAGCTACAGCATGGCTTTTCTTGCAACCTCTGCCTCAAGTTCATCGGGTTATCAGCAATAGTAGGGCCACACAATATTCTAGTGAACATTTCTTTTCGAAACACCTGTCTGTTGGTTTATGTGAAGGCAGGGGAAGAAGGGTATTTGTTAGGGAGAAATGGTGGTCAAAAGGAGGGGGTGCTTAACCCTTTCTATGACCACCAATCCTCCGTTGACATTTAACCCCCTCCCAGCTAGATTTATCGTGGCTATACTTCTGCCGATCATTTCACCTGCTGGGAGAAAACATTTTAAAAATTCCCATTTGGCCCGCAGAGAGGCTGCTTTGGACAACTTACGGCCACATGGCCTATACCTGTGGAGATCAAGTGTGGGACAAGAAAGACATGACTGGACTAAAAGGAATTTTGCATGCCAAGCCTTGTGCACTGGTCTCCATGAATGCGGACAACCAATTGCAGCTTTGCAAACCCAACAATCAGCTCGTCTATACACTGAGAGAATAATTGGTACAATTAATTTTATTTTGCATGAAATTGTTTCATTAAAAATGTGGGATAATTCCCTCCTTTTTATTTAAATTTACATCAGTGAAGAAGATGGACTTGCTGCGCCTTGGCATTTCCAGAAAAGGCCCTGTTGTTTGAAGGTTTCATGACAATATCCAGAAGTCTCTGTAATGATGCACAGTTTGCTGTTTCAAGTCTTGCTTCGGTAGCATTTCTCCATGGGACAAAGGGTTATTTTCCCCCTTCCTTTTAGGCTGAGGCAAATGCACCTTGCCCTACAGAAGCCTGCTGAAATTCCAAAATCAGCCCTTTCATTTCCTGCTTTATGTTCCAGATTGCTTCAGTCGGTGCTTGATGAAGTAACCTGCGATGCGTCAAACTCCATCAGAGAAGAAGCCTTGGGAAACCATAATTCCCTTTCCCCCTGTAGCCTCAGAATCTGTCTCCAGTAACTTCGATGAGCCAAACAGCGCAGAAACAACCTTTAGTTGAACCTTTGGGCCTCACCATCTAGCCCATAATTCTTTGTCAGGCTGCTGTATATTTTTAAGTGCATAATAAGCATAATTTAAGGTACTTAACAGGTTGCCACAAATATAAATAATGGGAGAAACATCTTCTTGGAGTTAAACTAAGAGATTGGCAGGGAGCTTACCTAAAGGCAAATGGGTTGAAACGTGTCCAGGCCTGTACTCCTGTTTCTCAGTTAAATGCACTTTAGATGTAAACTGACAGCCTGCTTTAAAATAAAAAAATATATATATAAAAATTAACCACTTTTCCTCCTTGCTCAAATGGCTTGTGTAATGGGTTTCCCATTCCATAACAGCAAAGATGGAGCAATGAGACTCTTCAGCTGGCTTAATCAAGCCGTCTGGGAACATGCACATCATATGATCTGCAGCTCAAGAAAATGGCAAGGTTGGGGTGACCTATGGTGTGATTTCAGTAACATCATATTTCATCCCAGAGAGTAGTGAGTGTTGGTGTGGGTGTATGATTTGTTTGAGTGTGTATGCGATTCTTATATGGCCCTTCTGGAAACAAAATTGTCTGGTACTAGAAGATAGCCATAGTGGGGCTCTTGTGCCTCTAAAGCCACAATCGCATACTCACTGACTTGGGAGAAAGCCCTACTGAAATTGCTGATGTGAATATGCATAGGGTCAGGTGACTGAAAAGTATCACTCAGGACAGGAAGAACCATACATATGGAATTTGAAAAATCGGCAAAATGTCCAGGTTTTTGCCAGTAGAACCAGGAAGTGTGTGAGGTTCATTTCCCCAAAAAGTTCAAAAACTTTGTGACCGGATTGAAATATGGCAGCCCTAGAAGAACCCTTAGTGACTTGCCAGGGGGAACTTCAAAGCAATTTTAATAAAAATCAATGAATTTCAAACGAAAGAATTCAAAGACGGCAGAATAATGGAACAATGGGTTATTTAAAGGAATCAGAATCTACCCACTCTATCTAACTGAAGTTGTACCACTTGTCCACTGTAAGGTGCGTGGATGCTATAAGCTCATAGGAGCTTCACGCCCCTCTCCCTTCCCCTTCCCTCTTCATGCATTGCTTTTGTCATGTCTGTCTTGGTTTGTTTACACTGCAGTTTCCCATAATATCCACAATGGGGAATGGTTATAAGTTTGTTTTCAATGAGATGAAACCAGGATCCTGATTTCATCTCCTGGTCAAAATTAAGCTACAGTTTCCCTTCCTAGATGTAATGGGAAACAATGGTTTAAACCAGTGTTTCCCAAACTTGGGTCTCCGGCTGTTTTTGGACTACAGCTTCCATCATCCGTGACCACTGGTCCTGCTAGGTAGGGATGATGGGAGTTGTAGTCCAAAAACAGCTGGAGAACCAAGTTTGGGAAACACTGGTTTAAACAAACCATGATGGAAAGGAGAGAGGTGGGGAAGAGGGGCATGACGGGGCTCTCAAAATTGTTACCCTGTGGATTATTTGAGTGGGCCCAAATAATTTGAACTGGGCCTACCTGTCCTTGAAATTCTAGGTAAAGGTAAAGGGACCCCTGACCATTAGGTCCAGTTGTGGCCGACTCTGGGGTTGCGGCGCTCATCTCGCTTTATTGGCCGAGGGAGCCGGCGTACAGCTTCCGGGTCATGTGGCCAGCATGACTAAGCCACTTCTGGCGAACCAGAGCAGCGCACGGAAGCGCCGTTTACCTTCCCGCCGGAGCGGTACCTATTTATCTACTTGCACTTTGACGTGCTTTTGAACTGCTAGGGTGGCAGGAGCAGGGACCAAGCAATGGGAGCTCACCCCATCGCTGGGATTTGAACCGCCGACCTTCTGATCGGCAATTCCTAGGCTCTGTGGTTTAACCCACAGCGCCACCCACGTCAGGTACAAAAACAGCATGTCTAGGACAGTATGGATGAACAAAGGGATGCTTTTAGTTTGGTCAGAAGCTGTGCCAGCCTGCTATTCCTGCTTGCCTACGAGTTAGCCAGGGAGTCACACAAAACAGGTGTGAATTTTCTTAACAACTTCTTGCATACACTTTGCTATATTTTGAGGTTCACTTCCGCTTCTCCGTACCCAATAAAACGTTAATGTGCAAACTGCTGAAATACAGACATTGGGGCCAGGAGTTTAGGCATTTCCTCTGGAAAATGGATCTGACTGCAAGAAACCGAATGTGTGCACTGTATTAGTTTAAGCAGGTACACAGAGGCTGGAGTGAGCTTCTCCTTTGTGGAGCACCTGCAAGGAAGTGATATCCTAACCGGTTTCCATGTGCATATGCCTCTGCTGGCTGCTCCGATCAACGCCCATCAATTAAACAGCTGAGACCTAAGCAGAAACATGTGTCCATGCCTCTCGTGGGCTGCCCTCCTTTCTCGGTGCGGTGTAGTGAGAAGGCAAGGGCATAAGTAAGGCTGCAGCCAGCCAAGGGCTCATAGGCTATGCAAATAGGGTTCCCCACCCACTACAGCTTAATGCTGTCTATTTTTCTGAACTGGGTCCATGCATGTTTAATGTCACAGTCTTGCCATACACCTCTCGGAAACGAGCGAGATCATTCAAAACAGCTGTTTATACATATTTGCGAGAGGGAGGGGAAGCCACCACAATGCGCTGTGCTTCGTCTCATGTCAAAAATTCTTCCAAGTTATTGTAAAAAGGGATTGGGAACAGGAGCCACAAGGCAAACCCCTCCTTAATTTTCTGTTTTTCTTCCCGTTGATTCACTAATGTTAAGCCCTGGGCCTGTGTTCCCATCACTAGAGGAATTCCCGTTGACTGCACACAACTGATGTTTGTATATGTTACTGTAATGCTTCAAAAGCATCAGAGCCCGCTGCCTTTATTAGCCAGAACTAAACAAAAAGGCTGGATGATCCTCTCGTGACCTTACAAAACTTCGTGCGGAATCATAGTCACTCAAGGGCACCCCAAGTATCCGTCTGTGGGAAAGGGATCGGGGTTGATTAGCACATTTAAAGGCCAGGGGGATTGGCAGAAGGATTCAGAACTCAACAGATAATGGACTGCCCTTAATAATGGAGCTAAACATCCAGTGTTTGAGAGCCAGCTGCTCAGCTTTCGGAACTAGAGGAAGAAAGCAGTCATTGCACATTTGCATGGGAGCCAGCATGGTGCAGAAGACAGATTGCCCTGCCAGGGAGCCCTGAGTTCAGATCTCTGCTTAGCCACTGATTGATCTTGGGGCAGTTGTGATTTCTCAGCTCAATCTACCTCACAGGGTCACTGCAAGGAGAAAATGAGATAAACCCCATGTACAGCACCCTGACTCCTTTGGAGGTGGTGGAATACAAAAGTACAAAATGTGGAATTGCGTGTTTAGCCATACCCTCCAAAATTTCTCCAATTAAAATGGGGACGTCCTATTCAGTGCTTTTTTTTCTGGGGGCACGCATACCCCTAAACATTTTGTGAATCTAATGGGATAAGAAAGTAAAAAAGAAAGAAAAAAGTTTCTTCTCTAGCACGGTAAATGGTCAGTTCCATTGCTACCCCCGGTGGCGGCCTCATTTCCTGTCACAGTGTTTCCTGAGTCTCAGACAAAAGTGAGTGTTTAATGTGTGGAGTTGAAATCTAGCACTGTGATTAGTCAGTTTTGTTGTTACCACCTCAGATGGCGGCTTGATTTGGCAACGGACACCAACAGCAAGCAGAGGAATCGGGAAGATGTTAGTGCACACACAACCTCATGCCAATGTGGAAGGTCCTGTCAGCTGTGTAATATGAGGTATTGCATGTTCTTTGTACTTTTGTCCATTAACTGTATTTCTTTTTCCCAATTTGAATGATAAAATGGTGATTTCCTTGAATCAAAATAAGAGTACCCCTAAACATTTTTTTTAAAAGAAAAAAAGCACTGGTGCTATTCATGAATAATAATAGTAATTTTACTATTTATACACTGCCCATCTGACTGGGTTGCAACAGCCACTCTGGGCAGCTTCCAACATATATAAAAACATAATAAAACATTAAATATTTTTTTTTAAAAAAACTTCCCCATACAGGGCTGCCTTCAGATGGCTCAGGGGCCAGATAACTCCCTACCCTCCAACATTTCTCCAATGAAAATAGGAGATGGAAATTTGAGTTCCCTCAGGTGCACCCAGGTTTGTTGTTTGAGTTGACAAAACAAGAGTCATCTTCCTTTTTTACAAAGAAGCAAACGAGGGCCTATAATATTTCCCAGTCACCCCCTCCCCCCTCTTCCACACATTCATTGCAGTTATAAAAGCTGAAGGGAGAGCATGGCCATTTGGATTCCAGGCGTGAAACTGTGTTCACAAGTCTTAACGTCTTAAGAAGAAATACATCTCAATCATCCGCACTCTGAATGTTTCATGGGGAAAGCAGAAGAGTTCCTCGTGTTAAAAAACCCTCAGTGTTGCACATTGGTATTCTACACCCCAAAGACACAAGGCATCAGGCGTTGGGCAAAAAAGTTAAGCATCTTACCCAGAATAAAACCAGGATTTCTGCTGCCGTCAACAGATTTTAATATGTTTGCACTTGCCACATAGGCAGCAGTAAGTGAAACTACATAGGCAGCAGTAAGTGAAACTTCTGTTTGCCTTTTTTTTTTTTTTTTACCATATATACGAAACGTGCTTCTTTTAAGATGTTCTTTTTAATTCTCAAGATGGTGCTGCAAAAGTACCACAAGGAAAGGTTACACAAAGCAGCCGCAAATAAAGTGCATGTGCATTAATAACTTAGCTTGGCTTTTTGTTTAATGTCCAAGATGATTGGAACAGATTGTATCATGAACTACTTTCCCTTTCGCTAATTAAATAGCACTTCCCACTTTCCATAAAGCATGCTGGTTTTTGTTTTTTTTAAAAAAAGAAAAAAGTATCTATAGTCACTCCGCTGGATAAATTACTTTCAAGTAAGTGCCATAAAGCCCATTACATTCCTTCTTTAGAAGTGGATCAGGTCCAAACAGACAATCAAAGGATTTCAAAGGGATTATTTTAGATTAGTAAAAAGTAAAGGAGTCATGAGGCTCTGACACGATCGTAAAGGCAGAACGGATAAATTAGAAGCCACATACCAAACAAAAGTGCTCTTGCAAAAGCAGCAGTGGATCCAAAAGGGGGAAAAAAAACCAGAAAAAGAAAAATCCTACTGTATTAACCTTATCCCAAATGGAAATCTGTTTATTCAGGAATAAAAATGTCAGAAGTCCAATGCTATCTCCTTTGCAAATCAAAAAAAGTCATTTCAAGTGAAAAATAATAAGAGCCACAAACTTAAACTGGGCTCTCTAAGTAGTCTGGGGCTGGGTTGGGGGGGGCAGTGAGAAGCAGGGGCTGTTCTTTCTGCAGGTCCCATTTTCAATTTTGCAGAACAGCCCATGTTATGATTTAGCATATTAATGAACCATTATTGCATAACTGTAGTTTTATTGGAGATATATGACCTGCTAAACGATGCTGTTTTTCCAGGGGGGAAAAAAGTTTGCAATACCAATTCTATGGGAATGTTTCCTGCTGCCAGTTCCTAAATCTTTCAGGAGCTGTCAGCATGCTCAGAAATCAAGACCAAAATACCCTAGCAGGCATCAGGACATGCCTAGGCCTTCTATTTTATTTTTATAAAAAATGCAATAGAAACCATTGCAGAAACACCTTAAAACATGAGAGATTATTGAGAACAAGATCATCCTATCGCAATTGTCAATCTGAAGGACACTGTCAGGTACATGAAATTTAAGCTGCTCCTCGCCGAAATGAAACTTGACATTTAAAAGCAAACTGGGTTTTTTTTTTCCTAGCTAATTTCTGCCCAAAGTAATTATCCTCAGAGCTACATTTACAACCCCCTTTGATACTAAAGTGAAATTCTGCTCAGAACAACAAACCAAGAATAGAAGTCTGTCATTTCTAGTCAGACTCTGCCTTTACACACAGACAAAAAATTGCAAGTAGCCATGTTGGTTGGGAGTGGTGAACCTCCCCAAAGAAACCTTTTATTAGGACCAAATGAAAGGGCACAAAGAAGTAAACAAGCTTTAGAGTTCCTTAAACAATTGTGATGAAGAGTTTTAATTGACATAATAATAATAATAATAATAATAATAATAATAATAATACCCCACCCATCTGGCTGGGTTTCCCCAGCCACTCTGGGTGGCTATCAAAAGGATTAAAAGCACAATAAAACATTAGACATTAAAAACTTCCCTAAACAGGGCTGCCTTCAAATGTCTTCTAAAAGATAGTTGTTTATTTCCTGGACATCTGGTGGGAAGGCGTTCCACAGGGCGGGTGCCACTACCAAGAAGGCCCTCTGCCTGGTTCCCTGTAACCTCACTTCTCGCAAAAGCTTATTTAATTCTTTCTTGGCCCATATCTCAATGATAGGGAATGGGGTTTTTGTGTGTTTTTAAAAGGATTTTAAATTCTAGGGATGATCAGGAGTGAGGCAAGAGGAATGATCACACCAGAAGAACCTGGAGATCCCCAGCCAGTCATGGTCAACAACAATGTGCTAGACCAGTGGGAAAACTTTGGCCCCCCCAGATCTTCCTGAACCAGAGATCCCATCAGCCCTAGCAAGCATGGCCAATGGACTGGGAATGTGGAAATTGTGGTCCGGCAAATCTGGGGCGGGACAGAGGCTAGAGATAGAGACAGGAACAATCTGACTCAGGTTAAGGCAGATTCTTCAACTTTTTTACTTGGTTCAAATGAAGGACTTAGGGTTATTCCTGCATGTGACCAAGATGCTTCATGGCCTATTGGTAAGCAGAAACATATATCACAATGCTGGAAAGAGGCTGAGAGACCATATATGGACAATTATTTTACAATAAACTTTACTACAACTTGAAGGTGGTACAGTGGTACCTCGGGTTACATACGTTTCGGGTTACAGACTCCGCTAACCCAGAAATAGTACCTCAGGTTAAGAACTTTGATTCAGGATGAGAACAGAAATCGTGCTCTGGCAGTGCAGCAGCAGGAGGAGGCCCCATTAGCTAAAGTGGTGCTTCAGGTTAAGAACAGTTTCATGTTAAGAACGGACCTCCGGAACGAATTAAGTACTTAACCCGAGGTACCACCGTATATGGTTATATTTACCCCTCTTACCTTACATAAGATAATAAATCTGTAGGTAGGATAATGCAGATGACCAAACTATCCTGGGATGAGAGATCTCACAAACCCTCCAAGTGTCCCTATTTTCCGGGGACAGGCCCCTTTGAAAGCCATCCTGGTTTCTGATTTGATCCCGGAATGTCTTGCTTTCACTTAGGATGTCCCTGATTTCATTAGAAAAATGTTGGAGGGTGTGGAGTTATGTTACCCCTGAGCCAAGGAGATAAGTAACCTTACAACCTTTAGAAGGCATTTGAAGGCAGCCCTGTACAGGAAAGCTTTTTTTTAATTAAATGTTTAATATTTTATCATGTTCTTATATATGTTGGAAGCCACCCAGAGTGGCTGGGGCAACCGAGTCAGATGGGCGAGGTATAAATAATATAATTATTATGATTATTATTACGGAATAGGATGTCCCTATTTTCATCGGAGAAATGTTGGAGGGTATTAGCTCATCCTGGATATATGTGGCTCATTGTACGTGCTCTGGAGAGGGTCAGAACCAGAAAAACTCAAAGGAAATATGTGGTTCCTTCCTGCAAAGGCTACAGGTAGTTTTACTGGGGATTTTAATGAGGTACTATTCATTATTTCCGTAGCACATGTAAGGCATAACCCAAACAAGTACATGATATAGAAATGTACTTAGAAATGCCCTGCAATGGGAACTGCACTAATACCACCATGTCCTTATTACTCATTTCAATGTGCCGTCCGAGTATTCCTGCCCAAAGCTTACTCGGAAACTGATTACTAGTGCTTCCATCAAATCTGATTACCTGGACTATCCTATTACCCTGTTCTTATTCTAAAGGCCATTTTCCAAAGTGGTGCTCCAAAGTTAAATGGACAAGACCTGTTATTAGTTAATGAGGGTCAGGAAGGGGGTGGACTTTATTTAAAGCATCACATCCCTGCTTAATCTGGTAAAAGGAAGATTTCCATCCCTTAGTAGAGTGATCTACGTGGCTATTCGAGTTATACCTTTCAAATTATGTCAGGGAAGCAAATCTAGTACTTTTGTACCTTACAGACTCGGTGTTTTTTTAAAAATATGTTCTGTGCTATCAATAGGTTGGAGATGGCCTTTAGTTTATCTTAGTTTGTTTTAAAAGTATTTCATTTATTTATTTAGTTAGTTTATCTTAGTTTATTAAAATTTGTTAAAGACTATTAAAGGGAAGACAAGTCTTGGCAGGTGGGTGGGTAAGCTCTACTTGCAACAACACCTTGGGGAGACACTGAAAGAAACATCAGAGCAGGGCTGGACAGATGGTCGATCAGGATCTTGTGGGAAACTGCTGGGGGGGGGGTCTATCCAGTGCAATCATTGTGCTTGCAGAATTCCCTCTTGTTTGCCCTGCACTCCCCTAAAATCTGTTTTGGAGGAATGAGAGACTTCATCATCCTGAGTAGGTTAGGTGGAGCAGGAAGAGAGGAAGTTCAATTGCATGAGTGGAAGTCATTCCACTATCTTAATGACTTCATTGGTTACAATGTTAGGTAACTTGTGGTACACCAGAAGGACGTTCTGATTCTCACTTGTTTAACAACATTACTCCTCCTCTAGTCCTTAGAGGCCCCTCTAGACTGGTGGGATTTTGTGAATGGATTTTGCAACGCATCAATGACACAATAATAGTACATCAGTGATGGATTTATATTGGACTGCCCACATGTCATTCTACTGTGTGAGTTGCTCTGAGCTGCTTCCCCAATGTTGCCACATTATTGCCATCTGTAGGGGCACTTTTGTGCTTTATAGGGGGGGGAGCAAGAGAAAACAACAGCAAACCTGGAGTATTTGTGATATGAAAAGTTACAGGATTTCAGCAAGAAACTACAGGGATCTGATTGGAAACAGGGCAGTATATCAGCCCCCAAACCTTTGCAAACAGTATTAAAAGTGAGATCATGTGGAACCACCCCAATTCGACTGTGAGCTCAAATAATACACAATAGAAAGACACTCATAGGAGCCCAAGATGGAGGCAGAAGTGACTGATTTGGAGACTGAAACTGGGGAAGCAGTACAAGGCTGGAACTAGACACATCAAAAACGTGTTTCAGGATAATGCGTTGTAAACTTCATAAAGGGAAATCATGTTGGTGAAAGACGGGACTCCGCAGCGCCATCTGGTGTCAAAGTGTTATAATGCATATAAAGTGCTTTTTCTTTACTAGTGTAGCTGAGTCCCAAGTCATTGAATTATATCTTTGGTGGGATGTTGCCTACCCAAGCTCATGCCATTTTATAATAAAACACTTACTAAAATTTAGTCTCAAGGTGCCATCCAACACATTTCTTTTTATTGTGTATGACTGTTGGTATTTGTTTAGTGTCTGGCTGCAGAATGGTGATGACTCTCATAGATAACCAAGGCATTTCCACCATTATGGAATACTGTGTTCTCAAAGACTTGATGCTGAACTCATTCAGCACCTCCAGGAGAGATCAAGCTATATATTTAAATAAATACATGCAAACCTATGATAAAGGACATTGTTTTAGCCCTCGAAACTCCAACAGCGATAAAGCTGTCCCCGTTGGACAGCTGGGAATTTTGCTAATATGGGGAAATCTCCCAGATGGTGTGGCAGCGTGTAAATCCTCAATTTTAAGTCCCTTGGATGAGGAATATGGCACAGCACAGGACATGCAAAAGCATGCTTGAGAAAATGTTTATGTCAGCAATTTACACTGCCCCAAAGGGGCCCGGAAGCACTCCCTGGTCAGCCCCAGAGGACCATTTGCCTGGGGAGCTTGTAGCCAGGGCTGCTGCAACAAATAGCTGTGCAAGCCTTTAGGAGGCAGAGACATGAGAGGACATCAGAGGAGGGATGAAAGGAAAGAGGGACAGAGGCCAGTGTTGCTCATGGCACCCCTGACCATCATCATTCAAGGCATCTCAGGGCACACTGGTTGAAAACCACTGGCTTATAGTATTTCAAATGGCTCCCCCCCTTTAACTGTAAATTTGTACAGAAATGGGACAGAACTATCTTATGAATGTAGGCATGTAAGACTGGCACAGACACTGAAATCCATCCCTAGCCTCTGGCTTTTGGACCGGCTTCGAAAGAGTCAAAAAGGTCTGGTAATGATGATTAGCCAAACCTCCAGGTCAAGTGATGATGTATTCAGAGGCAACGGAAGTTGCTCAAAATGGAGGTGGGTGGGCAGACTTTGCGGAGAGGGCTGTTGTCTTTGTGGCCTTCTTGTGGGCTTTCCAGTGGTATCTAGCTGGCCAGCAGGATGTGGGACTAGTAGGGGGTAGGATCTTAACTCAAGAAGAAGGTAGACCCTCACCACCACCACCACAGATGACATTTCAGTTGTTGTTTTAGCCTGTTTTAAACCACTGCCCACATTTATATCCATTGATTGCACCATCTCTCTCTTTCTCCTGTTTTGTTCACTGTTTTCTTTTATTGCTCTTTCCTGTGGTCTCCCCTGCCCCCACCGCCGCTTTTTAATTGGTTGCTGGCCATTCTTGAGCGTTCCTTTGCAGCGAAGAGCAGCATGGGCAATATCCCAAATAAATATGTAAAGGACACATGATAACACAGACGCTTCTCAAAAGGAGGATCACATTCCAGAAACAGTTTCAACTCACAAGAAGCAGGCCGTGCTGTCCATAGACAAGTTCAACTCTTCCCCCCTCCTGTTTCCCCTCCCCCGCCCCCAGGAAGAACTGTTCAATAAATTTCAGTCTTATCACCTGCAGGTTGAAGATTAATAAGGGGATGCTCCTGCACAACTCCCATTGACATGAAACAAGATAAGCCTTTTCCTAGGCCTTTCCAATTCCAGAAGGAAGAGAATTCTCTCAGCAACTCATTCCTGCACACACAAATGAGAGGGAGAGAGAGAGAGAGAGAGAGAGAGAGAGAGAGACTCCAGAACTGTCATAGACCTGGGTAGCTTAACACCCTTATAGAAGTTGTCCCTTCCACAGGTTATCTGGAATCCCTGCAGCTAAGTGACAATGCTGATATCTCTCATCAGCTTGGATAGATGCCGTCGCTTTGAGGCTTGGGTGAGATCCTAGGTCACTTCCATATGTCTTGTTTTTAACCATTTGTTCTGATTTCTTTGCACAACTTTTGCAGCGAGGTTCTATAAGGTCCACTGCATATCGAACATTCATTCTGATTTGGTGCGAGGGAAGTTGTTGTTGTTTAGTTGTGTCTGACTCTTTGTGACCCCATGGACCAGAGCACACCAGGCACTCCTGTCTTCCACTGCCTCCCGCAGTTTGATCAAACTCATGTTGGTGCTGGGGAAGTTATACAACACTATAAGCCAAGCAATTGCTATTCCACACTTCCCAGGGTGTTTCCCCATCACTTTCCTTACAGCAAAAATAATTTTGGGTGATATATATATATATATATATATATATATATATATATATATATATCAGGTTTATTTATCTAAGAAAATAATATTCCATCCATCACCCTATATCCCAAAGCAGTTTACAAAAAAAATCACAGAATTGAAAAAGAATTGAAAGCATTGATGAAAGCATTAGAAAGTAGAATATAATAACATTCATGGTGCAACAGCATCCTGAAAGTGTCAGCTTCGCCTTTGAGCCAGTGCCACCGACTGGGCTCAACCTCTTCAGCCCCGACTGGGCCAGGCGAGCTGGAAAGCACTTCCAGAGACCTTCCACACAGGAAGCAGGTCTAAGTGCTGTGGACTCACAACTCAGAGCTGTGAGCACCAAACTCACTTCCAGTAGTCAGCAGAGCACAGCAGAGCATGAACCACACGAACGACAGCTTCTGTAGAATAACTTATTTTATTCTCTACAGCTACTATACAAACTAACTACAGACTAAATGGAGACGCTGGACTGCAATGACTGTTACAGCTGCATGAGCAGCGACCTTATCTATACACAGATAACACTCAGACTCCCCCCTTTCTGAAACATCAGCAGATTCTTGCAATAGGAGGGGTGAAATATCCTCAGAAAGAAAATTGCAAAATCTACTTCAATTGCATGCCATCAGTCTTCCATTTCACGATTCAGCCCTACCCACAAAATGCCAGCAGGCTAGAAGCAGCACTCGGCTCACATCCATACTTTCCAACTAGTTATGACTGCCCTTCTTCAGATTCACACCCTGGAGCTGGCCGATAACAATACACTGTTTCCTTTAATACTCCTCAACTTTACTGCATTTTCTCTAATGCAGCCTAATCCTGCTCAATTTCCAATCCTCTGCTGCTCATACATTTTGAAAGAAGCACCATTAACACTTGCTTTTACACACATTAGGCTTTGAATCAACTTTGTTTTGTTTTTAAAGGGGCAAAAATTCCCTAAAGGGCAGCGCTGGAGAAAGTTTCAACATTTTCTATTCATCCTGTTCAACACCGCTAACCAGAAAGCAGCTGAATTCCCCCCGCCTCCCCGCCATGTTCAGGACTCCACTGCATTTGCTATCAAAGGTGACATTATAAAAACACTACTGAGATGATAAATGATTACATGGTAGAACCACCTCTTATCTCCATTCAAAATGAAACACAAGGAGGTCACTTGCAAAATAATTGTTCTGGACTGCTTTTGATGCTTTAAAAATGTACATTGCCCTGTTTATTTATTGGAAATAGCAGTATCTAAATACCTTTATAAATGAATAAATCAAAGTAATATGGTTTAGCACAGGGATAACCAATGTGATGGTCTCTAGATGCCATTGGATTGCAGCTCCCATCACTCTCAGCCGGCATGGCCAGCGACTAACAAGGAGAACACCATGTTGGCTGTCTCCTGTTTTGGAGGGAAAACATCAACACTGGATTACTATAACATGAGAAATATGTAGATAGATTTGAATAGGTTGTTCAATCAGTCTGATTAATTTTTTTAAGACCCCTAAGAAGTGGCTACTCAGAATACTGCCATACGAACTCTAATCCTACCTATGCTTTCCCCTTCTTTCCTAGTTTGAAGGTAAAGGATTGTAACCTGTGTCCATCTCAAGACATTACGTGCATTGCAGTAGGCTTCTACAGGTCTGTTTCAGCTGGGTGGGAAAGGGCTGTAGGCAGTGCTATTTTTCTAGAAAAGAAGATACCGGAACACACCATGAACGCCTCACTTGTTCTCTTATAATAGCACTGGCGCCCACCTGAGAAGTGCTGGAACTGAGTTCCAGCGAGTTCCTGATGAAAAAATCGCTCTGGCTGTAAGTTACCTCAGTGGTAGAGCACATGCAGAGGCCCCAGCTTCAATCACCAGGCAGGGCTGGGAAAGACTCAGCCCTCAAGACCTGGAGAGCCAGTCAGTAGATAGACTAGTGGTATGACTCCATAAAAGGCAGCTTCCTATGTTCTATTTACTTCAGCGTGTGCAGGTCCCCATACCAGCTGAGGCGGAGCACATATAAGTCCTTTCAAAAACATTTGTTGCTGTTATTTAGTCATGTCCGACTCTTCGTGACCCTAGGACCAGAGCAGGCCAGGCACTCCTGTCTTCCACTGCCTCCCGCAGTTTGGTCAAACTCATGTTCGTAGCTTCGAGAACACTGTCCAACCTCTTGTCATCTGTTGTCTCCTTCTCCTTGTGCCCTCCATCTTTCCCAACATCAGGGTCTTTTCCAGGGAGTCTTCTCTTCTCATGAGGTGGCCAAAGTATTGGAGCCTCAGCTTCACGATCTGTCCTTCCAGTGAGCACTCAGGGCTGATTTCCTTCAGAATGGATAGGTTTGATCTTCTTGCAGTCCATGGGACTGTCAATAGTCTCCTCCAGCACCACAATTCAAAAGCATCAATTCTTCGGCGATCAGCCTTCTTTATGGTCCAGCTCTCACTTCCATACATCACTACTGGGAAAACCATAGCTTTAACTATACAGACCTTTCTTGGCAAGGTGATGTCTCTTCTGTCTAGGTTTGCCATCACCTTTCTCCCAAGAAGCAGGCATTTTTTAATTCCATGACTGCTGTCACCATCTGCAGTGATCATGGAGCCCAAGAAAGTAAAACCTCTCACTGCTTCCATTTCTTCCCCTTCTATTTGCCAGGAGGTGATGGGACCAGAGGCCATGATCTTAGCTTTTTTGATTAAAAAACATTAGCATTCTGCTATTGCAAGAAGGAGCAAGGGCCTTCACAAACAGCCAGGCATTGGTAAAATAACCCTATGGGAAGGTCTTGTGGAAGGGCTCTAGCTCAGTGATAGAGCATCTGCTTTGCTTGCAGAAGGTCTCAGGTTCAATCCTGGGCATCCCCAGGTAGGGCCAGGAGAGAACCCTGCCTAAAATCCTGGAGAGCCTCTAAGAGTCTTTGTAGACCATACTGAGATAGACCGACATGCTGAGATAGATGGGCCAACTCTGCCGAAGACAGCTTCCTGCGCTCCTTTGTATGTGAACTGCTTTGAAGTAGGGTGTGGTGGTTTCTTTGTTAAAAACCACAACATTCAGAGAAGGGACTTGGAAAGGAATATTCTTCAGCGGGTCCAGTGCCTCTCCCAGACATTCCATTGCCACCATCCTGGCTCGGGCCCCACCTGGCTCTCTGAAAGCATCGCCAAGTTTGTTCCAAAGCGGGTATCATTTCTTAGGAGGGCTGGCTGGATCTGGAGTAAACATTCCCAGTTCATTAAGATTTGTTGTTGCTGAACATTTTCCATTACCTGGATTTATGTGCTGTGTGGTGCTTAATCATGTTTGCAAGGAGGAGAGCACTTTTCATTTTTGCTTTTCAAGATTGTGCTGGTGATCACACACGCACACCCACTTATAAGCATGCCCGCATATACAGATTCTTTTCATTTGGGTGTGCGCAGGGAGGGTGATGAATGTTGATGTTTATGAACTTCAAGGTATGGCAGCCTTGGAAACTGAAGTGCTTTGTTTATGCAGAGTCCAGTTACAACCCAGAGGGTGCCAATGCAAACTTCTCAGGTCAGACTGCCATGCCAGAAATGTCACCCACATTCCCCTACTTAAAAGGGCAGCCCTCTTTCGAAGCAAAAAAGTGGGGGGACACCTCCCTTTGCAGCCACTGTGGTTTTAAAAATCCGAGGCCTAACTATGCTGTCTCAAACACAGCAGTTTTAAAATATGCTTTTATCTGATTCCCCCATATATTTTTTTTATCTCAGCAGGAATCCACTATTACCAGCTAAGCTGATTGATTGCGTCCTCTAACCAGCCTCTGCACCAGGCACACAGCATGTCCTTTGGACTGGAAGTCAGCTTTCATCCTCCAGGACCACCTGGATCAGCAGCTATTTTGGGTACTGTCAGCACACCACAAGGTCAGAGCACCTCTTTTCTTTTTGGGAGATGGCAGCATCTTACCTGCAAAACGTGGTAACATTCTCCTTTCAAAAGAGCCAAGTTCTAAACACTTTTACTGGAGGTGTCCGGAAGGAAGTATGATGCATCTCGTGGCAATTTCCCTCATTTGTTCCAATTCGTTCTTTCTGATCTTAGACAACAATGCGAGAAATCATTTACGGTCTGAAGAGTGCCTGTTTCAAAGCCTTCCATCTCTTTGTCATGCTCTGGTGTGACCAACACCAAGGTAGAACTATGTAGATCTGGGGTTCCAAGTGTGGCACCCAAGGGAATATTGGTACCCCCTGCCTCCTCTAGTTTTTTTAAATTTTGAAGGGTTTGGAGTGCTTTTGTTGTTGTTTCCAGGGAGGGACACCTATCATTTTTGGGGTGGGTCCCTTTTTGTCTGTGTTTTATTTATTTGGGGGCCTTAGTTTGGTTGCCCATTTTTGGGTGGGGGTTCTGAGCATCACTAATTTCTGTGAAATGATCATTCTGTAGTGCCCATGATAGTTCTGGACCCCTGTAGACAGACTCCATTCTCTTGGGCTCTCACTGAGTACTATGGAACTAGTAAACTGTAATATAAAAATGAGTGGTGGGGAATAAGTTTTATTCTGTCTGCATTTAAAGCCGAACCTACCAAATTTTCACTTTCAGAAACAATACATGAAACAAAACACAGCTGCGCTTTGAAATTTTGTAGTGCCAGCCTCTAGCCAAGTACAAAAATGCAACACTAGGATAAATTGTGCAAAAAAAAATAATGTATACATATAGTGAAAATAACACACAGTAGTAACACATGCTATTATGGAAAACTCCTTTGCAAAAATGTGTGCATTAAGCAAAATTGCAAACCCAAATGTGTATATTCAGAGAAATTTGCTGTAAAATTGATGAATTTTCATTTGGACTATTAAAAATAATTTCAAACTGATGTGAAAATGTGGAGAAACTGAACATAAGATTGGAAAAATTAGAAACTAAAATTGATAGATTTGCCTGCCCACTTTGGCACTGGGATGGGAGCAGATCCATGTTGCCTCCTTTGAAATGTTAATGTCCCCATTTGCGAATGTTTGACAAAATAACTATACACCAGTCAGAAAGACTAATTTCCTCCTATGTAAGTGAATGGCTGTTGATCACAACTGCGCTGTTCTGAAGACTCCCATGGCAGTGGAGACAACAATGGTATCTCATATCTGACGCAATTTTGCAGTGTTGCGTATCTACGGACCCTGTGCTGTATGGATTTGTGTTGTGTGCTTGTGCCACATATAGAATTTACTCCCGTTCCACTTCCCTACCAGTCTAGCTGATGGGGATTTATGGAAAGACTAAAATGTTTGAAAATATTGTAGGGAAAATGTGTTTTTCTGTTGTTGGAGGGGGAATAAGCAGAAGTGTGGGGGTGTGTGTGTGTGAAATATATGCAATACTTATCAAACCTCTACTTAACTTTATGACTTCTTGAACATGAAATGTATTGTGTATAATAATTTAACACATAAAATTGTACAGCTTGTTATGTTTATGAAACTCTAAAGCATAAATGACTTCATTTTATGAAAAACAATAATTACAAATATACCCAGTGTCAGCTAGAGAGGGAAGGGTGGAGGGAACTGCAAGTTGCTGTGCCCTATGGGAGTCAAGTATATCTAAGGGCTTTTATGCCAGCTGAGAAAATAGGAATAAATCATAAATACATTTTGAAATTAGGAAGCATCCGCATTACAGTAAACAGAAGGTTTTATTACCTGGGCTTATAAGCAGCATTGTCAGGCAGAAACAGAAAAGGTGTATTTTTTAGAGAGAAGGATAAGAAAACAAGCACCCCTGTAAAGCAGCAAAGGTTAGAATCATCAGCTTGGTGCCCCCTGAGTGCACAGATTGGACAAATTCATGGAGGAGAAAGCTACCAGTGACTACTAGCCATGATGGCTATGGTCTGCCTCCACAGTCAGAGACCTCTTCTTCTTTGGCGATCACTCATAGACAACTAAGACTGGCTTCTATGAACACGGTTTTAACAGTGAGTCTGTGGAGGCCAGTTCTGGATCCACATGTCCTTCCACAGTGGGGACATAGGTTTCCGGGCAGGAGTTGATCATGGCGAGGGTTTGCCAAATGCGCTTTACTCTTAGCACGCTTCTCCCTTTCGTCCTGAGTTCAAGTGCCTTCAAAGTCCATGACACCTTTGATAAAGGCTGTTCTCCAACTGGAGCACTCACAGGCCAGTTTCCCAATTGTTGGTGTTTATACTACTTTTTTTCAGAATTGCCTTGAGAAAGTCTTTAAACCTCTTTTGTTGACCACCAGCATTACACTTTCCATTTTTAAGTTTGGAATAGAGTATTTACTTTGGAAGACGATAATCAGGCATTTGAACACCATGACCAGTCCAACAAAGTTGATGTTGAAGAATTATTGCTTCGACATGGGTGATCTTTGCTTCTTCCAGTACACTGGTAATAGTTTGCCTGTCTTCCCAAGTGACATGTAACATTTTTTAGAGACACCATTGATGGAATATTTCAAGGAGCTGGAGATGGTGTTTATAAGTGGTCCATGTTTCACAGGCATACAGTAAAGTTGTTAGTACAATAACTTTGTAAACAAGCATTTTGGTGCCCTGCAATTGTCCTGGTCCCCAAACACTCTGCCCTTCAACTGGGAGAAACCTGCACTTGCTAAGCTCAGGCAATGCTGGATTTCAGCATCAATGTCGGTCCTTGTGGAAAGGTAACTGGCTAGGTAGGAGAAGTGTTCAACACTTTCCAACTATATACTATTGAGTTGGATTTGTGGCACTGCAGCAGGGTTGTTTTGTGCTTGTTGATGCAGTTCTTTGGTTTTTTTGGATGTTGAGCAAAGATATTCAGGATGGTTTGGAGATCATCCTCTGAGTGTGCACACACCATGCTGTCACCAGCATATTGAAGCTCTATGATGGAAGTTATTCTTTGCTTTCAGTCTACTCAAGTTAAAGAGCTTTCCATCTGTTTGATATATGATTTCTACCCCAGGGGGAGTTTCCCTTCGACAATGTGTAGGATCATGGCAACGAAAATAATAAATAGAGTTGGGGCAATAACACAACTCTGTTTAACACCTGTTCCCACTGTGAATGGTTCACTTTGAGAGTCATTGTTATCTGTGATTGTTGCTGTCATATTATCATGGGGGAGCAAATTTATCTCAGCAGCCGACAGTCAGAGGTTACCTTCTGAATACCAGTTGCTGGAAACAACAGGAGGGCCCAGAGCTCTTGTGCTCAAGTCCTGATCGACAGTTTCCCACAGGCATCTGGTCACTGTGAGAACGGGATGGTTCTCATGGGTCTGATCCAGCAGGCTCTTATTATGTTCTCATACCCTCCAACATTTATCCAATGAAAATAAGGACGTCGTGTGTGTGTGTGTGTGTGTGTGTGTGTGTGTGTATAACTATTTCATTATTTGTGCCCCATGCATCTGGCTGGGTTCCCCAAGCCACTCCGGGAGGCTTCCAACATATATAAAAACCACAATAAAACATTCAACATTAAAAATCTCCTTGGCTCTGGGGGGTCACATAACTCCATACCCACCAACATTTCTCTAATGAAAATAAGGATGTCCTGAGGAAAAGCAGGTCATTTTGAGAAGTAATCAGAAACTGGGATGGCTTCTGTAAATCCGGGACTGTCCCTGGAAAATAGGGACACTTGGAGGGTTTGAGAAGTTGTTGTCTCTTTCTTGTCAGTTTGCACTTTGTTTATGTGTATATTTCCAAACAGTACCTTTCACGAAGTTTCAGTCAAGCTGCTTCTGTCACAAAGATGGAGGAGTCTGAGGAAAATGAGAAACAAACGGAGCCTGAGACTGTTCTTTGTCACCATATTATAGAAGCAATATACCAGACAGACGCCCAGACGGCATGAAGTAATTCTGGACCGCAGCAGAAAGAGACTTATTCAGAAAAGGAAAGGTCAACCCTCACATTTATGTATATGTATTAAATCCCCCCCCAAAAAAAATGTACAAAAAAAGTTATCAACCCAAGAGGTTGAGCCCAAAACTAAAGATGCTAAACCACTTTCCCTCTTTATAAACTTCCTTAGAAGCAGCTGTAGGCATATTGAGCACTATGAAACATTTCCTCACAACAACAGAAAGAGAGTTCAGATTGTATTTATCCCAGATTATTGTATTTGTGGATCTGTGAGGAGTGTGAGTGCAAAAGCACTTCCCCAAGTATATACAAAAATGGAAATTTAACACATCTCAGATGTATTGTAATAGCAGCATAAATGTCTGGGTTAATGTTATGTGTATGATTAGAGATTTTCTCCTTTTACATAAACATTATTTTTGCACAACCTAAAAAAAAAAAAATTGACAATCGTCATGTTAATAGACAACAAAAATCTCTAAAAGGTAATTGCATATGTACATTTGGCAACAAAGAATGATAGCTGGTGCATATTGGGTAGATTTCATTGACAGATACGATCTAAAATCCTGCTTCCCCCTCCTCCACCACCTACACAAAGATCTTATTGAGAGACTTTTAAATGCATAATGTGGGACAATAAGAAAATAAGTGCAGCTGCTTCTTTCTCACAAATAGGTCTGGTCCAAATGCATTGCTGCTAATATGTGAACCACTGAGAGGGGACTGTGAGCTCTCTGACCCTTTACATCCACCCCCTCTTCCTGCCTGCCGTTGCCAGATTTCACTAGGTATAGCAGGGTAGCCAATGGACCCCGCAATCCTCTGGAGAAGCTGGCTCCTCTGCTAGTCACCTACAGATGTACGAGAGGATGCTATCCTGTCACCAGTGTTGAAGGGGGATTCAAAGGCCAGGCCAGTCATCTTTTCCTCATGGAATTTTTTTGGGGGTGGGGAATGGATGAAGGGGCTATCTTTCCATTTGTCCCAGGCAGCAAAACATCTCCAGCCAGTCCTTGATATGGCAATATGTCTCCATGGACCCTAGTTACGATTCATGCTTATCAGGATTTCCTTCGTTTGCCATGGTTTGCAAAACAGTTCCAGTGTCCATTTAAGAGACAGACTGGCATCACACGTGCACCAGGCCTAAATGTGGAATACATCAGTTTTGCCTCTTGGAAGAGTGATTTCTGCGCCAGAGTGTAATCCATTTTTATTTTATTTTTTAAAAAAACTTATTTATTGATGTTTTACAAAAATTTTTTTACAGAAATTACTTTATCCATTGACTCCCCATCCCCCATTCCATAGTTTCCATCTTTATCCTTAAACACTGCACATATTTCACACTTAATATTCAATACATCCATTTTAAACTTTTTATCTTAATAATTAATGGTATTTCTCGTATTTCAAATCCTGCTTGCGTTTTCATTTCACTACAGTAGTTATTTAGATAATCAATAAAAAGTCCCCAGTCCTCAAGGATCCCCCCCCCATCATTTCAGTCTCTAATCTTTGCTGTTAATCTCGCCAGTTCCGCATACTCCATCGTTTTCGAAAGCCATTCTTCATTTGTTGGAACCTCCTCTTCTTTCCATCTTTGGGCATACAATATTCTTGCTGCTGTCGTTATATACATGAATAAGCTAACCAACTCTTTTGGTGCATCATTATCTAGAATTCCTAAAAGAAAAGCTTTGGGTTTTCTCGGGAATCTTTTAAATCTCATTATATACTGTAATCCATTCTCAGTACAGTGGTACCTCGAGTTAAGAACTTAATTCGTTCTGGAGGTCCGTTCTTAACCTGAAACTGTTCTTAACCTGAGGTACCACTTTAGCTAATGGGGCCTCCCGCTGGCGTCTGGCTGCCAACGTGTGATTTCTGTTCTCATCCTGAAGCAAAGTTCTTAACCCGAGGTACTATTTCTGGGTTAGCAGAGTCTGTAACCTGAAGCGTATGTAACCTGAAGCATCTGTAACCCAAGATAGCACTGTAGTGACCAGCTAGAAAGGGGTTTCACTGCAGACCTGCTGGCCTCCTGGCAGCAGCATCTCTGCCTAATACTGGGGTGGTGAGGCAGGTCAGTGGCAAGGTTGGGGCAGATCAGGCACAGTGGCAGAAGTGCCAGATTGGCTCTGCCAGTGTGCCGAAAGCCACCACCTCCCTGCCTCACCCCATTGCTGCCCTAGCAGGAACACCGCTCTCTCTGCTCCTGTCCACTATAAATTCTTACATTTATGGTTTTATTGCGATATCCTCTGATGGGCCTCTGTCTGAAAACATTGGGTTTGTTGAATACTTTACCTGCTACTGACAACAACCCTCCCCACTCAACACACACAAACAAACACATATATCCCACCAGTTACCACATTCCCACACCCTCCATGCACCCCTATTTTCCAGGGACAGCCCCAGATTCACAGAAGCTGTCCCGGTTTCTGATTTGATCCCGGAATGTCCCTCTTTTCCTTAGCATGTCCCTATTTTCATTGGAGAGATGTTGGAGCGTATGGTAGGACAACCCTATTTGCATCAGAGAAATGTTGGAGGGTATGGAATTGGATGCCCTCAGGGCTTTGCTTCTGGCAGAACTCACCGGAACTCAGTTTCGGCACCTCTCAGGTTGGCGCTGTTGCCATTCTAAGAGAATAAGGGAGGTGTTCATGACAAGTTACAGCACCTCTTTTCCTAGGAAAAAGAAAGCGCTGGATATTTTCGTCAGAGAATATACATTCCTGCCTCCCCTGGGCAGCAGGCCTTGTGTGTTGACTTTCTAGCATCACAAGCATTGTTAACAGGAAGGATTAATCTGAAATTGCAGGTCCTTTAACTCCTTGAACAATTGATTTCATTCACCTCGCAGCGCCTCCTTGCACCAAGCGCGGCGTGATAAGTATGAGGCCCCACAAACGGCGGGAACTGGAGATAACTGCAGCTGTACATCAGGTCCCATCAGGATGCGGCAGGTTCTCCGTACTGTGGACTCCATATATTAGCACTCAGAAAAGTTGAATCAGCACACAAGTCCATTTCTTGAAAGGTATTAATCGCTTTAAAGGGAAAGAATAATAACAGGGCGATAGAGAGTGAAGGAAGGAGACGGGGAGAAATGCAATCTGTTAGGAGACTGGGACAGAACAAACGAAAATTAGAGCGGTAGTTTGCTGTCACGAGAGAAGCCTAACCGGTGAGCTACACTTCTCGGAATAGCATTTTGCTCCTGTAGTAACTCCTGGGAATCAGCGGACTCTTATATGACCATAAACCACAGCTGGTGACTAGGGATCTATATAAAGGCATTGTCCTGACTTATTCCATCAAGGCTGGCATTAGATGGTTGGGACCTCCAAGGGAATGAACCCAGGGTCTCAGCTTCCAAAAGTTAGCTCCAAGTATGTATGTGAGGGTTCTCAAAGGGAAGCCATAGGCAGCCCATCATGACTTTTTACTTAGGGATGAAGCTGGTTCAGTTCATCTGGCTTCTCTCATCAGGTTTCCCCCCCCCCCTCTTCCCACAGCTGGATGTGTACACTGATTCCACCCAACAAACTGCACAATGGGATGGAGATAAGTTGATCTGTGATGGCTCATCTATGCAAACAAGTGACCACGATGCAGACGTCATCAGATGTTGAGAATGCATAGCTGAATAGGCCCACAATGAAGGACAAACTGCAGAGATCCCAAGGACTGAAAAAAATGAGAAGCACGAAAGAATAGAGCACTAAAGGGAAGTAGAAAGCTCTTTGGAGACCCAGGGATTCCTATAGGCTGGTTGTCCAAAGAAATCACTCATCAATCACAGCTCTGATTTCACTCATTGGCTAAAAACATCGAAAGGTGGGGGAAATCCCTTAGAAGTGTCTTAACTTTCTTTCTACGAGGGCCTCTGCTGATATGGGTTCTGATGTCATTCACCCAATTGTACCATTATAAACCAGACACAGCGGAGTGAGGAAAACCCTTGAGTGCTCCAGAAATGTGTGGAAGAATTGGTGTTCCCTGGAGGAGCCCATGGAAGCACGTGCCAGGCAGATGTCTTCTTATGCTCTCACCACTTCTGACACCATCGTGCTGAAGCAACATGGGTGGCAGGGCCCATTAGGTTAAAAGCTTCTTCTTGGAACAAAGCAGATTTCAGCTGTTAACCCCAGCAGACCCACCCAGGTGGCCTCCCCACTATCAACTCAAATGGGAGGACCAAGTGGAAATGGCCCAGTGTCTTCCATTAAAACTAAACCCCTTGTTTCAATTTTAAATACGAGGCAATTGAGAAATCTTTGCAGGATTACACACGTACAGTATTCTTAATTGGAATAGGTTAATGCATTACTTACCCTTTTTATTGCATCTGTGTGCTATAACATTATTGAACTCTTAATATTTGGAAAGTGTTTTTTCTTTTGCTGTTGTCTACCAGCAGTCATTCCACCAAGGAGTGATGGGTAGTGGTGTAGTGGTTAAGAGCAGTAGACTCGTAATTTGGGGAACCAGGTTCGCGTCTCCGCTCCTCCACATGCAGCTGCTGGGTGACCTTGGGCTAGTCACACTTCTCTGAAGTCTCTCAGCCTCACTCACCTCACAGAGTGTTTGTTGTGGGGGAGGAAGAGAAAGGAGAATGTTAGCCACTTTGAGACTCCTTCGGGTAGTGATAAAGCGGGACATCAAATCCAAACTCTTCTTCTTCATCATCATCTCTTATCTCTTCATTGGCTCATCTAAGAGATCTGTAACTTTGAACTCCTTGAATCCTTTCATTCCAGCTGCTAGTCACAATAATTCCAACTTCCCCTTTTTCCTCCTCCCTCCCATCCCCCTTTCCTTTTGTGCCTTGACTTTCAGATGGTAAACTTGAGGGGAGGAGCTGTCCTTTTTCTATTTTGGAAACTGGCAGAATTCTTTGTCTGTTCTCTAAGAATTCGCACACATTTTGACATAGCATGCCCAATTTTTTCATGAGAGCTCCTGAGGTCAAGGAGCAGGTTTTTGTCTCAGTTTGGATACAGCTGGGCATCATTTTGGTGTTCCTGAATCCTAATTATGTAGTCTTTAATACAAGGAACTTCCTTCCCCATAGCCTCTCTCAAGGCCCCCCCGCCCCTTTGAAAATTTCAGTGGATGAGAATGTTATGCAGGTGTGTGTATTGGCTGGGTGTCAGCTTCCCATTTCCTTGCCCCCCAACCTAGAAAATTTTGTTATGAGACTTGCAACAAGCACCTGGATGAAGATCTTGGGGCATTTGCAATTTTCCTTTTGACAGTTAAGTGTAAACCAGCAATTAAAAAAAAATCTGCCCTATTCATTGAGAACATGTCTTTTTGCATTCTTTTTATAGGTAGAGGAGAGGCATGGCTTCCTCAGCGAAGCTAATGAAGGTTTTTTTGAGTGTTTTTTAAGGAGAAAAACCTCCAAGTCCATAATGTATCAATTAACACAAGTTTACTGCAATGTGATTTTGTTCAGAATGTGAGTTGACACTTGAAAGACAAAAGAATCCTGGCACAGGGTTACATGAGCAATATGGATTCCTAGTTTATGTTACACAAAAACTTTGGCAAACTATTACAAACCATTGTCAGTATGATTATCGTGCCACGTTAACATTGTTTGAAGGCTTTTCGGCATTGCAAAGAAAAAGGCTTTCAAAATGTTTGTGCTTCTCATGACGAGAAACATACTCTTGAGCCTGTTCCATGAGTCTTGATAGCAATCAGGGGGTCCCCTGGGCAACACCGGAGAAGAGCTTTTACCCTTGCATGTTGTTAAATGGGTTAGCTCAGGACACGATCCCCACCGGGATGAACTTCTGCACAAGCTCTGTTGAAATGCATGGGAGCTGCACAATAGCATCTTCATTTCTGAAATCTGGGATATTGAAGAGAAAGAATAGGAAACCAAATCCAATGAGGAATGCCTGAAAGAGACATGTATGCTTCTCCTACAGAAGATAAGATCAAGAGGAAACCTGATAGCTCTCTTCAAGTCCACTTTCCCCCACCTCCCATTCACTATTGGCAAATAAAACAACACACAGCTGTAACTTGTTTCCTTTTGACAGAAGTGGATGGAATTTTAGGCAAACTAACCCCTCCAGAGTGTCTGCTAAATTGCATGCAAATAGGCCCACAAAAATACAGTTTGGGGGTGGAAAGAACTAAAAGGAATTCATTTCCCTGATAAAATAATTTCCTCTGATTACAAGCTAACCCTCTCAGTTGTGAAGGAACTCCCTCTCCTCTGTTCCCATCCTGCCATCTTAAGTTTTACCCTTACAAAACTGCTCCCTTCTCCAAACCAAGGGCAGTTCTGATGTTTCTGGACTACAAGTCCCATCATTCTTTACCACTGCTCATTCTCACTTAATGGATCCAGAGAAGGGGTCGTTTCCATAGTTGTACCTGGATTATGGGACACCTTGCCTGTTGAGATTCAAATGCCCCTCTCTTTTTTTCTGACGGTTAGTGAGAATGTTTAGTTAACCTAAATAAGGATTTGTTCAATAACGTTTTTATCCATCTTGCCTGCCGTTCCCCCCCTTTTCTTGTATGTTATTGATTAATTGTGAATGGGATTTTAAGCCATATTGAGTGGCGTGTAAGTTTCAGAATGGTAAGGAAGGAATCTTATAAATAAACAGAAACAAATACTTCTAGTTAAGGATGTTTGAAGAGTTTGATCTTTGTGAATTCTAATACAAACTGAGCTGTTATGCACCTCTCTGGTGAACAGGCAGGATTCAACTAACTACGCCACTAGTAGAAGCCAATGCAATGACTTCTGCTAGTGCAGTAGGGTCCCTCTCAGTGTTTGAAACTCCCACTATTCTAGCCGCATTTTGCCACAGGGAATTTCATTAGCGCGAGCCGTTTCTGAACTCTGGGCGCAGTACTGCGCCTAAGATTTCAGATTAACACTGCAGAGTGGAAGGAAAGGAGGACCTTTTTCTGCCTCCCCACTTCCAGCTACTCCCTGAAGACCGGAGAAGAGACCCTCTTAAGAATATTAGGGGGGTGGGCAGAGGAAGACTAGACCATGTGAAAAATGAACACAATATTTTAGCTGCCGCTCATTCATTTTCAGCTTTGTATTCTTGTTATAAAAAAAGCATGCCTGGACATCCCGTTGTTGCGCCCATAACCTCAGTTTAAGGTGCCATTTAGCTCCTGGCTTTCATATCTCAGTTTCTAACACTGGTTCCTCTCTCCCTCCCTCCCCATTATTGACCCAAGGGGGTGGGAGAACCCCCTGAACAGCACATGGGGGAGGAGAGCGTGGATAATTCTATCTGGGAAGTTGAAATGCTTCCACTGATGAAACAATTGCCATTGTATGAGAACTTAGCTATCTACTTGGTTTCACATTTTTTCAGAATGATATTCTTGGCAGTTTATACCTATCAAAACACATATGAAAATGCAAATTTTGAAATCAAATCTAGAAATTTAGAAGTATACATATATGAAAATGCAATCTTTTAGTGCAACTTTTCCCTTTTTAAAATAGCGATTAATATGGACATGAGGTTGAACAGGCTTATGGATGAATACATGCAAAAGGAACATGGATGAGATGTCCATTCTGTTGCCCATATGTATGACTCATGTGCAAAAAACCAAAAGCATCATAGCAGATTCCCTCCTCATACTACATGGCCAAATAAGACTCTTATCATAATGTGTGGCAGCTGATCTTAATATAACCACACAAATGTTAAGCCTCAAGCATTCAGGCACAGTTGTGTTACATGAATTACATGGGTGAATTGTGTACACTATAGGGATGTCAGAGAATTCTGACAAAAATGGAAGGAGGTGTGGAAATTATTCACTTTTTCATCACCTGTCCAGAATGGAAATTAATCCAGCAGCTGATTGGTATTCACAGTTGCTTTCAGTAATTGATGACACACCCATACTCCAATTTGCACTGCATTTCCTTTGCTTTGAAATGAATGGGGTGTGATGACGCAATGGCAAGGTATTCAGATAATTATATAAATTGCACTGGTTATGTAATTTTGCTGCAGCAGACAAATAACACAGTTTTTGTCGGAAGACCAACTGCAGCAGAACAGAAACAGTACTGCATGTGACAAATTGGGGGGGGATGATGCCTTTTTACAATCCTTCTATATTGTTAAGTGCTTAATCAGAAGTCTTGTAAGTCAGAGAACCAACAGCAACAATAATAATGCATATTTTGATACTAGCAGCATAAAACATAATCAAAGAAACTTTTTATGCTTCAGAAAAAGGCCTAGGAAAATGTGTCTGAACTACAACGCAGAACAACTTGCGTTTGCATGGAGTCTTCCACACAAACTTTCTCTTGGAACACTATACAGAATCATCTAAACTAACATTTTAAAATTATGCAACTCAGTTGCAAAAAAAACCCAACATGAAAACAAATGATGAATAAATTAAAGTAGTCATAAATCCAATTAGAGAGAGAAAGAGAAATTAAGAAGTATAAGCAAGACCGGAATATGCATTTTTAAGAAGGGGTTTTATAACAAATCGAGAATTAATGAGGCAAAGAGATACCGGCACACTGGCATGTGGACTCTTGCTGTGCAAAGGAAATAGTATTGCCCTCCTCAGCTGACATCAGGGGAAGGTCACTGTGGCTTGAGGGGATTTGAGGCTCACGTGTATAGGCAGGGACTCTGCCCATAATGAAGCATGGAATTCAAACCGATACACCATTACGTCCCTAACTGGAAATAATGTAGGTCCTTCAATTGGCTTGAAAAGTACCACTTCATCCGAGCTCCCTCAATGGGCAAAATTAACTCCACAGAGCCTTAGAACATAGCACAAATTTTTATGATGTGAACCAGCTGAGGATTGGTACCTAATTTAATGTTTTTTGTAGGTGGTGGTTGTATTATTCTGACGTATGGAAGCATGATGTGACGAAGAGGCACTAAGGAAGCTACACAGACGTGCATATTAGAAAGATTTTTATAGAAGGAAGGACCTTCAAAGCAAAATTAGACGACAAATACAGCCCTTGTCCCAGAATTCTGGGAATACTGCTTCCAAGTAGGTTTTTAGCCTCACTGGATAGCAGAGAAGAGCTTGAACATCCATCTTGAAAGACTAGGCATCGTCTGGATTTGAGAACATATTACGTTGTCTGGATACTGGATCCCTGAAAAAGAGTGGGATGTGTACCCACAGTTCAGAAAATTCTTGGAGAAGACTCTGGTTTGACCCCAAAACCCTGTGCTCTGAAGCAGAGATCTGGTCTGGTAAATTCTGTAATAAACCAGAATTGGGTGGTGATGGGATCCAGGGGGGCAGACATAGGGGAAAAGGCAGGAATGAATGTTTTTGGATGGACATCAACAGGATTCTCAAAAACAAATAAGTGAGAGTTGTCACTGTAAATATGGGGGGGGGGGCGTGAGTGTTAAAAAGAAGCACATCAAGAGGCATAAGAGCTGCATGTTAGTGATTAATTAACCACTTAAGACTGCAATTCTAGATACACTTACCCCCCACTCCACTGAACACAATGCGGCTCATTTCTGAAGTTGTGAAGCTCACTAGTTAACTTTGAGCCAGTTACTGTCTCTCAGCCTAACCTGCTTCACAGGGTTGTTGATGTGAGGATAAATCAGGGAGGGCCAGAACCATGTGCACAGCCTTGAGCACTTGAGAGGATAGGTGGGATAAAAATCCCATCTAGTTTGCTTTGCTGGTGTTTTATCAATACTTAGACGTGCAAAGGTAAAACACTGCAGAAGAAGTCTTGCAATCTTTACCTCAGTATTGCTTTTTTGAATGTTTCATCAATGGGTGCATATGGAAACGGCCAGGGGTGGGGGCATGAATGAACATATTTGGTGGTCTGCACAAAACCTGGAAATATGCAACAATTAAGAATCCCTCATTCATTGGTCCCAATGCAGGCATTGCAAATCTCCATAACCCAGGGAGAAACTGGCTAAGGGACATCAACTTTTACCTAGGGCAATAGTAGCAGTGCCAGTATCTTGGGGTGGTTCACTCTGATCTCCACACAGGTCTTCCATCAGCTTTCTGAACAACCATCTCTGCTTACCTGCAGATGTCTCCCTCCCTGCCTCCCTTCTCTCTATCTGCTCACATAAACAGCCTTCACTTGGCACTTTCTCTCTCAGCCCTCCTTTCTTTGAACTCGCTCAACTCCACTGAGTTATGTCCTGAGTAGTTAGTAATGGAGGTTTCCTCTGGGTAGCGAAGTGCAGATTCATGATGCTGTAAAACAGAGGAAGTGTATGCCACGGAGTCAGCGTAAAGGAAAGAGGACTCCGGACCGCAAACTCTAATGATCTTCCACCAGCGCACCAAACATTTATTTGTTATGCCTCGTCTCAGGCGCCTTCAGTTAACCCCTTGCGGCAAGTACAGAGTCAGACACAAATTAAAGCCTCTCCAATGGCTTTGGCATTCACGACGAAACATCTGCACTGTTTTCCAATGGGACTTTTGTTTTTCTTAGGGAAAGCTCCCACTGCTCTCGCTTATAGGTTGAGGCAAGAGGGGAGCAGGAAGAGATATTAGTTTTGCCTAGTTTTCTGCAAGATTCTGTCCCCTCACTGCCACCCCACCCACCCCCAAAACCAGAGGCCTACTTAGCTATTCAATTTAAGTTCAATCTTTTGGGGGGTGGAGGTTCTTGTCAATGAAGTCAAACTGGGAGTCGAAAGAGCAAAGATGGTTTTGAGGGCCTTCTCTCTCTCTCCCTCTCTCTCTCTCTCTCTTAAGGGCTTCATTAAAAGCAGACAGTTTCTCTACCCTTTTAAGAAAACCTGTTATCTGATGACGTGAATTAAAGTCTCTCAAATGACTAATAATCATATCAAGGCTGCCATGTCAGCTTGTAGATTTGAATAAGAGGGCTCTGAAAACGTTTGCATGCCTCGATGTGCCGGCGCTAAGAAGCTAATGTGATAGCGCTGTCATAAAGCGCTGGGAAAGACAGGGCTTAATGTAATCTGTCATGTCATATGCTAATCTTCAGCCATTACTTGAGTGCTGTAAGTAAGTAGAAAGCATTTGGGAGAAATCCTTTTCAATTTCTCTGAGTACCACTTCTGCTGCTGGTCAGCTCAAATGGGTTTTTGTGCATTTAATGCTGAGCTCAAGTCAAGTTGGTTTAGGTCACACTTAATTAACCAGCCCCGCTGACGGCAGAGGGCTTGGTGCGGCACGATGGAAAATGGGTATTCCTGATACTGCCTAGCGTGTAAATATTTCATAAGTCGGAGGGAAAAGGAGACTTTCACAGTCCTTGATAGAGAGGATGTCCTTACACGGGGCGGGGGGGGGGGAGAGAGAACAAAACACACGCTGTGACTCTTTAACAAGGTCTGGGGTGGGAGGGGGGCTGTTGTGCCTGTTTTCCTCCTGCTTGTACATGTGAGCACAGTTTTCACAAAGACGATTATAAATAGTTAAAGAGATTTCCTTTTTGTAACTGGGAACTTTTAAATCACTCAATACAAGCTGCCACTTAGCCAACAATGGAGAGAAAAGGGGTTTTTTAGGGGGGGGGAGGGAGAGACTGCTTTCAAGTTGATGTACTTATTAATAAGGCCAGAACAAGTGATCAAAGGCTTGAGAGAATTCACTTCGCTTATTTGTTTTAGCAAATTGATACCAACATTTCTCGGTGTGCAGCAGGTTAAGAAAGGGGGGAGCAGGGAAGCACCGGAAGTCGAAGTTCGTGGGAGACGAGAAATGAAACATATTAGCGGCAATGATCGGGAATTTCAGGACCATTTTGGCAAAAGGGTGCTTGGAGGTCATTTTAATGACAGGTGCAGCACATTGAAATGAATGGCTTCGGGAGCAGAGTGTTTGATAGTGATGGGTTGAGATGGGGCACCTCTTGAAGACTTTGCCCATTCATCTTAGGTGATCCACACCAATAAATGGAAAATGTATCTCATATCGCCAAGAAAAGGGTGGAACATAGGAAGCTGCCTAATATGGAGCCAGAACATGATCCAACTCAACAGCATGTCCACTGACTGGCAGCAGCTCTCAGTTCTACCCGGGGAACCCAGAACCTTCTGCATGAAAGGCAGATTCTCTACCACTGAACTACTACATGTTGTTGTCATTGGCATCCATCTGTCTTGGGAGGCAATGGAGGAGTGCGCCTTTTGGAGGGTGAAGTCAAACTTTTTGGAGGTTGCAGGGCCTGCCGTGGCTGTAGAGACCGATACAGGAGAGACATGTTTTGTTGCAGCTGGGGCAGATGAAGGCATCCATACCCTCCAACATATATCCATTGAAAATAGGGACATCCTATTCCATTATGATGATTATGATTATGATGCAGCTTCCAACATAAATAAAAACACAGCAGTATAAAGATATATAAACTGCTCACACAATATCAGAGCAGTGTGGGGAGGGAGGGGGACAAGTATAAAGTACAAACCAAAACATAACACAATGAAAATAACAGTACAACACTAAAAGTGGATCAGTGGAATGAATATACAGTGGTACCTTGGTTTTCGAACGTCTCCGTTGACGAACATTCCGATTTACAAGTGCCATAAACCTGGAAGTAAATGCTTTGGTTTTTGAACATACCTCGGAAGTCGAACATTCCACGCAGCTTCAGCTGAGTGCAAGATCCGGAGGCCTAGCTGTTGGCTGTTGAGTTCTCAGATTTCGAACATTTCAGAACCTGAACAGTGTTCCGGAACGGATTGTGTTTGAAAACCGAGGTAACACTGTGTGTGTCTTTCTCACAACGCTTCAGGTTTTTTTTGGGGGGTGGGGCCTTCCTGGCTTCATGGCTTTCCCCATATTTAGTAGAGTTAGAAATAATCAGTATAAATATTCTCGCAATCGTCCCTCACTGCCTGCAGTCTTGAGTCAAAGACTTTCCATTGTCCTGTTTGGTTCATTCTTCTTGGGAGTATTGCTAATGACTGGTCCAAGTTCTCCAGTCACATAAGGCCTCTGAGAACCTAAGTTCCCAGAAAAAGAAATACCCATTCAAAAATAAAAGGATTGCATGAACACTTAGTTTCATATGTGTCTCAGCTTGATTTCCCTGATCTCTGGGATCATCCATCTCAGAGCTACCCTATAGCAGTGGTGAGGAGCATCAAACCTGGTGGCCAGGTGTGGCCCTCCAGGTATCTCTGCCTGGCCCTTGAGACTCTCCACAGACCAGACGCCCGCTCAGACCTGGAGTGTGAGACATTTTTCGTGGCTGGAATTTGTCCTTGAAAATCAACAATGTCTCTTGCTTGCCTCAACTGACAGCAAATAATGTTGTTTGAGTATGTGTAGATTTCAGTTTACTGTGCAAAGATATTAAAATTCACTGCTACACCTGCTTTTGCCTCTGGCCCCACCTACCACTGGCATATGGCCCCCAGAATGCTCCCCAGAATGGAATGTGGCCCTCAAGATATAAAGGTGCCCCTACCTTATAGGCATTGTCAGGCCAAGGGCCTTTGGGGGAGGGAAATAGCAGCTGCAAGTTTATGGCTGCCAGAAGATGCTCCAGGGGATGGCAGTAATGTTTGTTCTCCTCTCCCCAGCAAATTAATGAACTTTGTTCAATTTTTGCTGCTCATAACTGATGGAGGTGGGTGGATTAGACATTGAAATTATCAGAATCCTTGGTCACGGACCATAGTGACCTTTTATCCAAAGTATTAAGGTATGCTTAGCATGCCTACTCATACGAATTTGCCACTATGTACAGATTCCTTAGTTTATTATGTCACCTCCAAATTTATAACCCAGCGAAAATACGCTCAACCAGAGAATGCAAACAAACCATTTCATCAAGGTTTAGGTCAAATAGTTTAGATAGATGGAGGGTCAGTAAACAAAGAAAAAGTACCCAATATGGTAAGAACAGCTAAAAAAAAAAGATTTCCTTAGTTTTCGCTGAACTTTTAAGGAGAAAAAAGGGATAGATCCTAAATTTGTCATGGTTTATGGTCAATAGGGTATAGGAAATCAACTCCTGGTGACAATATTAAACTATGAATGTATTTGTGAGCACCTCTGCAGATAACTACCTGAAAGAAAGAGATCAATAACATAACAGATGAGAAAAAGAGAGTTTATTTTCTCATGCAAATGGAAACTCACTTAAATGAGTACAAAGTACAGACTAAGGCCGCACAGCAAGAGGTCTGTTGCAAGATTATCATTTTGAAAATATTTATATGCATTAAGCAATTCAGTTTATTTGACACAGAGAGAACAAATCAAGAAAAATGTAGAGCTGCTAAACCATTTGTTTTATTATTATTTGTTATAAAAATCCAGGGAAACACCCACGACTGTTGTTTTTCTGTAGCAATTGAACTGTAGGCTTGGAAGACTTCTCAAAGGTCACCTGATCAGTCTCCCATTTGACAGGCTAATAAATGATTAATGCTTTGAGTATGGGGTATCTGTTGAGATGGTTATGGGGAGGTGGGGATAAAATGCATTGCATCACCATTTGCCAAGAGGAAGAACAATTGGAAGGGGCAAAGCAGAGTGAGGCACTAACCTCCTGCCTCTTCCACTTTTCCCTCTTGCAGTCATGGACCTTGCATCAAGATCACAGGGGGTGGTCTCAAAACATGCATCCCACTATCTTGCTAAAGCTAAGCAGGTCTGGGTTTGTTCAGCTTCTGGAGGGGAGACCAACTGAGAACCACATGTATGCCGCCTTGGATTCCATGGCAAAAGATGGGTTAGAAAATGTAAGAAAATTGAATACATGTTTTTGGAAGGATCATACCTATGTGGTAGAGTGCATGCTTTGGATGCAGAAGGTCCCAGGTCCAATCTCCAGTATCTGCAGGTTGGGCTTGGAAAGGCTCCCTTTCTGAAACCCTGGAGAGCAGCTGCTGGTCAATGTGCTCAATGAACCAACATATAAGGTAGCTTCTAATATTCCAAGATTAGTCTCCAACTGGAAGGGAACCCTAAAATGTGGTTTACTACTGATGGAGACCATAGGGCATTTTGAAAATTTACACAATCCAGCATTGGTATGGAGGTTACCCACATAACGGGAACACATGACCAGTTCTCACAAGTTCAAACTCCATTAGGGTGGCCAAATGTCCTAGCTGTTTGATGGGATCTCAGAGGACAGTCCTCTGTTTCAAGGTCTCTATGTGAAAGGCTGTTCAGTCCAAGCCTAAAGATACATATTCAGGGGCCTTGAACCGATCAGCAGTTAGTACTTGGACAGATAACTAAGGAAGCACACAGGTCACCTAGTTACCGTCTTCCCCTTTATAACGAGTTGTATTGCATTTCTCTGCATTATAGTAGATATTTCTGAATTAGCATCTATACATATAGAGTGTGATACGAGTTAGTGAGAGCAGTGCATGCTTACACAACAAGGTTTCTCTTTCCTCTCATCAAACCCTTCAGCCTCATTGTGTGGCCTCCAAACCTTCTGCAGATGGTTGAGCAACCCTCTGGAGCAGATTTTGGGGAAAACACAGGAGAATGTAGGAGGGCAAAGAGAAATTGGAACCTGGTGTATGTTGTGTGAGCATGCTGACATCATTGGATATCATCCATAAAATAGCATATGCAACTTTTATGTAAATATATACCCTCCTTTGTCCTGATGTGGAGGTGGGCCATGTGGATGCAGAACCACATGTAAAATGTTTTTGTTGATCTTCAGCAGGGCATCTAACATTTTGATCAGCCTTGAATCTGTCAGTTGCATGTTATCCATCATTTATAACATAACATTTAAAACCTATTTATTACAGTACTTTCAGGAAGTTCATAGTTTGTATGAAGGGGGGGAGTCCTGATCATGGTCCTCTTATTAATCAGATGAAAAACTGGATGAAAGGACTGAAATTGAATTTCCAAATATACAATACTACTAAATCTGAAGGGGGAAAATGAATTATGAGGAACAGCATAATCAGATACGGAAAGCCTTTGATTTTTGAAGTCCTGAACTAAAAGATGTTAAATGCATTTCAGATGAAGTAATAACCCATGAAGGAAACAAAAGTTTTCAAAATGATAAAATGCTACAGTCTACTGACCAAGGAAGAAGGATATGTTTTACCTAAATGATCTCTGTAAAAGAAATAGATTTGCTCAACAAACCAGGTGCCCCATAAAGTGAGCGGCCTACAATATCTTGGTTAGATTAATGATATGTTCGTAGAATGTGAACATTGTTAGTGATGTTACTCAATTTCATAATGACCCAGTTTTGAAATATGAGTTTGGTGTGCTTGTAAGCACACTTGTACCCTAAATCAGGACAATTCCCCCATCTCTCTTGTCTGGTTTGGACTGAAATCTAAGGCAGAAAAGAAGAACCTCTCCAGCATCCCCTCCCCTCACGTGGCCACAGCTGCTGCTGTGGTAACTGAAGAAAGTGGGAGATTGTCTCCCCACCCTCCCTCTAGGTTGATTAGGATGCTGCTATAACAGTGTCATAACAGGGACATGGGTGGCGCTGTGGGTTAAACCACAGAGCCTAGGACTTGCCAATCAGAAGGTCGGCGGTTCGAATCCCCGCAACGGGGTGAGCTCCTGTTGCTCGGTCCCTGCTCCTGCCAACCTAGCAGTTCGAAAGCATGTCAAAGTGCAAGTAGATAAATAGGTACCGCTCTGGCGGAAAGGTAAACGGCATTTCCGTGTGCTGCTCTGGTTCGCCAGAAGCGGCTTAGTCATGCTGGCCACATGACCCGGAAGCTGTACGCCAGCTCCCTTGGCCAATAAAGTGAGATGAGCGCGACAACCCCAGAGTCAGCCATGACTGGACCTAATGGTCAGGGGTCCCTTTACCTTTACTATAACAGTGTCATAGATACCATGGACAGTGGGAAATGCAATTTCCCTAGGTTCCTGAGAAAAGTGCATCCCTTAGCATTCCTTACGCCTATAACGCTGCTGTAGTAGTTTCTCAGGAACAAGGAAAAGGAAGAGCAAGGAAGAAAGGAGAAAGAAAGACAGCAGATGGGGAGATAGAGACCCCTTGTTCCCCAAAAGCCATCAGTGGCCCCACTGGGTCAGGAGGTTGGAAGGTTCATGAAGTAGAAGGTGGGGAAATGGTCCCAATGGACGAAAAGCATAACTGGATCTGGATCAGGCTCAGAATTAACCAAGCTGGTTAATTGTGGAAACTGCCCAGCCCAATTCCAACCAAACTGGGATGGGAGGATGTGTACATATTTTTGTGTAAAGAAGTTTTTAAAATGAGTGTATTGTGGCTTTGCTAGCTTAAGAAGATTGTAGGAAAAGAAGACCGCTGTTGGGCCAACAGTTAAACCTGTTAGCAATTTGACAAGGAAAAAAAATGTTCTGATGTCCGGTCACTCAAGAAAGCCCAGCAGTGCTTTTAAGAACAAGTGCTCCCTCTGCCAACTATGTTTCTAGACCAGGATCAGCTCAGATTGCCTCCTAGACGGAGGATGCATTAGACCCTTAATGCAAATGTGTACTACTTGCAAAGTTTGATTGTAGGTGATGGGAGTGTAGCATAAGCATCACCAACAGCCAAGCAAAGCTTTAAATTGTGTGATCTAGGTCCAAAAACTAAAGAGCAGGTAGGACAGCCAGCTAACAGTTCTCTTCACAATGCCAGCCTAGCCTTCTGCCTGGCACATGCAGGAAGTTTTTGCTTTGTTTTTAACACTGGGGGAGCAGCCAAAGACTCAGTCCCAAACTTGCTGTCTGAAGGTACCGTCTAACAACAGATACATCACAGAGCACTGCTGATTATAAACAAATCTTTCCTTCTCTAAAGGAACACTAATGGCCCCAGATTGTGCAGTGGATCAATGGAAGACATTATTGATGTATTATAACCATTTATAGTCTGCTCTTCACAGAAAGATCCCAAGGCAGCAAAATACATAAACATTTTAACCAAGAATTGGCAATATAGAAACCAAACCAAATACAAAAAAACACACCAAAAAACCCATCAATAAAACCCACAATAAAATTGCAGCGGAAAAGCCACAGCAACCAGAAGCAAAAAGAAAAGAAAGAAAGAAAGAAAGAAAGAAAAAAAGAGGCACTCTCAATCTCCCAATGGACTCCACCCATCCCCAAAGCCGTCCGCAGTGCACTTCACGCTCCCCAAATGCATTGCCTTCATATATCATTGTGATGCACCAATGTGGAGCTCGCACTCCTGTTGCCCATTAACCTAATGCTCTGGGGGAAATGCAGTACTTTTCCATGTCCTCTGTCATTTGCTTCATGCTGTAACTTGGGTTGACTGGATCAAGGCTCTATGGTACAAAGTGAAAGGACCTTTAAGGCAATTCTTAGCCTCTCCTTAATGACAACTCCCTTTGCTCAAGTCACAACAGCTGCATGCACTTCTGGCATTGGTACAACTGGGAGTGCCAGAAAAGTGCCGAGAAAACAGGAAACAGCCGGGTCTACTCTCTTTGCCAGAGATAGGGAAACTGTGGCCCTCCAATGATTGATGAACTCCAGTTCCCACCATGATCAGGGATGATGGGAGGACAGCAGTTACCCCATTCCTGCTCTGTACCCATCGGGAAAGCCAGAAGAAAAGCTTGAACTGATACCAGAATGCTTCCTGTCAATGATGTGAGTTAAAAGATGGCTTCTGGTCCACTGATTGCTTCCTACCCTTGACTGGTTCTCCAAAGTCTAAGTCAGAAATGTTTCCAAACCTTGATTCTTTTGCCGTCAGAAATGTCAGGGGCTAAACTAGTCCAGATGTTTTTGGACTCTGAGCTTCATCAGCCCCAGCTAGCAGAAACAGTGGTCAGGGATGATGGGAGTTGAACTCCAAGAACATCTGGAGGACCACAGGTTAGCCACCCCGAACTAAACCTTGAACCTTCTACATGTGCTCAGTTATTGAGCTATGGCCTAAGTCAGGGCTAATTTACAATAAATACAGCAGTATTGTCACATGGTGTGTGTGTGTGTGTGTGTGTGTCTCAGCTGCTTAACCTGGAATGCAGAGAACCTTATTTAGAAAAGTAGCAGTAGCTAAAGTTTAGATTTCCAATTAAAGACAATCAAAGTAACAACATTTGCAAAAGGCCCTGGAGAGATTGCTAGCCAATAAGGAATCCTAATGTCTTCAACCCAGGTCCAAAAGTTAAGAGAGAAATCCACCCACATGTAGCCTTCACTACCCAGAACGTAACTGAGCACTAGAAAAGTATGAAAAGTATGCAGGAGGGAATGGACATAGAACAAAAGACTCTGCATTTCTACTTCTTCCCTATCTCTCGCCATTTTATCATATCCATTGAAAGACATAGCAGAATCCATTTTAAAATACTGCATTTTTGTTTGAGTTGCATTGCTGTTGCTGAGATTCATTCTGTAAAGCTTCTCTTTCGCTCTCTCGTGTTTTCTCCTGGACCACGGAGGACAGCAAAGGAAAGGCCAGTTTTTTAAAAAAATGTACTTATGTTCAATTGTAATTCAGCTATTAAATGGACTCATATCATAGAAGGAATTGTGCTCAATTCCACGTTTTTCGAAGCGCAGGAGCATATAATGTGAGCTTACAAAAATATTGTATTTTGCAGAATTGTGTGAGCTGTCAGAAGGGAAGGGATCTCCTCCTCCTTTTTGTCTATTTCAGACTTCTCTGGAGAGCTTTCAGAATTATAGCACCAAACCTCGATGCAGTTGTTTATTTGGAGAATTTTTTAGTGCAAGCCATCTATAATGTTTGCTTTGAAGTAGTTTTATTGGTAACTTCTGTATTTGTATTAAAAATAACACCCCTTTTTTGAGGGGGGGTCTTTTTCCAGTTCTGAAAACAATAAGCATGATCCAGTGAAAGATAAGCACTGTTTTTATTCCATGTTTCGGCACTTTAGGGGGTTGTATAAGATGGCCCTTGGGGTCCCCTTCAATGCTACAATTGAACGATTCTATGTCAACAGACGTGGGTGGCGCTGTGGGTTAAAGCCTCAGCACCTAGGACTTGCCAATCGAAAGGTCGGCGGTTCGAATCCCCGCAGCGGGGTGCGCTCCCACCGTTCGGTCCCAGCGCCTGCCAACCTAGCAGTTCGAAAGCAGCCCCGGGTGCAAGTAGATAAATAGGGACCACTTACCAGCGGGAAGGTAAACGGCGTTCCGTGTGCTGCGCTGGCTCGCCAGATGCAGCTTGTCACGCTGGCCACGTGACCCGGAAGTGTCTGCAGACAGCGCTGGCTCCCGGCCTTTAGAGTGAGATGAGCGCACAACCCTAGAGTCTGGCAAGACTGGCCCGTACGGGCAGGGGTACCTTTACCTTTACCTTTTATGTCAACAGAAGTGATAAGCATTTGCTTAAACATTTCTCATTGGAATCAATGGTGCTTAACAGTGCAAGCCTATACATGATCCAGACCCTGCAATCATCATCTGAAGCCCTTCTTTGTGTGCCTCTTCCACAAGAGGTCTGGAGGGTGACAACATGAGAACGAAGCTTTTCTGAAGTTGCTGCTGCTTGTGGAATGCTCTTGCAATGGAGGCTCTCCTGGCGCCTTCATTACATATCTTTAGGCACTAGGCAAAAGCATTCCTCTTCTCTCAGGCTAATTAAACCATCTATGGCCTTTTAATCTGTGAGTGGAGGGTGAGGGGGAAGGTATTGTTTTGTTACCATAGTATGAATTTTTCTGTTTTTCTATTGTAACCTGCCCTGTGATCCCCAGATGAAGGGCTGTATAGAAATAATAATAATAATAATAATAATAATAATAATAATAATAATAAATAATTATTTACATCCCGCCCATCTGGCTGGGTTTCCCCAGCCACTCTCAGCGGCTCCCAGCAGAATATTAAAATACTAAATATTAGTATATTAAAAACACAATAAAACATCAAACAATAAAAACTTCCCTAAACAGGGCTGCCTTTAGATGTCTTCTAAAAGTCAGATGGTTGTTTATTTCCTTGACATCTGATGGGAGGCTGTTCCACCACTACCAAGAAAGGCCTCTGCCTGGTTCCCCGTAACCTCAATTCTCACATTGAGGGAACCACCAGAAGGCCCTCAGAGCTGGACCTCAGTGTCCGGCCTGAACGATGGGGGTAGAGATAATAATAATATCTGCTCAAAAGCAAGTCGTGTTGCATACTCTCCAACATTTCTCCAATAAAAATAGGGACATCCTATTCCATAAAAAGGTAAAGGTAAAGGTACCCCTGCCCGTACGGGCCAGTCTTGCCAGACTCTAGGGTTGTGCGCTCATCTCACTCTAGAGGCCGGGAGCCAGCGCTGTCCGGAGACACTTCTGGGTCACGTGGCCAGCGTGACAAGCTGCATCTGGCGAGCCAGCGCAGCACACGGAATGCCGTTTACCATCCCGCTAGTAAGCGGCCCCTATTTATCTACTTGCACCTGAGGGTGCTTTCAAACTGCTAGGTTGGCAGGCGCTGGGACCGAGCGACGGGAGCACACCCCGCCGGAGGGATTCGAACCACGACCTTTCGATCGGCAAGTCCTAGGCGCTGAGGCTTTAACCCATAGTGCCACCCGCGTCCCATATCCTATTCTATACCCTCCAACATTTCTCCAATGAAAATAGGGACGTCCTATTCCGTTGTTGTTTTATACCTTGCCCATCAGACTGGGTTGCCCCAGGCACTCTGGGCAGCTTCCAACATGTATAAAACATAATAAAACATTTTTTAAAACTTCCTCATACAGGACTGCCTTCAGATGGCTTCTAAAGGTTGTATAGTTATCACCTTGGCTCGGGGATTGCATAACTCCATACCCTTCAACATTTCTCCAATGAAAATAGGGATGTCCTGAGGAAAAGGAGGACATTCAGGGATCAAATTAGAAACTGGGATGGCTTCTGTAAATCCAGGACTGTCCCTGGAAAATAGGGACACTTGAAGGGTCTGCTGGTGTGGCTGAGGAGAAGTAGGAAGGGGCAGTGGTAGGCTGAGATTTATGTTCACAAAGGATGGGCACAAATGTTTACTGTACAGTGGTACCTCGGGTTAAGTACTTAATTCGTTCCGGAGGTCTGTTCTGAACCTGAAACTGTTCTTAACCTGAAGACCACTTTAGCTAATGGGGCCTCCTGCTGCTGCCACGCCGCCGGAGCACAATTTCTGTTCTTATCCTGAAGCAAAGTACTTAACCCGAGATACTATTTCTGGGTTAGCGGAGTCTGTAACCTGAAGCGTATGTAACCTGAAGCGTCTGTAACCTGAGGTACCACTGTACTCCAAATCAGCAAGTTCAGGATCTTATACCAAGCCATATGCACAGGCCTAACTTCAGCCACGAGATCTTAAGAGGAATTGTGTCAACTTGCCATCTGGCTCTCCTGCTGGAGCCTCACGTTTCGCGCCATCATACAATCTGGCTTCCTTGAGGCAGTTGCAAAGTCGGTTCATGACCACCTGAGGGAAACCATGCCATCTGGAAGAAGGGCACATCACGAATCTGATATGATTTTACTGGACCAGGACACATCAGAACGTTTACTATAGACTCAAGCATGCCAGTAAAACCGTTTGCTTCCTATAAAGCTCTCCAAGCAATCAGAAGGCAAATGGAATTCTGATTTGAAGTATTTATAGAAATTACTGAGTGATGCCACACACTGACCACCAAGTTAACATTTTGATTTTTTTTGCTAAGCCAAAACTGGAACGTATAGCTAATGCCGCAGAATCAGGATTCAAGATGACTATAACAAATTGGAGGACTGGGCCAATACTAATAAATGTCAGGTTCTACGCTTTGGCAAGAGTAACCAGCTGCACAAATAAACGATAACTTGCCAGTAGTAGATGTGAAAAGGATCTAGGGGTCTTAGTAGGTGCTTCAGTTGAGATTCCTGCATTGCAGGGGGCTGGACTAAATGAACTTGGAGTCCTTTCTAACTTTACAGTTCTGGGAGAGCTGTGGAAGGGAAGATGACCAGGTCTTTTCATGCTCATCAGCAGAAACACAGCAAGAACTGGAGTTAAGAAAGGGGTGCAACTTAAAATCAAGTAATTTGAAGCCCAATCTGAATCAAAGCCAAATTAGTTTATTTTAGGTAGACTCATTCCAAAATTGAGCTGCATTGCTCATAAGAAGGCAGAATAGCTTATTCATTTGAGTAAGTGAAATAAGTGAAATTCCCTTGACTCAAAATTGTTCCTGATTTTGGAAGCACTCCTTGGCTGGTCAGCTCAGTGCAGGAAATGCTCAACTCAGTACTTTAAAACCTCCCATTTAGTAGTTTTGTGTTTACTTTTTAAACCACGTTGCAATGTCCCTTGACTCAAGCTGTGATGTGCACCAGATTATCACAACCTGCATTTTTTGAGGCCTAGGTTCTGTGGAACTAACCATTTACATCATAATGGGTGGCTATCCAAAGCGCTGCCAAAGAAAACTACCTTAATTGGAGCAGGCCAAAGTGCCTTTCTAATCAGGATGAAGTTGAAGATATGTGGGCTGTTGGTTTTGGAAGGGAAGTGGTTGAGGTTGATGAGTGGAGTGCTGACTTATTTAAATGCTTGTTTCAAAAGTAGCTCCCAGGTCGTGTCTAACCTCCTGATTGTCTCTACATCCACTTCCTTCCCTCTCAGCTTCCCGTTCTCTTGGTTCTGCTCCCCTTGGATGCCTTCCCAGGTCTGCCGATCTGCTCCAAACTTCTAAACTCTAAAAGCATTCCAGTGTCCAAAACTCTCTCAGTTCCTGTACTTAACAAAGAACTTCATCAAAGAAAACTGGGAGGATGTGCAGTTCTGACCCAAACTTAATAACGAGCAGCAACAGAGGCAGACATGAACGATTACATCAGGAGGCCCCAGTTCAATGAGTGCATGCAGGGCTTTCTGCTCAGAATAATGAAGTTAATATCCTTCCCTTGCTGAGGTTTGGAGAGAGCCTATATCAATGCCTCCCACAAAGTCTGCCCCATTCACCCCACATGATTGGTCTGCCAGAACAGTCACATCAGATGCACTGTGGAAGCTATTTCAAAGCAGGGGTGCGAAACCTGTAGACCTTCAGATGCGGTCAAACTCCAGCTCCCATCAACCCCAGCCAACGTGGCCATTGCCACTGGTGATGAGCACTGTAGCTCAGTAGCATGCAGAAGACACCATATTAGCTAGTCCTGAAGTCACATTTTTTATTTCTAAAGAGATTCGTAATTACAACTGGAATATGCTAATAGCAAGGACCGCAATGTAAGATAACAGCACGCATTAAAACAGACAGATTGTGCAGCTTGGTGTCCAAAAGAGGCTGTGAAATTCAGATGTGCAGCTTCGTGCTATGGACAATGGCTTCTTGTCACAGTGTTGCCAAACTGTTCATGTCATATTCCATTATTTGCCATTCCTATTATGCACAAAAGTGAAGGCTATGTTGTGTTTGTTCTAACCCATGTCTATCATGGATTTTCTATCCAATGTAACCCTCATAACATGATCGTGTAACACACAATGAGAGGGTAACTAGCCTCCAAGGTGAGAAGGGATTTGATTGATTCCCCATCTTTTCCCTAGGGCTGATCCCAATTTTCATTCAGTACAACATTTGGTGTTTTTGAAGGGTGAGATCACAGGCAATTCCTTCTGTATCTGGCTATGTCAGCCCAAAATGTGCTTTGTGTGCTCCTAGACTTTGCACAATAGGCTGATTGCAACCTAACACCAGAGAAAATATCTATTTAGCATATTTCTATTCTATGCTTGCTTTCCAGAGCTGTCAACAGCATACATGTGATTTCATAGAATCATATAGTTGTCGTCTACTTAGTCCAACCCACTGCTTGGTGCCAGAAATCTGGAGAGAGACCATCCCCCGCAGATGCCTGTCCAATTGGACCTTTCCCATCAATACCTTTCCCCAATTGTTCGGCCAAAATCTACCCCCTTATAAGTTTAGCCCATTGGATCATGTCCTTTCCTTTGGGTGAATTCCAACATTTTATCCCCCAGGTTAAATCAGTTGCATAGCCAACTAAAGAGGCCAACTCACCCCAACCTCTGCTTTCTGAATATCCCCCTAACCACTGGCTTTGGGGCTCCATTGTTTGCATCCATCTGTCTCAGGAGACAATGGAGTGTGCCTCAAGGGGGTTAGCAGCACCTGAAGTGACCTCCTTGGGCACAAGCCTGGACAGTGTGTATGGAGGTCCTGGGCTGCCCAGATGACAAGATATAATGCTGATATAATCCAAAGGAAAGCAGAGCAATATGTTTGGAACCAGCTTGGTTGCAGGAGTTAGTGGAAGGAGGTGTATAAGTCTTAGGGACTCCATTCCAGATTTGTGTAGGATTCCTTATTAGCCTTTTCGTCTCCTGAAGATATCGCACAAGACAACAGAGGTGGTGGTGGTGGGGTTTCCATACAGATCATATATTTAAAGCACTTGACTTCCCCCAAATAATCCTGAGAACTGTAGTTTGTTAAGGATGTTGCAAATTGGAGTTCTGCAAGGAGTAAGCCACGCTTGCCATGATTCTTTGGGGGAAGCCAAATATATATTGTATACATAGCCTGGATCTACCATCTCGAGAAAAACGATTTGCAATAGCAATCATTTCTGTCAGCGCTTGCCAATGCAGCGATATCACAAACAATGCATATACATTAGTATCATAAAAACAGAGAAGGAGCCCTGACAAGCGAAAAACAATGTTCTGGACTGTATGGTACTGGAGTGAGCAATATGTTCAGGACTGAGAGCAACTTTGAAACTGTGTCGTAAGCCAGAGGGCTGCGTATAATTTTATGCTTCTTTTTTATTATTATTTTTAAATAATATTTATTACTTTTAAAGATTACAAAAAGGAAAAGAAAGGAAAGGAAAATAAAAAAAGCAAGATGAAGAAAAAACGAAAAAAAACAATACAATACAATGTATACACAATACACAACACATCACTAACACAATAAACTAAGCAATACAATAAACTAAGCAAGACATAACAAACACAATTTAAAACACACATCAAACCATTTCAATATCATATCTTACATTCACTTGTTTCAACGACCTCCTCACACCTCCCTTTTTGTATTCCACTTCTATTAATTATTTCAGCAATTCCTTTCCATCTTCCTCTATTTTCTGTCATATAGTTATCTTAACATATTTTAACCTTATTTTCCCTTTAATACTCCAATGATCTACTTGTACTTAATTCCTTCTAACATTTCTACTAAAGCCGTATAGTTTCATTCCAACATTTTTCTAACACTCATTAATTTTACAATATTTCCATAAATAGTCTTTAAACTTTTTCCAATCTTCTTCCACCGTCTCTTCTCCCTGGACTCGGATTCTGCCAGTCAATTCCAAATAGTCCATCAACCTGGTAATCTTCTGTCCGAGGCTCTTAAGTCTTTTCCAAGTCCCTTCTGCGAATCTGCTTCATATTTGTACATGCACTTTACTTTGTCTTCTACTGATCTTATTTTTATTTTCCTTCCTTTGAGACTGAAGGGTAGATCTCGGGGAAACTCCCACCTAGAGATGATTCTATTCCTTCTCGACAGGGCAGCCAAATCTCCGTAGTTAAAACTAAGATCCAAAAGATATTTCGGGATGTCTTTCAAAATTTCTCCAAGTCTGAAGGCCCTCACAATTTAAATCTCTTCTTGACCCAAGTCCAGGTCCCAAAAATCAGCAAGTTCCTGTGTAAGGGGATCTATCAAACTTTCCTTCTCCAGTTCAGGTAGAGCTCTGGTCCTTGAAATCTGATTTTCTTTAGATTCAATCATAGAAGGCATCAACTTATGATCATCAAATTGCATCCGTAAGGCTGGGACCCTCTCTCTCTCCAGTTGTGTTACTTTATGTTCAACAACAGCAACTTTCTCCCTGGTCTTCTCCACAGTTTGCCATGTCAAAGTAGATTCCTGTATCAATTTCTGAATAGTTTCTGTATTGATGTTCACTTTTTGTCCCAAATTATCGATTTTGGTAGTTACCACATCCACCTTCTTGTTAAGCTGTTCCAGTGAGTCATTTATCTTACTTAGTACTGCCACTAAGGCCTCTTCTGTCAACATTCTTAACCGATTCAAGGTCAGCCCCAGAGTCTCACAGCTTTTTATCTTGCAGCTGGAAATTCCCCCAGCTCAACTCTTGTAACAGTTTCCAAGGCTTCCTCTAGAGGGAAACAGTTTCTATTTGTATTGGTCCTTTTAAACACAGTTCAAACAATAAAGTTAGTTTCAATTTTCAATTACTTTTACTTCTTTTTAAACGCAGACGGAGACAATGGAAACAAAGTATTTCTCTTATTTAATTAGCTGTCAGTGAACATTCTAATCGCAGTCAATAAGCATTCTAAGGCACGTCAATCCTACCGGCAGCTCGTTTCCAGGATCGGAGCGGTGGTATTTTAACTCTGTTCGCTCTCTCCTGCAGGTATATTTGGTCCAAAACTTTCCCCCCTCTTCTCCTGCCACCAAGGGGGGTTTAGTATTTTTTACCGATGGAAATTTAGTCCTTTAGGATAGTCTTCCCGTGACTTCAGCTTGCATTCATTGCTTCAATCTATTTACAAAGGGGGGAGGTGGACTTCCTGTTTTGGACCTCCCCGTTTCAACACCAAATTAAGACGTTTAAAAATCCAATTCTCTGCTCTACTCATGGGTAGTTGCTTTAAGATCAAATTGTCCACAGGAAAAAGTCAGCGCTCTCCGGCAACAGCTATGCGGCTTCGCTCCGTGGAAGAAGCAATCAATTCGAAGCACCGCGCCGCTCACCCCACGTCGCTCCGGATCCCCGAAACCGGGTTTCCCCGCGAGTAGGGGAGGTGCAAAAGGTGCCAGCCAAATCCCACATTCACAGGCTTCACCCGCCTGTGATTTTTAGTGGGTCTCCGCCTTCGCCGTGGCGGCCAGACCCGAATTTCCACGAGGCAAATTCCTCCCGATCAGAGGAATTCCGCCATTACCGGAGGCGCCAACCAGGAAGTCCTTTCTTTTTATTATTAAGCATTTATGTAGCATTTTAATTTGCATACTTAATTGTACGCAATTAATACTCTTCACACAGAAGTCTTCATGAATTCTTCCGCTGCCAGACTAGAGCTGGTACACAAGTTGCCCATATTCTAACCTTCTTGCCCTCAAACTTTTTTTTATAAAAAAAAACTTGAGTTGGCTGTTACAAAAACTAATGAAGGGAATCATTTAATCATCATTATTAGAAACTCAGTGGAATGGAAAATGATAGGTGGAATCCAACTAACTCTTTCCAACAGCACAAGGATTTCTGCTTGCACAGTGGAACTCCCTGCTTCTCCGCCATGCTCCCTACATGTGTTCTGGGGGTAACCCTCTGGAGCAGATTTCGGGAGGACCCAGAGTATGTGCAGGAACAGGAGATGGGAAATTTCACACTGCAAGCTGAAATGCACAGACAGAATGAGTTTCTTGGATATTGCCCAAAAGGGATAGAAGGATCTTGATATCTGATTTACTTACTCTCCATTCACGCATCCCTCTGTGCCTCAAACTTGATGGTCTAGTGTGAAAACATGAAAATTCCAACTCATTCACATGTGGAAATCCTTACTACAGCCATCAAGGGATGTGCATGCATGTGTGAACCAGTGTAATCTCACTGATAACAAATGCAGGCAGAACAATAGGTGTGCTGGGTGAAATTGCTCCAGCTGTGTGACTTTTCGCCTGTCTTGATTCTCTAAGCCATTTCTGTTTTTCAGTTCTCATGTTGTGTGTGTTAAACAAAGCTAGACTAACCTTACACCTTTCCCATAAAACAGGACGCCATGGCATCAACAGCATTCATTGTGCATCCCATATCTCCAGGTTCCTGTCAGCTACATGTCACCCACAATGCAAACACCAGGAAAAATATGAAATAATAATTTCATACATCATCTTTGTGCACGAGCCAGTCAAACATTCAATACAAATTCAAACTGCAACTACACAATAAAGGAAATACCCATCCAAATAATATTTCAAATGATTGAAAGCCTTTTGATTTTGAAGTGTATTCTCTTAAGCTAAGTGGTCCCCAAGACCATCGAGAAAATTCAATTGTTTCATTTTAAAATGTTTCTGCCCAAAATTATATCAAATCCTAATGTCTCGGTAGAAACACATGGGATTGGATTGCTGAGTGGGCGCCTGATGTCAGAGAAGAAATCTAATTTTCCTATGGCATTTGCTCATACTGTCTCAAAATGGATAAAATTTTAATGGGTAATTTTCTGCAGCAGGTCGCAAGCCATTGTGCTGGGAAGATGTGCAAAAGTGCAGTTACTCTGTGGCACGAGGGGTGGGGGTGGGGACTTGGGGAACAAAAGACAGCTAGAAACGGGTCTAGCAATATAATTCAAGGCACATAAAGGTATGCATACCTATGACATGTCACAATGTAAAAGACATGTTTTATACTTCTGCTAATTATAAGAGATTGCTCCTATCCATTTTATTTACATGTTAAAAGAGCAGCATATATTTAGTCTGGAGATTAAGGGGAGACATGATGGAGGCCTTCAAATAACTGAAGTAGGGCTGGGGGGGCTGGGAGATTTGATTCAGTTCACATTTAAAGGTGAATCTACAGTACCTGATTCACACATTTTGAAACAAAAACACGGCCATCCTTTGGAATTCGAACTCCTCCAAATTTTTCAGTGCCATTCTCCAGTCACGTAAGTTGTACAAAAATGCATATACACTCTAAATTGCATGTATGGATGAAAATGGTATTTCAGAGGTGCATTGTATTAGGGGAAACTGTTTTGCAAAAATGAGTCATGATAGGAAAAAATTGCATAGGAACAACATGTCTATTAGCAGAAATTTGCATTAAATGCAGAAGAATTTTCATGAGCGCTTTTAAATTTTATCTTATTTTAATTGCTAACATGAAAATGTGGAGCAATGGAGTTCAGGAAGGGGAGCAGGGGGCTAGTGGCTGTTGTAGATGGACGGAAGGCAAGGAAGCTCCTATCCAGATGACCCTGCTTCACATCTTGAGCTTAGTTTAATGGCAAAATCAGGAAGTTTGGCCACCATCACTGTAGTGAAAATAATATCCAGCCCAGCTTCAAGAGACCATGAGAGCTGGGAATGTATGGCCCTGCTGATGTTTCAACTCCCATCACCCTGGAAAGCATGCCAATGTTTGAGCAAAATGGGAGTTGTAGTCTGACAACATCTGCCTGCTGCCACCTTGTTTCTGTTGGCTCTCTTTCTTTCTCTGCCGCTGCGGCAACAACTAGGCCTCAGCCTCCTCGACCTTCTCATGGCCTCCAGCACAATTCCCCTTTCTGAGAATGTGGATCGTGGTTCTACCTCTGCCCACAGAAAATGCTTATCTGTATCCAGTGATTTTTTTTCTACAGTGGTACCTCAGGTTACAAATGCTTCAGGTTACAAACGCTTCAGGTTGCAGACTCCGCTAACCCAGAAGTAGTACCTTGGGTTAAGAACTTTGCTTCAGGATAAGAACAGAAATTGTGCTCCGGCGGCGTGGCAGCAGCAGGAGGCCCCATTAGCTAAAGTGGTCTTCAGGTTAAGAACAGTTTCAGGTTCAGAACAGACCTCCGGAACGAATTAAGTACTTAACCCAAGGTACCACTGTACTCAAGTACACGGCATTTTACATCCCCATTATGGAGAGAGAAAGGAGCACATATGAATGTAGCACGGCCAATACTGTCAATTCAGTTGACCTCGGTCAGTGTTGGCTGTGAAAGTCTTCTGCAGCAAAGTGAAGAAGAAGAAGAGTTTGGATTTGATATCCCGCCTTTCACTCCCCTTCAGGAGTCTCAAAGCGGCTCAAAGCTCCTTTCCCTTCCTCAGCGGAAGGCCCCATTACCTAAAGTGGTTCCTCAGGTTAAGAACAGTTTCAGGTTAAAAACAGACCTCTGGAATGAATTAAGTTCATAACCAGAGGTACCACTGTATTAAAAAATGTTTAGAGGTACTCTCATTTTCCTACTCATATTGAAATACTGCCCCTCAATGAGGCCAAACTTAGATTCACAAAATGTTTAGGGGTATGCATACCCCTGCGTACCCCCAGAAAAAAAGCACTGTCTGTATCTTAGTGGTTTTCTCTTTCTTTGAAACGTTAATAATGTTGCTTAGGAGCTTAGGATGAAAGGAACTCCACAACATTTGCCCAGGAAAGGTACACAGGATTGCAGGGAAGTATAGTTTCAATAAGGTACTAACTTCCACAATAAGAAATCCTTATTCTAGGCCAGGAGGATAATGTGGAAGACACAATCATTAGGCAGTTATGTTCAGGGTCATGTCATGCAAAAAAATATATAATAAAACCACAGCTGATGCTGATGACTCAAAGGTGCTGACGAGTAATGAAGAATTAAAATTTTTAAAAAATACAGCTATGACAGAAACCACGATGTAAATGGCCTCTTTTTTTCCAGGATGACAAAAATGTCATATCAGGGAGGGATGACTTTGCCCATTAACTGTATTAATGTTATCACTTAATATTCACAACAACATGCTTGTTCTAAAGAGTTCTTATCTGACTAGTTTGCCTTCAGAAGATTGGGCTATTCATCATGTAGGGCTTGGGTCATATTAAGCAAACTACAAATGAGCATCCCCAAATGCTTGTGTTAACAGTTGTACTTGTCTTCAAATATATAGGAAAATGTGACATTCTGGAGCCATATGGTACCAGTATTAGTTGATCATCCACAGAGTATTATTTATTAGGAGGTGCATTTATGACATGAGCACTACAGTCAGCTCCATAACTGAATCTACTGTAGCATCCCAATTCCCTGCTTATTAACATTAGGCAGGCATCCTCAGCACACTGCTTTTAGACACCTGCTTAAAAATGAATTACCTCAGCATGGCTATCCAGACACATAATTTAATTATGTGCGCTTGTTTTTAATATTTCCTGATTTAATCTGTGTTTTATTGATACTTGTTTTGTATTGTTTTATGCACATTGCTTAGAAAAGGGGTAGTCAATGTTATGTTCTTCAGATGTCTTAGGACTCCCATAAGCCCCGGTCAGCATGGCCAAGGTTCAGGAATGATGGCAGTTTCAGTCCAAAAACTTCTACAGGCCACTAGAATTCGTTTATCTCTGGTGTAGTGGGATGGTGACGATATTAAGCTGTTTATATGATATTTTTCCCCAAAATGAATAATACATCCTGCATATATTTACTGGAAGCAAGGGTTGTTGTGAGGCTAAACTGGACTTGAACAAACAACTCCAGAATGGGTTGTGTGGTACTATGCTAGGTCATGCTTTGTTCCTGTGACAGAAACCTTTGAGAGCCCCGTAACGAAAGGCCCAACAGAAGCTGACAAAAGGAAAACTGGACAGAAAACCATAGGCCGTAGATTGTGTAAATCAAAACCATCTCATGCCTTAACATGGTCTTCACCAAGACAGGTTGAGAAATATCCTCACGAAACTCTTAGCAGAACAAATGCTACTGGGTAGCAGAACAATTGCTACCAAAACAAATGCTATTTCCGTGCAGTATTTATTTTCCTTTTCAGGGGGCAATTCCTTACCCCAGAGATGGCAGGAGCATCTAGTCTTAGACAACTGTCTCCTGTCTAGGTGCAGACAGTTTAATAGTGCCTCCGCTCATACAGGACTTTCAGATGGGTGGCTCCTAGCACTAATAAATCATTGCTGTTCCTCTGTAAGTTACGAGAAGAATTGCAATGGACTTTCCGCGCTATCAGAAATATTTAAACTTGTCTTAACGTTCACTCTACCACGTTGCTGCCACACCAGTGGGCATGACAGAGGTACTGTGGTGGGTGTGGAAGGAGAAGGTGCATTGTTTATATATATGTACAGTGGTACCTCAGGTTAAGTACTTAATTCATTCCGGAGGTCCGTTCTTAACCTGAAACTGTTCTTAACCTGAAGCACCACTTTAGCTAATGGGGCCTCCTGCTGCTGCCGCGCCGCCGGAGCACGATTTCTGTTCTCATCCTGAAGCAAAGTTCTTAACCTGAAGCACTATTTCTGGCTTAGCAGAGTCTGTAACCTGAAGTGTATGTAACCTGAAGCGTATATAACCCGAGGTACCACTGTACAGACTCTGCTAACCCAGAAATAGTACCTCGGGTTAAGAACTTTGCTTCAGGATGAGAACAGAAATTGCGTGGCGGTGCAGTAGCAGCGGGAGGCCCCATTAGCTAAAGTGTTACGTCAGGTTAAAAACAGTTTCAGGTTAAGAACGGACCTCCAGAACGAATTAAGTTCTTAACCCAAGGTACCACTGTATATATATTCAAGGCTTAGTGCTTGTTAATTTAAGCATGGCTGGCAACGCAATGTCAGAAAACCCATTGCTGCCCACAAAATTCCCAGCACTGCCCACAGATTGTGAAAAAACAAACCCTGAATCATCACCCCGCAGGATGAGTGCTGCCACACAACAGATGTTCAGTGGCAACATCGATGCTGTGTGATGGAAGGAGCTCAGCATTGACACCTTCTGTTCTTGGTCAGATGTAGGTTAAGGAGATACAATGTATGTTTAATTAGGGTTTTTAAAAAACCGAATTAAGCATTGGCTGCATGCCCAAACTAATTCAGGACCAGATCTAGGGTGGGTTGGTTCCTGATTTGGCCTGGGGCAGGTCAGCCTGATGGGAGCATGTGGCCCAGATGTGGGCAAAGGGTAGGGGGGCTGTGAACAGCCCTACTAAATCTGTAGAGTGGGAGCAGTCATAGACGAAGTACCTAGTAAATATGTGCAAGATGTTCTGGAGATGTGCAATGCTACCCATTCACTAAGCTGCTTTAACATGCCCATTTGGGCTTTAAGAGGGGAGGGAGGAAGAAAAATTAACTGAGTACAAACTTGCGGATTGACAGCGCTGCCGACAGAAGCCCTCTATTTATCTAAAGTGCAGCACACCTGCTGGGCAAAACGACAGCTAAAATATAGAAAAGCTGCTCGGCAAATTTTATTTATAGTCATAAGGCCTGGTGGTAACGCAAGTGACTGAATTTTCTGTTGCATACAGTTTCCTGATTGAACTTCCCTTTTGATAGTTTCTCTCTCGCCCCCACCCCACTTCCTATTTTTCCTCAGTTCAGAAAGAGGATTCCCATCACCAAACTCTCTGTGCTGTTCTAATAAAGCTAAGATAAGTAGGAAGCTGCTGCAGAAACATCTTCAGATGGTGCAAATCTCAGTCGGAAGTAGGTTTATACATTTTTGGCAACTCCCCCTTGAAAGACTGAAATGTGTGGAACTTGTCTGAGATTATTTCACTCATTTGGGCCTCCTAGAAATGTTGCTGTTATTGAGGTTGTCTCCCCTTCTTGCTTATAAAATGCCTATAAAATTCATTTATTTGTGATGGCATTTGGGTGACTGATTGAATGATTGATTGACTGACGGCTTTTAGTGCCTGCTGTGAAAATGTCTTTTGGTGTTGCATCTAGATTGGGGTTGCAATCCTAAACCCACTTACCTGAGAGTAAGGCCCATTAAATTCAACAGGACTGAGTAGACATGGTGAAGATTGCACTGTCAATCATGCTTAGAGCTGACCTATTGAAATCAGTGGGACCTTAGTCATGACTAACTGAAGTCCCATTGACTTTAACGGGTCTATGCAAGACATGATAAAATCCACACATGACCCACTTTATTTAAATTATGCTGCAGTCCTATATTTACCTGAAAGTAAGCTTTACTTCTGAGGACCACAGTCTTCATTCTGTTTTAATTTGGGCATGAATATGTTTTCTTGCGCACCACTTTGAAGCAGAAATATGATCTAAATAAATAATCTTTGAGATCATAAAAGTGATCTAAATAAGTACACATTCCCTTGAAATTCCTCAGATGTTTCACCTGGGATGGAGCCCTGGTTTGCTTTGAAATTTGCTTTAGGTGAGAGTTTGGCAGCTAACAAACTTAAGCTAAATAATCGATACCACAACCCTTTTTACAGTTGGGCATTGACAAGGCTTCTGGGTAGAGAGGAACAGGAACACCTCAGACAAAATATCTAAAGGATTTCAAACACCAGGGAAGTCTGCACCATTCCTGGTAAGTTTTTGGACAAAAATGTTCCTGAGGATTTACTAGCAGGCCAAGCTGGTAGTTTTATTATTTTTCAGCCTCTGCACTGTTGCCTTTCTATTTCATCCAGACTTAATGTCATTAGTCTTCTTTTGCAGAAACCCGAGCATTCATTTTCTAATTTATCTAGATGATATCCTGACAGCAGCTCCCTTGATCGAGACTCTACCATTTACATATCTCCCTCTGTTAATCATCCTCTGAAATGAGATTCAGAGTAAAAAGGAAATAAATCAATCCTGACTACCTTCATATTGGTAGCATTCCTAGGATCATACCTGTCCACCAGAAACTGGGCTTTTCAGAAACATGCTGCTGAGGAATTGTGTCCTAGTTTATCTGTTAGCTTTGAGTGGTGTGGATCCTTCCCGGAACAAAGTAGATTGGACATCTTGCAACGTTTACTCCAATTAATAACATATGAGTAAAGGATTCCAGGCCCTGCTCCCCAGCTCCATCAATTGATAGTCTCTCTCTGTGTATGTCATAGAAGGCTTAGAGGACACACCAGCAAGATAGCAAGAACGACCTCTTACCCAGGGATTCAACTAAGCCCAGTGCCACCTAGTGACTAAACTATAGAATGGCATTATCCACAGAGAAAGAGCTTACTAGTTTCCTATATGCAGGTCATTTTCTGGTGAAGACAACATGAGATATCAGGGCTGGCTGTAGGTTGTTGTTTTTTGTAGGACCTTCAGCACAGGTGGTTTGTGCAGACGTTAATCAGCATTGGTGGCAAGATGGACCTATGCAGAGCCACACAACACAAATTTCAACGGCTGAACCACTAGCAGACCTACATTTTTGGTGCCCTGAAGCTTGAACTGTTACGGGGAACCCTTTGCAACCAGCAACGAGGTCTGGTTAACCACTGTTATCTTCATCAGTGGGGTTATTCCATGACAGATCACCAAACCTTTACAACATCTGTGCTATTGACTCTCAAACCTTGGGGTTGTTGAAATATATGCAACAAAAAAATAATCAATTTGAGTAGTGCGACACAAATTGGGTCTACTAGACCCAAAATTTTAAAGCAATAAACTAATTACACCTTTGGGGCCCCTCCAGGATTAGGGTCCCTGAAGCTTAAGCTTCATTAATTTCATAGTAGATCTGTTCCTGGGCTGAACCACGTGTCTCCTGATGCTACTCTCTGGAAACAGTCCTGCAGATAGGAGTGGAACCACCATAATACGATGCCTGCAACTCTCGGTCCACAGAGCCGTTCCCGGAGGATACCATGGTCAGTGGTATCAAAAGCGACTGAGAGGTTCAACAAGGTTGCACTCCTCTTCGGTCTCCCAGATCAGTTCATAGATTAGGGTGACCAGGCCAAACACAGGTCTGAAGCTAGATTGAAATGGGTCTAGACCAGGGGTGGCCAACTCCCAAGAGACTGCAATCTACTCACAGAGTTAAAAACTAGCAGTGATCTACCCCATTTTGGGGGGGTTTAGGTCAAAGTTGTTGAGCTTTTTTTAGGGAGGAAAGCCCTTTTTGGGGGACTGCAGGTTGAGCCAATGTCGTAGAGCTTCTTTGGGGGAAGTCAGTGATCTACCAGTGATCCACCACAGGCATCCAGTGATCTACCGGTAGATCACGATCTACCTGTTGGACGTGCCTGGTCTAGACAATCCATTTCCTCCAAGCATGTCAGAAGCTTCTCAACCACCAGCAATTCCACAACCTTGTCCCCCAAAGGGCACATTAGCCACCAGGCAGTAGTTCTGAAGTACCTCTATTTTACACACACACACACACACACACACACACACACACACATTCCCCAATTGTAACTCCATTTTATAGATCAATCAATAGATAGGTGTTTACTTCCTCCCCACCAGGACTCACTTCTTTTAGCTTTGTTGATGCACAAGAAGCTTAAAACCTGTGGAGAGTTGCTTCTTGCTTTTTCCAGATGTCCCTCCCAACAGAAACATGAGCTTTCTGACTTGCAGAATTCTCTAAAGTAAGCCCCCATTTCCCCTAGACAGAGACACTTGGAGGTCACAGAGAAGAGCCTCCCTCAGGTTTCTCAGTACATGAAGAAGTTGCTGCTCCACTTCTTCCAGGCATCTCCCAAAACAGAGCATACACAATCACCACGGACACTGCTGATGACACAGGAGTCTTTGGAGCAACCATCCAGATTCAGCAGCAATCCCTTGTATTCAAAGAAATGGGCTATTCTACTCCTCCCAATGCTCCTCTCAACAGGAAACAGACCTTCTCTACAGAAGTCCTGCAATTGTTGCAGAGGTTTCTGGGACAATCTCTCATTCCTCAGTGGGGATGCATGGAGCAGCCAGTGGATTGTGAGCTCCCTAATTGCACCAGGCAGTTCTCCCATACCTAGCGCAGAAATAATTTGCTGTGGGAGAGAAGCTACTAACCAAGAGCAGTTTTCATCCCAATACCAACTTGGGGGTGAATGGATTTCACCATGATTTTTGTGTCAGGTGAAAGGATTTTTCATGGCAACACCCAAATCCTGATTGGTACTCAAACACCAACAGCTTCAACTAACAAAAACATCTGAGATGTGTGACATGCGCATCTCTTATATTATCCAGTTTGGCCCACAGATCCTACCTTGATATGTAACCCAGCCTAGTTTTTGCAATCAAAATCAGCTGTGGGAAAGTTTAATTTAAGGGTGGATACAGAACATTAAACATTTGGGATTGTATTCCTCCCCCCCAAAGAAATTCAAATAAATTCTTTCGGGATTGGTGTCTGACTCCTAAATTGACATGACTTAATCATACAATTAGCATTTGAATCTGGCATAACAATTGCACCTTGCACAGGTGTTTGAATTTAAGTGTGAAAAAAACCTGCCACCTTGGCTGTCAGTCAAGTGGCACATGGGTACTATGACATGCTTCAATCACATTTTGTCACAAAGCCATAATTTGGTTTCATGGCCAACAGCAAGTGTCAAATTAAGCAAGCGTCTTCTCTATGGTGTGTCCCCAAGATCCTTTCATAGTGTTCCCTTTAGCAATGCCTTTCAATGTGTAGTTTTCATTTTGAATGTGAGGGGATGAGAGAGTGGGACATAAATTCAGGAACTTCAGCTTCAGTGCATGCTCTCACTAAACTTTCCAACACTTCCTGTTTCTCACTTTAGCACAAACAGGAAGTTTGCGCAATTAGGCGTGCAATTAGGCGATATAAAGGATATGTCGCTGAATATGGGCTGAGGATAACGGATTCATAGTAAAAAATTGAAGACAACTAAAACTGAGTGCAAGCTGCAGGTTGTTGAGGGGATCAAATATAATTACTTCATGCACACCATCCTATGTTTCTTGGAAGAATAGGAGGGTACAAATGTATATGGAAGTTAAATGAATGATAAATACGCATGTGTTCCAGTCCCAAAGCAGTGAACAGCTGCAGTTCAAAATTCTGACAGGGTATAGGGCAGTGTATAAATTCAATAAACAACAACAACAACAATAATAATAATAATAAATCCGTTTTCAATCCTGTCCATTTTTCATTTCCCCAGTTCTCCCCATTTCCATACCAGCTTGCAATTATTATTAATTGTAAAAGTTCTCAAGAAAATTCATCAGTATATTCCTGCAAATTTATCCCAACACGCACGTTTTTCTATGTGATTTTGCCTGGTATACACATTTTTTGCAATGCAATCCCCCCACCCGTTTTTGTGCATTTTTTGGTCGATTATTTTCACCAATATATGCTTTGTTATGTGCACTTCCCCCTATTATATAAATGCATTTTTGGCACATGTTACTTAGCTTGACAATATTCAGAGATGGGAGGGTTTCAAAGTCTCTGTTCATGTATTGTTTCAGAAAGTGTGATTAGTTAGAATCACAGACTCAACGAATTGTAGTGATGGAAGGGGCCCAAAGGGGCATCTAATCCACACCTTGCAATGTATGTTTGCCTTTAAATGTGCACTCGGTCAAATTTCTCCCTCATCCCTAACCGAGGCAGACAAATGCATGCTGCTATTCACCCAAGAGTTGAAGCAAAAGCAACTACCGAAATCTGACTACTAGCAAGGCAAGAGAAGTGCCTGAGACTTGCATCTTCTTCACAGGATGAAGAACAACATCCATAACTCCTCAAATCCCCGTTCCCCTGGCTGCAACCGTAATAAGTACAGACAAAACATGCTGGCTAAAAACCAGCTACAATTATTCTATTTAGAGGAGCGCTTTCCAGTTAAGATTTATGGCTTGTTCATTGCAAGCCATTGCTTGGGACTGTTAATAACGGATAATGTTAACTTGTATTTATTTGGAATATTGATGCTTCACCTGCTAGCCAAAGTCCTCCTTGAGGTAGCTCACAATATGTTTAGAACACAACAAATTAGACAAGAGTTACTGGAGAAGCCAGTATGATATAGTGGTTAGCGTGTCAGACTAGGACCTGGGAGACCAGGGTTCAAATCCCCACTCAACCATGAACTCACTGGGTGATCTTGGGCCAGTCACTGCCTCTCAGCCAAAGCTACCTCACTTAGCTGTTGTGGAGATTAAATGAGGAGGAGAATCATGTACAGTCGTACCTTGGTTCTCGAATGGAATCCGTTCCGGAAGTCCATTTGACTTCCGAAAATGTTCTCAATCCAAGGCACAGCTTCTGATTGGCTGCAGGAGCTTCCTGCACTCAATCGGAAGCCGCGTCAGATGTTTGGCTTCCAAAAAACGTTTGCAAACCGGAACACTCACTTCCAGGTTTGCGGCGTTTGGGATCCAATTTGTTTGGGAGCCAAGCCATTCGACAACCAAGGTACCACTGTATACCACTTGGAGCTCTTTGTAGAAGAAGGTACCTCGGGTTAAGTACTTAATTTGTTCCAGAGGTCAGTTCTTAACCTGAAACTGTTCTTAACCTGAAGCACAACTTTAGCTAATGGAGCCTCCTGCTGCCACTGCACGATTTCTGTTCTCAACCTGAAGCAAAGTTCTTAACCCGAGGTATTATTTCTGGATTAGCGGAGTCTGTAATCTGAAGCGTATGTAACCTGAAGCATATGTAACCCGAGGTACCACTATAAATGCAATAAATAAATAAATAAGGAAGACCAAAGTGTATTCAAGTCTCCTGCACCTGCAGTCTTTGTTCCAGCAGCTATTCTGCTGCTTTGAATCTGTGGACCACAGCGGGAGTCAGAAGAAATGCCCCCTCTGATAAGCTGGAAATTGCTGCTGGAGCAGCCAGACAGAATGTATGGACAAAAGGAAAGAATACTGCTGAATCAGGCCCATCTAGGCCAGAAAGTTGTCTCCCACTGTGGTCAGCAAGATGCCCAGTGCTTCCCCCCCTAAAAAAAAATGTTTAGGGGTACTCTCATTTTCCTACTCATATTGAAATACTGCCCTTCAATGAGGCCAATCTTAGATTCACAAAATGTTTAGGGGTATGTGTACCCCTGCGTCCCCCCAGAAAAAAAGCACTGAAGATGCCCATGGGAAGTCCACAGTAAGCACATTAGTACTCTTTGCTCATGTTCGCTGTGACTGCTATTCAGAGGTATGGTGCCTCTGATCATGAAAGTAGCCTCTCAGATGGAGGCTATTGCTATTTGTGCCTCTCATACCTTCTCATACCTTCTGAATCTCTGAGGTCATCTCAGAGAAAAAGGCCCTGGAAATGGCTCCCTAAGCAGCTAGATGTTAGTCCATTACAGGGTAGGACTTCTCTACCCAAGTTACTGCCTAGTGAAGCTAGTATTCCAGTGACAGATTCAAGAGGTTCTGCAGGACCTCCAGTCCTGAAATGTTCTAAGTGATGCTTGCATACCCTCCATTTCTCCAATAGAAATAGATATATCCTATTCCATACCGATCTGGATTTCCCTAGTGAAAATAGAGGTGTCCCTCCAACATATCTCTGATAAAAATAGGGATGTCTTATCATAACCTCCAACATTTCTCCTACGAAAATAGGGACATCCTAGGGAAAAGTGGGACATTCTGAGATCAAATCAGAAACCAGGACAGCTTCTGTAAATCCAGGACTAACCCTGGAAAGTAGGGACACTTGGAGGGTCTGTGCTTGACTTCTGAATCTCTGAGGTCATCTCAGAGAAAAAGGCCCTGGAAATGGCTCCCTAAGCAGCTAGATGTTAGTCCATTACAGGGTAGGACTTCTCTACCCAAGTTACTGCCTAGTGAAGCTAGTATTCAACAGGCTTCCTCATTGCTCTACCTGGACACAGATCCAGCGCCGAGGGCCTTCTGGTGGTTCTGTCACTGCAATAAGCCAAGTTACAGGGAACCAGGCAGAGGGCCTTCTCGGTAGTGGTGCCCACCCTGTGGAATGCCCTCTCATCAGATGTCAAAGAGATAAACAACTACCTGACGTTTAGAAGACATCTGAAGGCAGCCCTGTTTAAGGAAGTTTTTAATGATTAATGTTTTAATGTATTTTTAATCTGTTGGAAGCCACACAAAATGGCTGGGGAAACCCAGTCAGATGGGTGGGGTACAAACAATAAATTATTATTATTATTATTATTATTATTATTATTATTACTAAATCAGGTGTGTGGAACCTGTGGCCCATTCAATGTTGATGGCCTCCAAATCTGATTAGCCCCTGCCAGCATATCTAGTGGTCAGGGATGCTGGGAGTTGGAGCAATATCTGAAGGGATACAGGTCCCCCACACCTGTGAAAAAGAACTCTTCTTGTGGTAGAGACACTGATTCACCAAAAGCATTTTGAAAGTACTTTTTTTATATACGCAAGGCAAAGCACCCATTTATATTAATTGCAATATTTTCTTGAGCCAAGAAAGTTTGCATTTGTGACATTTCCTGGGGAAATGGTGTACTTATGGCTTAGCCAAGAATGATCTCCCAGCTTTGTAAAATATCACTGGTTTTTATGAGAAATGGGTTTACAGTCTGATAAATTTACGGTAAACCTTTATCCAATTTCATGTCGTACAAATGGCTATGTTTAAAACATGTGCATACTATTTGGTCTAAACCATTAGAAGACTAGAATACTCTGTGATTCTTTTTCAAATTTTCCATCAATTCAATATTCAGGATATATATAGATGGGTTAATCTTGCTATTCAATGTCTTAAAAATCAATCAATATTAATGTGTCTGCTGGGTTAAACTTTTAAGGTCATTGTCTCCCTTCTGACATCTTTAACTACATCAACATCACATTACCATTATAGACTTGTAAAGCAATGTACTTGTACATTTTTTTTTGCATGATAATGTCTTTTTGTGGTTGAGGTTTTATCATAATTTAAATCATGATACAGCATTTACATATCTTTTGTTTAGTAGAGAGACCCCCATTTATCACTTTAACAAATGGACTTAAAAGGGGGGGATTAAAAAAAAAACCTCAACCCAAAATATTCCAATTTATTCTTCAATTGCAATGGTGGCTGCATCAATCTATGAGTAAATTTCCTTAATACATTTGCTATTAATTACAGCCTGATTTAGCTTACATGACTGTCAGATTGCCATATATTGAAAATTCAATGCATTGTACAAAAATGGGGTGGGGTGGGAGCTAAATATATTTTAATATTGTTAGTTTAGTATTACTGGAAATATTGGTAGTTCAACTAACATAGTCCTGGACCACCTTAAAGGCTATGGACATGATCTAGCCAAAATTAATCTCTTCTTCATTTCAGGGACAAAATTAAGTGCTTGCTTAATTGTTTCCTAGCAAGACCTTTATCTTTAAAAGTGGACAGAGGTGGGTGGGAATGAACATTAATAGTTTTGCCTTATATATAATTTGGTACTCTTTAAGGATGCAGTCCTATAGTTTAGTGAGGTTATGCCTGCATAAGCACCACTGCAGCATAATAGTGCTACTGCCATAAATCAGGAGAATAACCAAAACAAAGCAGAGATGTGGGCAGGATGGGGCATGGGAGTGGTGTAAACTTGCATTATATCCTATACCATTTCAGTCTGTGACCACCAATCCCATCAATGGTGTGTAAGAAGTGGGAGAATTCAAAAAAGCTGCATCTGTGTGAATGAGTGCCATGATGTAACTCAGCACCCAATCACAGCACAGCATAACCAGTATATATGAATCCTATGCAGAGAGACCATAACGTAGATGATAGGGTACACACCCTGGGGCTACAGATCACAGGGTTCATGTTGTGCACACCTACAGCTTCCAAGGGCAGGAGAGGACCCAATATCAGGGAGAAAGTGGTTTCACATGCTGTAGATACTTATTTCTTGAGTACAACTAGATAGACCTCTACCGCTGGGGGAAAAACTATGGAAGGTAGATATGAAGTTCACCGCATGTTACACTTTGAAAGAAAATTTTATGAAGATGCAATTCTGCTGGTACTTAACACCACTAAAACTATCTAAAATGCCAGTCAAGCTTGCAAAGATATATCACCTGTCTGATAACAAATGTTGGAAATGTAAGGAGGCTGAAGGGACATTCTTTCACCTCTGGTGGACTTGCCCGAAAGTGAAGGCCTTCTGGGAAATGATTTACAATGAGCTAAAAAAGGTATTTAAGTATACCTTTCCCAAGAAACCAGAGGCCTTTCTTCTGGGCATTGTTGGCCAGAAAGTGTTAAAGAAGGATAGAACTTTCTTTATGTATGCAACTACAGCAGCAAGAATTCTTATCGCCAAACATTGGAAGACACAAGATTTACCCACGCTGGAAGAGTGGCAGATGCAATTGATGGACTATATGGAACTGGCTGAAATGACTGGCAGAATCCGAGATCTGGGAGAAGAAACAATGGAGGAGGACTGGAAAAAATTTAAGGACTATCTACAAAAACATCATAAGCTATATGAATGTTAAGAATTTGCATGGCTGGGAAAGTCTAGCTTCAGCAATAAAATTTGATGATTTGGGAAACGAAGTTATAACTACGAAAGGACCAAAACCTAAAGTAATTTTTATGCCTATTTTAGGATAAAAGTAATTTGATAATAAGTATTTTAAATTTAAAGTATAATTATTTGAAATTACAAAAAACGCATGAAACAAGGTAACAATTTGCTGATATCTTTATTGTAAAGAATGCAGGGTGAGGGAGATGTGGGGAAGTCCGGTTGGTTATGAAAAAATGTTCTGGAAAGATGATTTTTTTTTTATTTTCTTTTTCCTTTTTTTGTTCTGTTGCTTCTGTTATTTATCTGACTATATATTTGTACCTGGAAAAAAGCAATAAAAAATATTATTTAAAAAAAAAAAAACTTCAGGAAAGTAATAAAATGTGATCTCTTTGTACTAAAAAATAAAATAAAAAAAAATAAAAAAAACTATCTAAAATGTATAAAAACACCTCAAATAAATGTTGGAAGTGTGGAGAAGTGGAAGGTTCAATGCTACATACGTGGTGGAACTGTAAGAAAATAAAGGAATTTTGGGATGTAATTTATAATGAGCTCAAAAAGATGCTTCTGTTTCAGTGTATCTGAAGAAGTGTGCTTGCACACGAAAGCTCATACCAAGAACTAACTTAGTTGGTCTTAAAGGTGCTACTGGAAGGATTTTTTTATCTCAAAAAGATGATTAAGGTATCCTTCATAAAAAAACCCACAAATAAAAAGGGGGGCTTTCCTCCTGGGAATACTAGGCCCAGACAAACCTAAGAAAACGAGGGAAATATTCTTGTACGCCATGGTAGCTGCAAGAATGTTAAATGGCTACGAATTGGAAAGGTGAAAAAATTCTGACTAAACTGGAGTGGCAAAGTAAACTATTAGAATACGCCGAGCTCGCAAAAATGACACGGAAACCGAGAGGTCATACCGATCAAACATTTCTTAAAGAATGAGACGTGTACAAAAAGTACCTTAAGGAACATTGTCATAACATGACCTCAGTGGCAGGCCTTGAATGACTTCTGTGGTATGATGGATAATTACAGGAGAAGAAATCATGAATGAAAATTAATAAAAGAGAACTAATAGCACTAGATGGATTAAGTGGTAGATACATGATGGGGTGATGGGAAGTCGACATAGATATAAAAAAAACTTGTTGTGATCTGATGTAACAATTACTACTATTTTCTCTTTTTTCTGGATAAATTTGTGGTTCGCTGTTTCTTTTTACTTTCAATAACACATTAAAAAAATAGATAGGCCTCTACCCAGGCACTCCAGAGTCAGTTGAGAGGAGTACTGCATGGACCAATGGTCAGCATCTTAATCAGATCTTCAGTAGAGTAATACAAGTTTATGTCTTCAAGTCCCCCTAGACATCATATGATTATTACCTGAAGACTCTTAACATTACTATCACTGCCTTCTATAGCTAACTCACTTGGTGCATGCCAACAAAATTGTAGCCAAATTGGTCATGTCCATTAATTTCAGTAGGTCTACCATCAGCTATAACCCTCCATTTCTGTCTCCTATTGAAACTCTTTTCCGACCAATTTCTGAAATGTTTTCACCCAGGCAGAAACCTTCAGATTCATCAAGTCACTTTTTTTGCTTCCAGTGAAATTTGATGGAAATTCCAATGTCAACAACCCAATGTCATAAAACTACACTTGCCTGAGTGGGAAAATCCAGAGTCCAAAAGCTGACCAACTGCAATATAATCATCATGTGATCCTGAACTCCACTTGCCTGCTTTAGAAAACAAACCCATAAATGTGGCAGCTCAACAGGTCAAAACCTATATGAATGGGAGATGCCTGGTTCCACAGGGAATGCCCAGCACCTGGCTATTTTAGGGGCTAATGGTACTGCTAGAGACTGGAGCCATACCCCCTTCTGGTAAATTCAAGCAATTAAGTCATTTTTTAAAAAAAAGAAACTTAGGCACACTGAGGGGGAGGGAAAAAAGAGAGAAAGAAACCCTGTAGGCTCTTTGCCCAGTAAACTCACAATGAAAAGCAACCTTAATAAAAAGTTATAAATCTCACCTCTGAGCCAACAGGAAATTCAAACGTTTGCATTTGCAGGGGCCAGAGAGTTGCTGAAACAAAAGGTAAGTGTATGTACAAGAAACATATTGTGCTCTGCAAGCTAACAGACAGATCCTAGAAGCACAAAGGCGCCAGAGTCAAGGGTAGGTGATTTCTAGAATCCTTACCATTGGCTCACTTGGGTCTCATCTTTGCTCGACACCCCACACAGGAAACGTATTCTCTAAAGACACAGGCAGGTCCTTCTAGCGATGAAGTCACAAACTGGAAGAAAACGACGACACCAACTTCTAGCCTTCAACAAGAAGAAACGGTGGAGGAAAAAGTTTCACATTTCAAAGTTTTAGTCACGAGGCTACACTAAAACAGGAGGATGTATATTTATATATGTATAATATCTCTGAGACCTGTAAAATGAAAGATCAAAGCAAGGGGCAACGTTGAGTATTTTTTTTTATCATCTCCCTGACAAGGGCTGTTAGTTTTAATATACTGGCAGAAATGTTGGCCATTGTGAACTATGTGATTCTAATTTCCTTTTTCGCTGTTTTACTGCTAATACATACAGTGCTGTTGTGACCAACCCCTCCCCCCCGCCAAACAACCTTTTATTGAAAAAAGGCTCATGCAGCAGTGTTATATGGCTTAAGCCTCATGGTGTTTTCCCTCCACCAATGAGAAATGGAGCTGACTTCATTCCCAGTAGTATGCAGGACCCAGAGGGAGTTCTGGGAAAGAACAGGTGAAAATGTCTAATGAAGGCTTGCATTATAAGGAACAGTCAGGCGCAGAGCTTAGTCCTGCACATTATGGGAATGGAGAAGATACAAGCGGGATTTTCATTCTCAATTTTCCACTTCCAGTAGATGTACGAAAAGGTAGATCTCCCATATCGCTTTAGTCAACATTTTCTAATTATACAGTACAGTGGTACCTCAGGTTAAGTACTTAATTCGTTCCGGAGGTCCGTACTTAACCTGAAACTGTTCTTAACCTGAAGACCACTTTAGCTAATGGGGCCTCCTGCTGCTGCCGCGCCGCCGGAGCCCGGTTTCTGTTCTCATCCTGAAGCAAAGTACTTAACCTGAAGCACTATTTCTGGGTTAGCGGAGTCTGTAACCTGAAGCGTATGTAACCTGAAGCATATGTAACCCGAGGTACCACTGTAATTCTTTCTCATTCCTGAAGTGTAATACTATAATAGTACTGTATGCGACTGTCCGCCCACCTGCCTTAACAGGGCCCTGTTGCTTTAAGAACCAAGACAGCTACTAAAAGTATGACGGACAGCTTGGTATTTCAAGCCTGAACCTGCATCTGAGAGGACAGGACCTATCATCGTTTAATACTGGGCAGAAAGTTGCAGGAGTGAAGTGGGGTCAGGCGTTGGCTGTGGCAGTAACTGATATGGAAACAGCAGGTGTCACAGCAGCGACTGAAATGTCTATGGCTCTCCTCTCTATTTTTACCCACCAGCTAGACACAAGCAAACAAACAAGCAAACAAACAATTCAAAGGCTTTGGACTAAAAGGACCACATTGCAGGTTGGTGTGCACGAATGCGCCCCTGAATGAGCAGGAGATTAGGTCAGCCAAACTGTGGCTGTGCACATAGTTGGGTGTAATTAAAGAACCTGGGGTTGTATGGCGAATGTTGTTGTTTTTTGTATTCACATACACAAAGGTGAGCTCAGCTCCAACATATTGAAAACTAAGGACCTGTATGCCCAAAGATGGAAAGAAGAAATAGTTCCGACAAAGGAAGATTGGCCACTAAAATTAATGGAGTATGCAGAAATGGCGAAACTTACCTGAAGAATAAGAAATCAAGGAGAGAGACTTTTCAAAACAAAACGGGGAAAATTTATTATTTGAAGATACATTGTAAACAAAGCAAAACATTAGCAGGATATAAAAACATGCAGTAGGTGATAATTAAGGGGGAGATAATGGGGGGGAGAGGAACGCATGTAGCACTGTGGTCTAAACCTCAGAGCCTAGGGATTGCCGATCAGAAGGTCGGCAGTTCGAATCCCCGCAATGGGGTGAGCTCCTGTTGCTCGGTCCCTGCTCCTGCTAGCCCAGCAGTTCAAAAGCACATCAAAGTGCAAGTAGATAAATAGCAGGAAGGTAAACTGCATTTCTGTGTGCTGCTCTGGTTTGCCAGAAGCGGCTTAGTCAGAAAGGAGGGGAGGGGAGTAGAGGGGAAGGCAAATTAGATTTGTAAAAAAAATGTTTTTCTTGTTAAAAATATTTTTAAAAGATGAAAATAAAAAATATTTTTTTAAAAAGACAAAGAAAACCAAGACACTGGAGAATTTTTTAAAAGTGCATGGTAAGGTAAAAGGACTAAAAAAAGTCTTAGATTTGCATGTGGTATCAGCTATCATATGTATGGAGGCAAATCTGGATACAATGACTATAATTTAAATAGAAATGCATTACATTACAGACGGATTCCAACAATGACATCACCATAGTGGGAAAGACTATGGCTATGACCTATGCTCCTGCTTAGTTTGTGGTCAGTTTGTCATTTATTTTAGTTTTAAAAAGTTGTGAAAATTCATCAGCATTTTAGTGCAGATTTCGCCCCATATACACGCAGTTGCCTGCAAATTTATTGCATACAAAGGCAAAATTTGCAACATTTTTGCCAAGCACAACCTGATATAAACATTTTTGCATGTTATTTTAGTCAATATATGCAATTATATGCAAACTTTATGCCCATATATATGCATTTCTGTTTACATTGCTCGGCTGGAGAACTGTACTGCAAAATTCAGAGAAATGCAAATTTTTTGAAGAATGGCTGCATTTTGATTCACATATCATTTTGGAAAGTTCCGCCCACTGTTGTGTGGGCTGGTCAATCCCTCCTCTTACCTGGCCAACTCTCTCCTGGCAACGCCCCCCCCCCCCGCTGGGATTGGGTAACTGGCAGAGGTAGGTGGCTACCTCCAGGTGTCCAGCCTGGGGGGGGGGGGAGCATATCCAGGTTGTGCTGCTGGGAGCCACATGGGATTGGGGGTAGTTGCAAGCGACCGCACAAAAGGCGCCCCCCCCATTTGATGTGGGGAGTGGTCATTTAAGAAAGAGAGAAGTGGGTAAGATCACCTTTCAATTTCACTGCCGTTCCCAGGTATGGAGAAGGTGGGGGGCGGGTGGTGTTACAGTGGGAAGGCAGGGAAACCAGATTCTGCATGCAAAAGTCCACTTATGGCTGTTTGGGCCTAAGCCACCGAGTCCTCATCACATTCCTGTGTGCATTTCATATATCCTTTCATTTTTCATTTATTTCTAAAGGAATCCAAAAGCAAAACCATGGCTTCCTCAAACAGTTTTTTCTCTCAATTCTTTCCACCTAGGGTTAACTATTGCTCCTTATTTGCCCTGAAATATATCGCAGAACTTCTATATATCCATGTTTTGATTATATTATAAACGTACTAAATTAGCTAATTATGGTGATCATAATTTACAATTAAAAAACAAACAGTGATTTTTTTCCAAAAGCTTTCAATATCTTTTCTTTAATCAGTCAATGTGGCTCAAAATATGCATTCTTTTTTTCCTCTTTTTTTTCTAGATTAAAGCATTAAAGTTGCTAATTATATTCTCAGAACTAACAATTATTTCTTTACCCTTTTACTACCTTCTTCTGGCAACAAAAAAAAATGTCAGCACTGATTTAATTTTTTGCTATTATAGGATTAAGAGAACTTTCTAAAAGGCAATTAAATGTGCCCTATAGCTATAGTGGCTTTCCTATCAGCATCTAAAACCTCTTCGCTAAAACAACAGAATTAAAAATATATATATATACAGGCTTTCTGGGCATATTTCTCTCTCATTTTTTATAAAGCATTCCTTTAGTGATTATCTCCAAAGACAAGTTACCATCGCTGTAAGTCTCTGCACACATCTAGACCTTGGTGGAGGTAGATCTATCATACTAAATTAATAGAAGAAAATGTAACTTAAAGGACTGTTTAGAGTGCTAAACCCTGTTCATGTCACATGCTGGCTCTTCACCTTTGGGAGCCCAGTTCACAATCAGCCGGAGGCCCTAAGTGAAAAGTTCAATAATCTCCATGTGTGCTTCCACTTGATGTATCTCAAAATCAATTATTATATGGTGGAGCATTCGGCAACCTATGCTCAGGCAGAATCAAGCTTTGGCTCCCATTGGGAATTCACCAATTATCTAAACACTGAATTATTCTCAGATGAAACAGGAGCACTTGTTGCCAAGAGGAGTTCCAGAACGAAGCTTCATCGCAGTAAGGATGGATCCTGCATATACCGTACTTTTCCGTGTATAAGACGAGGTTTTCTTACTCTAAAATAATGTAAAAAGGGGTGTGTCTTATACATGGGTAGTGCATGGGGGGGGGAACGGGTGATTGGTTGCAGCCATGAGTTGCAGCTTGTCATTGGCGAATTGGGCAATGGCTTCTTTTGATTTGCTGCTTCTGCGGTAATTGGGTGGGTGATTTGTTGCTGCGTAAAGGGTGCTGTGGGTTAAACCACAGAGTCTAGGACTTGCCGATCAGAAGGTCGCGGTTCGAATCCCCACAACGGGGTAAGCTCCTGTTGCTCAGTCCCTGCTCCTGCCAACCTAGCAGTTCGAAAGCACATCAGAGTGTAAGTAGTTAAATAGGTACCGCTCCAGCGGGCTTAGCCATGCAACCCCAGAGTCGGCCACGACTGGACCTAATGGTCAGGGGTCCCTTTACCTTTACCTTTAAAGGGCTGTTGAGTAAGGGACACGGATGGCGCTGTGGGTTAAACCACAGAGCCTAGGACTTGCTGATCAGACCGTCGGTGGTTCGAATCCCCGTGATGGGGTGAGCTCCCGTTGCTTGGTCCCTGCTCCTGTCAGCCTAGCAGTTTGAAAGCACGTCATAGTGCAAGTAGATAAATAGGTACCACCCTGGCGGGAAGGTAAACAGCATTTCCATGCGCTGCTCTGGTTCGCCAGAAGCGGCTTAGTCATGCTGGCCACATGACCTAGAAGCTGTACGCCGGCTCCCTCGCCAATAAAGTGAGATGAGCGCTGCAACCCCAGAGTCGGCCACGACTGGACCTAATGGTCAGGGGTTCTTTAAAGGGCTGTTGAGGATTGGCTGGAGCTGCGGCAAGTGGGCGTGCGATTGCCGGCTGTTGTTAGTGAGCGGGCAGACTTATTGTAATTTGCGATGCTAGTGATCGTGAGTTATTGATTTTCTGCAATCCCCCCGCCAAAAAAGCTCAACAACCGTGGGCAATTTCCCCCCATTTTCTTAATTTTTAGTCCCCCCAAATAGGGGGCATCTTATAAAGGGGGGCATGTTATACACAGGAAAATATGGTATTACTAGGCAACATTGCTGCTGACAACGGTGTTTTTGCAAATGGTGGTTGGAGAGCGAACTGAGCCATAGAGGTCTGCCAAGTAAGCAAGGGGTGAGGTGTGCCAGCTTCCTATTGACCAGGATTTCCTACGTGGCCTAGACAATGCACCCAGCACTCCTTACCCCCATCCCAGATTAAAGATGTGGCAGTTTTGGTTTGGGGGGGGGATACACTTCTTTTACTGAATGTATACAGTTTGAAACTGGTTTGTTATTGCAATGGTTTTATCTGTTTTTATAACTGTTGGTGGTATTAAACTAAATCAGGACTGTCCAATGCATGACCCATGCAGCCTTCAATGACTTTTTTGGCAGTCCTTAGCAACATTTGACGCCTCCCAACAGCCTTCATAAGGGACACGGGTGGCGCTGTGGGTTAAACCACAGAGCCTAGGACTTGCCAATCAGAAGGTCAGCGGTTCGAATGACCGTGCCGGGGTGAGCTCCCGTTGCTCAGTCCCTGCTCCTGCCAACCTAGCAGTTCAAAAGCACGTCAAAGTGCAAGTAGATAAATAGGTGCTGCTCCGGCAGGAAGGTAAACGGCGTTTCCGTGCGCTGCTCTGGTTTGCCAGAAGTGGCTTAGTCATGCTGGCCACATGACCTGGAAGCTGTATGCTGGCTCCCTCAGCCAATAAAGCGAGATGAGCACCACAACCCCAGAGTCGGTCATGACTGGACCTAATGGTCAGGGGTCCCTTTACCTTTAACAGCCTTCATGCTGCTTTCCCAAAGCCAGGTAAGCGAGGTGCTGGGCTTTGAGAAGGAGGAGTGTGGGCTCTGACAGGGTCCTAGAGTTCTCCCACCTCCTTCCCAAAGCCTAGTTAGCACTTTCCCAGCTTTGGGAAGGAGGTGGGAGGGCTCTAGTACCCTGCCAGAGCCCACACGCCTCCTTCCCAAAGTCTGGTGCCTTGTTTACCTAGCACTAAGGCAATTGCTCCATTTCTGCTTGACCCCCCTGCACACTGTTCTAGGGTTTCTCCTGACCCTCAGAGCAAATTTAAGAGTGCAGGGAGAACATAGCGGGAAGGAGGGAGAAGCCTCGTTGTGCTAGAAGGACTTGTTGTACTGGCTCATGCAAGGACAACTATTTCGTTGACTCTGGCCCTCAGTGTGCAGTCATACGTTAGTAGATTTCATACCAAAATGCAATTGCACTTGCTCTAACACTGGATGGCATCAAGTACTGATACATGCTGCGTAAACACCACACATTTAAAGCAAGTGCCTTCCCCCAAAGAATCATGGGAACTGTGGTTTTCCCCTCGAAGAGCTTCAATTCCCAGCACCCTTAACAAACTACAGTTCCCAGGATTCTTTGGGGATGTCATTTGCTTTAAATGTACATTAAATTTATGGTGTGTAATGCAACTTCAGTGCATACAAAAAGGCCAGATTCAGGACCTACTAGGCTTATTCTAACACCATCATCAGCGGTGCTGGCACATATTCATGCCTCACAGAGAGCCAGACCAAGAAATTTCCTCTGTTATATTCTCAAGTCTGCACCCCATGCAGGTCATTATGAAACACCTTTTTGTGAAGTTGACAGGCATACCTTAATAATATCGAGTTGTTCCCAACATAATAAATACAATTTTTTTAAACAGAATTTAATAACATCTTACAAGTGTAATATGAGGGGATGAAGACATGGGAGCTGTGAAGACTTGGAGGCAAATTGTCTCAAATCCTTTGCTTCTCAACCTTGCAGGAAAACATGGCCCATATTTCTGTAACCCGTTGCTGGTTATGCAAGGGAACAAGACCCTCAAGTCCAGCTCTTTCCAGTGTTCCTCTTCTAACCTGACACCCAGTGGTGTTTGAGTTCCTACATCATAGGAGGTTTCTTTTTTGAGGAACCAGGTCTTACTGTCTCCACCAGCAAGCTGAATATATAGTTAATTGGGTAGCTGATGGGTCTCCAACTCTTGGCGAATGAGGAACTTCACCTGCATATGAGGACAGGTTCTGGTGGATTGAGCGGACAAAACCAACAGTGGGTCCAACAGCAAGAAGATGGTTTCTGCACGTGCTTTAGAGGGAAGTGAGGAGCAGATTGGGCTCAACAACCTGGGAAGGCTGCCTATTTAGGAGAAGGAAAACTCTGATCCTAAACTTCTGCTGCCTTGCATGATATTTCAGGGAGAATAAAATGCTAAGGAGTATACCCTACACAAAGCCAGAGTGAAGTCCCTAAGATGGTTGGATGGTGCCTTGTGTGCCTCCTTCCAACAACTCCTACAGCCAAGCTGGTGCCAAATCTATTGCTCTGCATTCCTTTGGATCACATCAGCGAGGCCAAGAGGGGGGTCTTGTCCTCTGGGCAGCCCAGGACCTCCATACACACTGGCCATGCTTGCACCCCAAAGATGTCACTTTGGTGCTGCTCATGATTTCACCCCTGGAGGCACACTCCATTGTCTCTTGAGACAGACGGATACCAACAACATAACTTAAGTTTCTAAAGTTTTATTATGTCTGGAAGCTGATTTTTCATGTACAGTGGACCCTCCGGATACGAACTTAATTTGTCCTGGGGCTCCATACTTACCCCGAAAAGTCTGTATCCAGAGGCACCCCTTTTGCACACGCGTGTGGCGTGATAGAGAGCTTCTGCACATGTGTGTGTGGCGAAACCCAGAAGTATACACTTCAGGGTATGCCGCATTTGCAACCTGAAATTACGTTACCCGAAGGTAACGTAACCCAAGGTACCACTGTACAATTATTGCAATTTTTAGCAGATGCCCCCACTTTGTGTGTGTGTGTGATTATTTGCCCCCTGTTTTGCTTATATCAGAGGTAGGTCAGGAACCTGAGACTTGAGGGTCAAATGCCACCCCAGACCACTGTGTCTCACCCTTTTGGTCATCCCCAGGCCATATTCCCTCAACTATCTTGCTCCACACTCTCCTTGACTGTTTTTGCCTATCTGGAGTGTGTGTGTGTGTGTGTGTGTGTGTGTTGAAACTAGCCTAGTGTACAAAAGTAACATTTACATCTGTGGCTCCACCCACTTTTGCCTGTGGCTCCACCCCCATATTAAATTAATCTACCCGCTGTTAAAAGTTAACAGCAGTTGTTCATCATCATGTAGCTTTGCTTGCGATATAATTTTAACATAACTAAGCAGACGTGAAAGACAATTGGATTGTAATTGCAGCTGAATAATTCAAATAGAGGGAGGGCGGTAGGGAGGGAGGGCCAGACTGTTTTTATTCAGGCTGCCTGGTAAACTTTCTCCCAAAGCTGCAATAGCACCACCATGGCTGAATGAGTGAGAATTATCAGGGGAGGGGAACATGCTATATGGTCAACTGGCAAGTCCGGGGTTTGCACCTCTGACTTTCAATTGTTATTAGAGAATGAATAATCTTTGATTTGGGGCTAGATTTGAACAGGGAACAGCAAATAAGGAATGGGATCACCCGTTGATTAAAATGAGAATCATAAATACACAGACCGGCTGGTTCATTAACCGCCTGTAATTTGTCCTGTGCCTGCGGTCATAGGGGAGTGGTGGGGGAGCATGAGATCATGCATTTGAAACCCGTATAAGCATAGTGCACACATCACAAATAAGACTGTATGATCAGCAACACACATTTAATTCTTTCTAAGAAAGACCTGAACGGCTCCCGTAGTTTCTTTGAGGTCTCGCAACTATCTTTAATTCGTAGCCATGAACCCTAGGAACGTTTAGTCAGTTGCTCAGGCGTGATTTCTTTTTCTTTCTGATGTAACTCTGTCTTTTCTTTTCTTTTCTTTTTTGCAGTAAATGCTTCATTCCTGTCGTGAACTCCAGCCAGAAGTCCCTCAAAGCTCACGCTTAGTTTACTGCTGCTCGCCAAGGCAGGCTCTTGCTTCACACAACCAGGAATATGCCCATTAGATCCGCAATGAAGAATGATGGGACAATTCAGAGTTCCACAAGCACAGGACCTAATGTACCTGCTATAATTTAAGATGGCCCCTGGGTGGTCGTAAGCCCACAACCTTGATAGAAGGATTTTGAAGACTAAATAAATCTTCCGAAAGAAAAAGAAAGGGTAAGTATACTAAAAGTTATATTACATGCTTTATTTAATGTGCAGCACTCAAAAAAAGGGACTTCCAGGTGGCTACAAAAAGCAGATTTTATTAGAAAGATGGTATTGCACCATGCCTGCCCCTTCAAAATGGCTCGGGGGGCTGTACGATGGGCATAAACGGAGAGGTGTGGAATAAAGTAAAAAAGAAAAAGAAAACCTAAATTTTAGGATACTGAATTGTGCAAACCTTCAGAAGGTTTGGGCCAAGGATAAATACTGTAGCCCCTTCAGCAAGAAGTGCCTTCATCACCCCCTGCCCCCATTGCCAGTTTTGCAGGTCCACTAGAGGGTTTATGGGGCCTGGCTCAGGTGTGATTTGGGGAGGCCTGCTGCTGCTCCCTAGAAGAACTTGTGCATGCATGTTGAAAGTTGGGGGCCACATTCATGAATTACTGCATGCACAGAGTATAAATTCTTGTTCGCAGCTCCTCTTTGCCCTGGCATCAAGCAGAATGATAGATTGATTTCATTTTTTTCTCACATAGGGATAAGGAAATAGGGATCAGGATGTGCTCTCTCTCTCTCCAGAGTCTCTCCTTCAAATTCCAATCCTCTTCCAATATAGCTTTTTTATTGCTTCTAGGAGTTCAGTCTCACAGGTCTTCTGCTTGTGGTGGCCTTCTCCAAATACAGGAGTTTTCATTTATTTATTGAAAAGGAGAACATTTGAGAAGTGCCAGCCCAACCTACCTTGACCTGGCAAAAATTGCACAGTCCCAAGAGCAGATGACGGTATGTTGGCATAATAAATCCAGTGCCACATCAGAGATGTTTCTACCAGACTATTTCCCCACAGTTCTAGTTGTGCAGCAAAGCATGAGGACGTTTACCATGCAGATGTGCTCTTCAGTGAAATGGGATGTCTCAGAAGGAAAACAGAACCACCGATCTGGTAGACAAGGGGCACACTTGAAGCAGAACAGCAGCTTCTTGGTTGTCTTTCCTTCCCTACTACTATTTTAATTCTCTTTCAGGCCCTGAAAGATTATCATAGGGCGGGATTGTGATGCTATACTTGCCTTGAAGCACTGCTGCAATGGCAATCCTGGGATTTGGTCAGGCTTGCAGTTTAGCAACTCCTGCTGGTAATGAGAGATGAAATAAGCGTAATATAGGACTTCCTCAATAGCTTCTGGGGGCAACACAATTAGGCTAATTAGACCAGCATAAGAGCCTAACTTTACACAATACCTCAAAGGCTTTTCTCAGGTTCTCCTCTAGTTTTTCCATCCCTGTCTACATAAGTAGTCCATATAATGCCAATAGATCAGACTCCCTAATCTATAACATATGCTTTAGAGTTGGAGTATTTGCATTCTGCTCCTCATGGCCCTACAAATACTCATTTTGCAGCATTTCTGTAACTTCCACCACTGCTAACTGGGTGCTAAAAGTGGCTAAAATTCAAGTGCAACTATTTCCGTGGCACTTGGGGCTCACAGGCAGGGCTGTGTGCAGTCCACATCTTATGCAAGAGTGTGGTATTGCATGCACAATTTGCGTTCCTGGACTCTCAAATTTCATTTGAAATGAGTTTCTAGCCCTTATGGCTGCAAACATGTGCTAAATGTGTAGGCAATGCCTTGTGAGAACTTAGAAACCCAGCGGATGAATGAATAAAAAATCCAGTGGTCAGAGAGTGGGGTTTTAGTGCTTTGCATGGCTTTTTGTCCTCCTGCATGCCCAGCAAAGCAGAATTTGTGCAACTGTGCTTAATTTACGTGGTGATGACAGGATTCAGCTTTTTCAGAATAAATTTTATGGGGGGGGGGGTTCGGTCACAAAAGATGCAGGGCCTCCAGGTTTCCCTCTTGGCACTAAATGTTTGCAGGGCTCAGACTGCTGGAAGAAGATTCTGTCTGCTCTAAAGTCGAAAGATTCTTATAACTATTTAAAAGCCGCTTGGCATTACAGTGGTACCTCGGGTTAAGTACCTAATTTGTTCCGGAGGTCCGTACTTAACCTGAAACTGTTCTTAACCTGAAGCAACACTTTAGCTAATAGGGCCTCCTGCTGCTGCCACGCCGCCGGAGCACGATTTCTGTTCTTATCCTGAAGCAAAGTTCTTAACCTGAAGCACTATTTCTGGGTTAGCGGAGTCTGTAACCTGAAGTGTATGTAACCTGAAGCGTAAGTAACCCGAGGTACCACTGTATGTGTTATGTAAGTGAATGTAGCAACAACAAAGGAGATGGCAGAACATTTATTTATTTATTAGGCCTTTTCTCTCCAAAGAGTTCGGGGTGGCATATGTGGTTGCCCTACTTTATCCTCACAATGACCCTGTGAGGTTGATTAGGCCAAGAAAAATGACTGGCCCAGGGCCACTGATGGAGCAATCCAAACCACCCTTCTTCCGGGCTGGGTGGTGATGGATAAGGTGGAGATTTTCTATGCCCAGCTCTCCTGATTCAGTTGGCCTAAAGCATCTGTTGGCTCTGACCTTCGCCTTCTGCCCACTGAAGGACAGGTGGACAGGTGGGAGTCCTCTGGCAAGATCCCCACTGACGCGAACCAGCAGAAACCCTCCAAATGGATCATTCCAAGGGCAGAAAGTGGGCAGGGCTGCAGGATCTCAAGCTGTTCTCAGTACAGTCACACAACAGCATCAGCCCCCATTATCCAACCCACCCTGCCCTGTGGCCACCTTGAGTGGCAGAGCTGCAGATGAGGCAGTGGCCCCACCGTCCTGCAAAACTTTGTCAGTGGGAGGGAAGATTTAGGATTTCGCCCTTAGTGAGGTTGATATCTGAGGAGGGATTTGAACATGAGCCCCTTCAGTCAAAGTCCAAGCCCTCTAGTCACTACACCACACTAGCTCACTCATGCACAGGTCACACTGGAGAGCCAGTGTGGTGTAGTGGTTAAGAGCGGTAGACTCGTAATCTGGTGAACCGGGTTCGCGTCTTCGCTCCTCCACATGCAGCTGCTGGGTGACCTTGGGCCAGTCACACTTCTTTGAAGTCTCTCAGCCCCACTCACCTCACAGAGTGTTTGTTGTGGGGGAGGAAGAGAAAGGAGAATGTTAGCCGCTTTGAGATTCCTTCGGGTAGTGATAAAGCGAGATATCAAATCCAAACTACTCTTCTTCTTCTTCTTCTTCTTCTTCTTCTCCTTCTTCTTCTTCTTCTTCTTCTTCTTCTTCTTCCGATATGACAACACAGGTGGATATAATTAACACGTACAAGTACCAACATCAATTACATTCAAGTGGGCAAGTATAATGCAGATATTATAATCATTCTTCTTGCTCAGCTGCTGACAGCAAGCAATGGTCAGGATGAAAACTACCTTCCATGTTCAACGAGAAGTGTTGCTTTTAATTGTGCAAAATAATTTGTGTTGCTCTGCAAATGCTTCTTTCCAGATGTATCATTCAGCTTCTTCTTCTTCTTTTAAAAAAGGATCCAATCTAGAAAAAAAAAAGACCTCAGCATAATTAGGAAACAATCACTGTGTTTTTCTTGCTGTCCTATTTTTTTCTTCACTTTAAACTGCTTCATTGACTTTAATTAAACTTGCCCTAGGCTTACGAGCCTAGCAAACTGCAGAAACATTTTAAAACAAAAAAACCAAAAAAAATAACCAGGTTGGTTTTTCTTAGAAGGCCTTCTCCCTGACCCCCTCCTTTTCTTCTTTCAAATTTGCCCAACCAGCTAAACATATACGTTTTCATATCAAGGCCGTTTCAAGCCATTTCCTGGAGAATTCCTTGTGCTTCTACTACAGTCAGAAATCTAGTTGTACTCAAAACTCTGTGTTCACATATAAGCCACTGTGCAATGTCATCCATGCATTTGTGTTAATATAGCTGTATATGTAACATATCACACTGTGATCTACTACATTCCACTGTGGTATCATCCTACAAACACATTAAGAATTACAAAAACATAGCAGCCTAAATCTAAATACTTGCAGCCTGAACATTTCTGTGGAGTATGACAGTAGACATACCCTCCAACATTTCTCTGATGAAGATAGGGAAGTCCTGTTCAATAATAATAATAATAATAATATTCTGCCCATCTGATTGGGTTGCCCCAGCCACTCTAGGCGACTTCCAACATATATAAGAACATAATATAACATTAAACATTAACACACTTCCCTATAAAGGACTGCCTTAAAATGTTTTCGAAAGGTTGCAAAGTTACTTATCTCCTTGGCTGGAGGGTCACATAACCCATACCCTCCAACATTTCTCCGATGAAAATCGGGACATCCTATGGAAACGCAGGACATTCTAGGATCAAATCAGAAACTAGGATGGCTTCTGTAAATCCGAGACTGTCCCTGGAAAATAGGGACACTTGGAGGGTCTGCTTCAGACCTTCAGGTGATCTCTGAGCTGGATCCAGGCCTAGTCATGTTTAAAGGTGGTCCACTTCCTTCCCGTAGGCCTCCTCTAAGCGACTAAGTCTGGATTGAACCCATAGATCAGCTCTAAGCTTATAAAAACATAAAATAACATTAAACATTAACACACTTCCCTATACAGGGCTGCCTTCAGATGGCTTCTAAAGGTTGTATAGTTACTACTTGGCTCAGGGGGTTGCATAACTCAATACCCTCCAACATTTCTCCAGTGAAAATAGGCATGTCCTAAGGAAAAACGGGACATTCCAGGATCAAATTGGAAACCAGGATGGCTTCTGAAAATCTGGGACTGTCCCTGGAAAATAGGGACACTTGGAGGGTCTGAGTAGAATGGCATGGAGGATAAGGCGATTGGTGACTACTAGCCATAGTGGCTTCTTTCACCTCCATTGTCAGAGGCAGTAGGCTCTGGATACCAGTTGCTGCGAAGCACAAGTGAGGACCATGCTGTTGCAGCCAGGTCCTGTTTGCTGCTTTCCCATAGGCACCTGGTTGGCCACCGTGAGTTCAGGATTCTGCATTAGATGGACCTTTGGCCTGATCTTGCAGGGCCCATTTTATGTCATTATGAATGTTTGCAGCACAAAGTAGTGGTCAGAGCTCACACCAAAGGGTTGGCAGTGTAGGCAGTGTAGGGGACCTGCCAAGGCCCAGGTCCCTGAAGATGGCTTCCTGGTGACTTCCAGAGCCTCCTGGCCTTTTGGTTCCTCCTCCTTGCTTTTACTGCCATCTCTTAGGATGCCAGCAGTGGCAAGTGGAGATAGAGCAGCATCAGTTCTGTTCACTCTACGTGGGGCTACCTTTGAAGGTGACCCAGAAACTGCAATTAATCCAGAATGCGACAGCTAGACTGGTGACTGGGAGTGGCCACCGGGACCACATAACACTGGTCCTGAGAGATCTGCATTGGCTCCCAGTACGTTTCCGAGCACAATTCAAAGTGTTGGTGCTGATCTTTAAAGCCCTAAACGGCCTCAGTCCTGTATACCTGAAGGAGCGTCTCCACTCCCATCGTTCAGCCCAGACACTGAGATCAATCGCCGAGGGCCTTCTGGCGGTTCCCTCATTGAGAGAAGTGAGGTTACAGGGAACCAGACAGAGGGCCTTCTCAGTAGTGGCGCCCACCCTGTGGAACGCCCTCCCTTCAGATGTGAAGGAAATAAGCAGCTATCTTCTCTTTAAAAGACATCTGAAGGCAGCCCTGTTTAGGGAATTTTTTCAATACGTGATGCTGTATTGTTTTTAACACTTGATTGGAAGCCGCCCAGAGTGGCTGGGGAAACTCAGCCAGATGGGCGGGGTATAAATAAATTATTATTATTATTATTATTATTATTATTATTATTATTATTATTATTTTAAAACTCTCTTTAGCTTGTTTATATGTTTGTAGGCTTGTACGCTGCCTTGGCACACATGTAGAAGGCGGTTCACAAATAAATCAATAAATCATATGTATCTATAATCTATCCATTGGTTGTCCCAAGAGTAGACAACCATTTTCCAGTCTATATGCTACATGGAACGAACAGGAGACAACACTGAATTCCTTCTATGTATTTTGCTGTGAGACGGAAATTGCATCCACCTCTGGGAGAGAATTGTGACAGCTTTTAACAGCCCACACTACAACAATTAGTGATAGGAAAAACATCATATCCCAAATGATATTGCAAAGGGAATTTATGTAGACAGAAGGCAATTATCTAAATTGGATTTTGGAAAGGACACTGTGAATAATCATATGGAAAATGCCATGGGATCTTTCATAACCCTAGGTGGTCAGGATTTGTTCTTCAAAAATATTAGCTTATGACAGATTGCTCTTAAAGTATCCACTAGGTTTTCTTTTCCTTGACTTTTTCATTTTGCTCTTGAATCAAAAACTGCTGTGGAGTGCAAGTATTTGAGCTGTAATTGGATCGCCCCGTACAAGGAAAATAAAGCCACCAAAACCCAGCCCAAACTGCGGAATAACAGGATTATTTGAATAAATTATGCCAGTTGGCACCCTTTGAAGAATCACAAGGCTAGCATTTGTCCAGGTCACGTAAACCACTTCTAACTCTCCTCCTCCCTGGAGTTTGCATAGTTTTGCTAATCACAAAGTAAAAAAAGATGGAAGAAGTCAAAAGACGAAACTAATTTTGCAATCCCCTTTTGTCCATTTCAAGGCAACATTTATATTTTCTTTGCTTTTGTTTCATTACTTTGCTGATGCTATTCAGTTTTCAATGTAGATGCTGTCACTGTGAGCTAGCCATAGAGGTTCATTATCTGGAACCACAACCCCAATTTCCTGTCTTTTCTGGTTTAAATACTATGCATGTGGATTTAGAATGCCTGCACAACCAGATCTGAATTTCCCTATGAGTGTGATACAGCACATCTGATGCCATCTCTGTTTGCACCTAAGGATAAGCGAATCTGTCCAGTTTGCTTCCTCTTCGTTTCTCATTTCTCCAGTTTCAAGTCCACTCCTCCACATTTTCACATCATTTTGTGATTTCTTTTAAAGTCCTTATAAAAATACAGTAGCATTTTGGTGCAAATTTCTCTGAATAAGGCACATTTTATCTGTGCAGGCTTGCCTAATATACAAATTTTTTGCAAAGTGATTTCTCCTAATATAAATCATTCTGATATGCCTTTATACATCATTCCCACTAATTTAGCACACTTTACTTTAGCATGTGCATTTCTATACACATTGCTTGGCTGGAGAACTGGATTGCAAAATTCAGAGAAGTGCAAGTTTCAAAGGATGGCTGTGTTTTAATTCACGCCTTGCTTCAGAAAGTATGAATTAGGTAGCTTCCGTGCTTTTTTCTGGGGGTACGCAGGGGTACACATAGCCCTAAACATTTTGTGAATCTAAGTTTGGCTTCATTGAGGGGCAGTATTTCAATATGAGTAGGAAAATGAGAGTACCCCTAAACATATCTAATTTTTTAAGAAAAAAAAGCACTGGGTAGCTTCACTTTTAAAGGCAAAGTGAATCAAAATTTTCCCCCATCACTATATATACCACTGCCCATGTACTGGTGTATGGTTAAGGGTGTGCACTGACCACAAAATTTATTTCAAACCTTGACTTGGTACTTTGGAAAGCAAAGCACCTCTTTTTTCTGAAATCATTTTTATTTGATTTTACAATTAAAAAAAATCAAAAATTCAAAAACGTAACCATATATAGTGGTACCTCAGGTTACAGGTGCTTCAGGTTACAGATGCTTCAGGTTACAGATGCTTCAGGTTACAGACTCTGCTAACCTAGAAATAGTACCTTCGGTTAAGAACTTTGATTTAGGATGAGAACAGAAACTGGGCGGTGGCTTTGCAGCGGCAGCGGCAGGCCCCATTAGCTAAAGTGGTACCTCAGGTTAAGAATGGTTTCAGGTTAAGAACGGACCTCCAGAACAAATTAAGTTCTTAACCCGAGGTACCACTGTACAGAGATTCTCCGAATCTCATGACTCCCCCCCCCGCCTTTCCCCCATCTCAATCCAACATGCTTCAGAGGCTACCTAGTTACCTGGGGGTCCAAACCTGCTTCGGGTAAAACAAAGCTTCGTTTTCTTTCCCCTCCGCATTGTTGTGGGAAATCAAACGATGGCTATAACTTCCCCCACTTTTGACAGAAGTAGATGTTTTTTGTGCCAGGCTCAACTTTTTTCTTTTTTTTAAAAAAAGGACTCATCTATAACTTCTGAGTTTGGGCAGAACTGGATGAAATCTGAAGGCGTGTTAGACCCTTATGAGGGGAAGAATCTCACAATCTCAGAGGGATAGCAGCAATGTGGAGTTGAAAGGGATTCTGAGGGTCATCTGGTACAATCCCCTTCAATTCAGGAATCTCAATCAAGCATGCATGATAGATGGCCAACCATCCTCTGCTTTAGCTACCCCTCCCAGCTTGATATCTGCAAATGTGATGAGCATCCTCTCAATTCCTTCGTCCAAGTTGTTTAGAAAGATGTTGAGCAGCAACGGGCCCAAGACAGAACCCCGCAGCACCCCATCTGTCACTTTTATCCAGGATGAGGAGGAGCCATTAGTGAGCACTCTTTGGGTTCAGTCAGACAACCAGCTACAAATCCACCTAACAGTTGCCATTAGTCATCCATCCCATATTTTACCAGCGTCTCCTCAAAACATTTAGAGGATCAAAGGTTCCCTACACCTGCCTTATGGTGAGGGAACAAGGGGGATTTTGCACCAATTTTATGAATCTAGGGTTCTGTTTTAGTGAAACATATTTTCCTGCAAATTATCTAGGAAGACCTATGATGGTCTTTCCTCCTGATATTTTCCATTCCATGTTATTTACATTTCAGAACCCACTCAAGAAGCGTTTGCAGCAATGGATTGAGATCCAAGTAGCCTGTCCAGTTCCCCTTCATTAATGAGAACAAATGAAAGAATGAAGGTTATTCTTTTTCTAAGACCATCCAGCTGGGCTGAGGTCCATTTATACAGTATTCATTCCATGCCTTGGCTTCAAACAAATACAATATTTTTGTAAGGCTGGAAAATTTGCTCCACCTAAAAAATGGCTTGGCTAACATTACTATTTTTAACTTAGGTTCCTGGGATAAATATTATTCTGTAAAATTTGTTAGCAAACTGTTGAGCTCTTTTAACAACAAAAGTTTTTAGGGGGGAAAATAGAGAATCTTTATTCTTACAGTTTGTCCATTTTGATTCCCAATGCCATCTGTATAGCTCCCAGCTTTTCCCATTATTTAATGTGTTATGTGGCTGAGACCACCTTGAAACTGACTCCCTCCTTGTATTTAAATTACCTCTTTTGTATATTTAGTTTTAGCTATCCAATCCACATGGTAAAATGCTCCTCTATGCTTAATATCCTGTGGTTTTTAATCTATGTTTAAACCTCATCTTGCCCACTGATCTTACAATATGTTCAGGGACATAAACTTGAAGTCTCCTGAGTTTATTAAGCATTTAGCTATGCTGAAAAACATCTCACCTGGTTTTCACAGGGTTTTTATTTTTTTTAATGCTCTAAGGACCTGAAATTAAGAAACAAATATTTGTTAGCAAATAATAATGTGAGAAAACCTTCTTGCTCCATATATACACAAACACCAACACCACCACAATTGCTACTACTAATAATAATCTTTCAGTTTCATACATCTTTTTTAAGATACTGAGTACAAGTATTTTGTTGGCACATTACCATTGCTGGCTACCTGATCTCTGGATATTTTATGTGACCTAACTTTTTATTTGACTAGTGACAGTAATAATATCACTTAGCACTGAGATTAAACACACAAACTATATTATTATTATTAATCAGTTAGTTAATTAAATTTATGTACTGTGCTTTATCAAAAGACCCCAGGGTGGTGTACAACAATAAGAACACATTACTGAGAATCAATAATAAAAAACATAAGAAAAAGCATAGTAACAGATAGCATAACAAATAATCATAATAACATCCCCCACCTCCACAGCTTTAACAGGCCATAGATTATTTAATGGCCCAAGGCCTGGGTAAAGAGGAATGTTTTTGCCTGGTGCCTGAAGACATGTAATGATGGCGCCAGGCAAGCCTCTCTGGGGAGAGCATTCCACAAGCAGGGAGCCACCATGGAAAAAGGCCCATTCTAAAATGCTCCAGTTCAGATCTAACAGACCTTTTTCTGCAATATGGGGTCACTAATATTGATTCATGTACTTAGGCTGCAATCCTATTGTGGCGATCACAGAGGGTCCCTGGACATTTCACCATCTATTGATCCCTGTGCCACCACTTTATTTCTCGCTGCCACCACCCAGGCCCTACCTGGTACAATACTGAGTCCAGTCAGGGTTAAACTGGAACATAAACTTCTGTTTATTTATTGCAGTTTAACAAGCATGTGGTTTCATAAACTGTATCGGTCAATTACAATCATGGAGTGCCTATCCAGACCTATAACTTCCGCTACCTGCTATCACTCACTAAACCACCTCGCAGATATTTACTTGTCTTCCTAGCTCCTAACTGTTCCTGACTCAGCTTATTTCGCTACACTAACTCAACCTACCCACAGACTCTATCCCAATTCACTCCCACTCCAACCAACCTCCCAACGAACTCCTCCCTTTGCCCCTCCCAGAGCTGGTTTTATAGTCCCTCTGACTCCACCCCCCCGGGTTCTGATTGGGTAACCTGTTTAACTATTTCACCTCCAGCACTCTCATATGTTAACGTCACACCTATATCTATTATCTCAGAGTAAGCCCATTGAATTAAATGGGAATTACTTCTGAGTATGCATAGGACTGCCCTGTAACTTACTGAAGCCACCCTCTTATTTATACACACACCACTGGGAATTCAGTTGAACTCAGTGGCATGTTCTTCCCAGTAGGCATGTATGGGATTGTCCTGTGACTTATTTTAAAAGATGCTCTGCATCTAGTCCATAATCCTGTCTCCCATAGTGGCCATCTAAGATGCCTCTGAGAAGCCTGCAAGCAGGCCATCAGAGCAATAACTGTTGTACCCCAGCTGCTAGGATTCATGACAACTAGCTATATCCTCTATGAATTCATATAAACCCCCTTTAAAGCCATCTAAGTTGTGGCATCAAATTTCACAATTTGGCTATGCTCTGTGGGAAAGGAGTGTGTCATTTTATGGATCTCCTACAACTTAGCTTTCTTTTGATGATCCCAGGTCCTCATAATTTGAGAGAAGGAGAAGAACACCTCTCTGTCAACTTTCTGTATTCTACACATTGCTTTATAAATCTCTAGCATCTCATCAGAACATAAGAAAAGTCTGCTGGATCAGGCCAATGGCCCACCTAGTCCAACATCCTCTTCTCAAAGAGGCCAACTAAATAACTATGGGAGACCACTAAGTAGGATTCGAGCACAAAGACACTCTCCCTTCTCCTACAGTGGTATTCAGAAGCATCACTGCCTCCAACTGTGGAGGCTGAGCTTACCCGTCATGGCTAGCCTTCCACAGCCTTCTGCATCATGAATTTGTCGAATTTTCTTTTAACACTATCTAGGTTGGTGGCCATCACTGTATCACATACCCCCTCTAAAAAGCCCTAAATGTTGTAAGCTTTAATCATACGGTTGTTTTCCAGCCACTGCCCCTCCTATAATTTTCACCACCCATTTCATCACCTTTTTCCAGGGATGGGGATGGGTGGTCTCCTGCCACAGTTTTTAAAGAAGTCAATTAATGAATGGATGGTCATTATAATTGTACAAAATGCCACACTTTCCAGCATATAATCCATAGCATGTTGTTGTTTAGTTGTTTAGTCATGTCCGACTCTTCATGACCCCATGGACCAGAGCACGCCAGGCACTCCTGTCTTCCACTGCCTCCCGCAGTTTGGTCAAACTCATGCTGGTAGCTTCGAGAACACTGTCCAACCATCTCATCCTCTGACGTCCCCTTCTCCTTGTGCCCTCCATCTTTCCCAACATCAGGGTCTTTTCCAGAGATTCTTCTCTTTTCATGAGGTTGCCAAAGTATTTGAGCCTTAGCTTCAGGATCTGTCCTTTCAGTGAGCACACAGGGCTGATTTCCTTAAGAATGGATCGGTTGATCTTCTTGAAGTCCATGGGACTTGAGTCTCCTCCAGCACCATAATTCAAAAGCATTAATTCTTCGGCGATCAGCCTTCTTTATGGTCCAGCTCTCACTTCCATACATCACTACTGGGGAAACCATAGCTTTAACTATACGGGCCTTTGGATGCACAACCAACCAATGGCTTGGTTAATGGTAGGGAGGCAGCATTCTACCACTGTGGATGGCTGATCCAACCCCTGATTCAGGAAAGAAGTGTACTTCAGAGGTTTGCTCCAGTTGGTTCCATGCTCAGCCATTCCAGGGCATCTTAGGCATCACTTTTTAAAAATATAAAAAAGTGTAGTCTGTGTGCTGAGGAGTTCTCTTTTTGTACGTGGAGGGAACAATCAAAAGGCTTTCAATTTACAAATTAACTGCTGCCCAAAGGTTTTACAGAATTCTTCTCGTGACAGATGTACACGCTGCCTAACAATAAGAACAGGAATTAATATGTCACATAATAAAAAAACCACCTATCCAAAGCACAGACTGTGTTATCTTCATTCCCTATGCATAGAAATCCCAGCACTAATGCAAATGAGAAAAAAAAGGAAAGGAAAGAAGTCCATTAGTTGATTTGTTAATGCACATAAGTGTCAACAGGTGTGATCAAGTGTAAAGAGGAAAATGTCGCCAGTGCATTTGGGCTGTCAGAGAAGACAGACTTCCTGCAGGAGCCTTAAAAGTAAAGTTAAAATTGAAAAGTTGCTGAAACCCTCTATCAGCTGCCACCTTACAAGTATTAGATGTCTGATTTAAGGCTGGCAGTCTGCCAGCGACATTTTTAAAAGCTAGAAATGTGTGGGTACAAAAATACCTGCACTTCATTCTGGCACCTGAGCATTTAGTCCTGTATATTTCATGGAAATGTCCTCTGACCTGGTTGCCTCTTACCTGGTTCCTTTCTTCTCCAAGTTGTCACTAGTGGTGTCTAGCTAGATGCAGTACTATGTAGATGTATCCATCATGCACAAAAACTTGCTGTAGAATTATTCTTTTTTAAATCAGAATATAGGGGGACTTCAAAGTCACCATTTTTTTCTCAGTAGGCGTTAAACCTCATTTATTTCAAGGGAACAACTTCCCAGTAAAACATACCAACGCCAGCAGATTGTGTTTTATTATGTAAATGCAACATACAGAGAGAGTGAACGAAATAATGTCGACATGAGGAAAGTGCCTTAACAAACATACCCCAGTATCCTCATCCAACCAGCTTCTCCTGCTTTTTCTGCTGTTCTGGGAGGGCTATGGTCAAGGTTCCTTCCTCTGATTGTTCGGCAACAGTGATTAAGCATCCTTAGCACTGGTGCTGCCTGCTGAGTGCCATACATTGGAGTTGCCTCCATGTTTTGTGCCCTAACTTTATTCAGTATTGTTTGAATGACTTGGTTTTAAATGAAAGCTAAGAGCCTGGCTCCTTGCTAAGGTATGGTGCATATGTCCCCCTGGCAGCAACCTCTGAGATATAATTTGAGAGGCATAAATGTCGTTAGAGGATGAGGGCAGTACAACTACTGCTGTGCTGCTATTCTAGGACCCACAAAAAGCTGGAGCCAACCCTGCCAAGGGACAAAGATATAAAACTAGGGATCCCTTTAAAAATAAACGACACCCAGAGAAACTAATGTGGAGTTGGACACAGAAAGTAAATAAAAAAGTAGTGGAACTGAGAAATTAGATGACGTATAGGTCCATATGATATAATGCATTGAACTAATAATTGCAGTATATAGACAAAAATAAACAGATTGATTTAACGTGCAACTTTTTACTCCCTTTATAAACTCTAGCAATGCAAGTCTAATTCATGACTGCTCAGGAATAAGTTCTATGGATCTCAATGGGACTTACTCCCAGGTAAGTGGGATTGCAGCCTTGCTCTTGTATTTAAGAAATAAAACAATTGTCTGCTATTTGGCCTAAGTAGTGTGGATACTTAGAATGGATAGTACAGCCTCAGCCCACACTGCCTCTGCTAGTCTCCACAGAAATAGGCTATATCACAAAATCAATACCTATTTATTTTAGCACTTAACTAGGGCATGACCTAAAACAGAATTGTTTTTCTCCACTGTAATATGCTGTTTACAAAGCTGAAACATGTTTTCATATTTCATTATTCAACTGAGGCAGGAAAATGGACTGAAATTCCTAGCAGCCCTGGATACAAATTTACCTCAGAAACTAATATTTCCCGACATAGGCCTGAAACTCAAAACTGAACTATCCTGGCATGACACCATGGTAGTCACATGCTAACAAGTCATATGTCTGGTTGCCAGGTGTTGCTAAAAAAAGATTTCTGAATTCTAAAAAAAGATACATGAATTTGCAAGGGGGAATAATGGTGACTCTTCAGCAACTTCTTGGGGTATATCCACAAGGTTCTTTGTAAGTTAATTAAATTTATTCCCTGCTTTGCACAGCCAAAGGAAGTCCCAAAGAAATTTATAGAAAAGTAAAACAGAGAACTCCAATAGACAGTAGAGCATCTGAAAACAGTACAAGTATGCCATTTTATTTTGTTTGGCTATGCTTTGTGGGAAAGGAGTGTGGGAAAGCTCTCAAAGAAAAATGGCTGTGAGCTTCAGGGGAAGCAGCCTTATATAGGCTTTCCCCTCCCCTCTTCAGCAAGGGCTCATGGGACAGCTTTTTCCCATGAGCCCATCACACAGAGAAGATACTGGGCAAAACCTTGCCCAGTATTTTGCTGCAGTCTATGGGCCACAGTGCCGCTGGGCAAAAGGCATCTCATGCTTATTGGGCATGTGGGAGCAATGATGCCAGTTGAGCAGCTGTTCTTTGGGGAATGATGACACTCTGGTAAACTCATTACACATGGGACTTGAACGTCAATGGGGTTTGGGCTTGGCTCACAATAAGATGGAAATGTTTTAAACCCTTAAGTTTGCCTTTATGAATGCCTTCTGTACAAAACCTGGAACCATCACTAATCACAACCTATTTCTTGGGTACAGAGATGGGCAGGTTCCATCCTATGACCTCAGAATTCTATGAGCCCGTTCTGCCAGTGCTATGCTAGTATCACGTAGCCATGCTGACCCTGTGTCCTGCTAGAAGCAAAGCAGAAAGCAGGGGTGCCCACTTGAATAAAATATTAGGGGAGCTAAGGTAAGCCCCAATCCTCATAATCAATCACAAGATGTGGCGCATGCACACCATTTGAATGGCAATGCCCATCAACTTTGGGGGATGGCCCCCTCAAATATTTTATTGGGAGGCCCTTAGCTGCTGGCTCTTATGGTAGAAAGCATGATAACTATAGCAGAAATATATCAGACATATAAGAAACTCAGAGTGTCTCCTGTAACATAGCCTTCCATGGCCCAGTGGTTAAGACAGGTTCTGAGTCCTGATGCTATATTAGGGACTCCATATGCACGCTATTTCCTCTGTATTATGAAAGGCTGTGCAGATTCTAGACTGGTGTCTGGATGTAGTGGTGTGCTGGATGAAGGCCAATAACCTATGGTTACCAGACGTCCTCGTTTCCCGGGTAAAGTCCCCGGATCTACAAATCTGTCCCCGGATTTCATTTAATGTCCCTGGATTTATATTTTAAGTGTTGTAGATTTATTAGAAGGGAATGAATGTTGTGTGATTGGTTCAACGGCACAAGACACATCATATGGGGACTTCCGGCAAGGCAAAATGGTGGGTGTCACAGCAGCGAGCAGCTCCTGAAGCCAGCCAGAGCCAACTGCGTTACCAGGCTGGCTCCAGGCTGCTGAGACTGCTGCTACCGTCGCCACTGCCGGGTGGGAACTGGGATGCCCAGCACCTCAACGGGGGAAACCACTGACCCCCCCCACGACCCAAATTGAGCCAGGAGCAAGAGTGCCCAGCCAGCTGGCCAGCTGCCCAGGAAAACCCCAGAGCCGATGAAGGGAGAAGAAGGAGAGGAGAAGGAGAAGAAAGAGAGAGAAAGAGGAAGGAGAAAAAAGAGGGGAGCCCTGACCTTGCTGTGCCGCTGCTGAGGAGGAGAGGTAGGAGAGCACCGGGAGGGCAAGGACACATGGCCGAGCCCAGGCCCAATTTGAGCCTACTCCATGGAGGCTAGTGCTCCAAGAGAGCAGGCCAGGGTCCAGAGGAAGGCCGCACAACAGAGGAGACCACAAAAGAGAAGATATTACTTCTTTCTTTTTTAAAAATAACTTTTTAAAAAATAACTATTTTCTCTCTTTTTTAAAAAAAGTGTCCCCAGATTCTTTGAGAAAATCTGGTAACCTTACAATAAGCTGAATCCTAACAAGATGGAGGCACTGGTTCTGTAAATTACGTAGGTAAGTAGCCTGTTCTGGATAGGGTTGCACTCCCTCTAAAGAAGCAGGTACACATTTTCAGGATGATCTTAGCTGCAACTGTTCCTGGATGTGACTAGCCCAGCCACCATGATCCATACAGTGGGAACCTTAAAGATGGATTACTGCAAAGCTATTTAGTAGTAGCATTAGCAGATGTTTATTTATTATTTATTTAAGGGCTCCCAGTTCATGGAGTATGGAGATTTTCTTCAATACCAAAGTAAATTATGTTTCACATTGTGCATTGTTATGGGCTTCTTCTTATTATTTATTTTTGGCATTTATATGCCACCCAATTAAGTATGTACTCTTGAGTAGTCACAAATTAAAATCAATATTAATACAAATAAATCAACTTTAAAAAAAAAGTCCGTGAAAAAGCTTCACCAGCACAAAAATAGGGATAAAATCAGCATAAAATGATATGAATTATAACAACATATAATTCTTATTAAGTTTTTGCCACCCAGGATCTGTGACGGTTTGTGGCTGTCTTTGCGTTTCATCGCAGCAATGTAACTCTCAGATATCTGAACCCAGAATCAAGAATATGCTATATGAAAGGTGATTCTCCCTCCACCCCTTGTCATTTGCCCTGCAGACATTATAACTGCAGCAAAAATGTACAGTAAAAGTGAAGGCTTTGTGCTAGTGAGCAGATAAGTAAGTGACATGGTCTTGAAATTATGGTAAATCTGAATTGATGGCCTCATTAGTACTATCTCTTTTTGTCTTCATTGTAAAAAATATCATCCAGGAGGAACTCATTTTGCATTAATGTTGATAGAAAGCATAATTTTGTAGCGTTTTCATTATAATTTAGCTTTAATTAAAGTGTTAATTAAAGTGTTCCAGAAGGGGACATCTGCACTAAGGAGGAAAAAATGCACATTACATGAATCACTGGGCTTGCAAGGGTTTCGTGGCCCTGTAGATGCATTTCAAGATCACTGGCTTGAGGGAAAGTAACCGAGAGTTCTTTCCAAAGGCTCACCAAATGAGATCACTTTCAGGATGAAACAGGAAGACTCAAAGCTATGCAAAATTCCAATGATAAACAAAATGAAAGGGTAATAATAGCCGGTGTGGTATAGTGGTTAGAGCATTGGACTAGCACCGGGAAGACTCAGTTTCAAGTCCCTGCTCAGCCATGAAGCTCATGGGGTCAGCACTAGGCTGTAGGTGGTTTGAAGTGCACCAGGAGTTGAGAACAGGAAGCCATGGGGCCAGCCCATGGTTAAGACCGAAGAGTAAGGCCTCAACTCCACTATACATTTAAAGCAGTATCATACCACTCTAAACAGTCATGGTTTCCCCAAGAGAATCCTGGGAACTGTAGGGCCCTGAAAGTTGTTTAAATGCCCCTAATCCCCTCACAGACCTACAATGCTCAGAGTGTTTTACCCATCAACCCCTCTTCCCAGGGAATTAATATGCAAAGAATGGTGTGAAGGTGCAAGAGAGTACCATGCCTGCTCCAGGTGGTGAACTGTAAGAATTATTCTGCAAACCTTTTGAGGGCAGTTATGGGACGTCCCTAAACTTGTGGTCTGTGCAGGGAGCCAGCTACATGATTGCCTTGGAAGGATTGGTGCCGAAATTTATTATTGAAAAAGATGAATAATGCAAGAAAGCATTAGTCCAGAGAATCCAGACAATCAGTGTACCTGAAAGCAGCATACCAGAAGCTTGGAATGTGGGTTGACAGGATACTTCTGAAAAGTAGCTTTGAGAAGATGTGGTCCCTATCTATTATTCATAGGAACCTGCCTTATACTTAGTCAGAACTTCGTTCCATCTAGTGAAGTGCCAAAAAATTATCACCGGGCTTTCCCCAACCATTCTCCATTAGGTAATGATAAAAGAAACTGCATTCAAAACTCAGCAAAAGGGGGATGGATTTCTGTGAATTTCTCATGGATGGGATGTGGGCTTTTTGGTGGCACTCACTTTTAAGGAGGTGGAAGGATATTTGAGAACGTGCTTCCATTCATTTGTTGAATGATGTTCAGTGGTGAAGGTTCTGCCCCAAATTCATCTCCAGGAAGGAGTCCCCTCCATCTGAAATCCTGGAGAATTGTTGGCAGCCAGTGTAATCAGTACTAAACTAGATGGACCACTGGGTGTGACTTGGTGTAAGGTAGCTTTCCAGGTTCTTGTGCTCACAACAAGAGTGATCAGTGTGATGCCCTCCATGTATTCTTATACTACAACTTCCATCATCCTGGAGCCCTGACCAAGCTGGCTGGGGCTCACCCTGACAACATCTGGAGGACATTGCGTTGGCCACAACTGAATTATAGAAAAATCCAGCCATGGGTGACATGAAGTCTCAAGGAATGGTGGGTTGGGAAGGGTGCAGACCAGCAAGAGTTCCCGGTAAAGTGAAGAGGGCACTCTCTCACACACATCCCTCAGCCCCCTCAGAAGTGATTTAAGTGCAAACTCTGCTAAATGAAAAATAGTTTTAGATTTGTTTAACAGGAGCGATGTGCTGCTTAATCACCGAAAACCTCTACATGGTTTGCATAAAACAATTATCACTCAGAGGAGGAGAACCTCTGGCCTGTGGTGCTTCATCATACCCAACAGGCCTCCCTGTTTCACCCATGAAGCTGAGCCGGGCCTACCTAACTTACACTTGACATCATATATGACATCAAAGATGAGACAAGTAAAGACCTGGCTCAGCTAAAAGGGGCTTGCAGGCGCTGCCTGCTTCTGAAAGGTCCTGTGGAAAGGTCCTCTGCAACGCCCAAGACCACAAACCATGGCTGGAATACTGGAAAGTAGTGGAAACATATTATTAAACATGTGTCAGGAACAAGGCCAAGGTGGACTTCTGCTTAGACAAAGACATATTTAAACCCAAGCCAGGTCAGCAGGAGGGTCCTCCAGGTCAGGAGCTTGGCTCTACCATGCTAGGGGCTTGAAGAATAAGGCTGTCTCATCTTTACTTCACTGTGTGATTTCAGTTAGCTCACTACCAGCTGTGCCCATCGACAGATATCATGAGGCTCCCAGTTCTGAACCCGATCAAGACCAAACACTGTGTTGACGTAGACCAAGACTATGCATGTTGAACCTATAAAGCCCATGTAAGTTCACATGATTCCAATGAAACTCTCTGTTTAAGTAAATTTAGGATTGCGGCTTGTAGCTTTTTTTTTTTTTTTTTTTTTTTTTTTGTAGTGTTGCTCGTTCTGCTGATGTCAAGTCCAAACAGCGGCTTACTGTTAAAAGCATATACTTTCCTCTGATGTAATTCCTGGAATGTTCTGTGGTCTTATGGAAGGGCTTAACTTTGCAATGGGCTTGGTCCATAGCCTATACAATAATTATAGCAGCTGAATCCATCACATAAACATTAGTGATTGAAGAGATTTGCGGAAATTACTCAACGCCTGTAACATATTTAATAAACTTTCTGTTAAAACTGTTTGAATTTAAACTGGTATAAACAAAGGCGCTGTAAGGAGATGTGCATATTTGCTTCACTCTCTCTTTTTAACAAAATGCATCAAGAGGCTTAATTGACTCTAGACAATTTATATACACGGCTATCACTTTCTACCCTTGCTGGGAATTTGGGGGATTTGCTCATGCCCCTAGGAGAGAAATTGATTATTTCGGATATTTTCACATGTTGATGTAATGTTCTGTTGCTGGCAATAAGGACAGCTAATTTTGATGCTTTTACATCCAATCATGGTCAGCTCTAGCCATGGGCATAATACCATCGTCACAGACATGCCCCATCTTTTAACTGGGGAAGGGCTGTAACTCAATCTCTGTAGCTCAATCTCAATTCCTAGGTTCAATCTTTGTCATTTTTGGCAAGGTTGGGAAAGACACCATGTTGATTTGAGACACCGTCCCAATTTGAATGGGATATCCTGGCTTCTGATTGGACCCTAAGGTAAAGGTAAAGGGACCCCTGACCATTAGGTCCAGTCGTGACCAACTCTGGGGTTGCGGCGCTCATCTCGCTTTATTGGCCAAGGGAGCCGGCGTACAGCTTCCGGGTCATGTGGCCAGCATGACTAAACCGCTTCTGGCGAACCAGAGCAGCTCACGGAAACACCGTTTACCTTCCCGCTGGAGCGGTACCTATTCATCTACTTGAACTTTGATGTGCTTTCAAACTGCTAAGTTGGCAGGAGCTGGGACCGAGCAACGGGAGCTCACCCCATCGCGGGGATTCGAACTGCCAACCTTCTGATCGGCAAGCCCTAGGCTCTGTGGTTTAACCCACAGTGCCACCCGCATCCTTGATTGGATCCTAGAATGTCCCCAATTTTTTTTGGGTCCAGCACTGTGGTGCGAGTCAGCTGGCTCGTGCCAGAGCACTGGACTGAAAGACTATAGGTTTGGGGTCAATTGGCTTGGGGCCAAAAAATGAGAGTGTCTCAGTTTGGATCAGTGGGATGTTGGAGGGTATGAGATACTCTGCAGGGGGTTGCACTCTCCAAGGGGCCTTTGCAGTGCAAACACTGCTCATCTTACCTATCACAATAGTTCACTAGTACATTATGCATATAGGGTCTTTTTTTATCATTCAACCTCTCTCCTGGCTTTCCTCCTAAAACAAGAGATCCAAAAGCCCACAAAGCATCAGAAAGCTGCTACCATCTTGGATGAGCTTCCTTTAGTAAGCTGTCACCATCTTCTACAAAGAAGTGCAATATCCATTATAGCTGCTGGATTTAAGATATGTAGCATTTGTACTGTTTAAAACTGCTGCTGATGGATTGATAGTTTCATTATGTCATGACCCATGTAGGGAGGACTTTCCCTAATAAGGGGCATGCAAAGTTTGAAACAGTGAAAGTAAAACAAAAGATGGCCACGGGCATTTATTGACTTTCTCAGCAAATATGAAAAAGTAGCATTTGTTTTTGTAAATAAATTCTTCTTAGAGACTAATATTTTCATTAACTGTTGAGTGCATTTGGTTCGTAAGGGAACGACTCGATCGATCTACATAATGAGCCACTCAACCAAAAGATAATAAAAATGATAAAAGACGTTTTCTATTGAAACTACAATCCAGCTGGATTTCGATGCATTGCTTTTGAAATACGAAGTAGATTAATATACACTTGAATGTAACAGAATGCAGGTTAGTGGAGAAGCCCATCTGGCCTTTCGCAATAAGCTTTAAAAAGTATTAAAAATGGCAAGACACACATACACACAAACAAAACAGCAATGTTCAAAGTGCACCAAGGCGCATATCTTGGTGAGGAATAAAAACCTAATCCTCTTTGAAATGGCCTTTATATCAATGTTCTAATTAATTCAATAGCCAAGGGAAGGAACTCAGCAAAGGGACTCCTGGTCAGATTGAGAAATGCCCCAAGCTCTGCATCTTGCATCCTGGTGTCCATGTCACCAGCTATTCTGACCCCAAGTAAGTTGCCATATGCATTCCCCATCAGGACCGGCCCACCCATGAGGCAAAGTGAGGTGATTGCCTCAGACAGCAGTATCCACACGGGCAGCAGATCCAGCCTCCAAGGAATGTACCACTCACTGCTGCTGCTGCAACAGCTGTTGGGTGCTCCTTGGAGACTGGACCTCCTACCTCCTCGGCAGTCCCCCACAAATGCTGCCTCTGCAGCAGCTTCTTGGCAAATAGGAGGCATTGCTAGTCTCCTCCCACCCTTCATCCCTATGGAGATATTTATCCCACCCCCCTTGTCCCTTATGTAGATCTTCACTCACCCCTTCTTACCCGGTGTGGGAGGTGCCATTTTGTGGTTTGCCTCAGGTGTCAAAATATATTGGGCCGGCCCTGGTGTTCCCCATTTATAAACTTTTGGGTCTGTTTACCAGGGCAGCAAACACACTACAGAGGTACCTCGGGTTACAGACGCTTCAGGTTACAGACTCCGCTAACCCAGAAATAGTACCTCGGGTTAAGTACTTTGCTTCAGGATGAGAACAGAAATCACATGGCGGCAGCGGGAGGCCCCATTAGCTAAAGTGGTACCTCAAGTTAAGAACAGTTTCAGGTTAAGAACGGACCTCCAGAATGAATTAAGTTCTTAACCCGAGGTACCACTGTACTAGCCATATCATTAGAAATGATCTAAAAAGAGTCACATTCTCTCAGCTGAGGATTTCAGGGTGGCTGGGAACAGTATTTTTCAGCCATCAAATGCCTGGGTGAACAGGAATGTTTTTAAATTCCTCCTGAAAGTCAAGAATGAAGGAGATGGATGCCAGGGATGGCAGTGAGTACCACTGTGAAGGCCCTGTCAGGAGCTGATGCCAACCAGGCTGCCGTCTGAGTACCTCCACCAAGTTCTCACTGGCTGATCATAGTACGTGAGATGGTTGATATGGGGGGAGGCACTCTATTAATTTTTCGGATGTGGGTCCCATTTGGGAAGCAGCCTTGTATGCTAGTACTAACACTTTGAATTGGGGCTGGTAGGTCAATGAAAGCCCGTGCCCTGCTTTTAAGACCAGTGACACATGATCTCATTGGGCTTCCCCACTTATAGTCTACAATAATCCCCCTTTGCATCCTGAAATTATCATCCACTCATAAAGCCTTTAGCAGTATAGTGGTACCTCGGGTTACATACGCTTCAGGTTACAGCCTCCGCTAACCCAGAAATAGTATCTCGGGTTAAGTACTTTGCTTCAGGATGAGAACAGAAATTGTGCTCCAGCGGCACGGCAGCAGTAGGCCCCATTAGCTAAAGTGGTGCTTCAGGTTAAGAACAGTTTCAGGTTAAGAACAGACCTCCGGAACGAATTAAGTACTTAACCCGAGGTACCACTGTATCGGTCTACTATGTTCTGATCACCTGGCCTCCACATGTATTGTAGCATCTGCAGGCTCTATGAGGTGTAGAGTGGTCAGTTATGCATTGCCAAAAAAGAGGATCTGCACCACCAAAACAGAGGACACCAATTTGCATTTCACTTGCATGTGGTATGTCAAGATGCAAATTTAAAATTTTATTATAATTATAATTTAAATAAAAATACAATGCATCTCACCATGGTGGGGAAGATGCCTGGTGATTTGTGTGGCTGTTGAATCTGCAGAACAGGTATCGCTGGAGTTGTTGGGCAACTTCATGCTCCTGCTCTCACTTTTTATAGTTCCTTGTCTTCGATTAGAAAATTCTCAAACAGAGGACACTTTCAAACAGAGGACTCTCCTCTGACAGTCCTTCAAAACATAGGACTGGCCTTTGTGAAGCATGACACGTGGCCCATCCTATTCAGCGGATGTTGCCAAGCCATCTTTAAAGACAGCCCCAGTCTTATGGGAGTGACGGGAATATTCAAAGTATTCTGTGACTACTTGTCTCACATAATGACATGCGAAAAGCAGCAGAGGAATCTCACCTTAGAAGTGAGACTTAAAAGGTGTGCAGGGGTCACTGTTTTCTTTTGCAAGTCTGACAGCTGAAATTCTTCATTTATTAAATACACAATGCTAAGGTTTTGAGAAGTTGGGACTACAAAGAACCAGGTAAAATGACAAGGCACTGAATGGGTGGTTGGAGCTGGCATTCTTTCAGCCCAACAGAAGAAGAGTTTCCCCAGATTTAACCGAATCTCTGTTCTGCTGAGCCACCTGCATTATGAATATTCATAAACAAGAATTCTTGCAGTATGGACCAATTCAAGCATTCTAGAACAGGACCTCTTGAATGGGTAACTGTTCCGTGCCTGTGCAATAGATACCCTTTCTTCTCCCAAACAAAATGGTTCCAGGTGTGGTGCTTCCACCCAACTCTGAATTTCATAGGAAGAGACATACCATTTTCAAATTGCCTGGTTCTCCCTTGTCGTTTATTTGCCTGATTCTAAAAGCCAGGGTCTGCTGCAAAAGGCCAATGGGTTTGGATATCCATTTGGAAGTCTGTTGTTTGTGCACCTTGCTCTGACCCTTCACACTGGAAATCTTGACCTTTTGGGAATTATAGGGACAGGACTACCTAAATTGTATAGAAATTTATTTATGTATGCTACTACAACAGCAGGTTTTGAATTATGGTGCTGGAGGAGACTCTTGAGAGTCCCATGGACTGCAAGAAGATCAAACCTATCCATTCTTAAGGAAATCAGCCCTGAGTGCTCACTGGAAGGACAGATCCTGAAGCTGAGACTCCAATACTTTGGCCACCTCATGAGAAGAGAAGACTCCCTGGAAAAGACCCTGATGTTGGGAAAGATGGAGGGCACAAGGAGAAGGGGACGACAGAGGACGAGATGGTTGGACAGTGTTCTCGAAGCTACCAGAGTGAGTTTGATCAAACTGCGGGAGGCAGTGGAAGACAGGAGTGCCTGGCGTGCTCTGGTCCATGGGGTCACGAAGAGTCAGACACAACTAAACGACTAAACAACAACAACAACAACACCAGAGCAAGAATGCTACTTGTCCAAAAGTGAAAAGAAGCAGAAGTCTTCAAAGGAAGACTGGATACAAAAACTTATGGAATATGCAGAAATGGTGAAACTTACCAGAAGAATAAGAAATAAGGATAACAAACTTTTTATAGAAGAGTGGAAATGGTTTATTGGATATTTACAGATAAATTGCAAACAGATAAAAACATTGGCAGGATTATTATAATAACCTGCATTTTCATAAGAGTATATATTTAAAGTAGATAATTAAATGAGCAAATTAAATGAATTTGGATATGCAAAAGATATTAAAAAACAAATTCAAGGAACCGCAGAAAGAGGGGGAGGAAGTCAAACTTTGGAATGTTAAATTGATTGTAAAACTAATGAAATGTATAAACTTGAAAAGTATAAATAAATAAAAAGAAATCTTGAACCGGGCCCACTTTGCTCCCTTGTATGCCCCAGTTTCAAGCAATTTCCCCACTCAACAAGATTTCACTGCCCCCTAGGAGGGATTGTCCATAAGTGAAGATCTCTATGAATATTAACGTTGAGGGTGTGGGTACCATAGCTGAGGCTGCTTCAGGATGTTAGCATTCAAAATCAGCCTCTTCTCCAAGAGAATGAGTTTCCAAGAGAGCAGTGGAAAAGTCTGACAAGTACATTTTGCTGCCGCTGGAAGAATTTATTTCTGCAGAAACCTATAACTCCTGGGTTAATATAGTGAACTTTGATGGGACTAGAGGGAAATATGGGGCTTCACGGGAAAGTTAGAGCAAAGTTAGATGCTTTTCCGGAGCACAGATTTATGGACGTGATTGAAACTGATGAGATCAAAGCCTGTGGTGATGCTTTACGCTGCCTCCTGATCAAATGCTAAATTGAGCCACGCAACAGTTGTCACTGATACAGGTATGGGCCAGTTCACACGAGATGTCAAAACTGTCACTTAAGGTTTATGCTGCAGGCAGCTGCAGCAGCAGCAGCAAAACTCTGCATGCCTCTGCTGCCAGATTCACAAGCCTCCTTACCACGCAGAAAACCAAATCTGCCCATACCAGTTTTTTTCCTTCTCTCATTTCTCCCCACCCCACAAGTCCATGCAATGCAGACTGCTCAAAAAGAAGGCATGCACTTAATTAAATGCTTAATTGTTTCAGAGATACAAAGGTACAGTCATACCGTGGATCCCAAATGCCTTGCGAGTCAAACATTTTGGCTCCCAAATGCTGCAACCCCAGAAGTGAGTGTTCTGGTTTGCGAATGTTCTTTGGAACTCGAACGTCCAACGCGGGTTCCATGGCTTCTAATTGGCTGCAGGAGCTTCCTGAAGCCAATCGGAAGCTGCACCTTGGTTTCCAAATGTTTTGGAAGTCAAAAGGACTTCCGGAACAGATTCAGTTTGACTTCCAAGGTACGACTGTATTCTTATTACCCCTCCTATGAATGTTGTCATCAGTTTCTCTGCCAATGGTAAGTTTTGTGGGCTTTGTGGCTCTTCAGGAAGGAGTTGCTAAAACCTTTCTCCAGAACTGCTCCACAAAGATAGAATGGTGGACTTCCAATGCATTTCTGCATCTTGCTCTTGACATTGCTCACCCAATGATGGTGGGCAAAGGCCTGTTCACTTACGGTCTACCTAGGATGTGGGACTCCCGATGCAATGCTGGATTCTCCACTTACGGAAGAGCAAATGGGCAGGCGGGCAGAACAAAGTCATCCCTGGATAAAGCGTGGTTGGCTTTCTTCAGAGGGTTTTATCAGAGAATAAGTAATGACAAAAAGGCAAGTCCCTGCCCTGGGGGGATTTTATCTTTTCTTTCATTAGCAATTGCCAGTTATATTTGTGCGTATAAGACAAGTGGTCTTGCTCCTGCATTGATCTTAGTCTGAGGCCTTTGATGCATTATCTCTTTGCCATGACCGTTTTTGTTGTTCATAATTCTTTAATGCTTTCTTGTAATTGTTGGGAGTGATTATGATGATTAGTTGGCGTTTTGTTGATATTACCTTGCAATATTTGTGTGCAATGGATTATTGAATTTTATGCGGGAATGGATCTAAAGTGTTTATTTTTTTATTTACTTAAGACAATTGTATACCTCTTAAGTATTTGCACTTCTAAGCAAATCATAAAACTGAACACTACCTTAAGATGCCTGCTGGGACAAGAAAGTCTGAGTCATGAAGCCTGAAAGTTCAGCAGGGAGTGTGTCTCTCTAATCTCAACTGGGGGGGAGTTTCATGGCAATGGATCTTGGCACATGTTTTAATGTGCATGCTTATTTGGGCATCAGGCTTGTTGGGCTCATTGTTGCTTGTTGAGATCGAGAAGGTCACACAGGAAACACACAAAACTTGCTTGTAGCTGCCTGTTGCAGGGATCACTGATGATGGGCCATTCTGTTGTTTAGGAAGGCTTGTTCACCATTGTTGACTTTCTCATGGAGAAACTCCTGCTCAAGTACTGAGATACTCCTAAAAACACAAACCCACTAAACTAGAGAGAAATTGGAAAGTTTATAGGGAGCTGATCAAATGGTATTCATTATCTGATTCAGGGAATGAGGGCGATGAACCTTCTTATGCTCACCTCTGTTGTGACAATGCTCCACATCCAACCAATGACTCCAGCACCACAGTCAGAAAGCCAACCACCACAATGTAGACCTAACACTCAACAATGATATATTCTATGGTCACCACCACGGTGATTTTTCAGCCAGAACTCAGTTCTGGCACCTCCCAGGTGGGCACCATTGCCATTATAAGAGAACAAGGGAGGTGTTCGTGGTGAGTTCCAGCACCTCTTTTTCTAGAAAAATAGCACTAATCACCACCATCTTGGATGTAGCTGAACATTGTCAATCTAGAAGCTAAAGGTGCTTAGTTACTTTTATGAGGATGGTTATAATATTACAGTCTTACAGAGACTTGATAAATGGCCATCTGTAGACATTTCAGGGATCTGATCTAGCAAGATTCAAACCAAAAACCAGGAGAATTCAATTCATCCATTGATTGTTTTATTTTCCATAGATGTTTGTACCAAATCTCAAAATAATGCACTTCCTTAATATGTTTACTCATCCTTCTGCTGTGGAAGGGACACACATGGAAGAGTCCTTGTGAAACTGTACAGTTGTGATTTTCCCTTCTTGCCCCCACCCCACCCCCAGTTAAACAGCTCTGTCAAATCAGCTGATGCATCAATAAAAGCCTACAGTTTCACTTCACCGATAAACCAGACTGCAACATCGCTTGCCAGAAACCCAGTCTTATGAACAATCCAAACAAAGGAATCCTTTCAGATTCACAGAATCCTTCAGTATTCACCTTCTGCCACCTTTGATACCACAGATCTTTTCTATAACATCATATTCTTAAATGGAACTTTTGTACCAAGGCCCATATCCCAGAAATGCACACAAAAGCTATACAGGCTACAGAGCCTTCATGATAATCAAAATGGATATTTAAGATTTCTGCTTTATATGTTCATCCTTGACATGGGCTGAATGGAAATCTACTTTGCAGAGAACCCTGTTTTCTAATATGTTTTACCTTTGCCCACATATTGTCAGCTTCGTACATCTCAAGTTGAAACAGAAAAACCAAGATGTCATTATACTAGGAAAAATAAAGTAGCTTGCTCTGCTGAGAGGACAAATTCCTTTCCAGATTAAGTCTCCTGGCCCTCCTTTACTTAAACGCGCAGCTCTCTCCAATTTATACTACACTTCTGAAAGTTGTTAGAAGCTGATCCAGATATGACTCTGAAGCCACCATCTGTGCAGACTCTGAGAAGTCTAGTTCATTACTAGTTCTAAAAAAGAAAGGAGATCCCTTGGCCAGCCCAGAATAATCTGAGGAATCAGGGGCTAAGGCAGGACTACGGAATTTGTGCCCCTCATTGTTCTCCAGTTCCAACTCCCATCAGCTCCAGCCAGCATGACCATTGGTCATTGAAGATGGGAGGTGTAGTATAATGGAGAAAGTTTATTTGTACAGGTGTCTGGTGCTGGCTCTGCCTCCATAGGGAAAGCAGGGAAGCAGAGGAGCTACACCTGTGAAATATTTGGGCCAACAGTTCAAAATGAATCTTCATTGTGGCAACTGCCCTGGTGAAAGGAAACTCCTATGGTTCTTCCTCTTTCCTTGTAATAATGGAAACATGAAGAACCAATCCAAAAAAAAGAGTTGTGGATTCTGAGTTTATTCAGTTACTCTCAATCCTTTTTATTGCTGGGTTGAAATTTGGACCAGGAAGTCTGCAACTGGGAATCTCTTGGGGATTTACTCTTGAGAACATAAGACAAACCTACTGGATCAGGCCAATGGCCCATCTAACCCACTATCCTGTTCTCACAGTGTTTGCCCAGACTCCTGTGGGATCTCTACAAGATTTCTCTGCCATCTCCTCTTCTTTGTTTCCTCTGCCCCTCCAACATGTCCAGGCTTTGGATTTTAGAGAGAGCCTGGAAGGCAGTGGGCAGCCTTTGCCTCTATGAAGCAGGACCTTCAAAGGAGTTTCCACTATATCCAGAGATAAGTGGTACATGGCTTATTTTTTATGCAGGTAGCATCTTCTTCTCTCATCTGCTTTTTTCCCATCTAGAGATTTTCCACAATACAGCCTTCACTAATCTGGTACTCCCCAGATGTTTTGAACTACAACTCCCATCAGGTAGCTCGATCACATCATGCTGGGGTTGATAGGAGTTGTAGACCAAAAAATCTGGTAGGCATCAGGGCGGCCATAGGTAGTCTTTCCCTACAAGCCTCTGTGTGCAGGTTCTTCCTTTCTCCTCTCAGGAAACAGGACATTACTTGCTACGACGTTTCCCATAAGTTAGGTGGGTGGGGTTGCCTCCTGTGGCTGTTGCAAGGAGATGAATCAGGGATGTGATGTTTAGAAGGGGTGTTGGGGGGCACAACCAGTTTTTCCAGAGGTGGAGTATCTCTTATCCTGCCTCAAAGTATCACAGAGCCTTTGAGCTGTGAAGATGAAATAGACAATATGTGCATAAGTGTGTTCTAGTGTTCTGGGATAATGCCAACTTACATGTTTCCAGGGATTGTACGTGGATTCAAAAACCTTCCCATATACAGATAGCACCTGAACATTGAGCACAGCACAAAACTCCTTGGACAAACACTGTGCCTTCCTCTGATTCTTCTATCATCTCTGATGGTTGGGGCAGAGAGATGAAGGGGAGAGAACAGAGGTGAGCAGTTCCTATGAGGGGGCACAAGGTGAAGAAAGGCAAAATTAGAGAAGGGGGGGGGGAATCGAGGTGGTATTCCAGTAATTTGCTTCATGTCGAAGATGTAAGAAATTACCTAAATCGTGATTCTTTTAATTGTACTAGAAGCAATCACTGCATTTATAAAGAGTTCAGTTCTCTCTTAAGAAAAAGGTTTGGAACGCGTGAACGAACGAGGCTGAGACTACCCTAATTATATGTATCTATATATTTTCCGAAGGCACATGAAGCTTAAGTCGAAAACTGAATTATTGTACCTTAAGTCAACAATCTCCAGCCTACAACGCTGAAAACCAAACCTGGAGCCAGTCCTGGCATCCGCCGTAACTACTTGAATTATAGATCTGGAGTGAGCTCTTATATATATGGGGAGCCAAAGTATGCTAGTGGCGAAGGAGAATTCTGTTTATTGAGATATACACTAGCAACCTAAGGAAGCAGTATTGCAGTGGAAATGAGTCTAAATTACTTGTAGAGAAGCCTGACATATTTCCAAGTAATAAAAATGTTACACCCTTGCACTCTAAATAAAATCTTAGTTGCTGTTGACAGTTGGTATGAAATCCCAGTCAGAAATACCAAGCTGCGAAAATAAGGCCTAACTTTTGTTGTTGTTGTTATTATTATTGTTGATACATCTGGCATCCAATCATGAAAGACAATGTCCGTGTCACTCGGATGGCCCCCGGGCATTCACTATATCTACATCGAGGTTAAACATCTATGTGAAGATGTGACAGCACACCTTATAAAAGATATTATTGAGTAATATAGACTTTCTGTAATAACCAAAGAGTAAAGAATATAGCTTTTTAAAGGTCTCCCCATGGCTGATCTCATGACTCAAAGATGAGACACTGTGCTGCAAGCTAAGTAATAAAATCTGGTGGAGACTCTGGGCTAGCTTGTGACAAATCATATCAAAGTATTATTAAAGAAGGAACTTGAGACCCAAGACTATTATTGATTCTTGACAGAATTTCTTATAAATAAGTGTTGCAATCTGATCCTGGGCTAGCCAAGGTCCTGGTAGAATTCCACCTATTTACAGGGCAGGTTGCAAAACAGTGCCATTATATTACTGAAAGATGAAAGGAGCGCATTTGGCTGCAGAGACAGGGAGCGCTGCCAGAGGGAGGCCAGAGACAGTCGCTGCCACAATGGCCCCAGAGGGTGAGACGGGAAAGGGGGAAAGCGATGGCATTTGTTGGCCCAAATCCCAGGAGCAAAGCATCAGGCAGGCTTTGAAGCCTTCACAGAAGTCTTCGTCAGGTATCATGGGAAAGGAATGTATTACTCAACTTGGTCTAGAAAAAAGCTTTGTGGCAAATGCGAGTTTTAGAAAACACACACACATACAGTTAAGACCTACAGGTTACAACCCACCTGCAACCCTTCCTCACACCAGTTGAACACATTATTTTGCAAAGGGGATTTGAAAATAGCTAGTTGCAGAGTGGTCTGCTGCTAAGAGACAAGTCCCCTCTTAGGAATTGGCTAAAACAAGATTGCCAGCAATTGTGTGTCCCTGCAACAACCTGTGGATCAGGCAAAATAATGGACAAGATATGCACAAACTGTCTTCTTTCTAAGCTAAAAGGCAGCATCAAAGACTATGATCAGAAAAGGAAGCACATCAAAGAGAAGGGATGCTCAACCCTCTCTTGCTATTTTCCCAGTCAAAATGTGGGAGAAGTGATTCACGGGATGAGGTGTGGGAAATAGGGATAAGTATCCTTCCCCCTATTGGGAGAAAAAACAATTAGAGGTGGGCACTTTGGAGCAGAAAAGGACAGGAGCAGAAATAACTAAGCAGCTTGTTCCTTCCCCTGCCCCACCACGATTTCTTTGCTGAAATTGCCAGCTTCCCACAGCCATTTTCAGAGTTTTTTTGTTTTCAAACTCAACTCATGCATCTTCCGTGTATGGCCTTGTGCTATTTCACAATGTGAGTGGGAGAATCAAATATCTGTGTGGGGTGATCCAAATCTCTGTCTGTGGGAAGGGCTGTAGCTCAGTGACAGAGCAGCTGTTTTGTATGGAGTTAGGACTGAGAAAGACCCCTTCTCCAAAGAGCCTGGAGGGGCATTGCCAATCCATGGAGACAATACTGAGCTGGAGAGACCAAAGGTCTGACTCGGTATAAGGTATTTTCCTTTGATCCTATGAAAGCATGCAGGGAGAAAAGTTCTAGACCAACCTGACACACTAGTTTCCTAGAAGGATCTTTGGTTCTTCAGTTTTTAAATACAGACGCATTTAAACATGTGGTCTAGCCTCAACCTGTGTACTGTTCTCCTTAGACTGTTCTATATGCTTTTCCAGAACACAATGAGTTGGATTAACAAGCCTCCAGCTTAGAGCTGATCTATGGGTTTGATCCAGATTTAGTCACTTAGAGGAGACCTACCAAAATCAACGGGAAGTAAGTGGACCTCCTTTAAACATGACTAGGCCTGGATCCAGCCCAGAGACCACCTGAAGGCCTGAAATAGACCCTCCAAGTGTCCCTATTTTCCAGGGACAGTCTCGGATTTACAGAAGCCATCCTGGTTTCTGATTTGATCCTAGAATGTCCTGCTTTTCCTTAGGATGTCCCTATTTTCATCGGAGAAATGTTGGAGGGTATGGGTTATGTGACCCTCAAGCCAAGGAGATAGGTAACTTTGCAACCTTTAGAAGACATTTGAAGGCAGCCCTGTATAGGGAACTTTTTTTAAAAAAAAGTTTAATGTTTTATTATGTTTTTATATATGTTGGAAGCCACCCAGAGTGGCTGGGGCAACCCAGTCAGATGGGCCAGGTATAAATAATAAAATTACTACTACTACTACTAGTAGTAGTAATAGTAGTACTGAATAGGGTGTCCCTATTTTCATCAGAGAAATGTTGGAAGGGTATGCTGAACAGTACATTTAGTGGTATACATTGGAGCAAGAAGAGGCATAAGAACCTGAAAACATAAGATCAGCCCTTCTGTATCAGACAAAGGCCTGTCAAGTGTAGTATCCTCTTCCTCACAGAGGGCAACCACATGACATTAGGAAGCCCACAAGCAATTGCTGTCACTGCCCAACAATTGGAATTCAGAATCACGTTGCTGCCAATTCTGGAGGTAGCCATTGATGTCACTATTCAATTTCCATTTTGTGTTCCTGAAAGGAGTAGTAAGAAAGGGTTTTTGTGCATCTTTCCTTCCTAATATGCCTTATTAACTTTAGACTGCTGTTTAAGATGGGGGGGAGGGGGGAAAGCGTGTTTCCCCCTGTGCTTATAACTGTGCTGTGAACGTGTTAGTGGAATGAATCTGTGACCCTTTAGAAAACTAAGGACACACCTCCATTAGTGTCCATATTGCTGCACTGAAGAGGCTGATACAGTCAACTGAAATGACAGGGTGATAAATATAAAACCACTATCATCAATAAGACTGGAATGTAAAAGCACTTAGTTTCAGCCTAAGTAACTCCCAGAAAGTTTGGTTTCAAGAACCAATGCATCATCCATCACGACTCTACCTTCTGTTGACAAAGTAATTGTAAGATATCTAGAATGGAGGTTCAATATGAACTGACATTTTTGAAAGGAGGAATTGTGTGCTGCACTTACTCATTAAATGTATTTTCCTTCACTAAAGATGTTTCCTTTTTTAGTTTATGTATGAATAACTTTAGTTAAAGTTCCCTTGACACACTGACTTTGCTTTGAATAGCACCTTATATTCATTAACATAAAACCTGAAAGAAAATAATTTTAATGCAGCTTTTTTAACACTTCAAAAGCCTTTAACAAATTGATCGAGCACAATTATGTATTCCAAAGGGAATTATAAAGAGATCACAGAAAGGTTGAAAAGTTCTGGTTAAAGGAGAGATAAAAATATTCCTAAGTAGAAACAGGCATGCTGTGCTGGAACTTTAATGCTTACCAAATTGTAAAAGTAATAAAATTATTTCAAAATGTCAAAGTTTGTAGCCCAAGTATGATCTGGCTGATGATAAGTAGCAAAGACAAGGTACTTGGAGGTTAGAAAGCAATTTAGGTTGAAGTTTGGCTAGCCAATGAGGGCACCATGCAGCCAAAGTTCGGCACTTCTCGTTGATTTAAGTGTTGAAGTTAAGTGTGTGTTTACATCCCTCTCGCTGAAATAGATGGGACCTAAAAGTGTTTCATTCAGGTGGATTGGGCCCTAATTGTACTACAATTTGTCACTGCAAAGCAGAGCAATTATCATTGCTTTTAAGGCTTATATCAATATGCAAGTCCAGGTATTTGCATGATATGTTAAGTGTGCTCTCTAAGCATGGATATCCTGACTTTATCAAAAGATGTAACAGAATTTTAACTAGTCTCAAAGGCTTTGTAATGTTGCGTTCCTATTGGGGCTCTGATATTTCAGTATTATAAAAGCTGTGCCACAATAGACGACAGAGAATTAAATACCAAGGAGAAACAAGCCATTTGGTGGATTGTTTACTTATCGGTACTTCTTTGCCCTTCAGTTTGGAATGGACAAATCTCAATTTTAGTTTTGCTTCAGTTCTGATTACCAGTCTTTAGCTCACCACATGTCAGTATCAGTTTATGTGTGTGAGTTTTAAAAAAAGGTCTCATGAAAATTCATCAGCATTTTAGTGACATTTCTCCTAACTCACACATTTTTGTATGCACTTTTGCCTAATTTACATTTTTTTGCTACCAATTTCCCCATATATCATGCATTCTTATGTTATTTTCACTCATGTATGCATACATTATTTTAAAGGAAACATTTTCGTATACCCTTTTTAAATATAAATAGTTTTATTGACTTTCCAATATCGTTCCAATAACAGTCTCATTGTAACAATGCCAATTTTATTCAATTAATACAATTATTAAAAACCAATTATTAATATACCAAATTATAGCTAAAGTGGCCTCCTCACAGCTAGATTTGATGGCTCCCTCTTTATTATTATTATTATTATTATTATTATTATTATTATTATTTTCTGCTTTCCAAAATCTTAATAATTTCAGTTACATTCCCTTCAAGATAATAATCCCTTATACAACAGCTACAATCTTATGGTTTCCATTCGTGTTAATATATTAAGTAATCTATGAAGTTTCAAGTGAGGTACTTAGTCTGTAATCATTATTCTTTCCTGCATGTGGCAATTCCCCCTCCCCAGTGATGCTGACCCAACCATATATGGTATTGTGTCCTTCATTTTTGTACACACTTTTTGGTTGGAGAAACACCTCACAAAATATAGAGAAGCACAAATTTTCCGTCTTTTGGTTCCCGTATTGTTTCAAATGTGTGTGTTAGCTATTGTGAACCAACCAGAATGTCTCCCCCACCCCTCTCTTCAGAAAAAGCCTCAGCTTGGCTTGCACAATTTAAACACACAAGGGGGGAAAATGGAAATCATACAGATAAATATATTGTGTATGTGAACTACAACTTTTTTGGGGTAGAATTTCATTACAACTAGGCATGTTAGGCATGTTGGGAGAAGATGCCGAGATTGAGTTTTCATTCACCTCCTCCTAGTCCTTCTGAGTCCACCTTCTTCTGCATCGACTATTCACTAAATAAAGTGGTACCTCGGGTTACAAACACTTCGGGTTATAGACTCCACTAACCCAGAAGTAGTACCTTGGGTTAAGAACTTTACATCAGGGTAAGAACAGAAATCACACAGTGGGAGCGTGGCGGCAGAGGGAGGCCCCATTGGCTAAAGTGGTACCTCAAGTTAAGAACGGTTTCAGGTTAAGAACGGACCTCTGGAATGAATTAAGTTCGTAACCAGAGGTACCACAGTAATAGCCTTTCAGAGTACCCAGTTTTGGAGTGAAGGGGAAATAGTAAAGCACAGTACATACATACATACATACATACATACCGTATTTTTTCGTGTATAAGATGCCCCCTGCTTTTGGGGACTCCAATTTAAGAAAATGGGGGGGGGGGGGTTGCCAAAGTTGTTGAAATTTTTGTGGGGAAGATTGCCCAGATTTGTTGAGGGTTTTTTTAGAGAGGGATGCCCCAAAAATCACTCACGTGATGCTGCCAATCACACGCGTCGCAGAAGAAAACAAACGTCTGCCTGCTTACCACCAGCAGCTGCCAATCGCATGCACAATTGCCACAGCAGCAGCCAATCCTAAGCAGCCCTTGCAGCAGCCACCAATCACCCACCCAATCGCCGCTGACAAGCTCCTGCTCACAGCTGCAACCAAACGCCCGCCCCGCATATACACTATCCGTGTATGACACCCCCCGATTTTTAACATTATTTGAGAGTAAAAAAAACCTCATCTTATATACAGAAAAGTACATACATACATAAATCATAATCATATCTAAAATAAAGATACAATATTATAATATCAATAACAGCAGCAACCCCCAACCAACAAAACACCCTAAACAATATCCCAACCGAAGGGTCTGTTCAGCAGCTTTTGTAGCTGGAGTCAGTCAAGGTCCTGCCCTCACAGGCCAGGAGGAAAAGGGTCTGCAGGGTAGGGAGAAGGTCTTCAGGAGTCACAGCCAAATACTTAGGGAGGCATAGGCAAACCCGGCCCTCCAGATGTTTTGGGACTACAACTCCCATCATCCCTAGCTAACAGGACCAGTGGTTAGAGATGATGGGAATTGTAGTCTCAAAACATCTGGAGGGCCGAGTTTGCCTATGCCTGACTTAGGGACAGTGTTGTCCTTTGATGTTTGTAATAATAATAATAATAATAATAATAATAATAATAATAATAATAGGTGTTTTGATAGTAAAAAAGAAAAATGTGTTGAAAGAAAGAGAAGCAAAACCCAGACACTAGTAGAGATGGAAAAAGTGAAGCATATCAATCTGAGATTTTTTTATCTAGTTACTTTAGAAGGGCACTTTTGTTTCAGCAGTAGATGAAAGTCTGAAGCTGCAATCCTACATTTACTCACTAACCTAGGAGCCAGTCCCATTCAGCTCAATGGGCCTTGCTTCTCCAGAAACATACATACGATTGCACTGTTACACAATGGCTGCTTTCCCAGTCACGGGGTGGGTGGCTATTGCGGCCTCGTCATGGCGAGCTCAGATCCCCCTGGAGCAATGCTGGGGCTAGGCAGCCATCGGCTGGGAATTCCCTGGCCGGCCGCTCCGATTGGCGGACTTTCCCACCATCTGAACATTTGAATCCTGGGCCAATCCGGTTGCTGTGAGTGGGCGTGGCTTCGGTAAGCTTTGTACTTACAGAAATAACGCATGAGCTGAAACCCAGTCATCCTTTGAAATGTGCATTTCTCCCAATTTCACCATGCAGCTCCTAAGCCAAGTAATGTGTCAAAAAGTGCATGTTAGGGGAAAGCATGCATAAAATGCATATATTAGTGGAAATAACATACAGTGGTACCTCGGGTTAAGAACTTAATTCGTTCCGGAGGCCCGTTCTTAACCTGAAACTGTTCTTAACCTGAAGCACCACTTTAGCTAATGGGGCCTCCTGCTGCTGCCACATCGCCGCTGCATGATTTCTGTTCTCATCCTGAAGCAAAGTTCTTAACCCGAGGTAGTATTTCTGGGTTAGCGGAGTCTGTAACCTGAAGTGCCTGTAACCTGAAGCGTATGTAACCCAAGGTACCACTGTACAGTCAAACCTTGATTGTCGAACCTAATCTGTTCTGGAAGCCCATTTGGCTTCTGAAATGTTCGACAACCAAGGTGTAACTTCCAGTTGGTTGCAGAAGATTCCTGCACTCAAGCGGAAGCCACGTCGGATGTTCGGCTTCCGGAAAACATTAAAAAACTGGAGCATTTCCTCTGAGTTTTCGGTGTGAACATTGCACTGCAAAAATTGCACGCAAAAATGCAACTGCTGATCAATTTCCATGAGGACTTTTTTGTTTTAAGCCAGCTGATATGGGAATGTGGAGAGATGAACTCAAGATTGGAAAGAAGAGAAACTGAAATGGACAATATCGCCCATCCCTAAGACCAAGAGTCCACTCTTAGAAGGATTCCCAGTCATAGAGAGGCTTCCATGTACAATCCGCTAAATGCATATAGAAGCCCCCCTCTGACCTCCAAGCTGAATGGGCAAAGATCTGAAGAGAAGCCCACCCACACTTATGGGGAAAGAGCTTATGTGTGCCTTCCTTCCTCACTGGACTGCTGTAGGCTGAATGCATGCTCCTAAGCATGAACTCTGAAAGCAAATAAAGAAGGATATTTTTAACATTGAATATGGGAGAAAGGTCTCATTGTCCTCAGACAAAGGCTTAGGAGAATAATTTACTGTGGCCAGGAACATAACTAATTTGTTTAAGCCCCACTGAGTTCACTAGGGTATGGTACCACTGTGGCTAATGGTCTAATTTTAGCTCTTCCTTTGTTGGATGCAGTGAACTAATTGCTGTGTCCATACAACAATATAATCTACAAGGGTATGTTTTGTGTTTACCTCATGAGCTGAATGTACACTTCATCCTCTCCTACAGGCTCAGGATGGGTTGAAACAGTTGTGGCTCTCTTACAGCCAGATGTTCTTTGAAGATCTGAGCCTCTCGAGATAACACGCGCACCTCTGTCTTCCAGTGGTTTTAGCCTTGGCAGAAGTCTTTGTCAAATGTTTATTCATGGACATCATTTGCCGAATAATGCTGCCATAGCTCTTTTTACGCCCAGGATATGTGACTTAATGCAAGCATTCTGCTCTTGAGAAATAGAGACACAAGAAGTAGAGCTCAATAAAATATCAAAAGAAGACATTTCAACATAAAAACTCTTCACAGAAGCATAATATACTGTTTCAATAGCTCCTTGTTCCTACACTCCTTATTTTTCTTGGAATTCATCTCAAACTTTGCAAGAGAAAGGGGAATTATATTGTCATCTTTAAAGGAAATCTCTCCGTGGGTGGCCTTGCGTACTTAATCTGGCCTTGCAGTCATCAGCAAATTATCTCTAGAATGCCCCATGAAATTACTCTTTCCCCCTTTTGGAGTGGGATTCAGAGGAGACACTCAACTAAGCAATCTTCTAAGCCCCACTGGAGTCAACCAATCAGACGCATACAGGAACACAGCAACCTTGGGTCGTATCCAATGCTGCATGTGCTGTGTTCTGTTTACACAGTGACACTTCCCCTTCCTCTCCTCTCCCTGCATACCCTCAAAATCTTCCCTGTCTGGAGTTGATTTTGAGGGTGCATGGAGGGCTTCAGGAGAGAGGAAGAGATGGGAAAGTTCTTTCGCAGCAGTCTGCTGTGCTAGCAGAGCAACAGAGTTGGATAAGCTTCCTTGTTTTCCATCCAAGGTGAGCACAGATAGATGCAGTGACACTAGGGAGACAGTGGGTGTGACGATTAAGATATGAGAGAATGCTGGAGGTGAAATAGTTAAACAGGTTGCCCAGTCAGGACCCAGGGGGGTGGAGTCAATGGGATTATAAAAGGAGTTGGTGGGGAGTTGTTGGTGGGGAGTTGGCTGGTTTTAGTGGGTTGGCTGTTTGGGAAAGGCAGTTGGAGAAGCAGTTGGCAGGCAGTTGGTAATAGACAGACAGTTAGGGCAGTGGGTTCTTGAGTGTGGGGAGGTAGAAGAGATAGAGAGAGGAAAATAAGACTAAGAAAGTAAAGAGCAACAACGTTTGGAATGCCGAAAAAGTTTGTTTGTGCCTGAAATAAAATACACTCTTCTTTATTAATTGAGAACCTGACTGAGACTGAAGTGATTTTACCTGGGAGGACCTGGTTGGTGGTAGCGGATTAGTGGTGTACGGTTCAATAGTCCATGAGACGACCGGGGTCTCCATACGAACGCCACAGTGGGTTCTGCTGAGTGGGCCCAAGAGACATTTTGCTGCCTGCCTTGAAGGGCAAGATGGCACCCTTCCTTCTTGTTTTGACCTTTAAAGGTTTTGACCTTTAAAGCCCTATGCGCCTAGGACCCACATACCTATGGGACCGCCTCTCCTGGTATGCCCCGCAGAGGACCTTAAGGTCCACAAATGACAACACCTTGGAGGTCCCAAGTTGCAAGGTGGTTAGACTGGTCTCAACTAGGGCCAGGGCCTTTTCAGTACTGGCTCCGACTTGGTGGAACGCTCTGTCACAAGAGACTAGGGCCCTGCGGGACTTGACATATTTCCAGAGGGCCTGCAAGACAGAGCTGTTCCGCCTGGCCTTTGGTTTGGACTCAGTCTGACCCTTATGTTTCCCTCCCTTATGGTTTTGATCTATGGGCTACTATTAAAATGAGGCTGCATTTTAAAGTATATTTTAACCTGTATTTTAAATTGGTGTTTTTTTTATTCTAATTCCACTGGTGTTAGCCGCCCTGAGCCCGGCTCTGGCTGGGGAGGGCGGGGTATAAATAAAAAATTATTTATTGATGGCAGCTAGCCAATTTAGGGGCCACAGAGCACACACAGTTCTTCCCCACAACACTGCCACACCATTCCTCTTCTGCATGTGCCACCTGAGGCAGCCACCTCACGCTGCCTACTGACAGAGAAAGGCCATGGACCATGACCATAATGCCCTGATAGTGAGCTTCTGAGGTGCATCAGTCTAATTCTTCCTGAAAACCAAGTCCTGGAATAGAACGACTTAGGCCTGACAAAGGAAGAAAAGCCAAACATTATTTCATGTTTAACCAGACCTTTTTTTTTTTTTTGCTTACCTTTAAAGCATTAAGTGTCCACAGCATGGGCACCTTGCATGTACCTATTTGTGAGAGCTAGTTTGGTGGGCCAATAGTGTTAGTCTTGGGACATCTGGATCCCATTTCCTGCTCTTCCTTGAATTCTCTGGGCAATCAAGAGGTTCAGTTTCTCATCTGTAAAAAAGGATCACTAAAAACACCTACCTTACCAAGCACATCCAGCCTACCTTGGGAAATATCTCCTTCCATACAATCTGGCTTGGAAATGTAACCCTAGAGCCCTTTCAAAAATGGTGCAAATTATTGCTATTATGAAATCACTTGATCTGCACTTCTCGAACGAACATTGAGATTGGGATGTTGTTATCCTTTGGATTTTGAACGTCTTCAAATTTTGGCTCCTGCTTGTGGCTTCAAAAAGCTCTGTGTGTGTGTGTGTTTAATGCATATTTTGAAGGAAAATCCATTTAGAAATGTGTATTTTGTGGAAAACTTAGGTTAGAAATGCATATTTAAATGTGGATTTCTGGACAGATTTTTCTTTTTTGAAAGCATTGCAAGCTAACAAAGAAACAATATAGAACAGATTTATAAGCAATATAGAACAGATTTATTTGCAGAAGGATCCTTCCATTCCTAATTTCACCAAGCATTAAGGATCCCACAAAGCTTTCAATGAGTGCAAGTGAAATAGACCTCTCATCCTTTTCTTTCCTACATTGCCAAGCCATCTCAAGTCTTCATCCTTACCTCATTTCCCCTTGCTTTTTGAATCATCAACAGCATGTCTGTTGGTACTTGGACTTTATTTTGTGTCTACTTAGCTCCAGACCCAAAGAGCAGTCTTTAATCCCAGGCTGCTAGGAGCGAGCAGGTCACTTGGATATTGGTAGACAACCAGAGACAAGCCAAACAGCTGAGAACCATAAAATAGATAAATATTAATTTGCAGCAACCACTGGCCTTTACAATAAAAATCGTAAAAAGAGGTATGGGGGCAGACTTTTGCACCCACTGATTTTCCATGAGACAAAAAAACCCCACCCTTGTACCCATTTTCATTTAATTTATTTAAAATTGCCCTGAGCAAACACCATTAAAAAATATAAAAAGACAAACCTCCAATAAACAGGACAAGAATGGATTTAAAATAGTCATCTAACAGCCGGCCTTCATCCATGCATACTTCTAATTCAATCTGAATCTGTCTTGCCCAGTTTTATCCTCATTTCTTTCTTTCTTCAATTCCAGAATGAACATATATAGAAAGAGACACACCTCCCCTTTTAAAGGGCTGTTTTTCTTTCTGAATCATGTATGGAATGCTCCTTCTGACTCCATTCTGTGTAAATAATGTGTAGAATAATCTAAGTACCATCATGGCTTTGACAGCAGAAGCCTTGTGATGAATAAGACCTTATGTGGGATTATTATATGACATTTCCAAACTAAATTATATTTATGAGTCATATACAATTGCATTACATTCTCCTGTTGCAGTGGATTTGTGCATTTAGCAAATGCTTTAGGAAATATTGCTGTCTGGAATCCGGAGGGCTCCATCCCAAGGGGTGGGGGGAACGATCATACTTACAAAATTGTGGGCATAATCAATTTGCACATTTAGAGGATTTGTTTTCAGGGGCCCAATGTTGCCGCATCTACATTTTAATGAATCCCGTGGATCACATCTATGCTACATCCAAAGGTTTCATACGTGGTTCCAGGATGGGGTCTTTAGGGACATGTTGTAACAACTTTGCTGAAGTGAGGCAGACCTGAATCTGGTCAGCGTCTCTTTGAAAAGCCACCTGAGAAACTTATTTATGCCGCCTTGAATTCCACTGTGGAGGAAAGATGAGACACATAGGATGGACCATCTGCTTGTATAAAGATTTGCCTTGGAGCATGGTACCTAAAGGACCACATTTTCCCCCTATGAGCCCACCCAAGGTCATGTTTCTGTGCCTTCATCATCTCAGATACAGTGGGTAGTGATAAGAGGCTGATGACAATCCCCCTCTAATATACAAACATTTGAAAGAATGCATGGGCAGGATTCCAGGGCTGTGCAGGCTAGTCGTACCACCCAGTCAATGAATCACCCTAGCCACCATGCTCCCTGCCACAGAAACAACACAAAACAGCCAACACCTTGAACTGTGCTCAGAAATGGAGCAGAAGGGAAATGAAGACCAAACAATAGGGCCATGGTAGTTGGGATGCGTCCAAGGCAATGGGGGCAATTGGAAGGCCCCCAGCTGGCTCCAGCCCACTGGCTGGCAGCCGGACGATCTCCGGTCCTTGGAGCAGCATGTAGCTGTGACCTGAGCTTCAGAAGCCTTCAGAAGCTGGGCACGCAAGCCAGCAGAGATAAGAACTCTTCGCAATGGAAGGGCAGAGAGAGACTGTGTAAAGCAGGCATTTTATTCGGCATCAGGACAAAGGAAAAACATGTCTGCTCCCCTTTGTGTCAAAGCAAACAGCATAAGAAAAAATATACACACAATGGAAGTTCCCAGCAGGCTGTGCTGGAATGTAAACAGACATGTGACATACAACAATTCACATGTCTGTTCCTCTTAAGGTGGAACGAAATATCGTAAGAGTAGCTAGGGGGTGGCGAGGTGGGCCCCTGCCAGGGGTGCAGGTGAGGGGGGGCAAAACTGGCTTTTAAAATATGTCCATAAATATGTATATAAACAAATATTGATTATTGCCTCATAAGAAAAGGTTTTAAATAGAGGGTGAACTGAATGGGTGGAGGGGGCAGGATTGGAGGAGAGGTGGAAAGAAGAGCTAATTTGTCTGTGGGTAGGGGGTGCAATCTGGACGGTTCTGCCAGGGGCGCAAGGTCACCTAGCTACGGCTCTGCCAAACAACATCACAATTGCATGCTTTTGCAGAACAGGTCCCAGCCATACAAGTCAGATTTTGCACAGTTGACATTTCCAATCACTATTCAGAAGCGGACCCACGTAGAGTCTGTTGCAGTAATCTAACTTGGAGGTAGGTGACCAAGTGTGAGGCTTCAGGGAATCCTATCCCTCCAACAGTGGCAACAAAGAAGCAGATAAAAAGAAGAGTTCTTACCAATGAATTTATTCAATAATCACATTGAGAGACAAAGGAATGCGGTCTCTCTCTAGATAATGGCGTTGCTCCAAGTCCCATCCGCTCAGTCTCCCTGATACTATGTCACCCCTGTGCTGGCTGATCTGTGCTTTCTGCCTCTGGGCTTTCTGTTCTACTCTCAATGCACACCTGGTCCTAGGAGAGGGGGGCGGTCAGAAATGCTTTCCAGAGACACTGAGTCTGTCAGCTGTCTCTCCCCTGATGCTTCTTCTTCCTGCTGCTCTCCCAATATTCCTAGCTTCCCCCCACTGCAGCCTCTGAACTATGACCTTCTGCAAACCGCTGTTCTAATTCTATACTGTCCTCCTCTTCTCAGGAAGGGGCAGGAAGAGGGGAGGCAGTTCTCACCATTCCTCCTCAGTCCAGTCCCTGACACCAAGGCATGTGCAACTATGGCCAGATCTGCCTTTCCCAGCAAAAGTGGACCTTCCATAAGTTGCACTGTGGGTCAGTTGTAGCATTGCTTGTCATACTGATTTCCAGGAATGGATGACCGTCCGCAAACTGTGATGTGGGTCACTTGAAGCCTTGTGAGTCAAAGTAATGACAGGAAAAGCCATCCTTGATTTTCCTTTCATTGCATGTCTTCCATGCAAAGGGGTCATGCCCTTCGATTTTTGTAAAAGCAGCAATCTTAGAGTGCGATGGCCAGTGCCGTGGTTGAGTATAGAGGACATGAATTGAGTTTTTCCTAGTGATGGAGGAGTAAACTGATTTCATTTGCATTTTGAGTCAAACCTATCTAATGCATACTTCCCCAAATGCAGCAGTGCCCCAGCCAAAAAAATGAGTACAGAAATGTGTGTATTAGGGGAACCTGTATTCAAAAATGCACATATCAGTGAAAATCACACACAAAAATGCATGGTATCAGGAAGAATTGTTTTTTAAAAATGTCTATATTAGGCAAAATGTAATAAAAAAGTATCGATTATGAAAAAATAATAGAATGTCTGTGAGGATTAAAAAAAATAATTGCAAGCTGATGCAGAAATATGGAGAACTGAATTTAAATCTAGAAAAATAGAAAAGTGAGATTAGCCAGGATCCATTTATTCCTAGTGCCTCCTCAATACTAATATCCAAGAACCTGTGTCACCTTCATGGTTACAATACTATTGTACTACTGAAATTAGCTAAATATTTTACATTTTATGATATTCTGCCTGTGCAACCTACTTGTAATTGGCAATTTATCAACGAGTAAATGTCATTTGAATTACACCCGATTATGGACATTCATTCCGAAACACATGTTTCCAATAACCATCCATCCTTCTTAACCTGTCCCCCTCCCCTCCCCACACCCCCGGAGCACTCTTTCCATAGCTGGGGGAGCTAGACTTCAACTCCCTTCACCAGTCCTGTGGCATGGAATCTTATGAGGAGTCTTTGTAAAAACACAGACTCAGCTATGCCCAAATTCTCCCAAGTTTGAAAATGTTGACTTAACGCAAACTGCATTACCGACACTAATGAACACCACTGGCCCTTCGTTCCGTGCAGCCTGGTGTTTTCAGTGGAAAGGGAACATGTTCAGATAATGAAGAGGTTAAGTCTGATTGTAATTAGATTGTGGTATGCACAGTCATGTGGTTCGTAGTAAATTTTCCTTGATTAACTGGCCCTGTTTGTTAACATTAGCACTCTCTGTGTTGGCTGTGGAGACACACCATGGACCATTGCAAGATTAATGAAGGCAGGTACGCATGCTGATTAGATTGTGGCAGTTTAATAAACTCTCCTAACATTAAATTATTAAATGCATTCATGCTCATGCAGCCTATTCAATGGTCAGCTTGACCACCTATGTGCTAATATTGGGAATTTAAATGCAGGGGATGGAAGAAATACAGCCGTGTATGAGGTAATTAGCTCTCATGTCTGATAAATGGGGCAATACCTATGTGGATACATGTTTTAGCGCCTCACAAATAGGCCTTTCATTAACGGGAATCTTTGCTGGAAATTTTATGAAAGGTTTCGTTGTTGTTGTTGTTGTTGTTGTTGTTGTTGCATAAACCATCTGGCTAACAACTACAGCTGCTGTTTGGTTTAATAGCTAGTCAATTTAAAGACGGCAGCAAAAAAGAAAAGAAAAGAAAAAGAAAATAGAAACGTCACTCAGTTTAATGTTACGACAATTATGCTCCCCACGGTATTTCAGGCACCCAGTCGTGGAATGCTTCAAAGTCAATATATTATTTGGAAAATAACATATGAACTGTGAGGCGTTTGTGGTTGTTTGAGGGTGTTCTTCATTGCTCAGATTTGCTCTCTTTGCATATTCCAGTGGGGAGGGGCTGGCAAACCTTTCAAGAGCCAACCAAGAAAGTTGTTTAAAGTTCGACAGAAAGCACCAGGATTCAGTATTTAGTTGCTTCGCCAATAAATCCTGACACAGTCTAAACATGTCTCTGGAATGTGCGGGGAGTCACATTCCGCCTCGTCATGGGCAACGTGAATTGTATGTCAGCTGCTGTGTCACTTCATTTTAAAAGCAACATGCCAAGAGTGCAACGTCCGGATGAAACGTGAACTGTCGTGTCCTTTGATGCATTGTGCTTCGTCCTAAATGGCATCAGAACCAACGGAGTGAATCCATACCGCTGACAAGATGGTTATCTGCAAATAGCCCGTGACTTTTGGTTAGTCCCTTCCCTAGTTTGCTTAGCGGTACTGATTTGGACTGCTTTTCGTTCCCGATTAAGGTTGGGCAAAATGCATGTTTTCTTTAGAATAGGAATGAGGAACCTATTTCAAAGGCTGCTTTGCATTCTGGGCAGCTTTCTGAGGGCCACATACTAATGATGGGCACAGCAAAAAATGTAAATTTTACTTCAGTACAGTAGTTTCTACTCTTTCTCTCACAGACCCCTCTCTTTTCCTCCGTCCAGGCAAGCAAAGAGGTATTGTTATCACAGTTTAAAGAAACATTCTAACCATACAAAAACATGAAAAGAAGTTGTAGACGAAGGCTCGAGTGAGGCATGGGGATAGGTGCATGGCTAGGGAGGTTCAGGAAGAGTCATGGGAGCCAGACAGATTTGGAGAACCACATTTTGGCTCTGTGTATGAACAGGGGTGGCACTGTGGGTTAAACCACAGAGCCTAGGACTTGCCGATCAGAAGGTCGGCGGTTTGAATCCCCTCGACGGGGTGAGCTCCCGTTGTCTGGTCCCTGCTCCTGCCCACCTAGCAGTTCGAAAGCACGTCAAAGTGCAAGTAGATAAATAGGTACCACTCTGGTGGGAAGGTAAATGGTGTTTCTGTGCACTGCTCTGGTTCACCAGAAGCAGCTTAGTCATGCTGGCCACATGACCTGGAAGCTGTACACCGGCTCCCTCGGCCAATAAAGCGAGATGAGCACCCCAACCCCAGAGTCGGCCACGACTGGACCTAATTTTCAGGGGTCCCTTTACCTTTAACTATGAGTAGGGGTGCCAACTTGAATAAAATATTGGGGGCCCAGGTAAGCCCCATGCTTCATAATCAATCATACGACATGATGCACACACACCATTTGATTGGCAATGCCCATTAACACTGGGGGTCAGCCCCCTAAAAATATTATTGGGAGGTGCAAAGGGACATCAGCTCCTAAGAGTTGGCTCCTATGTGCATAAGGTTCCTTATCCTTGCTTTAGAAATTTAAGAATGAGTTTAACTTATCAGTGTTAGGGAGCAAGCTCCACTCAATACAGCAGGATTAGCTAATGAGTGAATGTGCGTAGGATCGAACTGTACCTCCTCCATCAAAATTAACTTTGGTTGCATCACGCTCCAGCTTTTTTGCTTTACCAAACAGTTGTTGAGCAATATGGCGTCAGTTGTCAGCTGACAGGAAGCCCCAGGGAGATCAATGGGAGTTGTTTCCAAGTAAATAGTTTTTAGGATTGCTGTGTAAAGCACTCAGTTTCAGTAGGAACTCAAAGTGTTCCATGTTTTAGAAAGCAAGCAGTGCTATCATCACTTCATAGCACATTAAATGCCATCTTGCATTTCACTTTTACCAAACACTCAGATTTAGAAGGTGCTGGCGGCTACTTTGTTGAGGATAAAGGCACGCATCTGCTTTTGAATGAGAACTGAGATCACATGCTTAAATCTCCCTGCAATATACTGAAACCGTATCTCTTTAGTCTTTAATCTGGGCTAATGTAGGTGGGTACTTTTAGTTGTAAAGATTTATTTGGAAACAAAAAAAAAAAACTCCCTCTCCATTGCTTCTGCATATATAAAACAATAATTCTCTCACCATTTAATGAGCAGCACTTTCACTTCAATTAAAAATCAGTAGTGAAATACATCTGGTTTGCTCAAGGTCTGCTTTAGGAAGATCTAATCAATTTGCAAAGAAAATCCACCATGGCTGGTACTTAACAGACAAGATCTGCCGTGATTCTGCGGTAAGAAAACTAGTGTACTAAAATGCAATACAGACATCGCTCTACCCTACACTGCAGCTGTAATGGTATCTATTCATATGATAAGTTCAGTTCATGGGTGATTGCAGACTTGAGGTCCAGTTCCTCATGACTTCATGTAACCCAGCCTGTGCTGGAAACCTCAGCTACTGGAAATCTCAGGAGGAGACAGTGCTGTTGCTCTCAGGTCCTGCTTATCCTTTCCCCACAGGCAAATTGTTGGCCACTGTGAGAACAAGATGCTAGACTAGACAATATGAAAACGGATATACAGTCATGCTTCAAAATTCGCATTTATTTGAATTTTGTGATGCCGTTCTTCAACCATTCGACGTTTGCAAAAATGCCTGTGTTAGGTAAAAGGATGCATAACAATGAATATATTAGTGCATATAACATACAGAAATGCATTATATTTCAAAAGGTGTGCACTAGTCAAAACTGCATACAAAAAGGTCTTTACCAGGTAAATTGAAACGTTGAAGAATTTTCAAGAGGGTTTTTTTAAAAGTCATAAATTGTTGCAGAAATGTAGAGAGCTGAATTTAAGACTGGAAAATGAAAAAGTGAAAGAAACTGAAAGGGACAGGTCCTTCCAATCCCTGCTTTGAAGGCAGGTTGTTCCACAGTCCAGCAGTTTGTATAAACAGAAAGTTCTTTCTAATACTTCATCAAATTGATTTCCCCCGCCCTCATAATTTGAACCCACTGCTTCAAATCTCACCCTCTGGAGCAACAGAAAATAAACTTTCCTTTACAGTGGCACCTTGGTTTAAGAACAGCTTAGTTTATGAACAACTTGGATTAAGAATGCTGCAAACCCGGAAGTAGGTGTTTTGATTTGTGAACTTTGCCTTGGAAGCAGAACATGTTTCGCTTCCTGTTGAGTGTGTTCCATTTGTAAACTGAGTCCCCTCGCTGCTATGTGAAAGCACGCCTTGGTTTAAGAACTCTTTCGTTTAAGACCAGACTTCCGGAATGGATTAAGTTCTTAAACCAAGGTACCACTGTACATGACAGCCCTTCCAATTTGACTATTTTATTGCTTCTTAATTGTCAGTTTTGTGGGCCAAACACCCCCAACTCAGCACATGGTAAACTATGGAACTTGCTCTGCAGAAGACAGAGAATTGAATGAATTCATGGCAAAGAAAGCTATCAATGGTGCTAGCAATGAAGTCTAGGCTGTCTCAGAGGCAGTTATGCTTCAGAATATCAGCTGCTATGAACTGCAGGAGGAAAGAGTGCTCTTATGCTTAGGTCCTGCTAGCAAGTTTCCCATGGGCATTTGACTTGGGGCACTGTGAGAACACTGGCCTGGTCCAGCAGGCTGTTCTACCATCCTTCAACCTTTCCTTACAGGACTTGACCACTAGGCCCTTCACCTTCTCTGGATACATTCCAACCAATTGGTGAACACATAGCTCTGTCCCTGGCTATGTAGTGGCAGCAAAGTGACGCACTCTCTTGATTTGCACATGCAACTACAGGTGGAGGCCAGCCCCACCTTGTGCACATAATGATTCCATCTGGGATTGCAAGATTCATACCCCGAGAGAACGTGGGTGCCTTGACAAATTGGATCTAAGTTGTTCTCGGTGTGGCTTTGTCTATCATAGAAGCAACCAGTTTCCTCCATTAAAAGTCTGGTTAGGGGTTTGAACCTGGCAACCCTGCTTACATCACTTCAAAACAGAAGGGTGAGCTGAAATTTCCTAAAGGGCTCGATGGCATGTTAATATTGGGGGGGGGGGGCGGGAAGAGAGAGAGAAACATTTCTACACTTCCAGACTTCAGCAGGGCAGGTTGCTTAAACAATTTCTAAACAACTCAAAGGAAATTAGGGCAACTGCCTCAGTTCCTCCTTTTGCAATAACTCTGATGACAGACAATAAAGCTCCCCCAGATGTCATCCTGAATGGTACAGTGCACATTCATCTTACATATTTGTCTCCAGGACAGGTGGTAATAAATTTCTACTTCCTGGGTTTAATTTTGATGGCCTTAGACAGGCAGACAGGCATTTATTTCACCATGAATTCCTTTTGTCAGCAGTTCCAATTATTAGCTCTCTCCCCTCCCCTCTCAGTTTTACTAGAGCTAAGCATTCGTTCACCCTTTGAGAAACTCTGGCCGTTGGTCCCCATAAAGGGCAGTTTCCTACGTTTCCCAAATCAGAGACCATCATTTTGAGCCCCGCCACGCAGTGGTGATATGAAATCTTCCCCCCGCTGCCCCAGAAGAGCTTTGTGTAAATTACACGGTGGGGGAAAGCAACACAACACAACACAGCGGATCAGATTGGGAGACCTCGCTGAGATAAGTTAGGCGGAAAATTTGGCTGATGTTGCAGCCGCAGCTAAAATCCACGGAAGTACCGGGAAGTGAATGACATTGTGACTGCCCATGCAGTCTTGGCTAATTATAATTAATCCACACCGAGGGAACCCCAAGCCAGCATATCACAGCAGCAATTTCAGACTTTGGGTGCGCTTTAATGTTGGTGTGACAATTGGAATTAAAAATGTCTTTCATGATTAAAGTGTTAAATATTTACAAGGGGGAGGTTTCATTATTTGATGGCTGGTGCCAGTATAAAGGCATGAATAAGGCTGAGGGTTTTTCTCCCACATTTACAGTGACCAAAATGATAAATACAGTGGTACCTCGAGTTAAGTACTTAATTCGTTCCAGAGGTCCGTTCTTAACCTGAAACTGTTCTTAACCTGAAGCACCACTTTAGCTAATGGGGCCTTCCGCTGCCACTGCGCCGCTGGAGCACGATATCTGTTCTCATCCTGAAGCAAAGTTATTAACCCGAGGTAATATTTCTGGGTTAGCGGAGTCTGTAACCTGAAGCGTATGTAACCCAAGGCACCACTGTATCAACCTATGGGACCACCTGCAATAGACAAGGCTCGATTTAGGGGTAGGCAACGTGGGGTACCAGGCTAGGGTGGAGACACCTGCCACAGGCTATCTGCTTCTCCATCTACTTAGATGTAACAAATAGCACATGCAGTTCATCATTGACTGTAAAACTGGCACCCCTGATGTAGACCCCTGATCTACTATGAAACTAATGGAGCTTAAGCTTCAGGGGCCCTAATCCTGGAGGGGCCCCAGGAGCACATTTAGTCCACATTGTCCAAAAGTTTTGGGTCAAGAAGACCCAATTTGAGTTGCACGACTCAAGTTGATTTTTTTTATTGTATATTTCCTCCCCATGACTATATTTCACTTTTAAAAAGAAACATGGGAGATCGAAGCTCCTAGCATCACATTTAGTAGTTTGGGCCTGAGTCCCCATATGATCTTTCTCAGCGGGCGAATATAAATGATATAGCAAAATTGCTTTCAAGATACACCCCTGAAGATTTTTCCAGGTAAAGCGCCATAGCTCAGTTATAGAGCATTTGTTTTGCAGGCTAGAAGGTCTCAGGTTCAGTCCTCAGCATCTCCAGGTAGAATTGGAAGAAAACCTTGTCTGAAATCCTGGAGAGATGCTGCCAACCATTGTGGACAATGCTGAGGGACCAATGGTCTGGTTTAGTTTAAGGCAGCTTCCTGTGTTCCTATGCAGGACAAAGCAGTTTGGTGAAGAGAGGAGTAAATATTGCTTGAGAAAATTATTATTATTATTATTATTATTATTATTATTATTATTAATACCCCGCCCATCTGGCTGAGTTTCCCCAGCCACTCCGGACGGCTCCCAATCAAGTATTAAAAACAATACAGCGTTAAATATTAAAAACTTCCCTGAACAGGGCTGCCTTCAGATGTCTTTTAAAGATAGGATAGCTACTTATTTCCTTCACATCTGAAGGGAGGGTGTTCCACAGGGCGGGCGCCACTACCGAGAAGGCCCTCTGTCTGGTTCCCAGGAAGAAGGGCTCTTGTGAAGTAAACTAAAAATAAGATACTTTATTTTCTCTCTTTTTAAATTATGGAAAGTATATTGTCCTCATTCATTAACTCTGCACTTGAAAAGCAATACCCATTTTTCCCAGGCTTCTGCTTGAAAGAAAGACGCCTTCTTCCTTGTCTAATGTAATATAGAAATGCATAACATAAAAGTGTAGACCCGAAGCAGTATAGCTGATCAAATACCACACCAGGGCCATTAGAATGAAAGTAAGTTGTTTATTAAAAAAACAAAGAGTTTTTTTGGCTTAAAGTTTTACAGTTTAACCCTACGTCACTTCACCCCAATAAATTGCCGAAACTTTTGCACTGTGAAAGCTCTCGGGCTGAATTAATGGCTTTGTTTTGCAAATTAATTTAGATATTAAAAAATTATATTTTCAACTGAAATTGCCGTTACTCAGATTAAATATTAACCAAAAGCTGTCTTCTGCTTAAATAGAATTTAGCCTTTGAAGTGTTTTTATTAATCTCTTCTGATGTAGGTGCTTGAAATTCTATGAAAGTGCTGTTGCTCCCAGTTCCGTGCATCACTTACTGTAATTTATTTTCAGAACATAATTCTATTTATAAATGAAAATCCTATTAAAAGAAGACAAGAAAAATTAGTCCTCGACTTTGCATTGGTAGAGTAGAAACAAAATGAGCGGCCTAACCTGAAGTGACATTTACAAATTACCTGTTAATTTAAACTGGGTTGAAGGATGACAGAGTTTAGTCAGACTGACAGGAAGTACCGAAGGACTGACAGTGGGGCCTGTAGTGGTCATAGAGCTCCTGTGGTGAGCACATTTATCTATGTTCTCAGAATTATTTTGTTTTAAAAAAAGCTTTCTGTAGAGTAAATAATATATTTGTAAAAATATTTACTCCTGAAAACCAGGTTTTCAAAGAACTGTGATCTCTCTTCCCCAGTTGCCGTGAGATTATTATTGTTGTTGTTTAGCATGGCTTCTTAATATTGGTCATGTGGCTAGACCTTGTTAGTGCCTAAAGTGAAAATCACAGAATTGTGTTCTTTTTTGTGATACTGAAACATGAAGTGACAAGGCCTGTCTGTATCTCTGAAGAGCTCCAGGAGATCACTCTTTGCCCCAAGAAAAGATCCTTTGTTCTCTAAACATTCTTTCAACAGATGGGTTTTACAGACTGAGGCTACAGAAGTGCCAAAGACCTGCAAATGTAGCCATCACCCATCCCTTCTTATTGCCTGTAAATAGTTATGAGGGCAATCAAAACAATGCTTGTGAAAATTGTGTCTTAGGCCTTCCATATTTTATTGAAATTTCAAGTTGACAGAACTTTAATCATTCTTTCCCCAGCTATATGTCACACTTCCAGTGGTGCCTTGGTTCCCGAATGGTTTAGTTGCTGAACAAATTGGCTCCCAAACACCGCAAACCCAGAAGTGTTCCAGTTTATGAACGTTTTTCAGAAGTCGAACGTCCAACACTGCTTTCGCTTGAGTGCAAGGAGCTACTGCAGCCAATTGGAAGCCGTGCCTTGGTTTTTGAACTGTTTCGGGAATCAAACGGACTCCTGGAATGGATTAAGCTTGAGAACCAAGGTTCCACTGTATTAGAATGCCTGAATAATACATCTTACTCAAAAAAATTTTAATTTCTGTCCTAGAACCCAAATTGTGCCTTGATCTACACATGCAACTTCCCCTTTCACTAAATGGAAGCAATGTCATCTCAGCACCCCTCTCTGCTCGTTCTTTCGTTCCCAAAGATCAGTGAAGTTTTCGAGTAAATAACGAAAGCATCCCCCCATTTTATCAGCTTCACGGACATTGTCTCACCTAAACACTTTTGCAATAGGCAAGGAGGTGGGGTGAATTTGGCAAAGATGTCCCTCCACCCACCCACCCACGCTGCATTCCCATTGGCCACCATTTGAGGAGTGAGGCCAGCATCACTGGCAAATGCAGAGCTCTCCTTCCTGCTGCCAAATGGGTGGGTGGAAGCAGCACTGGCAGGTTCCCCACTGCTGGCAGCAACAGAAAGCTCCAAAATGGGATTTTCCGAGAGGGAAGAGCTCAGCTAGCCCAGGATCAATTGGATCACAAGGTGGGTCCAATTGCTGAGCCACCTCCATGCCAGCACAATTTGCGACAGGGATGCAGACGTGGTGCTGACCCTGCCACCTCATCCAGCACTGCTGGACATCAAGGGCATTTAGGAATGCTCCCTTGTCCCTGAGCTCCAAAAAAACAACTGTAATGTATATGTTTTGCTATGCTATGAAAAAGGATTAAGGTTTGGAAGTGTTGCATACAGTTGGAAGGAGTTCTATAGCTGGGGGAAATGGGGAAACCATTGCTAATGGTGGAAGTGGGAGTTGAGAAACCACTTAGTTACAGGGGTTCCCTGGGTTGCAGTGATTTTCCAAATTATAAATGGATTATTGCAGATACTACAGTGTTAAATCTGTTCCAAAACAATTGCAAAGTTCAAGCAATCTTGGGCATATATTTTAAGTTTGTGCTTTTCTATTTGTTTGTTTGTTTGTTTGTTTGTTTGTTTGTTTGTTTGTTTAATGCCTTGCTTTCAACACAAGCTTTAGAATTTGTGGCCATAAATTAAGTGCTAATATCCTATAAATATGATATGCTGTTGTCATATAAACTGTGAATGGGAATCAGGCTCAGAATGCACTGTAGTTTCAACATCTCTCTTCTCTGTACAGGAGATTATGGTGTTCCAGGAAGCACTGACTCTTAAAGAGTTAACATGAGGTTCTGTGGAGGCAGGTGGAGTAGTTTGCTACCAGGAGCAACTGGCAGTCGCAACAGAGTAATTGAAGGGAGAAGGATATAACCAGGCCTTAGCAGTAACTGTCAAGAGGAGAAGGTGGAGGCAGGAGGCACTACAACAATTTCTGTGCAAGTGTACGGTTGCTGATTGGCTAGCTGCCCTTACTGAGGTCAGCAGCCTGCATCAGCAGCAAGGGCAGTTAGCCAATCAGAATTACTTGTGTGCACTCTGCTGGCCTCTACCACCTACTCCAGACCAATACCAGCAGGGACAGGAATACACACTTCCATATTGGCCACAACTGCTGACTTGTGGGTATCTGGTTGGTTAGTGTAAAAAGCAGCATGCTGGACCACATGGTCTTTTAGCTAGATGAACCTTCAGTGGGTTCTTTCTGTGTTTTATCAACCCTGAGTGCTCACTGGAAGGACAGATCCTGAAGCTGAGGCTCAAATACTTTGAAAGTATTTGGGAAAGATTGAGGGCACAAGGAGAAGGAGATGACAGAGGACGAGATGGTTGGACAGTGTTACAGAAGTGACCAACATGAATTTGACAAAACTCTGGGAGGCAGTGGAAGACAGGAGTGCCTGGGGTGCTCTGGTCCATGGGATCAAGAAGAGTCAGACACGACTAATCGAATAAGCAGCAGCAGTAACAACAACAACGAGTCAGGAGCCGGTGGCAGGAGTAGGTCAGTAAGAAAACACCTGATGTCAGTGAAGTTAGCTCTTCATTCAATAAACCAAAACAGTGCAGGCCTAGTGATTACAGCAACTCTTCCCACTAAATCTTGCCCCAATGAGACAGTTGTGGGGAATGAAAGTCCCCACCTTCCCACCACTCTCTAAGGCTCCTTCCGGGGTTCTTTCCCCAGCAGCCTAAAGCTCTGTCATCTGGTCTATCATTGCTCCATCCTCTTCATTATTCTGTGTGTTCTTGGAGACCGGCAGGGAGGGGAGCTGGTCGCAGCAGGAGGGGGAGACTCCCTGGATTCTTCAGCAGCCTGCCTCATCTCTGTCTACTGGCCTGCCTCTCCTGCCTCTGATTCCGGACTGCTCTCTGCCCCAGCTTCTTCCCGCTCACTAAACCCTGTTGCTGCTTCAACTTCTGACACCTCCTCCCAGTCTTCTCTCTCTGACCACTCATCGTTGTACCACCACCAATCCCCTGTCAGTTTTAGTTTCACTCCACTTCTCATTTTTCTGATATTAAGTTCAGCTCTCCAAATTCACACATCACTTTACAATTTTAAAAAAGTCCTAATCAGAACTTTAGTGTGACTAAAGTGTGTATACATTTTTGTATACAATTTTCTGTAATATACACGTTTGCATTTTTTATGTATGTATTTATATGCATTTTTATGCACACTTTACCCTATTATATACATTTTTGTATGCATTCCTTGGCTGGAGAACTGAATTGCAAAATTCTGAGAAGTACAAATTTCAAAGGATACCTACATTTCAGTTCACATATTCCTTTGTGCATTGCAGTTTAGGTAGATGTGCATTTAAAAACAGACTGAACCAGATTTCTCCCCTATCCTTTCGTGTGTGTGTGTGTGTGTGTGTGTGTGTGTGTGAAGTATAATCCAAACTAGTCCCTTTTCTTATGCCACCTACATTTGAACAAGAAACATTTCTTCCTGTTCTCTTTCCTCTATGATGTTTCCACCACTGAATATACTTGTTTGAACATTGTTAGGGCTACATGAGCACTAAACAGCTCCTTTACTGTAAGACTGATATGCATGTCCTTACAGCAAGGACATATGATAATGGCCGGGATCAATGTCATTTTAACAATGCACAAAGGCCATGATGGAAGGCTATTTCTTCATTAAACAACAGGAGTATTGATTATTAAGTAGAAACACACTAGAATTGAAATACTTGCTTAGACCAAGAAATTATCAATAGGTAAGCAGACTACCCAAGTGCCAATTACATACAAAATTGGAAGCCAGGTGTTTGGGAACCAAATTAATTACTGAAAAATTCATTTAGTCCTCAGTATGAAAATTCAGTCAAGGGCTACCATTCTTTTCTCAGTCACAGTGCACATATGGTGCAAAGGGGAAATAAACAGAAGGTCCTTTGAATGCCAGAATGTTTCTGAGAATGTTATTGGGGGATTTTCAATATTTCCCACTAAATCCATCCCAAAGGTACACATAGATGAGGGGAAATGACATATTATGCTTAAGGTGTAAAGTAAATGCACATTTAGATCCTTCATTGTTACATTTGATAGCCGGCTGCAATAGCTGTATTATTCATAAAAGCAAATAGTTTTATATACTTCTCCACTCTACGTAAACGGAATCATCTGTTACACAGTGATAGCTTTTTGCACAGTTTGTGAGAGTGAGGGTGAGAGTAGCTCAGTTGGTAGAGCATGAGACTCTTAAACTGAGGGTCGTGGGTTTGAGCCCCACATTGGGCCAAATATTTCTGCATTGCAGGAAGTTGGACTGGATGACCCTCATGGTCCCTTCCAACTCTTTGATTCTTTGTCAGGATACCAAACTTAAGTTGTCTGTACTGCCTTATTGCTAATCAAACAATGCTTAATTCCATGGGTTCCTTTAAGTCAGGGGCGGGGAACAAGGGCCCTGAAGGTATTCTGTTGAACTACAACTCCCATCAACCCCTGGCAGCATGGCCAATAGTCAGGGATGATGGGGACTTCAATCCAATATCTGGAGGGCTACAGACCTCCCAACCCTGCTTGAAATGTTGTGTTTTCATTACTAAAAGGCAAAAGGTTTATACGATCTGAAGAGAAACCAGGGAATTCTCTTGAGAATTATGGGATCAGAGTTACCTAAACAATACAGAAATTTATTTATGTATGCAACTACTGCTGCGAGAATGATATTTGCCCCAAAATGGAAAGAAGACGTAGTGGAAAGAAGAAAGGTTACAGAAATCTATGAGGAAATGGAGAAACTTACCAGAAGAATAAGAAATCAAGACAACAGAGTTTTTATCAAGGAATGGAAATCGTTTATTGAATATTTACAAACAAACTGTAAACAAATTAAGACGTTAGCAGGATTACTGTAAAAACTTGCAGTTTCTAAAACATATCTGAAATAGATGAGGAAAAGAATAAATAGAGTTAATTGGGATATGCAGAAGGGGAAAAGAGGGTATATTCATGGAACCACTGAAAGAAGGGGAGGGAAGTCAAAGTTTGATATGCGAGAACTGTTTTAATTTCATTGTTGAAATGTTTATTTGTTATAAATGAAAATTATAAACAAACCTTATTTTTTTAATGAAATGTGTTTTCATACATACCATGGCATTGCGTCAAATATTTTTCTTTCTTTCGTTTGGCTGTCTACACTCCATCTTTATATGGCCAGGTAAGTTGTGACCAGGATGTTTTTTCAGCCAGAACTCAGTTCCGACACCTCTCACGTGAGCATCATTGCTACTCTATGAGAATGAGGGACGTGTTCGTTGTGAGTTCTGGCACCTCTTTTTCTAGAAAAATAGCAATGATTGTGACCATAGTTTAGGCAGACTTACATTGTGTAGCTTAGACAGTGACACAACTACAAGCATAGTATCACTGTAGTGCAGGGGCGGGGAACTTTTTTGGCCTGTTGTGGCAGATTTTTATCTCCAAAGTTTGACAGGGGCATCCACCTGTCAATCATCTGTCAGGGTGATGGCATCAGGAGCCTGAAAGGTTGGCAATGCCACCCACCTATCAAAGTTCACCTGGGGAGGTGGAGAAAGGGAAGGCACTGGCGAGGCTGACCCCAGCTGGTGAGCAAAGTGTTCAATCCTGCTGGCTACAGGGGTTTGCTTTGCCAATGTGTTCCCCAAAGCTGATGTCAGCTGATGGACATGCGAATGTGTGGGCATGGGAACAAACTAACTCAGCCCTTCCTTCTTGGGCCTCTTCCAGTGCCACCTAGCAGTCATCTTTATTCCCTGGATGTCTCCACTTCAAGAACCCTTTAACAAGCAACGTTTAGTGGCCAGCCAACTCTCTGTAGTGTGGTAAACAGAAAGACCAGCATTCACTCCTATGGGAGGAGATATGTCTGTCATAGCCTAGTAGTTGGACTGAGACTAGAAGGATGTCAAGTGCAGAGCAGTCTTAAGCAGGAAGAGTTAGGTGCTAAAATGATGCAAGGATCAGATTAATTACCCAGGGCACATTTCCCTAGTTTTCACCACTCTCCACCATGGCAATGCTCTGTGCCTATCAAGTAATCTACTGTTAGGAATTTCCCACCAAACAGTAGCCCTGTTCACATAGTGAATCAGGGGTAGAACTTTACTCCCTGAGGTCACATCCCCATACCAGCTCCACCCTCAGTCCATAAGGACACCACAGGATATGTGGATACCCATGAAGCCATCAGGTTGCAACATCAGGAGTGGGCCCACCTTGCTGAAACTAAGCATGGTCATTGCCTGGATGGATGACTGATGTGGAACCACAGGTATTAATTCTGAATTTTAAATTGTAGTAACCCACCCTGTTGGCCACCTCATGAGAAGAGAAGATTCCCTGGAAAAGACCCTGATGTTGGGAAAGATGGAGGGCACAACGGGAAAGGAAAGACAGAGGATGAGATGGTTGGCCAGTGTTCTTCGAAGCTACCAGCATGAGTTTGACCAAACTGCGGGAGGCAGTGGGAGACAGGAGTGCCTGGCATGCTCTGGTCCAGGGGGTCACAAAGAGTCAGACACGACTAAACAACAACAACAACAACTCACCCTGGGACCTGCTGGTAAAGGGATAGGAATAGCCACCTTGGGTTCTGTGATGGAAGCAAGGTGGGACATAAATGTAAAAGGGTGTGTGTGGATAAAATCATAGTCTCCATTCCTGATTCACCACATGAGTTCCATACATATGGGCTGTGTCACGACTATGACAGTTTCCAGATTCTGTAGAAGTCGTCGTCTTTCTCTGCTCAGTATCTTTCTCTCTAGTACTTTCAATCTGAGATTTAGCTTGCTCTTCGCATTAGTGCGATCATTAGCAGAAGGACAGCAAGATGGGGCTGCAGTGAGATGTAAGACATGGAAAATAAATGTGTGACAAATCATAGTGACATGATGCTGATGGTTGTTTCTGATGTAGAGAAATTAAACATCTGAATAGAGAGCACACAGCTGCGGGGTGATCCTCTCATTGAGGGTGGGCAAAGGAACACTTTGTGTTGTGAAGCTTGAGTAGCAAAGCATGTGGTGGGGAAGAACTTCTCTACAAACACTGCTGCTGCTTACCCAGGTAGGGATGGGGCAGGGAGGTAAGAAGGTTGAGACCCAGTGTAGACTGCTCTTACTTTTCAACACCAAACTACAAAAAACAGTCAATCATTTGGCAACTTCAGGTCCCACCAGTAGTGCAGAGCAACCTCCTAGACTTGCATCCTAAGACAATCCTGTTACATTTAAGAACATCAAATAAAGGGACAGTAACTGCCCTTTGGCAGTCTAAGCAGCCTTGGGCGATGTCTTTAGTGCTGGCGCATAGTCTGAAAGCATTTGATTTCTTGCATTCACCTCGGGATCATTTTAGGCTTCGACTCAAACTCCCCGAGACTCCGTCACGGATCCTAACAGGGTCCATTTTGCATCATACCACAACTACCACAACCGTGTCTTATGCAAGTCCACCACACTATCACCTCTCAGGAACTTCCTGGACACGTGGTTTTAATGGGAACACTCAGCTTTTGCAGCATTGCACCCATTCTTTAACCACTGAAAGGCTAGAAGTTTGCAGACTCATGCAATGAGTTCCAGGAAGTCAAAACTAACAGGAAAGAGAAATATAGAATTATTCATTTATTCATTAAAATCTGTGAGACTTTCAGAGATGAACTATGGCCAAAATACACAATCCTTTAGGCGCTCTTCTTTCGCTTGCTTGGGAAAATTCTGGGAAGATGTGTGGTCATAATTTTACAATAATATCCCATTTAAATAAATGGGATGCAATTTTGTTTGTTTGTTTTGAAGAAATAAAGAAGTTTGTGACTTCTGCTTCTTTAACAGGCTTAGAAAGAATTTCTGCATTTGTGAAGAAGATGTCGAAGGCTTTGCTTTGCTTTGTTCCCAGGTGGAGGTAAGGTTGTACATTCCCCCTTGTTTCTTCTCCTCCAGTGCTGCAACCAATCTCCATCCTCTCTTGTCCTCTGTTTAGTATATGTGGTTTAGAAGGTGGTGCTAAGCCCAGACTTGTCTTTAAGGGACCAAGTGGCTTCTGAAGCACCTTTCCTAAACCAAGGGTAATGTGCCCCTCCTAGAAAGCAGTAGCCTTGCTGCAGTTCTGCAATGCATTGCACATGGGGCTTCCTTTGAATACTGTTCAGAAACTGCATTTGGCTCCAAATACACAGACCAAGTGACTGACTGGGACCAGATGAATGGAACCTGGTTATTCCGGCAAGAATCGTTTAGGATCAGCGTGCAAATAAGGAAACCAATGGGGAGTCATTTCATTCTGCTCCTTTCATTTACATTTATCCTGCACACAGAATGCTACTCAGACGTATTTTATTGAAAAGCAAAATTATTAATTGAATAGAATTCTATACGCATGACAAGAGCACAATCTATGTGGTGTCCCAAGGCTAATTTATGAAGCACTACATCAATTGGAAAAAGTTTTTCTTCTTCCTTAAAGAGGTCCAGGATTGCTTTTTCAGCTGGTTTTGTCTGCTTTCATAGCTCGTACATTGATCATTGCCTGGTACCAGTTTGCTAAACGCATGTGAGAAAAGAATTATATGAGGGATGAAGCTAATTATATATGGACTTACATACTCTGTCTTGGCATGCTTCACATTTCCCCCCTTTAAATTAATTCTCTAGGAATTCTTTGTAACTGCAAGTGAGTCACTACTGAATGGAACTTGCAGATGATGTCAATTTGCAAATACTAGAGAGAAGATGGCATAAATAATGTTTTATCTTTACTGGTTTGTTAATTATTTAGACCCAAGAATAACCAACTTCTGTAGTCTAATAGGATACTCTATTCTTCACTCAGCTGTTCAAGGGCCAGAAGTATATCTTGCCCCACAAACGTACCTCCTTGTAACTGGTTTGGTGCTGAAACTTGGAACCTCTGGCAGCACGATATTCCAGTAATGTACAGGATGTGTTCCATTGCAGGTACTTTATTTATAATAATTTAAGCTCCATCCTTTTGTTGTACTGATGATATTCATGGCAGCTTACATAAATTAAAATGAATATTAGGCCACGAGGATTTCAGCTTGTGCAATAGAACACTCCCCCTTCTCTTCCCCCCATACACCCCCTAAATCTGTTCTTGTATTTCCCCCAATTCCCCAGAGCAGATTTGGGGAAATTACAGGGCATGCATAGGGAGAGGAAAGGGGTGTGAAGTTCCTTTGCGCAAGCAGAAATCCTTACATTTGTTATGTTTTTAGATGTTCTACACCTCTTAGTGATCTCTCCCTCTCCCTCCCTCTCAGTATAGAGGCGGTCTTAAATAAATAAATACAAAAAAACTTTTTTCAAACAAACCACACCTACTTGGGTAAAATCATGGTACAACAACAGAAGAATGACCAAGAATAATCAGAGCTGAACTCTGTCAATCCATTTAGCTCTAAACTATTAGACTTGCATATGATGTCAGAAACTGTGCTGAGGAGGACTGCACTGAGGAAGAATGGTGGGAGCCACCCCCTCCCACTGATCCTGAGCCTGAATCTTCCCAGGAGCAGGACAGTATAGATTTGGAACAGTGGTTGGCAGAGGGGCATAGTTCAGAAGGCAGAAGCTGGGAAATACTGGATGGGGAACAGCTAGGAGACGGAACACTGAAAGAGAGAGCGCGAACAGATTCATAGTCTTTGGACAGAATTCCTCCAACACCCTCCCCAAGGTCGAAAAGAGCTCAGAAAGTCTCAGAACAGAAAGCGCAGAGGGTACAAGCTCAGATTACAAGGTGTAGGAATGACGTAGATTAATAGGGGGTGTAAGCCTTAATTGGGAGCACCGCCGTTCTAGGTAGACTGGTTCTTTGTCTCTCACTGTGATTATTAAAGAATCTAACTGGTAAGATGTTCCTTTCATATGATCTCTTCTTATTTACTGCCATGGGGGAGGAAGCTGATTCCCCAAAGCCTTACAATAATCTTGTTTCTTGTTGCATTTCTTATATCTAGCTGGTGTTGAAATAGCTAAGATTTGTAGTAAATTTTTATCATAGATTCCTAAAATGATGCAAAATTATTATTTCAGACCGTAAGATACAGTAGTTGCAGATGACTATCCGACCTGCAGGGTACCGTAAATAAAATAGGAGCATCAGAAGTGTCCAGACACATCAGACCAAAAGCTGACCTAGTCCAACCTCTTGTTCTCACAGTGGCCAACCAAATGCCCATGGAAAGCCCACAAGCAGGATACAAGTACAATAGCCCTCTCCCAACAACTGGTGTCCAAAGCATCCTACCTCAGATAGTGAAGGAGAAGATAACCACCATGGCCAGTGGCCATCAATCAATTTACTCTCCAAGGATTTGTCTGATTCTCTTGGTGCTTATCACTAGATCTTGGAGCAAATTCTACAGTTTAATTATAAGCTGTGTGAAGAAGCACTTCCTTTTGTCTGTCCTGACACTTCAAGCATTCTGCTTCCAGATCCAAAGCGGAGTTCCAACGACTGAATAAAATAATATGGGAAAGAATCTGCTATGGGGTGTGTTTTCCCCCCTAAAAGAACACAAAATGGAATTCAGCATGATGGGATTATTATAATTTCAGTTTACTGTTGGTGCAATATATATACACACCACGCAACATGCATTTTAAAAATCACATTTTAAAACCAGCCAATTCGACGGCTTATACTCTGCATTTTCATTCCAATCAAGATAATTTTAAGTCATTACAAACACATACCTGCCTGCCAGTAATGACAGTTGTTTAATTAGGTCCAGATAAAATAGCTCCAATTCTGTTCCTGATCCACCTGTCAAAGCAAATCAGTCTTTTGCATGACTTAGGGGGGGGGGGACAAATCAGACTAGCTGATGACTTTCTGAATATTCAAGTAGACATGCAGAAGATAAATCCAAGCAGAACTTGTGACTGAACAAAAGCCTGAAACGCAACCTCATAGATGAAGAAATCTTGCTGTGCCAGAAGCAGATTTTTCAAGAAGGGCCTTCAGGAACATGGAGTCAAGGACAGGGTGTGAAAACGAAACCAAGATATCAGAAAATGAACAACAACAAAAATGGTGGCACCACAAGTAAGACATACTGCTGGTGGCAAGGTGACCCATGGACACTGTGAAAATGCAAACAGAAATGTTAAAGGTTTGTTTTAATCCCCCAAAGTCATGGAATTCGTAGCAAAGGCTTCCTGTCATGCAATTGTGACTTGTGCTAAAGAAAATGCAAGTAAACTTTGACTTATTTATTTTAGTATGGCCATGCCAGTGAAGCTATCCCAGTAACAGGCATGTTACACAACCTTTCAACTTACCACTGGCTTTCATCTTGGTTATAAGATGAGCACAGCTAGGAGATGGTGGATGGTTGCAATCAGAAGAGTACTTTAGGGCTCCAGAATGTTCCTTTGTAGCTGCATCTTTACCTCCTCCACATAAGATGGCAGGTGTGGTCCACTGCTTGCTGAGAAAGAGTCCTCGCCAGGCCTTATCTGGACCCATGGGGCTGGAGGTTCCCATTTGCCAGGCTGGATGGTAAACAGAACAATAGGGGAGTTGACTGATGCCAAAACCATGAAGTTGCATCTGGTCACAGTGTTGAGCTGGAAAGCAGGATGAGGTAGCGTTCAAACCAGGCTCTCCATCACAACCTGCAGGAAGCTGCTGCTTCTACCCAGGCCTTCAGAGCTTGTTCAGGAAATGAATCTCTTTACTTCAAATAGTTGCTAGAGGAGAGGTACACCCAGAACCATTCAGAATGGACTTCTCCCATGTAAACCTGTCCCAGTTGAGATATTCCAATAAGGCCCTCATTTTTCTCCCACAAAATACCATGTGCATTTAGTGGAAACTCAAGAGGTCTTCTTCTGCTTAGCCTGCTCTGGAACTTCCTTCCAAGGAAAGCCCACCAGCCACCTTGTTTATTTTTCCCCCTGGCAGGCAAAAACTTTTTTTATTTATTCAAACAGGTTTTTGGCCTCATGAGTTTATTTAAATTCTTCTTCACCTGCATTTTAAATATTTTAATTGGTTATTGTTTGCTTTATCTGCTCTTACTTGATTATTGTATCGTTGTTGCTTTAATGATTTAATATTCATGTTCATTGTAACTTTTCGTTAGCTACCTTTGACATTCTATAATGGAAAAGCGGGATATTGATAATATTACAAATAGTATTTATAATGTGTGTGTGTGTGTGTGTAAATATATATATATATACACACACACAAAATGATATTTGCAATATAATGAAGATAATTATTTCTTTATGTATTTGTACTCACATTTATTTTGTTCCATACATCTAACTCTAGGGAATTATTTAGCATAACCGGAAAGGCTGCTTCCAGAACTTTAAATTGGTATTGGCTCAGTTGATCAACATCTCTCATTTCCTGATACAATGGTTGTTATAAAACTTTAACTTAAGTTCACAATTTCTGATCCATTTTTCTTGTTCACTTAGAGATGTCAGGGTCATGCGTTACTTCTCAGAAGTGACATAGGGGTTTGGGGCAGACACTTGCGCCTCAATTATCCCCTTCGAGTGAGCATCACCTGTTCTCTTTCCTGCGGATTCTTGCTATAGCTGGGGGAGGGGAGGGAGCACAGCTGCAGGTCAGCATCTTTTGCTACAATTAGATTCAAATTGAAATGGTAAGAGAGAAAGGAGGAAAGAGGTTATCTGTGGGTTACAATTATGCCTTGCTTGCATACTGGAGCGAGCCATTAATTGCTTGCTACAGATGCAATGTTGTTCTTTATGGTTCAGATAGGAGCCCTATTAAGTGACAAGCGTTCCATTTTCATGGCCAACCAGAGAAGAAGGCACAACACAGGTAGAAGGTCACAATGTAATTAATAACTCACACCCCTAAGATGCAGGAAGGTATTGCACCAAGGGAGCAGAAAGACACAGCACCTGCCTAACTTCCAACCTGCACCGGTAGCAAGGGCTCCCTATTTTGCAAAATTGTTTGCCCTTACCATTTTAGTCTGCAAGCACATCTCTTTTGAAGGAGACGACCTCTTGCACAATCTGTTGTGCTCCTCCCTCTCAAGGGATGGACAAATCAGTCCATTTCTGAGTCTGTGTCACTTTCTTATTTGTTCACATATAATTCTCTTCTATCTCCACAGAAACTGAACTGGTGACTCTTTTTTTTTTTTTAAGCGTATGAAGATTTGCACAAAAAGTATCTTAAAATATGGTTTCTTTCAAAATATTCATTTCTGAACATATTTATGCATTTTAAAACATCGGTTCCCAAAACAGAATTGGAACATTTGGGACGCGAAACAGTTGGTGGATCTCTAAGCGCCACTCCTCTCATTAGCTCAGAAGGTGCACCATATCAAAATTCACAGAGATAAAATTCCTCAAGTACCCTTATCCTCCTCTTAGTACAACACTTGCAAAGAGAAGGGAGGAGGTTGGACACCACTGTTGATTCCCTCATTCCAAGTGGCACTTCCACATTCAAAGAGACAGCAAATATTAAGGCATGCACCAGTCAGAAGATTCAGCTTGAATCTGTAGCTTTCGGAAGCAGTCCTAACTGTTTATGAACCACCAGGTCTTTCCAAATTCAAAGGTGCAATTTGACTTGGAAGTGCTGAAGCCATTCCCCAATCCCCCTAATTTGCCTTGTAATTTTGGCTACACACAAACACACACCGGCAATGCACACCTGTAATACAGACCTGTCCGTTTATTAAGATGTTTGCTGGAGGCCCTTCTTCAGGTTCTCTGACCAAATAAGGTGAGGTGATGGCTTTTCTGGTAGTATTATCCTAATAACTGTTGATATATACCAGGGGTCAGCAACGTTTTTCAGCAGAGAGCTGGTCCACCGTCCCTCAGACCATGTGGTGGGCTGGACTATTTTTTGGGGGGGGGGAATAAACTAATTTCTATGCCCCGCAAATAACCCAGAGATGCATTTTAAATAAAAGCACACATTCTACTCATGTAAAAACACACTGATTCCCGGACTGTCTGTGGGCCGGATTGAGAAGGCGATTGGACCGCATCCGGCCCCCGGGCCTTAGGTTGCCTACCCCTGATATATACTATTGTTGTACTGTGTGTTTTGGGTCTATGGGCAGCATTAAACCTGTGTGTGTGCTTCAAAAAAATATTACAGTGGTACCCCGGGTTACATACGCTTCAGGTTACAGACTCTGCTAAACCAGAAATAGTACCTCGGGTTAAGAACTTTGCTTCAGGGTGAGAACAGAAATCATGCTCCAGCGGCGCAGTGGCAGCAGGAGGCCCCATTAGCTAAAGTGGTGCTTCAGGTTAAGAACAGTTTCAGGTTAAGAATGGACCTCCGGAACGAATTAAGTACTTAACCCGAGGTACCACTGTATTACACTTATATCCGAATGTTATCCTTTTATAGAACCCAAAGCAGCACAAATGTGATTCCTAGGCAGTCACCCATCCAGACACTGACCAGCTCCAGACATGCTTAGCTTTGGCAAGGTGGTAGCTTCAGGGACTTCATAGAGAAGCTTACCTGATGCTTACACTAGAGATATCTTCAGTGCCTGGTGAAGATATTCTCCCAGCACAGGAGTGGTGAACTGGAACGTGACCCAGAACTGGACCACTCTTTTGAGACAGGTTTATGGGACTGACCACATGTCAATCCCCTGACCTCATATGACAACAGTTGATTCAAATTCAGTTGATGTGGCTGCAAAGGAGAATTGGGAATGCACTGGGGCAAGTGTGCTCTCTATTACTTTTTTTTTCTGTCACTGGGCAGGGCAACAGAAAAAGATGCCAAATCCATCCCTGATTCATCCTGATTCATTCATTCTGATTCATCATTTGCAATTTGCTGCTGTGGCTTCACCAGTCCAGCACCTGATGTCTCATGACATCAGGTGAGGTGGTTGTTTGGTTTTTCCACCAACTATCTTACCTGACTTTGGGGAGGCTCAGTGGGCCTAACTGGGTTCCCAGTGCTGTCCTAGGCCTGTTATTAAACTTAATGGTTTCATTCTTAGAACTGCCATCATTTTCTCCCGTCACATTTTAGTGCTTTTTAAAGGTTGATTTCATACCCTCCAACATTTCTCTGATGAAAATAGGGACATCCTATTTAATAATAATAATAATAATAATAATAATAATAATAATCCAGCCATCTGACAGGGTTGCCCCAGCCACTCTGGGCAGCTTCCAACATATATAGAAACATAATAAAACATTAAACGTTAAAAAAACTTTTCTATAAAGGGTTGCCTTCAGATGGCTCGGGGGCCGGATAACTCCACACCCTCCAACATTTTCCTGATGAAAATGGGAACGTCCTAAGGAAAAGCAGGACATTCCGGGATCAAATCAGAAACCAGGATGGCTTCTGTAAATCTGGGGCTGTCCCTGGAAAATTCTTGAAGAGTCTGTGATTTTATGCATCTCCATATGACTTTCTGCAAGTGTTCTGCCGGTATAGCTTTTGTATTTACTAATTTAATTGTTTGTTGATGGCGTTCTGTTAAATTGCAAACTGCCCAGATGATATGGTGAGCTGGGTGACAGATAAATCTTAAAAATAATAATAAATAAATCACAAATAAATTTTCAGCACAATCTGTAAGAACCACCCCAATATGAGAGAGGGCAAGGCATGCATTGTTTGGCATTAAATGTAATTTTCAAGGAGGGGTTGGCTTGGCTTTGGCAGGAGCTTAGACCTCTTTAAAACAGCGTCTTTTGCACACACAAAATGAAAATAAATAAATAAGTAAATCAAACCCTAAAAACAACACACACAATCAGCACGGCGTTACACCAGCCAGCCAATGTATTTTGTTTTGATGGTATTAACTCAAAAAGACTGACTCAAATAGTGGAAGGTTAATGGAAGTTTCCCAGCATGATTACAAGAGTCATGGTGGAGCAAAGGGGCAAGGGAGATGGCAGCTTTAACAATTAAACTCCGCGACACCTTCCTGTTCATTGCTACTGCCATAATGCAGTGAAGTGCCACAGTTAATCACATCACTCACACAACTTCTTATGTTTCCCTCATGGGATGCATTTCAGGATAGTCATTCTTTAAAATAAAATAAAACCCTGATCAGAAGTCACAGCACTTTCGGAGGAAATTAAGTAAGTTTCTATTTTGGTTTTGTCTTTTTTTTTTATTTAGAAATTATTTCAGTGTTTCTTTAAAAAGAAAAAAAAAATTATGGGAGAAGCCTTTCTTTTTTAAAAAAAAAAACCCACCACTTGGTAATGAGACATGCATTAAAAATAACTCCTTTCCCACTAGTTTCTCTTTTACTGTCACAATGTGACAAACGACATAGAGAAAATGTGACTAGATGGCAATTATGGGGTATGTCCGACGTACCTCAGTTTTTACCACAGCATATGATGGAAATATATCCTGTGTGACCTTTGAATCCATCATGTTTCCTTGCTTCCATAAGGTATACATTTTATTTCTCCATGGCTGAGTACAGCTGACCATTTGCCAAGTGGTTAGTTACTAAAGTGGTGTTGAAATACAATCCCTTTTGGAGCTGGTTATCTGTACTTTCTCCCCTGCGTGGCAAGGATAACGTTTATTTCTTGCTTTTCCTAGATACCTGTTTGGGGGCTGGCATGTGGCCAATTCTCCTCGCCACAAGGGTAATATGTTTGAAATGAATTTGCATCACTTGAGGATGAGACCTACAATTGCCAAAGAGACTTGCATCAAACCTGGGGAATGTTTCATGTTCTCATCATATATGCATATATATGCATTCCATAGTAATAGTAATAATAATAATAATAATAATAATAATAATAATAATTTATTATTTATAACCCGTCCATCTGGCTGGGTTTCCCTAGCCACTCTGGGCGGCTTCTAACAAAACACTAAAATACAATAACCTATTAAACATTAAAAGCTTCCCTAAACAAGGCTGCCTTTAGATGTCTTCTAAAAGTTTGGTAGTTATTTTTCTCTTTGACATCTGGTGGGAGGGCGTTCCACAGGGCAGGCGCCACTACCGAGAAGGCCCTCTGCCTGGTTCCCTGTAACTTGGCTTCTCACAGCGAGGGAACCACCAGAAGGCCCTCAGCGCTGGAACTCAGTGTCCGGGCAGAACGATGGGGGTGGAGACGCTCCTTCAGGATCAAATCAGAAACCAGGATGGCTTCAGGTATACTGGACCGAGGCTTTTTAGGGCTTTAAAGGTCAGCACCAACACTTTGAATTGTGCTCGGAAACGTACTGGGAGCCAGTGTAGGTCTTTCAAGACCGGTGTTATATGGTATTGGCGGCCGCTCCCAGTCACCAGTCTAGCTGCTGCATTCTGGATTAGTTGTAGTTCCCGGGTCACCTTCAAAGGTAGCCCCATACTAGTTTAGCAATGCATGTGTGATGCTTTATGTCTGTTTAAGAATACTTTGTGAGCAGGACAGGTCTGGCCATTCGTGTGTGTGTGTGTGTGTGTGTGTGTGTGTGTGTGTCCATTCTGAGGCTGAGCTGGCCCGGGATTCAGTAGATCCTGAGTAATTTCTAGGAGGTATGAGACCCAGCCTGCCCCCACCCAGGCCCAGACTGCCACTCCATAAAACCCCATTGTAGGGGGGGGGGTTAGGATTGCAGGTTTGGGGGCAAAGAGACCAATTTTGGGAATGGTTGAAGAACATAGTTTTTTAAATAAAAAAAACCCCACCCCATTCCCCTACTAACAGATTGAAGTTGAATCCCAACAAGACAGAAATACTGTTTTGGAGGCACAGGAGGCAGGCAAGTGTGGAGGACTCCCTGGTCCTGAATGGGGCAACTGTACCCCTGAAGGACCAGGTGCACAGCCTGGGGGTCATTTTGGACTCACAGCTGTCCATGGAGGCACAGATCAATTCTGTGTCCAGGGCAGCTGTCTACCAGCTCCATCTGGTACGTAGGCTGAGACCCTACCTGCCCGCGGACTGTCTCGCCAGAGTGGTGCATGCTCTGGTTATCTCCTGCTTGGACTACTGCAATGCGCTCTTTGTGGGGCTACCTTTGAAGGTGACCTGGAAGCTACAACTAATCCAGAATTAAGCAGCTAGACTGGTGACTGGGAGCAGCTGCCAAGACCACATAACACCGGTTTTGAAAGACCTTCATTGGCTCCCAGTAGGTTTCCAAGCACAATTCAATGTGTTGGTGCTGACCTTTAAAGCCCTAAATGGCCTCAGTCCAGTATACCTGAAGGAGCATTTCCACCCCCAATCGTTCCGCCCGGGCACTGATGTCCAGTTCCCTCACTGCAAGAAGCCAAGTTACAGGGAACCAGGCAGAGGGCCTTCTCAGTAGTGGCACCCGCCCTGTTGAATGCCCTCCTATCAGATGTCAAAGAAATAAACAATGTTTAGAAGACATCTGACAGCAGCCCTGTTTAGGGAAGTTTTTAATGACTGATGTTTTAATGTATTTTTAATCTTTTGTTGGAAGCCTCACAGAGTGGCTGGGGAAACCTAGCCAGATGGGCGGGGTATAAATAATATATTATTATTATTATTATTATTATTATTATTATTATTATTATTATTATTATTTCTCTTCTGGCAATTGTGCTGTCATTATTATCCATATATTACAGGCCACCAGTGTCAGATGAAAAGATCATGGTAGAGATTATCCACCTGAAAAAGTCACTTCTAAGGCAGAATCTATACCAGACCAAGTGGGTCACAACTTAAGCTTTGCTATAATCAACCAAGATGGAATGAAATGTGGTAACAGCATCATTTGCTCAAACATTAATCCTCGCATATTTAGGGTACTTCTCCAGTTCAATGTATAATCCGTTTTGCCAGCTCTTATACTTTTAATGATGCTAAATTTGAAATGCTGAATTAGAGAAAGGTTAATTAAAGGTTTCAGTCACACTTTTCTATGACCATGACCCAACAAAGGGCCAAAGGCAATTAAAAAAAAATCAAACTTTTATTTATTCCTATTGCTAGATACAAAGAAATGCCACCATTAATTATCTCTCTGATTACTAAGAACTTGTCATGTATCCCTTTGATGATGTAAAATGGTAGTTATGGCAATGAGGTGCTACTAAAAAAAATCCCTGTGAGACTTAATTAGATCATTTGTTTAATCTATGAGTTTCTTTTCTTTAAAGTTAGCAAGACAGTTAAAAAAAAAAAAACCTGCCATAGAAGTTCTGGTATTAACATTGTAAGGGAGGTTTTCTCAACCTTGTGCACGCCAGATGTTTTGGTCTACAACTCCCATCAGCCTCTGCAAGCAAGATGTTATAATGCATGATTTCATAAACCCCTTTTAGGCATCCCAACCCCGAAGGGTAGAAAAGGGTCACACCAATGTCCCTTGAGAACTGCCCTCATTTTCAGAATATTCAGGCGGCTCCTCCCAGCTTCCCCATGTTTGGCTGCAAATTCTGCACTGGGGAACCTTTTCTGATTGTGGAGTCTCCTTGTGCAGTTAAGAACCCTGGAAGATTGAGCCTGACAAAGATAGCAAGCAGAAGGCAGTTGCTGCAAAGCCTACCCTTCCCAACTTTCATCTGTAACCAAGTACAAAGCTGTTAGTTTTGATTTCCCTCGGTTTTCCACACTCACCCATCTTACGTTCAGATTCTGCATCAGTGGGCAAGCAATTTTTTCTTCTTTTTCAATTTTTCAATTCTTTTTGCAAGCAATTTCCCTTTTTAAAAAACTTTTATTCAAAATTAAAACAAAACATATCATCCAGAAACATATCATCCTTATTTTTTCCCCATTTTTCCTCCCTCCCCCCACCCTCCCACACAACACCCCCCCCCCCGACTTCCCTCAGTTCCAGTATTTGGTTTCTCTGAGACTGCTGTTTTCTGCATGTTACACAGTTGTATAGCTCCTCAAACTGTTTAGCTGATTATCATCAATAAAAAGTTTGTGAATGTTTATTCAAAGCCAGCCAAGGAGTTCAGTTCACTTTGTTGCGTCTTCAAATACTTTGTAAAGAGTTCCCATTCATCTTTAAAGTCACAGTTATCCTTGTCCCGTAGCTTATATGTAAATTTTGCAAGTTCTGCATAGTCCATCAATTTTTCTTGCCATGATTCTTTAGTTGGGGTTTCTTCAGTCTTCCATCCTTGTGCTATTAGAACTCTTGTGGCCGTTGTCGCATACATGAAGATGTTTTTCAGCTTTTTTGGCAGATCTTTCCCTACAATCCCTAACAGCAAGCAATTTCCCTTAAGGCAATGCATTTTGTATATGATTCCTACAAATATATACATTTTACGAGCACTTTTGTTTCCCCCCCAGTATGTGCAGTTTTGTATACCTCTTTTTTGCATCACCAAATTTGGAGATTTGTTTTGATTTCCGTATTGTTTTGGGAAGTGTGAAATGGGATCCTAATGGAATTTCTCCCCTATCATATCCCACCAGCTTCAGATATTCTATTCCACTTTCCCCAGCTAATTGAGTAGGGTCAAAATATCATACTGGAGTTCCTTAAGACTGTGCTTCCACAGGGAGTACGCAGCACATAAAAAGCAATATAATCAGTGCCTTGCAATGACCATTATTGCATGCAGTGTGAAAATCCATTAATCTTAAACGTTACCATAGAAATACATAGTGGCTGAACTATAATAACATACAACTAGGGTGGCTTACTTGCTGCATATAGTAGGAAAACCTATTAATCTTCAATGTTACCACTCAGATACATAAGGTGGGATCTAGACTCGCCCTTCTACCCATAGGACAACTTCCGTTTGTAAAAGGTGCTGTGATCCATCAGAGGCTTCCACTGCAGAAAGGAGGTGTTATTGGATTTTCACTGGTTCTCCCTGCAGCCCAGCACCAACTCCCATGCTTTTCTGGAGGGTTCCCCAACCTTCCAGCTCAGATTTCCAGGGGCATGGAGAGCTGAAAGGAGGATCCGTGAAAATTGCCCTTCCTATCTTCCTTCTGTGGTAGCATCCTATACATCATAGCATAAGATGCAGTATAAGAGCAGAACGCAAGGGAAGTTGGTATCTAACTCATTGCAAGTATTCACTATTAATAAAATGCAGTTAGCAAATCCATGTTTGCAGGCATGAATCATTTCATACTACTGTTTCGCTGGTTTTATATAGCATCTTTGTTTTAACAATGTTGTTTCTTATTTTTATGTTGCTTATAGATTTTAAAACTTTGAGCTGTTTGTAAAAGCTTTTAAATATACATTTTAAAAATAAATAAAAGCAAAGAATGCAGGAATTGTAGTGAATCACACTTCCCTTGTTTGTGTAGACATGCCAATCTTTTAGTTGCACTGAGAGCAAAAACTCTTCTCCCTACAGGTGCTTCCAAGTTATGATACACATGCGTACAGGAATTGAAATCCACACATACTTCCTGTATTTGTTCATGCTGTTTATGTTTGAATCTGCTGCCAATCTTTGCGAAATGAAAATTTGCTTGCAGAACAATGAACGACTTGTGCTGTTGTTGTCGTTTTAAATTCCAGTCTACTTTCTAAAAAGTATTTCTTGCTAAAGGGGTGTGTTGACATTAATTGGGAAAACAGCACTTCAGATTAAGTCAATGGGTGCTTTCCCAAATATACAGTTGGATCACCGAGAACAGAATTTTCCTCTCTGTGTTGATAAAAGTGTGCATCTATAAATTAACGTATGTAATGTCTGCTGAATATTCTGCACTATTCATGGAGTTAAAATTAACTTCTCATGATAATTGCTTATCAGTTCCATGAGCATAATTTCCATGATTTAACCTGCTTTCTTAGGACCTGCTAACTTTCAGTATAGAACTTTGTGTTTTTTCACCAGTTTTTACTGTTTAAAATGTATATGTATGTAAATTATTATTCGACTGAGGCTCACATCAGAGATACAGTACTGTATAAATACTGTATAAATTGTTGCATCTACTTTAAGTTGACTTGATTATACCTAAAAATAAAATAAAAATTAGCATCGACTCTATTTTTGTCCTAGTCATTGTATTGTGCATTGTATATTATAGAAAATGATTTCTCTGTTACAAATCTTAAAAATGACCCACCCCAGGGATTGGAACTAATGCCGATTGATCAGCAGAAATGGAAATTAAACTAGACAGTCAAATAAAATTATACTGTAGATATTGTATTTCGTTTTTTTAAGCAGACCTTCTGATGGGAAAAAATAGATTGTTTGACTAAAAGCATATCCACTTTTTCTATAAAGAACATTTTCATATATGTAACTGATGTGATGTTCGCCATACCCACACACTAACACAGAATTAGGTATGCTATTAAGTTAAAACACGTTTAGTGCTCTGCTGGATTATAACCTCAGACTGCAGCCCTATGCACTGCTGTTTAATAATAAGCCCCATTGTACTCCGTAGGAATTGGGCTGAATATTTTTCTTAAAATACTACCAGTAATGTACAATGTGGTTGGGTGCAGGCAGTTACCTGACCTCGCAACAGAACTACTACTATTGACTGGGAAGGGTAAGGTGGCAGCAAGGTTGGCATATAGATGCATCACCCAAGCCCAACTGTGCTCCTGCTTATGTTTGCCCCGGACTGACCTCACCACTACCTTCTGGTAACCAGCAATGATTCAACTTTAGGGAGGTCAGGTAAACACTTCCACACCCTGCCACTTCCGTTATTGAATTCTACAATTAATTATTATTATTATTATTATTATTATTATTATTATTATTATTTTAATATTGCTGATTCAGTTTATATGCTGCCCTTTATCAAAAGATCCCAGGACAGTGTGCAGCATTAAGAACACATTTTACAGAGCACGATAATAAAAACACAATACAAAGCATAACGATAAAATAATCATAAAAACAGTCCTTCCCATCTGTTATGCCTACTGGCGTGGTTGCTCGAAAGCGAACAGGCAAGATCCCCGCTGGTCTTTTCTAAGGCTTTACTGTATTGTCGGTGCAGAACGTCCCAATTCCATGTCTTGCTCAGTCACTAGCAGAATCTGAGAGTGGGCGGTCCTTAAACTTTCGCCAGCAGAGTAGTCTCTTGCCCCCCATCCAACGCCTCCCCTCTCTGCGCATAAACCTACTGCGCAGAGAGGGCATGGGTAAAGGGGGACCTGCCTCCCTCCCTCTTTGCTCATGCATGGTATTTTGGTTCTCTCTTGCATCCCTCAAGCCCTGCATCCCTTCCCCACTAGAGGCGGGGCTTCCCTCTTCCTCGGAGGAAGTGCTGCTTCTCACAATCTTTGGAGGCTCCCTGTAACCCAACTGCCCTTCCACCTCTCGCCTCTGAGCTGATGGCAGTTCCCTGACACCACTGCTACCACCTTTAACAGGCCAAAGGCCTGGATGGAGAGAAATGTTTTTGTCTGTAATGATATTGCCGGGCGAGCCTGTCTGGGGAGAGCAGCCCAGAAATGGGGAGCCACCACAGAAAAGGCCTGTTCTTGTGTTGCCACCCTCCAAACATTTCAGGGAGGAGGGACATAGAGAAGGGCCTCTGGTGGCAAGCATAGGGTCCAGGTTGTTTTGTATGCAGAAAAGCATACTTTAAAATATTGAGGTCAGCACTTTGGATTGAGCCCAGAAACTAATTATGGGATAGGTGTGACTCCAAAGTTCATGGAGCCTTTGAACTGTGGGTGATATCTGACTAAGTCAAACTCAGAGTCGGCCCACTTAAGTAAGTCATGGCTAACTCATGTGAGTCTACTTTGAGTATGACTTAATTGAATACCAGTCTGTGTTGCTCCAGAAGCATAGGCACCAACTCCTAGGGGCCGAGGCACTTTTGTCTCCCTCCATTTCTTTTTGGGGGGAGAGCAGAGCCCCTCAATGTACAGAGTGCATTCATCTATGCCCCCTGGCTCTGCGTGATGTTAGGATATCACGCCGGGCTCCCTCAATCATAGTGAGAAGATGGCTCCTCCATCCAGAAGCAATCTTCCCTTGCCACATGGCAAACTGCTTTAGAAACTAAGGGGAATTTCAATTTGCGAAAGTAGCTCATTGGGTGGGGCAGAACTGCTACACCAGCCAGTGGCGGAGCAAGCCAATCAGGTGCCTAGGGCGGCGCGGCGAGCCAGGGCAGGACGCTCCGCAGGGCCTCCAAGGAGTCTGTCTGCCTCCTCCCACTCAGTCACCCTACAGCTGAGCGGAGGTGGCGGGCGGACCGTTTGGGGCAGTGCGGAGCCTGCGGGCGCCCAAGCCACCACATCACTGCCAGGAGAGACCTGTGGCTCGGGCGCATTGCAGGCCCCACGGTGAGTGCCGCCCGCCATTTTGTCACACACCCCTCAGTGGTGATACCCGGAGCGGCCCGCCCCCACCACACACCCCTACCTCCGCCCCTGACACCAGCTTCCCAGGAGGTGAGTCACTGCTGCTTACGAGACAGAAGATGGGGAGGTAGTCGGGAGGTCAGTGCAGTGAAAACCCACTGGCAGCACCAATCTGGTGCCTCTTTGCACCACAACGACACTCGCGTTGCTTTGCCCTATGGCCTTTCTTTAAGCAACAGCAACCACTTGTCAGGAGGCTAGGGTAGTGGGTCTGCCCCACCCAGCTCATCGCTTCTGGAAATGACCACGATTTCTACTATTCAAGGGGTCCCCACCTGCAAATTTCACTGGGTATGTATGCCCAAGCCATTGGATTCCTAGAGCAGCTCTTCGGATCCCAGCAATACCCTTTTTCTCTAGACATGATAGACATCGTCCCATCAGTGATTCAGCCAGAGAACACTTGGAACATTAAAAAAGTTATGACTTCAAAGTAACGATAGCTTGCCTTATAAATAATTATCTGGTTATAGCAGCTATTCCTAATTTTAACCACAACATACAATTCATGTTCCTTTGTGGCGGTTTCCCTTTCTTAATTTTTTTTAAAATGCATAGGAGAAGAGAAAATGAAGACATATTAATAAACACAATTAAACAGGTTAGGGCAACAATACAGTGTTGGTCATTCAGGAACCCTGTGCTAATTTTAATTAGCTGCTTTCCCTTGCTTTCAAATGTAATTAAAGAAGCTTAGTTGTGCTCAGCGATGCAAACCGCCTTATTTAATCACTAACATTATTTCCCTGAACTATTAATGATTTTCAAAATGCTTGTTTATGCAGAATTAGAACAGTAATTATCTTACCAGTTAATTTTGTACCTTCACATTTCACACCTAGCTCAAACGTCATTCATTTACCGCAGTCATTCTGTCAAAACAAAGAAAGGCTTGTTCTAAATGCATTGCAGAATGCCAAACCCAAAGCCAAATTTTGTAACACTAATAAAGTAGCTCCCAAGTGAAACAGGTGTAGTAATTTAGAGCCTTCCTGTCTCAAGCCTGCACGTACATGCTATGTTTTTTCTTTATTAGCTTTAAAATGAGAGCTTGGTGTGCAAAATAAGCTATTTAATTCAGACTTGTGGAGCAGAATATAATCTTTAATTTAAACTAGAGCCGTAAAAAAAGGCCTTTAATTTTAACTGGCATGTGCATGTGAATTTGAATTAATAATCCAGAAAATTGAAACTGTTTTGCTGCTGTTGCCGGATATTCACTGTTCTTCACCTGCCCTTACCTTCACTCACTCAGTTTCGCTCTCTCATTCTGCCTCCCTCGCACAAGCTTAGGCGGCTGCTTTTCTGATTATTATTATTATTTAATGATGGAACGGGCTCATATGCAAAGCAAAATGGTCTTCAAAGGAAACGTCTCAGTCCACTGAATTCCTTTTATTTACAGCACAGGCTTTGTGTGTGTGTGTGTGTGTGTGTGAGAGAGAGAGAGAGAGAGAGAGAGAGAGAGAGAGAGAGAGAGAAATCAGAAGTACGTAAGTCCCATTGAGTTCAATATTGCTTACTCCCAGCTTAATGAGTACAGGGCTGCAGCCTAAAAGTCCTGTGTATGACAGGGAAGCAAACATTTGTATTCACTCGGTTTACAAAAACAAGGTAATTGATGCATTTGATGCAAAATCTACTTAAGACATTATTCAAATGTGCTATGGATTTAAACCTTAATTGAATCCTCAGATTTTAAAAGTTCCCCAAACGTTCTCTAGCATGCCATCTGATCTATAGGGCCACAAGCGTCATAACATTATTTTACTACACGGAGGAAGGGATTGCTGTGCTATGCCAATTGTTCTGCCAGCACAAGCATTTCAGACAGAATGGTCCCTCCTCTCGCACGCATAGTAAAGGTAAAGGGACCCCTGACCATTAGGTCCAGTTGTGGCCGACTCTGGGGTTGCGGTGCTCATCTTGCTTTATTGGCCGAGGGAGCCGGCGTACAGCTTCTGGGTCATATGGCCAGCATGACTAAGCCGCTTCTGGCGAACCAGAGCAGCGCACGGAAACACCGTTTACCTTCCCACCGGAGGGAAGGTACTTTGACATGCTTTTAAACTGCTAGGTTGGCAGGAGCAGGGACCGAGCAACGGGAGCTCACCCCGTCGTGGGGATTTGAACCACCAACCTTCTGATTGGCAAGTCCTAGGCTCTGTGTTTTAACCCACAGCGCCACCCGCGTCCCATGCATACCTCACACGCATACCCTGAGCCAATTTACGGGGGGCGAAGAGAGGGTGAAGAAGCCCCATTGCGCTGCCTTTCACTGATAGGCCTCATTAGGTGAATCCTGCCCTGTATTCTTTAATACATCCTCCCAACTGCTCCCTCTCAGCTGCAGAAATTACTATTGTAATCCCGACATGAAGGGTGGTATGTTTTCCTATAACATTTTTGTGTTAAGCTTCCCAACGGCCGTTCTCTGCTGTTTGCTGGAAAACATGTCCTCTTACATGGAGCTCACACCATTTCATTTGTCCTGCTATGGAAAGGCTGGGATTACCTGGGTGTTTGGGATTCAGGGTTTGTTTTTGTTTCCCCCCGATATCAATCTTAAAAATGCAGTGCATGCATGTCTGCTCATAAGCAATAACCACTGAGTTCAACAGGACTTACTCCCAAGTAGGTTGATAGCAGAGATGAGGAGCCCATGGCCCTCCAATTGTTGTTGGATTTCAATTCGCATCAGCCAGCATGGCCAAGAGTCAGGGGTGATGGGCGTCCAACACCACAGGTTCCTCATCCCTACTATGTTGGATTGCTGCCTAAAACAATCTTTTCAATTCCTTATAACGCATCCAAGGTTGTTGATAGTTTAATATGGAACCAATATACAAGACAAAAAGGGGTAATCAGATCATCTTTTAATGATCTGATGGGCTTGTGACCACTTGAAAAACCAGGCTATCCTTTCAGAATTGGATGCTTCTTTGCTTCCTCAGATTTCAAATAAAGTGAGAAGGGGTGGTGAAAAATATCACCATATATTGTAGTGGAATGTTCCATACGATCAGTTTACCAAGAGTCTAGAAGCATACCGTGGTAAGCTAAACTTCTAAAATGCTTGATAAAAGGTCATCTACATTCACCTATGGGGACGCGGGTGGCGCTGTGAGTTAAACCACAGAGCCTAAGGCTTGCCGATCAGAAGTCCTGAGAAGATTTATGAGTCCCAGAATCACTTCTCCCCCACCCATCTTCCTCAATAACTGTTGAAACTTAACCAGTATTGTTCTCAGCAACTAGCCACTCCGTGCTGTCCAGTTACATCACTGAACATTTTCTGGTTCAACACTCTCACTTACAGCCCCATCTGGCACATTGCTGGCACTTGACTGCCAGAACTTCTGGTTTTTCCACTTCAGTTTTCAGGACTGGCAAGCTGTTTTCATTTTCTAGGAGCTGCTCTGAGCATATTCCTCACACTATCCTCATCTGAGAATGACTGTTAGCTGTCTTCTTCTCGGGATGGGCCGCAACTCAGCAGTAGAGCACATGCTTTGAATGCAAGATGTTTCCAACCGATCTTCAGAAAGGGTACAAAACGTCCCAGTACATTTCCAAGCACAATTCAAAGTGTTGGTGCTGACCTTTAAAGCCCTAAACGGCCTTGGTCCAGTATACCTGAAGGAGCGTCTCCACCCCCATCATTCTACCCAGACACTGAGGTCCAGTGCCGAGGGCCTTCTGGTGGTTCCCTCACTGCAAGAAGCCGAGTTACAGGGAACCAGGCAAAGGGCCTTCTCGGTGGTGGCACCCACCCTGTGGAATGCCACCCCACCAGATGTCAAAGAGAACAACAACTACCAGACTTTTAGAAGACATCTGAAGGCAGCCCTGTTTAGGGAAGCTTTTAATGTTTGACTGACTACTGTATTTTAATATTTGGTGGAAGCCACCCAGATTGGCTGGGGAGGCCCTGCCAGATGGGTGGGGTATAAATAAATTTATTATTACTATTATTATTATTATTATTATTATTATTATTATTATTATTATAAATTCCAGAGCGTTGCTGCTAAGTGTAGACAATGCAGAGTGAGATGGACCAATGGTCTGACTCGGTAGGTTCTCATCAATAGTTTTCCCTGACGTGTTAAAATTACACATCTAAAAAACCCCAGAAGTACCAATGACTTGCTTTGTTTATCAGTTCCACTGCCCATAGGGTCAAGCCAACAGATTCTCTTGCAGTGCTCCCAGCCACTCAGATGTTGGCCTAATGTCACCCTCCCCCAGCCAGCAATTGTTTCCTTCAGACTATTGGGGCCATTATGAAATTGCCTCCTTTGCTCCCCCCCCCCCCCCGTTATTTCCTTAGCAGTTGCACATTTAGAACTCTTTCAAATGAACAGAATGGGCAAACTTTGCTTGTATATATGGATTCCACTCTGACTTTCCTGCTCATTGCTGAAGGTTTGATGTAGTTAGTGTTGTTCAGTATGCACACTGGGCAGGGTACGATGCTCATGCAAGGAATTGTGCCTCAACAACACCCACATTTGGGCTGTTTAACACCAGCACTGCTGACACTTGTAGGCAGAAGTGCTTATGCATTGCAATGCTTTTGATTTCTTTTTTTTTTTTTAAAAAAGAGCCCAGTATACATCACAACACTCTCCTCTCCCCCCCCCCCTTTAAAAATGCCCAAGATTCAGAGTCTCCTGGCAACAAGCAATCACATGCCTATATAGGTTCTGGCCTACTGTTACAATGCAGTTATGTGTTTGGTGGCTGATTTATTCAAACTCAGTTTCAGCCCTGCTGTTAGTTCCCTCATTGCTTTAATGCAGCTGGTCCACCATTCATAACTGTCAAAAACCAATTCATTGGGAGTTGGACTTATTAGGCTCCAAACTGTGTACGGCACATATTCATTTTTTTGTCACCGTGCATGCGAACAGGCACACACCATTCTCCCTAAACTTTAAATTGCTCTCGAATTGTTACACTAGGGAATATTTCTACCCAATTAGCTTGCTAACCCACCCTCAACAGATGCAGACTTCCTGCATCCCGAAGAGTATGCTTCAGTTCTGCACTCTATTAGTGGACGACTCTCTGGATAATTTGCACGACTTTAAACAGGGATCCATAAATTGAAAGAATATTGGGATACACCGCACCGTTTCCGAAGGAGAGCTTTTGTCTTTGTACAGTACCAGACAGGGGATTTCAAAGGGCTCCAGTTGCAATGTTTAATAGGGGTGGGAAAGGGCTCCAAGACTTGCCTTTGACCTACGAGAACAGTGACCATTCACAATGTGTCCAGACTCCCCTCATATCAAATATTTCCCAATCATTTCTGTCTGAAGTCTTTTCCGGGGGAAAAGCAGAGCATTAATATTCAGCTGTGTCAAGACAGACCGGGCAATTTTAAATAGAAATAAACACTACGGGTGTGAGGAAGGGGCCCAAGCTTCACTTTCTGTATGTATGTGTATTTTTAAAAATTCTGATCTGCTTCTCAGTCGCTCGGTGCTTTCCCTGCATCAATTTGTAATTCAGGTTCCAAGCCACTCTGTATAAAACGAAGCTCTGTCTGCTCCATTCATCATAACTGGGAATTCTAAAAATGGGTACAGTTCCCCCTGTGCTCTGTAGACATTTTAGACACCCTCACTTCTTCCAAAGCTCATGGACATAGAGAAACATAGAAATATAGGAAAATATAGAGGTATGTGGTACAGAAACAGAATCTTTTTTGGGTCCCTGAGTCTGACTCAGGAGGAGGAACAAAGCCCCACATAAAACATATCTTATTCTCCTTCTTATTCAGCACATGCATGCACAACCATCATATTTAAGAATCGTCTAGGCAGCTCCTATCCCACCTCAAAGCCTGGGAATCCAGAATACAACTCCTGAATCCCGCATAACAGGTATTTCCCATCCGCTGAGGCAAATCGTCACAGACCGGCTTCCTTCATGCATGACCATTGATGGTACAGTTGCCAGTTTCTACTCTGGCTGTCCTTTTCTTGTGGAAGGGATCCACTCCAGTCCTTATAAAACTGTCCTATGTGGTGCCTACAAAATCGTGGAAAGTACAGTGGTACCTCGGGTTACATACACTTCAGGTTACAGACTCTGCTAACCCAGAAATATTACCTTGGGTTAAGAACTTTGCTTCAGGATGAGAACAGAAATCGTGCTCCGGCGGTGCAGCAGCAGGAGGAGGCCCCATTAGCTAAAGTGGTGCTTCAGGTTAAGAACAGTTTCAGGTTAAGAACGGACCTCCAGAACGAATTAAGTTCTTAACCCGAGGTACCATTGTATGCATGACAGGGCTGCCATATGTCTGGGATTTCCCAGACAAATCCGGGATTTGTCCGTTGGAAATAGCGTCCAGGCGGAATTTTCAAAAATCTGTAAAAAGGTCCAGGAAAACCCAGGCATATGGCAACGCATGTTCAACAACTTTTGTGTCTGGATTTTCACTTTTTGAAATGTGGCAGCCCTGGCATGGGAACTGTACAGAGTCTGGACTAGAGGAGGTTCCGATGTTCTTGCCTCCATGAACATAAGATTGCAAGACAGCGGGGTAGGATCTAGCCATCTCTGGGCTTCTCTTATGAAAGGCAGGCTGCCAATATGCATGTGTTTGCATTTATTATGTATGCATGGTTATACAAGAAATACAAGGAGTAGAACTACCTAGTGCACACAAATGCTCAGTTACAGCCCAGATAGGCAATGAATAATGAAAATGCAAAACACTGGTTTGCATCAATGGCAACTGTTAAAAGAGGATGAAAGCCTGACTGGGCAGTAACATTCTGGCCAACTTGCTACCATGTTGGGAAATTCTGGAGGAATTTGGAACATTTTCCATGTCATTGGTTGTATGGTCTAGCAGCAAACCAAAGTAATAGAAAACTACCATCTGGACAGACCATTGGAAATGAGGCAGGAATGGCTTTCCAGCCTTAAAACAATGCCTTATTATTCTCTTCTGGCTTTCTTTTAAAGGGGGCAACAGCTGTAGAAATTAGAGACATAAGCACTACAGCTTTGGATAATGTAACAATTTCCTTAGTCAAACAGTTCACATTTTAAAAATACTATTGGTCTTAACAAAAGCTTTCCTATTATATTAATCCAACTGAATTTCTTAATTTTGTACTTTCTCAAAGGCATATTTGAACAGCCATCTTTAATAGTTTTTACACGTTTAATAATGGGTGCCATATAGTTTGCTTAGCTCACATAAGGAATCATATATTACCACAGGTATACAGCAACAGCATAATGTCTTTGTTATAATACCCAATATGAGGTTTCTGTGCGGAAACAACTGTAACTCACATACCGTGATAGTGAAGATACGAATAAGTCAAATTAAATGCAGAATGTATAGATTTACCAAAAAGTAGTAGATTGCTAGTTCTCCTAAAGTGACAGAAACTTAAACTTTGGGGGACAAAGCGGACAGCCTATAAGATAAGCAAAGACTGGAATTTACTCACCATTCAGTGAACTCTTGCTAGCTATTGGGTGACCTACTGTTCTGTTCTAAGGGATGTGGGTGGCGCTGTGGTCTAAACCACTAAGCCTCTTGGGCTTGCCGATCAGAAGGTCAGCGGTTCGAATCCCTGCGACAGGGTGAGCTCCCGTTGCTCGGTCCCTGCTCCTGCCAACCTAGCAGTTTGAAAGCATGCCAAAAAGATAAATAGGTACCGCTCTGGCGGGAAGGTAAACGGCGTTTCCGTGCGCTGCTCTGGTTTTGGTGTTCTGTTGCGCCAGAAGTGGCTTAGTCATGCTGGCCACATGACCCGGAAAAACTCTGCAGACAAACACCTGCTCCCTCGGCCTGTAAAGCGAGATGAGCGCCTCAACCCAAGTCGTCTGCGACTGGACTTAACTATCAGGGTCCTTTACCTTTACCTTTTACTGTTCTATTCTAAAAATCTAAAGGGGGTGGTTAGAGGCAGATTGTGGTGGAGACTGGAGAACAGGCAAAAGGGCTCTGAATATAATTATAAGAGAGCAAGGGAAGCATTCATGGTAAGCTCTAGCACATCTTTTTCTAGAAAAAAAGCACAGGTTCTGACTATACACGATTTTGGCTTTAGGCACAATCCTCAGAACGTAACCCCCACATAAAATGTGGGCTTACTGTACATTAACAAAAAAACCTGAGAAAAAGAGCAGAAACGTGGTGTCGTGACCCTACAGACTAGCAGAGATCAAGGCTGCACACACATTTAAGGCACACCTCCAAAGAATCCTGGGAACTGTAGTTTAAACTCACAGTGCTAGAATTCCAAGCACTCTTAACAAACTACAGTTCCTAGGCTGCTTGGGATGGAGGTGGTGCTTTAAACAGATGGCATGTACACAGCCCAAGATGCAAAGTCACTCAATAAGGAGACAGGCCAAGTATGTGACTCTGAGGATGGTGAACATAGAGCCACTAAAGTCAAGGCTAGCGGGCAAGAGTCCCCTGGACCAGATCCTACAACACCGGAGCTGATAGAAAGAGAGCTGCTGCCCACACAGGGGACCTTCCCCTGGGCCTGAGGTACCAAGTGCATCTCAACTTGCCTTGCCTGTTCAGCAGCACAGAGTTTGCACTAGGGAGGAGATCAAAGAGCACAAAAGAAGTGCCCATCTTCAAGCCAGATGGTTGGCCCTTTGGGGACTGTAGGACAAAGTGGGTGGAGCCTAGGAGAGACAGGGTGAAGGCAGAGGCTCAGAGCAAATTGGTTATTCGGAGTTCTCTGTGGCACTGCAACAAAGGGACAAAGGGAAAGAAGGCATGGAAGAAGCCAGGCAAAGAGAAGAACAGGTGGAGGGGACAACAAGCTGAAGGAAGAGGGCGCCCAGAGGAAAGGGCTGGAGAAATAGAAGAAAGCTGGGGGTATACATAATACTGGTTATGTACTGTTTTGATGCCACAGAATGTTCTCCTGGGGGGATTTTAAAACAGAGCCTGTGGACAGAAAATGCTAGCGTTGATCTAGTGGTGGAACGATGAACAGCAGGTCCACATTGAGAACCAGCCTCACCACAGAATGTTGCAGGGTTTCCATGTTTCCACCACTAAAGCAGCACCGTCAGGTTCTGTATTGGTGGAAACACCAGGGTTGCACAACCTTGGTTTGAGAGCTGAAATAATACCCCACACCCTGTAGATATGCAGGCGAATAAAGGCTAAGACAATGCCTGCCACTAAGGGCCAAATATTTGGTGCTGTATGGCTTTTGACTGTCACAGAGCTGGCTTGCTTGCTTGACCCTCAAATGGCCATAGCAGAGGCCCCCTTCTGTCAGTAGCTGCTATAAACCCAAGCTTCACTTTATCCAAATGAACCGTGTTAACTTTAAAGCATGCTCCCTGTTAACTGATCTGGGCAAAACACATTCCTTCATACTTATAGAGTCAACAGTACTGCTCCAAACATCTTGGGCAGCAGGGAAGGCAATAGCAGAATGTAAATAGTTTTTGGAAGAAGTTGAGGAGATGACTGTGCATTCCCAGCCAATAGCTAGATTTTCTTTTGCCTCCCCATTTTCAAGGGAAGAATACATATTACACTCAAACGTGTATGTATAATGGCCCGTTTCTGTAGACAAAAGCAGATTTGGGGAGGGATCCATAAACTTGGGAGGAGAAGACATGTTCAAACTTTTCTCCACCAACAGTTTCCCCACTGCAACCAGCCATCCAGCTGGTTTTTACCCTTTCAATTCCTGGTTGTGTCTAATGTGGTAGAGATTGCCCTGAAAGTGTTGGATGGGTATGGAATATGCCCTTGGGGACTGACAATCGCAGCTATATTGATCCCTAAGGAAGCCATCTGCATCCCATCAAAAACTCTAGGAGGGTCCAGTGCAGGCTCTGGAGAGTTTGAAAAGAGTCACAGCTTCCCATCAATCAGCTGAGCAGCGAAATATTTCCCCTTTCAACCTGCTGGTCTCTGGCTTCCCACTTGAATAGCATTGTTAGGGTCACAAGTTGTTCCCACGGCAACTGATGAAGCTACCAGGTCACCACAGTTCTAGCCAGTTTCATCTGTTCCTTGGGGGATCTCCCTCATCTTTCAAAAGCTTTTTTCTTTTTTTCTTTTAAGGAAACAGGGACAGAACAACATCCAGAAAAGTATAAAAGGGACTGGATAGATGGTTCCATTATGAAGCCTGGTAAATTGCCAGAATGAAGTATGCCCACAATTTTGTGGATTTTGTGTAGCTAAATAAAAAAAAACCTAATCTTATATTAATTTGAATTGATTAACTGTAACTGTTTTTACCCTTTGCATCTCTTTTGCAATTTCACCGTGCACCACTTGGAAACTATGTGGCTATGTGGTATTCACATTGTTTGAAATTATTATTATTATTATTATTATTATTATTATTATGCACCTTAGAATATTTTTAAAAAATAAAAACCAGAAAAGCAGTCTACTTTTTATAGCAATTCTAATACAAATTCCAGAGGGACAGCTAAGTTAGTTTGTTGTAGCAAAAACAAAAACAAAAAACAGAGTTTTGTTGGTATCTTAAAAACTAACGTTTCTGTAGCATAAGCCATTGTTTGTATGTATGTATGTATGTATTTATTTATCTATCTATATACACCGACCCACCCTTTCCTGCAAGGAGCTCAAGATGCCTTACATGTATATTATTTTCACTAATACATATGCATTCTTATGCACACTTTACCCAAGTATATGCAGTTTCCATGCACATTACTTGGCTGAAGAAACACATTATAAAATTTGGAGATGTGCAAATTTCAAAGGAAGTCTGTGTTTCGGTTCACATACTGTTTCAGAAAGTACAAATTAGGTAGGATCGCCTGGAAATGCAAATGGCATCAAATGGCTCCTCCACCCCCAATTCCGATATGCTGAGTACGTGATTATCTGTTTGGTGATCCAAATGCAGTTTTCATCTCCAAAGGCTATTTTTTTGCTTTCGGTCATTCAGTTATGTTGATATTGTGATACAGTGCTGTTTACTTTGATTTGTAAGCACTTGGATTATCAGCAAGTGAAAAGTGGGACGAAACATTCTCGGAAGTCGCACAGCTCACCCAAGGCTTGCGGAGAGCTGCCTGCATCCTGAAGCCTGGGGCGCGCTCAGCTTCAGGCAGATATCCACAAGCCTGGGGAGACCGGTGCGACTTCCTGCCGGGCTCCCTAGGCTTGTGGATAGCAGCTTGTTCTGGGGGCTGGGGTTGGGGGAAGCTCAGGCTTCCCCCGCCCCAGCCCCGTGCCGGGGGGGGGGGGAATACAATTTTTTTTCTTTATTTCCCCCCCAAAAAACTAGGTGCGCCCTATGGGCCGGTGCGCCCTATGGGGCGAAAAATACGGTACTTACAGGGCAGCATTTTAGGGAAAGAGATTTGTACAGTATTGGAATATTGAATAACCCAATTGACTAGCACCCCCCCCCCAAAAAAAAAAACACGACCACCTCCACACCAATGCATTTTTATGTGTATATTTTTTTTATTTAAAAAAAATTAAAAATCTGAAACAAGAAAAAGATTGTTTAAATACCTTATCTATTTAAAGATGCCAACAAGAATAATTGGAAGGTTGTGGGGGTCTCCTCCTGAGTGTTTCCTGATGTTTTGCCCATCTCATCAGGAATTTCGACGGAGGAATAAAATGGCACTCTATCTTCTGGACAGCTTGGTGTTTGTCTTTGGCTGTCAAGCAAAAAAGGGATGCAATTCCACTCATCTGGAGAAGATTAGAATGCTATGGGAAATATGAGAATATAGAAAAGGCAGCAAGAAAATAATAGCCAAGTCATGTCTCCCATTTGAGGAAGGCAGCCATCCCATAGGGCTGAGCAGACTGAACTCCCATTAACTTTATGTGAGTGCAGTCATCAAGAACAGATTAGCTTGTACAAATACAGTTTAAAAGAAAAGAAAATTCCATCAGCCGCTAGCATTACTAATATCACAGCACTTTCCAGACCTCAAAAGCTGAAGAAAGATTGTGTGCTACACCAGTAACTGTTGGGTCCAAGTTAGGGTTGCCACTGAATTTTGCCTCAAGTGGAATCCAAGGCAAACTTGGAGGGTCCTGCTCAGGAGGAAACATCTGGAAGAGTTTTGAGGGAAGCTAAAATGATTCCAATAAAGTTAGTGATTTTTTTCAGAGAGCAGGTGAGTGTATAAACCTCTGCAGAACCGCTACTGTATTTTGTTTAAAGCGAAGTTCTAAATGAATTAGGATTGCCCACACAAGAAATGTCTGCAGGAATCTCATGGTTTGGTCTTCTCAGAGAAATTGCGTGCATTCTGATGTGCTGTAAGTGATCGTGTTCCTAGGTTTCTGCTCTAGATCCTAACCCTAAACATTTTGCGAGTTACATGAGAACCAGAAATCTTTTTATATGGGAAAACTACTTTATAAAACAGTGATTCTTAGCAGATTTAAGACCAGAAAACAGCACAGGCCTCGTTTGCTGCATGCATCATGCTCCAAGACACTATAATTTCACTGCAAATAAACAGACATAAAACAGGCATAACAAATTGGACATTTTGTCTATAATCCAAGTTTATGCAATCATCACTGTATACTTAAATAAAACTTACAGCTAGAATTATCCTCACTAGCATTCATTGCACTGACCTAAAACTTGGCTTGTTAATGTTTGCACCATTTCTACTTCATGTTTGGACTATCTGTGAATGATGGGATGTCTTTACTGATGTTCCAGGTACAGGATTTAGGAAGCAGATGTATGCAGTGGCTTTCCTCTCTAGGTACCTGGTTGAAAGAGATTTCTGCAATGCTAATGAATGTGTTCATTTGTTTTTACATCACATTCCTACCCCACCTATTTTCCAAGGAGCTCGAGGCAGTAACTCTGTGAGTTAAGTTAGCTGAAGAAATAGTGACTGGTCTACAGACCGCGTGGAGAGCAATATGGGAAGAGCCAAACACCTGGAGCCAGGAGCCATGGGACCAACCAGTAGTTGGGACCTGGGGGAAATCAAGAGGCAGGGTCAAAAAGCAAGCCAGAAGTCAAGGTCAAAGAGCAAAGCAGGATTGAAGGACAAACCAGTGTCAAGATGCAGGGCAGAACCAGTAGACAGATCAGGTGGTGGGACTGAAAGGTCAGCTAGGAGTCAGATTTGAAGAATATTTAAGAATATAAGAACGTGCCAGAGCTCAGGACGACCTTGCTGTCTTTGTACTCATTCTTGCCCAAGAAGATCCAATGGCCAGGTTGGGTGGGTGGAATCAGTCCACGGCCTGAAGGTGCTTGAGAAGCACTAGAGGTCTTTGAAATATTAAATACTTGCAATTCAGTGCTCCACCACACAAGACAGTTCCTGATATTCAGTGAGCTTCACTGAGGATTTGGAAACAGGGTCTCCTCAGTTCTTCTGAGGGGCCTCTGACACTCTATTCCAGGGACAGCCAAAGCCCTCCAGGTATTGTTGACCTACAACCAGTGCTATTTTTCTAGAGGGAGAAAGGTGCCAGAACTCACCGCATTATAGACATTGCTGACTTTTTCAATATGAAGATTAATTTGTGTCAGAAGAACGCAACATGTGATGCAGGTGTGGCTTTCAGCACCCAGAGATAAAAAGTGCAACCAGGAAGGCAAACAGTCGTAGCAACCCACCGTCCCCGCAAGTTCTGTGCATCGCAAAATGGGAAAATTTCAGAAATATTTATGTCGCTCACAAAGTAGAAGGAAAAACTTTTGCTTGCTTGCAACAGCGAAACAATGTGTACTCAGTAATACAGGAAGTGAAATGCTGTTCACAGAAGCTACCCATTCTTTGCTCAATATAGAGGAAACTCCATAAGAAGGAAGCTGCAAAATTTTGCATGGAAATCTGAGTAAGAGATAATTAATCACTGGGGAGCCTGTAACATTTTATCTTTTGCAGTCAAACGGCAAAAGGAAAGACACCTTTCTCTCACAAAAGGATCAGTTTGTGCAGCCTTTCTCTCTATTTTCAGCTGTATTTAAAAGGTAAAGGTACCCCTGACAGTTAAGTCCAGTCGCGAACGCCTCTGGGGTTGCAGCGCTCATCTCACTTTACAGGCCGAGGGAGCTGGCGTTTGTCCGTTTCCGCAGACAGTTTTTCTGGGTCATGACTAAGCCACTTCTGGCAAAGACAGAGCAGCGCACAGAAACACCTTTTACCTTCCCGCCGGAGCAGTACCTATTTATCCACTTGCACTGCATGCTTTCGAACTGCTAGGTTGTCAGGAGCTGGGACCGAACAATGGGAGCTCACCCCATCGTGGGGCCTCAAACCGCCAACCTTCCGATAGGCAAGTCCAAGCAGCGCAGTGGTTTAAACCACAGCACCACCTATGTCCTTTCAGCTGTATTTAAATGGAGGGGAAACAAGGCAATTGCCAGGGTGGTGAATTTGAGAGGGCATTGTTTGTAGCACCTGCAGTGGGCTGGACTCTTAGCTTTCTTTCTTCATCTACCTTTTGATTGTTATTGGTATGAGCTTTCGTGTGCATGCACACTTCTTCATGCACACGAAAGCTCATACCAATAACAAACTTAGTTGGTCCCTAAGGTGCTACTGGAGGGACGCGGGTGGCGCTGTGGGTTAAACCACAGAGCCTAGGACTTGCCGATCAGAAGGTTGGCAGTTCTAATCCCCGCGACGGGGTGAGCTCCTGTTGCTCGGTCCCAGCTCCTGCCCACCTAGCAGTTCGAAAGCACATCAAAGTGCAAGTAGATAAATAGGTACCACTATGGCGGGAAGGAGGACAGAAGTGCCTGGCGTGCTCTGGTCCATGGGGTCACGAAGAGTCGGACACGACTAAACGACTAAACAACAACATGGCGGGAAGGTAAACGGCATTTCCGTGCACTGCTCTGGTTCGTCAAAAGCGGCTTAGTCATGCTGGCCACATGACCCAGAAGCTGTCTGTGGGCAAACGCTGGCTCCCTCGGCCAATAACGCGAGATGAGTGTCGCAACCCCAGAGTCGGTCACGACTGGACCTAATGGTCAGGGGTCCCTTTACCTTTACCTAAGGTGCTACTGGAAGGAATTTTTGTATTTTGTTTCGACTACAGCAGACCAACACGGCTACCTACCTGTAATTAGATAAAATACATATTTTGTTATGTGCAAATGGCTTTAGATACCTACTAGGTCCATAAATTACAATATAGTATATATTCGACACAAAAAACAGCGACAATTTGTTGTTGACAAAGGACAGCTGGACATATAAAGGGCCCCATTACCTTCAGCAGCTTAGGGCCTCATCAAACCTAAATCCGGCCCTGACTGTTGTATTATACTGTCACCCGACTTGGGGATTATATCATTCATCTCTTGAATATCTTATCTCAGTACCATCAACTAAATGGCTCAGGACCGCAGTACCTCAAGACCGCCTCTTTCCATATGAACCTACCCAGACCCTGAGATCATCTTCTGAGGCCCTCCTTCATGTGCCTCCTCCTGCAGAGGTCCGGAGGGTGGCAACATGAGAATGGGCTCCCTCTGCAGTGGCTCCCCATCTGTGGAATGCTCTCCTCAGAGAAGTTCACCTGGCATCTTCATTATACATCTGAAGGCATCAGGCAAATACGTTCTTTTTTAACCAGGTCTTTGCTTGACCTGATTAACATCCTGTACCCTTTTAAAATGTGGCTCTTGGGGGGGGGGTATTATTGGGTTACTGCTTTTATTTTGCTTTTATATATTGTGATCTCTTTTGTGAACCGCCCTGAGACCTCCGGGTGTAGGGCGGTATATAAATTCAATAAATAAAATAAAATAAATCAGCTATAATTTCTTTCTGGACTGCCTGCCCAGGTTGGACCTTGGAAGAATTATATTGGTTCTGATCCTTTCCGTTTGGTTCTGTCCAGAAGGTGGTTCTGAAGGACTGCTGCTTGACACCATAAGGAAACCTCACCCACCTTGGGTTGTCCCTGGATTCCCCAGTAGATGCGTGTGATGACATGTGATCAAACATTTCCAAGTTGCTATTTTCTGTTCTGAGCTGCATGCAAATCTCAAAATAGACAAACCACACACATCCATTCACTTCCCACACATGCTGCAGAACTCATGAAAGCGTTCACCCTCCCAGCTCTTTATTTACTGCCATGACATCTTTGCACCAACATCCTTGCACAAGGCAGCTGGCCTTCACGCCAGCTCCTGTCCCACCGGAGCTCTGATCTGACTGGTTTGAGAGCACATCATCTCTTTGCTTCACTCCCTCGCTCCATATCTGATCCGGATGCATCCTGAGCAAGCCATGTTACAAGTGTGACACATGGTTGATGGATGAGCTCGTATCTCTGACATTTGGCTGTAGTTTAAGTGTCAGGGCTGAGTGATATAAGAAACAGTAATCACACAGCCTAAGAAATCCCATTAATAAGTTAACATTTTCATCCAACAGCCACAGGAGCACGAGGCAATGTGCCCACGCTTCTCAGTCACAATTTTTCTTAATGTGGCCTATTGCAACCAACCAGCATGATCTATAATGAGCATATTGGCTTTTCTGCTTTTTTCCCCTTTCTTTCTTTCTCCTGAAGTTGCACACAATCTCTCTTTCTTTCTCTCTCTCTGTACACTCGCCCCTGATTTGCTTAGTGGTTTTGGAGCCTGAGGGAGGGGTGGATTAAATTGGAAAATATAAATAACAAATCAAAAATTAAAATTGATTGGATAAACAATTTCCCTTAGTCTCTTTCTTAATAAGTAATCGATTGGTTGATCAATATTCATTATTTCCCAGAACATACCAAACTGTTTATTGAACAAATGAATGGCTGAGCTGCAATGACATGAAATCAAGAAAGAAAACCAATTTCTTTAATAACATGGTCCTGGACACATGATCCCATTTTACCAGGTTGTCTTGCACTGACCGATATGCTGGGGCAACCCCTTTTAAAATGCAAAGAAACAAACAAACAAACAAACCCCCAAAAAACCCTCAAGAAAGTCAAAGCAGTCACGGCTAAATATCAAAATTAATTTCCCAAAGGGCAATATGAACAGAGATGCTTTATGCAAACATACATGCACAAAGCATGTAGTCACATGATTGTCCCCCTCCCCAATGCATGTTTGTTCCTTGATTTTGCTCTTCTTTTATGTGGGTGTTAGCATTCTTCTCCACACTTCTTCATTATCTAGCATATTCTCCAGATTTTCAACTCAAATTCACAGCAGAATAACAAGATATGCAAAGCACTTCCAAGCAAAGTCTCCAAGCATTGCAAAATGTATTTCTCTAATAAGTTGTCATTCATCAGATTCAGCAGCTCATAGCAACTATATATAGAATATGTACATTGGTTTGCTTCATATATTTTTTTTTCAGATGTCAAACTTGAAAACCATCCTCAGTGTTGTAGCAACGATTTGCATACTGCCGCTACTAATTATTTGTACACTCATCATCATTCTAACATTCAAATTAAAGATAATGTGGCCAAATCCAATGAGTCAGACACTGATTGAGAAGAAGGGGTGGCAAGTGAAAAACCTGAAAAACTTAAGGATGAGGCAGTTGTTTTTGTTATTTTCAGTTTGTATCATATTGAGTATAATTCAAGACACATGTATCCTGTCTTATTGGGGGGGGGGCTGTATGTTTCAATCAACAGAAGTAGTGGTGGTACTATACTTAGTTTCCCGCACAAGCCTGCGTCCAACCTGTTAGATATTAGGGCTGCCATACATCTGGATTTTCCCAGACATTACCGGAATTTCAAAGGCAGAAATGACGTCTGGGGTGGGATTTCTGCGATGTGCTGCTTTGTCCTCGATCTTTTTTAAAAAATATATATATATTTTTATTGGTTTACAAATACAAAAAAAAGAAAACAAAGTTGTACATTCAAACTTCTTAATTACCTCTTAATTCCATTTTTTTGACTTCCCTCAATTTGTCTGAACTTCCTTCATTTTATAACTTTTAACACAATCCTACTTATTGTTATTTATTCTGGTAGCTTCAGTTTCATTGTTTATACTTATTATTAGATTTTCACATCACAGAGCTTCCTTAAAACTTACAAACGTAATCTGGTTATCACTTAGTTTTTGCAAATATTGAATAAACTTCTCCCAATCTTCTGTAAATCTTTGATCTCGTCGATTCCAAATCCTTCCTGTCATTCTGTCCAATTCCACATAGTCCATCATGCTTTGTCCTGGATCTTAGGGGCAAGTCAATTAAAAAAATCCTTTAAAAAAGCTCAACAATTTTGGCGTCTTCCTAAAAAAGTTCAACAACTTTTGGGGTGTCCCGAATCAGTGCTGCGACTGCCACTTCTCTGCCAGCAGTGGGTGGCTTCCTAAGGCAGCAGTCTCAACCTGCCTAATGGCTGAGACAGCCCTGACCAAAGAGAAGTCATCACTACTAGACAGAGATCCAATACAGTGGTACCTGGGATTACATACGCTTCAGGTTACAAACGCTTCAGGTTACAGACACTTCAGGTTACAGACTCCACTAACCCAGAAATAGTACCTCGGGTTAAGAACTTTGCTTCGGGATGAGAACAGAAATCGCACAGCAGCGGCACGGCAGCAGTGGGAGGCCCCATTAGCTAAAGTGGTGCTTCAGGTTAAGAACAGTTTCAGGTTAAGAACGGACCTCCAGAACAAATTAAGTACGTAACCAGAGGTACCACTGTATCTAGCAAAACAGATTTGATCCACCTGCTAAAGTGAGAAAAGACAGCAGATGCAAGGGAAGTCCATCTGGTAGCCACCATTCATCATCTGATAAGAACCATCAATGGCCTGAGAGAACTGTTAGGGCAGCCCCTCCCACCAAGTCCTTTGGGGTGGCTTAAGAAAGACCTGTGTGACCTGAGGAAAGTGCAGAGCCTCCAGCTCCAAAGGGACCATCAGTGGCCTGAGGAAACTTCTGGCACAGCCCACCTTCGTTCCTCTGTGACTATGGCCGCATCTGCACCGTATATGTAAAATGCTGTTATACCACTTTAAGCGCCATGACTTTCCCCAAAGAATCCTGGGAACTGTAGTTTGTGAATGGAGCTAGGAGCAGTTAGGAGACCCATCATGGAGCTACGATTCCCAGCACCCTTAATATACTACAGGAGCTTTCATTCTTTCGAGAAACCTTGTCTGCTAAAGTCACACCAGAGTGCTTTCAACATATGGCATGACCTGTGTGAACAGAGGGAGTCCTGGGCCCATGGAGTTTGTTCCATCAGCTTTCAGGTGGTCTGAGAGGGCCCTCCCTCATTATGTTTTATATAATTTATCTGTCTTCAGCAAATTGCCGTGGGTGCCTTGGCAAACAAACTCAAGGAAGCAACAGCCAGGAGCCCCTTGAGCAACCGCCATGCAGAAGATACCAATGAAGCCCAGAGCACAGACACTCTTAAAGATTCCTCCTTTAACAAGGGGGGGGGGGAGTTTGGTTTCCACATCAGCACCATTATATAAAGATGGAGTTGAGCTCTGGCTCTTACGGGAGCAAAGTAGCCTTAGAATCTGTGGTCTTGTTGTTCCCTCAGCAATCCTTTACCAACTCTCCTATGGTCCCAGCTGCTGCTTTCTGCTGCTGGCTACCTTCTTTATATTTATTTCATTTCATTCATGAACCACTTCCTATGAAAGGCCTTGAAGTGGTTTAGCAATCAGAGCATCAACAATAAAAACATATATCAGATAATGAAATATCTATGGACAGTTTCAAATCCAATGCAAACTGGGATAATTAAGAACAACAATAGCAACAACAGTCTTAAAAAACCCTCCACTTCAAAAAACTGCTTGAAAAAGGAAGACCTTCGGTAGGCTCCAAAAATACAATAGAGACTATATAAGTGCTTCATATGTAAGAAGAAGGTGTTCCAAAACGTAAAGTCCCTGTTTTGAGTCTTTATAGCTACCTTCTGCCCATCTGCATGGCATGCTGGGTGGCGGACGTCCTCCCATCTTAGGTCCCCAGCAGCGAAAGCAAAAGAAAACAAAGCAATAAGGCCCCTGGGATGAAATCACAGTAGAAACAGAAGAGAATGAAAAGAGTATCTGATGAAACGAAATTGCAAGTGGATAAATAGTGTGTGGACAAAAATGGAATTCTAGTTGTTTTAAAAAAATTAGGAGAGGGTTTTTTTTAATAAAAAAAATGAAATTGGTTTATTAAGTATTTCATTTATATTCAGGATCCCGTATAATAACTGGTTTAAAATAATGTCTGGATGTACTACAGCCATATCCACACTAATCATCTCTTTAAAATGAATCTGTGCCCTCTGTCATACACACTGAGTTAAAGCATGTTTTTCTATGAAAACCAATGAACTAGAGACAAAGATATTTTGACTTTTGAGGTCAAGTAAAATAAATATGACACGTTCAGTCATAGATTGTAGTAATTATTGTGAAAATTACAAATACTACCAAAGAGCATGGACATTTAATTTTCCATGTTATAGAGGGAAATTGCTCTGGTCAGTAAATGGAAATTCTTACTTTTGTGACTGGTTAACAGGGCAATCCTGCTCAGAACGAATAATAATAATAATAATAATAATAATAATAATAATAATAATAATAATAATTTATACCCCTCCCATCTAGATGGGTTTCCCCAGCCACTCTGGGCAGCTCCCAACAGAATATTAAAAGCACAGTAAGACATCAAACATTAAAAACTTCCTTAAAGAGGGCTGCCTTCAGATGTCTTCTAAAAGTCAGGTAGTTGTCACAAGGTGAGGCCACTCTAAGTAAAGTAGGTATAGGACAGCAACCTAAGTCTTCAGGTAAATTGGGATGAGGAACTCTTTAAGGCTGAGGGCCCATTTCCTTCTGAGCAGCTTTCTGGGGCCACATCTCAGTGTGGCAGGGCAAAAATAGCAGAGCAGAGAATGTACATTTAGCTTTGTACAGTAGGCTAGTTTCTGTGCCTCCTCACACAATCCTCTCTCATCTCCATTTGGGCAAACGAGATGCATTATCCAAGTTCAAAGACACATGCTAGTCAGGCAAAACTACAACATTCAAGGGCAGGGCAAAGTCAAGACAATGGGGAAGTGTCTGGGAAGAGGGTGTGGCCTGAGGAGAGCCCCAAATGCCAGCTGGAGAGGCCCAGAGAGCTGCATTCAGGCTGCTTCCCCACCCCTGAAATAGGTGGTCTTGCTTAATGCGCTTCACTTGACGTGTATACAGAGAGAGGCAAACTGGAATCCTTAAGTTCACAATGGTTCTTATAATGCAAATACAAACTCCATAGCATAAAAGGCACAATGCGAGCATAGCCTGAGGTTTTGGACAATATTCTTGAGTCTCTGTTCAGTTGCAAAGAGATATGTTTCATTGGTTGCTAGACTAATTAAGTATGTCTGTTTGTTCAGTAAATATATGAAGTAGAAAGTCAGAAACTTGATTTAAATTACCATTTGGGTTATTCAAAATACGATTTTAATCAATTATTTAACCCTGGGCTGCAGTTAGATGAGTGTTTTTGTTATGGCTTTAAAACTGAGGGAAAAGAGAAGGGTGGCAAAAAGTCTTCCTGAAGAAGTGGGATTTAAGCAGGGATGGAGGGATAGAAGAATATGCCTATTTCAGGGTTCCTGATTTTTGCACTCTTGAGTTCAGTTGTCCACATCAGTTTTTGAAGTCCTTGCGAAAATTCATCAGCATTGCAGTGTGAATTTCTCCTAATAGAAATGTTTGTATGCAATTTTGCTTCTCACACACTTTTGTAAAACAGCTTCTCCAAATATAGTGCATGTTTGCATGTTCTTTTCACCAATATATGCAGTTTTGTGCACACTTTACTTTTATGCATTTTTGTAGCCATTTTGATGGCTTTAGAACTGCATTGCAAAATTCAGTGAAGGTTGTTCTAAGGGTGTGTTTCCCAACCAGGGGCCATATACCCCCCAGGATATTCTGAGGGGGCCACAGGTGAAAATCACATAAATGGGGGGGGGGTCATAGCACAAGGCTAGGGGGCCACAGAGGGAAGTGACAAGTGAAGAGGGGAAAAACATTTTTTTAAAAATCCGCTTGGCCAAGATAAGGGGGCCTAGTGCTCCTTTTTGCCACTTGGGTTTTCTTGGAGCAGTCCTGGTTTGTTTCCCCAGGGGTATTTGCAGGGAGGAAGAGTCATGGATAGCCTAATCAAAAGGGAAGTTCTCAAATGCATGACAAGTATTCACATTCACCCTGGTGGGCAGCAGAATCTAGAATCAATAGAAATTGAAATCCACATATTATGGATGCGCACGAACAATTCCAAGGTGAGGGAAAACTACATTTTTTGTGCTATAAACAGTTTAAGCCTCAGGCCACCTAAATAGGGCTTAAGTCAGAATCATAGCATAGCTAAGTTCTAACCAGGACTAATGTGCTAGGCAGGAGAATTGTACTCCTCCGAATGTTGTGACACAATTCTTAGCAGTTTAAACATATTTAAATGTGCATTTGGAGGGAAATACGTATTAAAGTGTGTGTAAATATAAAAAAATGGGTTGCAGCTAACGAATGTTTTCTCAGAGAAGACCCGTTGAAATTAATGACCGTAACTGACTTGTAAGTTATACTCTGAGTATAAGTTAGTTGACCACAATCAATTGTGGCCATTAAAAATAATAATCAGGTAAATGGAACAGACCTATGGGTAAAAACAAGCAAAAGTGACACATATCCTAGCACCATTGCTAGAAGCAGCTCATAAAGATGCATAACACTGGTCAACAACAAATTTGTTGTCTGCGTTTTTTCAGCTGATTTAGGATGAATCTGATGCGCTGAATCCAAAAATCACATTGGTTTTGCTCAATCAGGTCAAGTTTTTGAGCTATGGCCACATTTTTTTTTTACGTTTTTGTTCAGATGTACGCTTGTGTGAAGCATTTTAGAAGAAGTTGGTGGGGGTAAAATGCCATGTCGAATAATTGTTTTGATTGGAAATGGTTATTTTAATGACAAGAAGTATTCAGGTCCGATAGTTCTGGGTGATTATGTCGAAAAGGGATCAGTTTGAAGTCATAAAACCTCGAAATCTTCCATAAATTGGTCCAGCAAAGCATAAAGTTGGGGGATCAAAACTAAGTTAATGGGGCAGCCGCCCCACAAAGTATCCTGATCTTCAATCAGCACGTCGTCCTGTAGCTCATTGTGATGAAATTCCAGTGCCTATCTTCGGAGAACTTCCTGACATTAGTGACGAAGATGCCTCCAGTGTTGAAGGACATGAAGAAGAAGAAGAAGTGGTTCTTGAAGATGATGCTCCACATCCATTTCCCCAAAAGCAGTTGAATGATCTAGTTCGTGACCTCAGCTTGTCAAAGGACTCTGCCGAACTGTTGGCATCCAGATTGAAGGAAAAAAACCTCCTCTCTGACAGTGCTCGCATCAGCTTCTTGCGCAACAGGCATCAAGAGTACCTCCGTTTTTTCTCGGAAGAGAAGGACTTGGTGTACTGTGCAGATATGGCGCAGCTTCTGCTCAAGCTTGGAGTGCCACAGTATGAACCCAAAGATTGGAGACTGTTGATTGACAGCAGCAAGCGATCACTGAAATGTGTTCTGCTACACAACGGCAACCAGTTTGCCTCTATACCCCTGGCTCACTCGAGTACACTGAAGGAGAACTATGAAGCGGTGAAGTATGTGCTGGAGAAAATTGGTTATGATCAGCATAAGTGGTTTATTTGTGTTGACCTGAAGATGGTGAACTTTTTGTTGGGACAACAGTCTGGCTTCACCAAGTACCCATGTTTTCTGTGCATGTGGGATAGTAGGGACCGTGCTCAGCATTACACGAAGAAGGACTGGCCTGTGCGGGAGGAATTGGTGCCTTGCAAAGAAAGGAACGTCATCAACGACCCTCTGGTGGACAGAGACAGAATACTCTTCCCACCGCTGCACATCAAGCTCGGCTTAATCAAGTAGTTCACCAAGGCTCTGGACAAGGATGGTGACTGCTTCACTTACTTGTGCCAGGTTTTTCCAGGATTGACCATGGAGAAGTTGAAAGCTGGCATCTTTGACGATCCTCAGATCCGTCAGCTCATCAGAGATCCAGAGTTCGGAAACTCAATGAACGAAGTGGAACTGGAAGCGTGGAAGGCATTTGTTCTGGTAGTGAAGAACTTTCTTGGCAACAATAAGGCCAGAAACTACGCAGAACTTGTCAACAACATGCTGACTGCTTTAAGAAACCTGGGCTGCAACATGAGCGTCAAGATGCACTACCTATTTTCACATATGGACCGGTTTCCTGAGAACCTGGGTTCAATGAGTGACGAGCAGGGGGAGAGATTCCATCAGGACATGAAAGAGATGGAGACCAGGTATCAGGGTCGCTGGGACGCAGTCATGATGGCTGACTACTGTTGGACTCTGAAGAGAGACCTCCCTGCTGCTGAGCATTCCTGGGGTTCCAATAAACGGAAGTTCAAGCCCTGAAGTTTGAAAAATGGTGAAGCAACATGCAATTTACGTGTACTTACCTTTATCAATGCCCACCATTCAGTTTACAGTAAACCTGACCTGATGGAGAGAAACGGATGCCATTTCCTGATTCAGCAGTGCAAAAATACCCTAAATCAGTTGTAGAAATCTAGACAACATTCAAAAAGTAAAAAATTGTTGCCCAGTGTAATCTAAAGGCTAGCATGCGGGTTGCTTGGTGCACAGGCTGAAAGCCTTTTAAATGTTACATGCACTGCCTCAAGTTTCAGTACTGACAACTGCCTCTCTGCAGACTCCACTTGGCAGCCATCACATGTAAATCAGCGCTGAGTCAGACTTCATTCAAAGTTGTTCAGTGACAGGGCTTGGACTGCTATGTCTAAATTAAGTCAGGCTTGGGGATTAGGTAGGCAAAGAAGTTCTCGCAACAGTGTGAGGAAAGGGAAAAGAGAATGAAACCAAATGCTGATTTAACTCAAGAGGGGCAGGGGCAGGGGCAATGGCTTGAGTCAAGCTCTGTGACAAGGTAACTGGAATTTTTGGACACAGACTGTATGGTTGTTTGGGAGATTGCTGAATCAGGAAGAAGGATGCAAGATAATATTTTATAGCCCCAAGTCACTGTACCGGGTGCTGCTTTTACGGGCCTCTGCCGCTTTAGTGAAATGTCCAAACCATTAGATTTGTTCCTTTTTATCAAAGTGGCAAACCTTGAACAATCAGAGGTGGTGGCCCAAAACAATCCACTTGGCTGTTGTGATATTACAGCAGCATCTGGATGCAAGAAATAAATGGGCAGGGTATTTTATTTTATTTTATTTTATCATTTTATTTTGCAGTTCAAAGGAATCTGTGTTCTGTTCATTATCTAGCCCTTAACAGCACAAAGACTTCGGCAATTTCAGTATCAACAGTTTCATGGCACTTTGGTGCATGTTACATGCCTCAGCAATAATAAAGGATAATTTGGGTGGTGGTGATAAGATACGTACAGCAGAAGTGAAGATTTCTGGCGGTGTTCCAGAAGGACCCATGTGACTGATCTGTTTTCAAAGCTCTGGCGTTGGATGATAAGCCACTTCCTTCCTGGTAAGCATGATTTGGATCACAGCCTCAGTCTCCCTGTCTTCTTCCTGGAAAAGGTAACAGGCAGTTTCCCTTTCCTGGAAATGAGACTGGGGAAACTTTTGTATCCCATAGGCTGGACAGAAGATGGAGCTGCTGAGCAGCCACGAAATGCAGGCTTTCCTTTCTGACTGCATTTGTTGTTTATCTGTTTGCTGATCATCTTATCCGCATTGGACCCCCCCCCCGACCCCCTGGACACCCAATTATATTGCCAGGTAAGGATCACCTTATTAAGTGGCACCAACATGCTCCCTTCTATTTCTGAGATAAACAAAATGAGCTCAAAGCTTTGTTATTTTATTATTTTACATCTGGTTCATCAGATCAGTCCCCAGCTACCTGTCTAAGCACATTAGACGCAGAGGGCACCCTAAGTATCTCCTCTTACGTCTCAGCTAAATATGCTAGGACCATGACATCAGTTTCAAGAGTGATAAAAAGGAAACTTTTTTTCCCCCTCTCCAACCATTATTGTCTAAAATGTTAATGGAGCTTTTTTTTTTTTTTTATGTGATCGATAGCTGGGGGGAAAGTGCCCATAAATTACTAAAGGCAAATACCATTCTATTAGCACTCAGGAGATTTTGCAACATTTGCCCAGTGCTAGATTTTACTTTACAAAAAAAAAAAAAATATTAATTTGCTGAAAGCCTAAGTTCATGTCCTCCCGCTTGAAACTGCCTTTGTCCTACGCCGTCCCCTCTTTCTTTCCCATTTTGTAAAAAAATGGGGGGATGTTTTATTGAGAAAGAACCTTCTGAAGTACTCTTAGCTGCAGTTTCAATTAACATTCTACCTCTTTGCATTATATGTTTTTATGAAATCATTAACTATTGCCATGTTTCTATTATGATACTATTAAGAAATAAAGAGACTTCTGGAAATGGAGTTGTAAAAGAAAATGCATGACAGTTACTAGGAGCAACATCTGTGCACCATCATCCTAGCTTACACTAATTTTCCAACGATTGCTCCATTCATTACAGAGCATTGTTACTCACAGTGGCACAACCCTGATTTCCATGCATTTACGAACTGAAGCACAGAGAGGGTAAGTGGGAGCCCTAATCAATACCACTTTTCATTTTCTTTCTAATGTGCTGCCTTTCCCCCTTTTCTTTTCCTCCTGTGCCCAAGTCCAAAAAAGGGATCCTGACGCTACAGTCATAAAATGTAATTCTTCTAGAGAAACACAGACAATCATGCTTTCTGTATTCGGGCATATTGCATATTCTAATGGCATTTGGCTAAATTGAGTATGGATTTAACATCAAAGGCTTCATGAATTTTTCAAATGAGATATTAAAGTCAATATTTCAAGTGAAAGATATTTCAATTTAGTTGCACACACGACAATAAAAAAAAACACACACACCGCTTCTCTATAAGGCAAAGCTAGTAGTGACTGTGGCAATATAAGTTCATTCAGGAAATTACTAGTTTATAAGAAAATCAAACATGAGGTTGCGAGATTGCAATGAGGCGGAATAAATTAGACTAACCGATATGCACCGGTGTGCGCTCTCTCGCTCTCTCTCTTTAATTTCTCATAGTCTGGAACAGAACTTGCCACTGGGCACTTTGTGGCTTGATGCTGGCTTTAGGTTTCTTTCCCGGACTTGTTTGTTTGTTTGGAACTCATCTGATTAGCATAAAACATTTGCATCCTGGCTATAGAAATGTGAAATGATTTTCACCTCTGGAAAGTGTAGGGTAGGCCTCACATGCCCCCGCAGAGAACTGCGCACTGCTTAAAGCAAGTCGCGTTTGCATCAAATTCCCAACACCATGGAGCTCAAACAGTGGACATTTGGCATTTGGCGTCGAAAGAGGTTTCTTCTCTCGCAGCTCTTTCGATATCTCTCTTTGCCGCAGGGGGCAGAGCATTTGGGGTTTATTGCCACTTGCTTTTACGGAACTAGGAGCAGCCTCAAGCATCTGGAAAGGCACGGCAGAAGTCAATAACATAAATAAAATATCAGATTGGAAGATCTTGTGTTAAAAACTAAGAAAGCTCTTCTTAGGAATGGAGAGGAAACCCATTGCTGGATTTTGCATTCATGCTCAGAGCTTACCTCGGGTTACAGACGCTTCAGGTTACAGACGCTTCAGGTTACAGACTCCACTAAACCAGAAATAGTACCTTGGGTTAAGAACTTTGCTTCAGGATGAGAACAGAAATCGCGTGATGGCGGCAGCGGGAGGCCCCATTAGCTAAAGTGGTACCTCAGGTTAAGAACAGTTTCAGGTTAAGAACAGACCTCCGGAATGAATTAATTTCTTAACTTGAGGTAGCACTGTAGCTGATTGCCATAGTTGGGACAAGGAAGGGATTTCTAATCCCATGATAATTTCCCATTTTCCCTTGTAAAATGGGTCATGGCTGTGGGTCAGGAGCCATCTAGGAGAGCAAATGAAAAGGGAACAACTGAGAACTAGGCACCCGCCTGAAAAGACCTTCCCTAAAAGAAGTCTTCCCGCACCCCATATATTTGCACCAACACAGAAACACAAGAAACTGCTTATATGGAATCAGACCAATGGTCCATCTATTTCATTGTCTATACAAGCTGGCAGTGGCTTTCCAGGGTTTTGGGTAGGGTTCTCTCCCTACCTGAAGAAGCCAGAGATTGGACCAGGGACCTTCTGCATTCCATACAGATGCTCCATCACTGGCCAGTGGCCTTCCGAAACATCTGACTGGCATACTTTACCATGATTTTGTTGTGCTCAATGAGACCTTGATAGATTGCTATGAGTACACATGTGAGAAATGAAAACTTTTATGTGGCACAATGTAGCCAATATTGAGCACTTTTGAGTTCCATCATTTCCAATGGGAAGGAATTAAAAAGTCAGACAAATTTGACCTCCTCTCCTCTCTCTCTCTCTCTCTCTCTCTCTCTCTCTCTCTCTCCCCCCCCCCTCTCTCGTCAAGTCCTCATTTGTTCATGAATCAGCAGGTGGATCAGCAACATTATGTCCTGTTAAAGATGTATTAAATTATCTAGAAGCCATTTTCTTTTTCGGATAGATCCACACAACATTTGGAGTCAACGCAATATCCTGGCTTATTTCCTTTCCCTTAAAAAATAAAAAAAATCAAAGAAAATATATCTGTGCAATGTGTCAGCATGGCATGTCTATCAGCACAATGTTGTATTATGATATCTTGACATATCACTCTGAAACACATGGGCTTGTATCATTTAACGGCACAGAATGGAACATCTGATTGCAACACATGAAAAAACAGCAGCCTGCCACTGTCATGGAAATGGTGTACTATCTGAATACCCAACACATCCTCCTTGCTCAAATGCAGGAAAATTGCTGATTGGGCATTTTCTGGGATTCAGCATACTGTTGTTGCTTAACAAGCCATAAGCATTTGCACAAGCAACATAACGTGGAATAATTTTTGACTGCTGCTTACATCCAGTCCTTTGGCTCTAATGATTCAGGGACCTCCTGGGCTTTTTCTATAGCCCTTGCCTTCTAAGGTATCTGTATCAAGTTGAGCACAGTGTGAAAGCCATCATTATCTGGGCCAGATTCTGCAAAAACAACTGCCATTTTAAAAACAGATTAACAGGTGGGTAGGTAGGTAGGTAGGTAGGTAGGTGGGAAGGTAGATTGATCAATAGATCAATAGATTCAGAATATATATGATAAAGTAATTAAAATCCAAATGCCATGATATATTGTTGAATGGTTTCTTTAAATGTAAAGGTTCATCACTGTTCCACCCGATGTGTATGTCTTTAAGGGGCCAAAGCAAGGGCCAGAGCAAGATAACGAGACCCAGCTTTACAGCTGTGAAACATAGCAGGTGCTGCCGAGTTGTACTGATTAAGCTGTGTTGGCAATTGGGTGTAGTATATAAGGAGCAGCACCTAGCTCTCCCTTTTCCCTGGGGGATGGGTTGGTGGTTGGGTCATGTTTGTTTGTTAATGTATTTAGTGTAAATGGAGTTTTTGTTTTTCTTATTAAAACCTTGTTTAAGTTATTTTTGAGTCCCTTTTTAATGCATGGTCTCCCCAGCAAGCTCTCTGCAGCGCTACCATACTGCAAAAAACCAACATCTTTGGTTATGGGCCCAGCTGCTGAGTGGATGACTGCATATTTTTGGACTCTAAGAAAGGTTTGAAAACTCCTTCTCCTGTTAGCGTAGTTCTGTGGGTCTGGAAGAGTTCCAGAATGGTTGACCGGGTTCCTGAAGCTGAGAAGGCTCTGGTCTTCCCACAGCTGACAGATGAGAACTATAGTTTATGGTCTTTTCGGGTGGAGGCGCTTTTGACCTCTAGAGAAGTATGGACCTATGTAACTGATGACCCTCCTGACCCTGTGACTAATGCTTGGTCGAAAGGAGATGCGAAAGCCAGGGCGATAATTAATTTGGCAGTCAGCGACCAGCAAGTAGTCTATATAAGAAATAAGAAAACTGCCAAAGAAATGTGGGACAGTCTTGCAGCAGTGCATGTTAGAAAAGAGTCAGCGTCTGCATTGACGTTTTTCAAGCAGTTGTACCAGACGAAGTTGCAGCCTGGTGGTGATTTGGCAGCACACTTGAGACGTCTGGAGGCAATACGCGGCAAATTAATTCGAAGGGACATGGAGATACCTGATATTCAGTATGTTTTCATCATCCTTTGTTCCCTTAATGAGGACTTTGATGGTATAGCTAGCCAGATATCTGCCGTTCCACCAGCACAATTAACTGTGGAAGGGGTAACAGCAAGATTAATGGGCGAGTTGGACAGAAGGGAGGCTTGTGCCATAAGCACTCCTATTTCCAGAAAGAATGAGGAACGCCATATGCAAACTTGTGGTGATACAACTGCATTTAAAGCTGCAAAGCGTTGTTGGTTCTGCAATAAGCAAGGACATTTTGCAAAGGACTGCAGATCCAAAAGAAAGCAAAGTACTCCCAAGTCTGTTTCTGTTCGTCAGTCACGGTTGTCAGCTCAGCAGCCGGCATCGTACCGTAAAGACAGAAACGAGCCGCGAGCTTTTCACGCTAGCACAAGAGATCGTAAAAGAATTAAAGGTGCCAAGTGGAATTCTTTTATTGTGGACTCAGGAGCATCTCAGCACGTTTGCAACGATCGAAGCTTGTTTATTTCTTTCGAAGAGGAAATTGGTAATGTACATTTAGCCAATTCACAAGTCTTGCAGTCGCTTGGCAGGGGTACTGTTAAACTTGACTCTTTAAACATTACTATAGCGAACTGCATTTACTGCCCATCAGTGGACAATTTATTGTCAGTAAGGTGTTTTGCTCGTCAAGGCATAACCGTGCGTTTCTTAAAGTCAATGTGTGAGTTTTTCGAGGGGAACAAACATCTATTGTATGCCCGGGAATCTGATGGTTTATATAGACTGTATTTTCGCACCTACTCCCAATCGCCTATAAATTGCAGAGCAGCACAGTCAAGCCAGGGGTTGAGGAATGTAAGGCCACATTCTGGGTGTGTCCATGAGGCGCACAGAATTCTGGGACATCTGAATTTTGCTGATGTAATTAAGACCAAGAATATTGTTAATGGCCTCAACTTAAAACCATGTAAATTCTTTATGCAATGTCTATCCTGTTGCAAGAATAAGATTAAAGTTGCACGCAAGGGTAGGTGCTCAGATAGGAAAGTAACTGAGCCATTTGAGCGTGTACATTGTGATTTAGTTGGGCCAGTCCCACCATCCTTAGGAGGTTCTAGGTACTGGCTTACCCTGATAGACCAGTATAGTAGATATTGTTGGACTTATGCAATAGCTGAGAAGTCCCAAGCATTTGAGAAGTACAAAGTTTTTTGCAACTGGGTAAAAACACATTTTAACAAACCTATTAAGAACCTTTTTTCTGACCGGGGCGGGGAATTTGTTTCTGAGGATTTTGAGAAATTCCTGGAAGCGCAGGGGACTACTCATGAGTTATCTTGCCCCCGAAGTCCCTGGCAAAATGGGCTTGTTGAAGTTGTGCAGCGTGACCTGCAGGCAGGGGTTAAAACTTATCTGCACGATGCTAATCTGCCCAAAGACTTTTGGGCTGAAGCGCTCAATGCCTTTTGTTATGTTAGAAATCGCAGTTATCATTCTGGTTTAGATGTCACCCCCTATGAGAAGCTGTTTAAAAAACGCCCTAATCTGAAATACCTACGCATTTGGGGTTCAGATGTAATAATGCATTATCCCGCTAAGCAGAAATTGGGTGAACGTAGTGTCCAGGGAAAATTAATGGGCTACCAGCAGGGGGCGTACAGAATTTACATACCAGCAACTGGCAAATTTCATATTACCAGAAGCATGATACAAACTGTAAATTGGAATGGCGTTGCTATTTTCCAAGATACTAACGGTATAGATAATACTGAGGAAGAAGAGGTAGAAGAAGAAGAAGCAGCAGCAGGAAATTGTGCTTCTGAATTAATGGGAAAAGACGAAAAGCCTGTTGAATCTGATAATTTGTTTGATGATTTAAAGTCACAGGCACCCGAGGGGAGGTTAGATTCTCTTGAGTTTTCTGACCGTGAGCTTAGCCAACAGGCATCTCTTCAGTCTGACAATGATGATTTACAACCTGAAACTAGTAGTTTACATAGTCCCATTAAGTCTGAGGAGTCTGACTCTCCTTCCGGACTAAGACGTTCAGATAGAAAGAGACAGAAGCCACAACGTTTTGCAGATGAACATTTTAATACTGTGTATGCCAATAAGGCAGTTTTTGAGCCAAAAAGCTACAATGATGTTCAGAATTTACCTAAGCACCAAGCTGTAAATTGGTATAAAGCTATGAACTCTGAAATAGCTTCTTTAAAAGAGCATAACACTTGGTCTCTTGTACCACAAACCCCAGATATGAGACTTATTGATTCAAAATGGGTTTATAGAGTTAAAATGAATGACAAAAATGAAGTTGTAAGGTACAAGGCTAGATTAGTTGCTAGGGATTTTCAACAAATTCCAGGCGAAGATTATGATTTGTGTTATTCACCAAGTGTAAAATATGAAACAGTTAAGCTTTTGTTAAAAGATGCATCACAACGTGGACATTCTGTTTATCACCTAGATATAAAAACTGCATATTTGTTTGCAGATTTAAAAGAACAAATTTTTATGTGTGTCCCTGAAGGCATAGACGCCGCTGAAGGTTTGGTATGCAAATTAAATAAATCCCTTTATGGTCTGCACCAAAGTGGAAGGAACTGGCACCAAACTTTAGCAAAAGAATTGCTGGATATTGGTTTTTCACAGGGAAAGGCAGACAATTGTGTGTTTATAAAGGAAAGGGCAAACTCTGTAGCAAAAATATGTGTGTATGTAGATGACGTGTTAATTTCTACAAAAACTAAACAGGAATATGAACAGGTAGTAACACAGTTACAGAAGAAATTTGATGTGGTGGAATTAGGCATAGCTAAAAATTACTTGTCCATGCAAATTGAGAAAGGCAAAAATGGATCTTTTCTGGTTCATCAAATTGCAAAAATTGATGATCTTGTTGAAATGCTACGTTTAGAAAATGCAAATGGGAAGGAAACGCCCATGGTGTGTGGTTTCACTTTTACAGGTGAAGATAAGCCATTTCCTAACAAAACTTTGTATCGTTCTGCTATAGGCAAGCTAAATTTCATTCAAAGAATCTCAAGACTAGATATAACTTATGCCTTTCACTTTCTGACAAAATTTGTGGAAAAGCCCACTACACAATGTTTCTCTGCTCTTAAGAGAGTGGTAATGTACCTTAAACATACCAAACATTATAGGTTGCAGTTTACAACATGTATTGACAAAGGTTTTGAAATTTTCTGCGATGCATCTCATGCAGTAGAACAAAATAATTGCAGGGGTGTGTCTGGTATGGTGTTTTGTTATAATGGTTGTCCATTTGAATGGAAGTCCCAGACACAAACCATTATTTGTCTCTCCACAACAGAGAGTGAATTATGTGCATGCATTCAGGCCACTCGTGATGTAGAATGGTATCTGCAAGTATTCGCAGACCTACAGATGCAAGTAACACTACCAGTAAAAGTTTACCTTGATTCCCAGAGTGGACTCGCTATCCTATGTTCAGAAACCAATACGCAGCGCACTAAAGTCTTAAGATTACGTTTACAGTTTGTAAAGAAACTAATTGCTGATGAAATGGTTGTATTTAAATATGTTCCAGGTGACAATCAAATTGCAGACATTTTTACTAAAGCACTTCCAAAAGGTATACATGAAAAACATGTACAGAGTATGCTTTATGTTTTTGTTCCACAATGATGAACCGCAGGGGAAATGTTGAATGGTTTCTTTAAATGTAAAGGTTCATCACTGTTCCACCCGATGTGTATGTCTTTAAGGGGCCAAAGCAAGGGCCAGAGCAAGATAACGAGACCCAGCTTTACAGCTGTGAAACATAGCAGGTGCTGCCGAGTTGTACTGATTAAGCTGTGTTGGCAATTGGGTGTAGTATATAAGGAGCAGCACCTAGCTCTCCCTTTTCCCTGGGGGATGGGTTGGTGGTTGGGTCATGTTTGTTTGTTAATGTATTTAGTGTAAATGGAGTTTTTGTTTTTCTTATTAAAACCTTGTTTAAGTTATTTTTGAGTCCCTTTTTAATGCATGGTCTCCCCAGCAAGCTCTCTGCAGCACTACCATACTGCAAAAAGCCAACATATATATCAAAATCCACATGGAAGCAATCAGGAAGTTTAAAATCATATCCATGTCTTAAATTTGCTTCTCTGAGCCTGAAGAGCATGCAGAAATTAATAAACATGTAATTTCACATAATCTGTAAATCTTGCTGATCATTGTATGAGTCTGTAATGGGATTCATTTATGCTGAATACTTTGGAGGAAATGATCTGCTCTGAATGGTCCTCAGTTCTCACAGCTAATTACGAAAAGTCTAGGATTTTATTTTATTTTATTTTATTTTATTTTATTTTATTTTATTTTATTTTTGGGATTATTTTGGGATTTTTGTTTTTTGTTTGTTTGTTTTTTAATGATATTTATTGGAATTTTTTTTTTTTTAGAGTTACAAAAGAAAACAAAGTAGAAAAAGAACAAAGAAAGAACAAAGAAAAACACAAACCACATCCAACAATACAAATTCAAAAAAAACCAACAAAAATACACCGCAAACATTTAAAAACAAATCCATTATTCTCAAATCCTCAACTGTCATTACCTTCTTTCTTTGACCTCCTCCTCCCCCCCTTTTTTGTATCCTAGTTGTTAATTGTTGCAGCAAATCCTTTCCATGTTTCATAAAATTCTGTCATTACATTACCTTAAACTATTTTAATCTTATCTTACTATAAAAAACCTTGAAACTTAAAACTTAAATCTTATTTTTACCAACTTCTCATAACCATAATATTCTTACATAATTCTTTAAACATTTTTACTAAAGCCAAGTAATTTCATTCCAACATTTTTCTAACATTCATCAATTTTATAAAACAATCCTAGTAGTAGAAAAAGAAATAAAAACAAACCAATCTTCATCCAGCGTCCCTTCCTCCTGGTCCCGGGTTTTGTCAGTCCTTATTATCCCATCGATCTAGCGCATTAACCTGGTAACCTTATATCCGAAGCCCTTAAGTCTCTTCCATGTCCCTTCCGCAGCTCTTCTTCATATTTGTAACTGTATTTTCCCTTGTCTCCTGCTCATTTCACTCGTGGGAACTCCAGCTTAACAATATTTTTGACCCTTCTCGACAGATCAGCCCCTTTTCCATAATCCACACTAAATTCCATGTGGTATTTAAGAACATGTTTCAAAATCGCTCCAAAATTAGGAGCCCCCACAATCCCAGACATCTCACGGCCCATTGCCAGACTTGAAAAGTCCAAACATCCCTGCATAGGGGGGTCCATCCAGCCCCCCCATTTCCAAACCAAACCAAACTTTTTCTTTCCAAATCTGGCTTTTTCCAAGTTCATTTGTCAAATCCGAAAGCTCATGTTCCTGTTGGGCCTGTTCTGTCAGGGCACACTCCTGATTTAATTCCTGGGTGGGCTCCACATATTTTCCCACTGCCTGTTCAACATTTCCCACTGCCTGTTCAAAATTTCTAATCGAATCAGCCATTAAATTCGTCTTCTCATGTAGCTGTTCCAGTAGGGCATTTGTTTTATAGAAAGCACACAACAGAGCTTCTGAATACATTGTCCTGCAAGGTCAGATGTCTGTTCCCACAATTGTAATGTGTAACAGCTGCCAGCTCCCCGAAGTTGGTTACAGTTTCACAGTCTCCCTCTAGGGGGAAAACTTCTATTTGTTCTTTCTTTTAAAGACAAGTCTAGCAACAAAAGTTTCCTTTTTCAGATATTTTGTCAATATTTGTTCCTTTAAGAAGCGAAGGGGAACAATGGAGTCAAAGTTTCTCTTCTTATAACTATCTGTCAAAAACGTTGTCTCTGGTCAATGAGCTTCAAAAAAAAGTCAGTCCTAACACCCCGCTCCAGGATCAGGACGGTGGAAAGTTACTTTACTTTACCCTCACTTCTGCAGGTTTAAACAGTCCGAAAAAATCCCCCCTCTTCTCCTGCTTCCGAAGGGGGTTCAACAATTTTAAATGATGAAAGTTAATCTTTTACAGGCGATTTTCTGAGCTCTAGTTTGCCATGTCTTTGCTTTAATCTATCTACAAAGAAACGGAAGGCTGACTTCCTGTTTAGACCTTCCTGTTTCAGCACCAAATTAAGGTAAACTTTTAAGTCCAATTTTCCTTTCTGCTCACAAGTCCTTATTTAGAGTCCAATTGTCCGAGTTTAGGTACTCACGGGTGATTATTTTAGAAGCCAGATTGTCCCAGGAAAAAGGCAGCGCTCTCCGGCAACGGCTGTGCGGCTTCGCTCCACGGAAGAAGCAGTTGACTCTCAGCACCGCGCCACTTCCCCTTCTTCGCTCTGGAGCCCGTTAATGGGTTCTTTTGCGGGTTGGGGGGACGCTAAGGGTGCCCGCCGAGTCCCATGGTCACAGGCTTCATCCGCCTGTGATTTTTGAATGGGTCCCCGCTTCGCCGTAGCGGAAAAGACCCGATTCCCGTGGAGCTGGTCCCTCCAGTTCAGAGGGAATCCGCCATTGCCGATGGCGCCACCCCGGAAGTCTCCTATTTTGGGATTTTTGTGTCTTTTCCTCTACTACCAGAGCAAGCTATTGCTTCTAACTGTTCTTGTTCAAAGTTGTTTTGAATGAATAATTGAGTATTTTCCATAGCACATGCTATAGCCATTCTGTTTAGACAACTGTTACATGGAGAACCGGCTAACAGGATTGTGGCTGCTGCCACTCTCTGTATCAGGGATAGGGAACCTGTGGCCCTCCAAATGTTGTTGGACTCCAACACCCATCGTGCTTGACTATTGGCCATATTGGCCAAGGTTCATGAGAAGTGGAATCCAACAATGTCAGAGGACCACAGGTCCCTTTCCCCCAATGTATATTGTTTAGAAGACTGGCACAGAACCTACATGTGTACAACGTGCACAATGTGTACAACATAGGCTTTGTATACACAATTGCTACCATGATAAAGCACAGGGTACAACTCACTCAAAGGGACTTGTCTGGCCTAATATAGATGGTGGATGCACTCATTCCATTCACATTTCAGTCACAAGAATATATGGATAAGGGACAGCCATAATGACCTATCCTGCACATCTTAATATTTCCACCTACCCCACACCTGTCATTACTGTAATGTAGGATTGCCATGTATCCTCTTTTTCCAGGACACGTCCTCTTTTACTGGGGTAAAATTTCTGTCCAGGTGGATTTCTTAAATTTGCCGAAATGTCTCTGGCTATACCAAGGGTCAGCAAACTTTTTCAGCAGGGGGAAAGGGTGGGTCCTCTGATATTGTTGGGGGGCCGGACTATCTATCTATCTATCTATCTATCTATCTATCTATCTATCTATCTATATATATATATATTGGGGGGGGGAACGAATTTCTATGCCCCACAAAAAACCCAGAGTTGCATTTTAAATAAAAGGACACATTCTACTCATGTAAAAACACGCTGATTCCCGGACCGCCCGCGGGCCGGATTTAGAAGGTGATTGGGCCAGATCCGGCCCCCGGGCCTTAGTTTGCCTACCCATGGGCTATACTTTCTGGATGAAACATAGAATAACTGGTAGTTGAAGACTTGTTTTCCTCTTCTCCTGCCTCCCTCAGCAATAGATCACAGCTTCTATAGCCTACATATAGTAGGGCTATAGAAGAGTCATCAAAGTGTCCTCTTTTTTGCACTTCAGAATATGGCAATCCTACTAATGCCGTGTTCCACAGAAGGGATGTGCTCTATGGAGAGCTGGCTTCAAGCACCGGGCCCGTTGGCAAACCAGCTCTGTGTTACAAAGATGTCTACAAACATGGCGTGATATATGGCAACATCAACCTCACCCAGTGGGAATCCCTTGCAGACGACCGCAGTACCTGGAAAGACATCCATCAGGCCATGTATCCACAGCAGCGACCAGAGGAAGAATGACCACTGGGAGGAGTGCAGATTGAAGAAAAACCATGGTGCCTCTGCAGCAGCACACCTTCATCTGCCCCAGCTTCAACAAAATGTGTCTCTCCCATATCCGTCTTTACAGCCACAAGCAGGCGCTGTAACCTTCCAGCCATTTGACTTCACCTCCAAAGGCACTCTCCTCCATTGTTTGCTGAGACAGATGGAGGCCAACAATAAAATTACAGGGGTGGGGAACCTGTACCCCTCCAGGTGTTATTGGACTCCAGCTCTTATTACCTCCAGCAAGCATAGGCAGTGGTCAAGAATGATGGAGGTTGGAGTCTGGGGACCATGAACTTCCCACCTATTCTAGTGGTAGGTAAAGGGACCCCTGACCATTAGGTCCAGTCGTGACCGACTCTGGGGTTGTGGCGCTCATCTCGCTTTATTGGCCAAGGGAGCCGGCGTACAGCTTCCGGGTCATGTGGCCAGCATGACTAAGCCACTTCTGGCAAACCAGAGCAGCGCACGGAAACGCCGTTTTACCTTTCCGCCGGAATGGTACCTATTTATCTACTTGCACTTTGACGTGCTTTCGAACTGCTAGGTTGGCAGATACAATTCTAGTGGTACTTGGGCATATAATTTCAATGCCCTCAGTTCTTGAACTATTGCAGGGGTGTGGGGAGACTGCAGAGCCCCAAACGAAATCTGCAAGCCCCACTCCTGACCCTGCTTTAATTTAGGCAATCATGCCATCCCTGCAGCCTTCTAAAAACAGGGTCTAAAGTAAGTGGACTGGGTCCCCTCTGCCCTCCTCCCTTCTAATTTGATTACCAGATGTTCTCTCTTTAGATATATATAGAGATGGATATTATCTCCTGCCTCCAGGCAAGGTGGGAGGTGGGGAGACACTTGACTAGATATTTGCTATTTCGCTTGACTTTTATGTAATAGCAATCTGTTTTGCTTTCAGCTCTGCTCAGCTGCATCTACAGTTCCCAGACATAGCACATTACAGGATTATGTCCACTATTCCCATATCACACTTACACTATCATCCTTTATTGTACTGTGTCTGCAAGCACACAGGAGCCAGGTAATATTCTGTGAGATTTTAGGTTACATTGCTTACAGCACATTTGGTTTCATTATCTTTTCCTTCCATGCTTCTTGTTTTTTATGGCGTTTTATTCACACACATCAGATTTATGCTGGAGTTTACTAGTCTGCCCCCTGGGATAAGTGGGCAGGAATTCTTTAGTCTCGGAGCTGAGTCTCTCGCTCTCTCTTGTCCCTCCCCCTGTTTTTAACCTCCTTTTGCTGATGAGACCTGTAAGGTTTCATTTCTACATGATACTAGAAGACTTGTATGTGTACAACAGCCTTAAAATCAGTGCTTGGTTTACCAGAGTGGGGGGTTATAACCTGTTATGGCCCCCTTAATCCCTAGAAAGCTATGGGGAAGCAGGATTTGGAATAATAATAATAATAATAATAATAATAATAATAATAATAATGGAAGGAGCCAGGAGCGAGGCCTATGAATTTCATTAAGGGCTCCACTACCTTCTCACAGTAGGGACGCGGGTGGGGCTGTGGGTTAAACCACAGAGCCTAGGACTTGCCAATCAGAAGGTCGGCGGTTCGAATCCCTGCAATGGGGTGAGCTCCCGTTGCTTGGTCCCTGCTCTTGCCAACCTAGCAGTTCAAAAGCACATCAATGTGCAAGTAGATAAATAGGTACCACTTCGGTGGGAAGGTAAACGGCGTTTCCGTGCGCTGCTCTGGTTCGCCAGAAGCGGCTTAGTCATGCTGGCCACATGACCCGGAAGCTGTACGCCGGCTCCCTTGGCCAATAAAGCAAGATGAGCGCCGCAACCCCAGAGTCAGTCATGACTGGACCTAATGGTCAGGGGTCCCTTTACCTTTGCCTTCTCACAGGCTTCAAATATTTGCAGTGGCTTGTCCAAAGAAGTGCAAAGGCAATATAAGCAGTGGAGAGATCAAAACCCCTAAGTTCTAAGGGCCAAACTAGATAGGAATGAACAACTATTCGGGTGTTAAGCCTGGAAGCATGAGAGCAGAAATCAGCTAAGGGCATGTCTACGTGGGGATGGGCCTCCACCCCTACCTTTCCATGTTTATTGGGAAGGCCTAAAATCCCTCAAAGCTTTCTTGTGATCAAGAACCCTAAAACACTCCAGATGTCACTGAACCACAACTTCCATTATCCCTGGCCATTGGCGGTGCTTGCTGGGGCTGATGGGAGCTGTAGTTCATCAACATCTGGAGTATCAAAGGTTCTCCACACCTGCTCCATGTGCGTATGGAATGGAATGCAGCTTCTGTCCTCAAATAGGAATTTTGCATCTATGCTTTCTTCTCTCGTCTTCTCTTGTGTATACATTGGCTTTCCTTGCTATGGTCCGTATTAACAAATAAGTAATGCAAATTACTTAAAAAAACAACAACAGACATTCTCAAGAGGTAATATTATCATGCCTAGAGATGCCCAGAATTCAGCACTTCAGAAAGATGCACCTGGATACAATGACAATGTCAGCCTCTTTAGCTCCCTTGGAAGCACTTGCGGTGGGCAAGGAAAATCAAACCAGAAAGATGGCAAAATGAACATCTACTGCTATGTGCCACTTAAGCTCACAGTAATAAAAGTGCGGCATCTACTAGAATGATGGACAGTGAAACCACCCACGTCTCATCCTTTGCATGGCTTTGTTTTTCAGCACAGCTTTTGACCAAACACTGCAGGAATCCAAAATACCATTGCCTGGAAGTAAGCATCATTAAAATCAAGGGCACTTATTTGCTAAAATAAATCTCTAGGATTGGGCTGTGGACAAGTCTTATCCATGGAAACAGACAGTTCCTACGATGACCCCTCTCATGGGTTGAAAGGGATGATGGAGCCTTGTGGGCTATCACCCACATTCATTCAGAGCTCTTCAGAAAAAACTCTACTCATGCACCAATGGAAATGTGTAGAGCTGTTTGCAGAGCCAAGAGTGAATCCTTGCACAACTGCCAGGCTGGTGACTGGGAGAAGCCACTGGACCATATAACACTGGTCCTAAGAGATCTATGTGCATTAGCTCCCATTATGTTTCTGAGTGCAATTCATAGAGTTGGTGCTGGCCTTTAAAGCCCTAAACAGCTTCAGGCACGTATACCTGAAGAAGCGTCTCCACCCCCCATTGTTCTGCCCGGACACTGAGGTCCCTCGCTGCGAGAAGCCAAGTTACAGGGAACCAGGCAGAGGGCCTTCTCAGGAGTGGCACCTGCCCTGTGGAACGCCCTCCCACCAGATGTCAAAGAGAACAACAAATACCAGACTTTTAGAAGACATCTGAATGCAGCCCTGTTTAGGGAAGCTTTTAATGTTTAACAGACCATTGTATTTTAATTTTTTGTTGGAAGCCGCCCAGAGTGGCTGGGGAAACCCAGCCAGATGGGCGAGGCAAATTATTATTATTATTATTATTATTATTATTATTATTATCATCATCATCATCATCATGAATTTTGAATATTAAATAAATCTTGGAATTGGGTCTTCGCTTTCATCCATATTTTGAATTGTGTGTTTCCCACCCTCAGTAGTTTTGGCCTACCTAAGATGAGTCCATAAATATGAAAGGCTGTGCTGGTTTTCTTTATGGGTATTTTATTTACACAATTTTATTTGCTGAAATTGGGCAACATCATTGCGCCATGAATCACTGCATAACATCGTTCCTTTGCGGCATGGGATCTGGTAGTGTAGACCCAGGGGATCTTATTGAAAGAAGTCATTGCCAAAGGAGACAGAAGTGGCATTGAAAAATAATGGCACTAAATTACTTTAAACAAATTGATTTTTCGTGCAGCTTGCTGGCAGATCTGATTTAAAAAAATCACTTGAACTGTAACAAAACAGCATCTTTTTTGATGGAAAATTTCAAAACTGAATTCAGAACAGCTTTATCTAAAATGCACATTTAACTATTAAGAGTAACATAGTAAGCTTTCTTTTATCAGTTCTGATCCTTAGTAGTCCATCTATCTCAGGGTTGTCTACACAAGGGGTAAGGAAGCTGTGGTCTTCCAGGTATTGTTGGTCCATCATTCTTTTTAAATGTAATAATATTTTATTCTCTTTTTTTCCATATAGAAAGTTACATTTGTAAGTCAAAAATTAAATTCCAATTCAACAAAACTAGTGACTTCCCGCTCACCTAACATCGGTGTTTATAGCTCCAGTTGCATTCAATTGTGTTTTAAGGTTCTTTCTTATCTAATTTCATCCTCTCTAATATGTTTCTTACACGTCAAACCCCGCTTTGGACTTCGCATAAGGAAAATACTTTTTATATAGGCTATCATCATTATTGACCATTGGCTGGGGGGGCTCAGGGCTGATGGGAGTTGGAGTCCAATAACATCTAGGAGGGGGCACAGGTTCCCTATCCCTGGAAGCAGCTCCCCACTACTTCTGAGAGATGTCTTTCCCAGTCCTACCAGGAGATTGAAGCTGGGGGGCTTTTACAAAGCATGTGTTCTATTGCTGAGCTTGGTGATTATGTGCGTGAATCCACATTAGAATTGCATCGCAGCGGTGCTGACATTAAGATGTATGGTACAAAGACCCCAGAAAGAACCTACACAAAGCAGATGACCATTTAGCAGTTAAGGCAACATATCGCAATACAAAATGTCTTTCAGGGGAGTTCAAGGGCTTTCTCTCTCCCCCCTTCCCCTTGCAATTTCACATGAATGTTTATAAATAAAAAGAGGAATGAAAGTCCATTTGGCAGTCATTTGATTTTTCTCCAGTTTAATAGGCTTTTAAAATTTGCCCATTCATCATGTTAGGTTTCTTTTCTCATCAGGCTTCTCCCCACCCCCACCCCCCCGGCCCTAATTCAGTTTGCTCATCTTAGGAGAAGAATCACATTTAAGTATTTAGATTAAATGTATCTGTCTTGCCATAGCTGGTCACTTCTCTTACAGCATCTAGTACCTTTCGAGCTAAGAGCAGCAATAGCCAGCCAAGGGGTTATAAATAAGAAAAGGCAAACCAGTGGTGACTAGGGGGCTCTGAACCCATTACCCTGCCACAATTCTCTGTCCGCAAGTCAAAGCTAATCTAGCAGTGAAAAATACATGCAAGGCAACAGAATTATAGCTGCAGTCAGGAAATGGGCGTGAGGAGTCCACTGCCTGCTGCTGTATACAGTTGATCCTCTTCGGAAGATGGAGAACTGTAGAGTGGGACAGTATATTCTCCAAGTGTCCTGATTTTCCAGGGACAGCCCCGGAATTACAGAAGCCATCCCAGTTTCATTTTTTTAAAAAAAAGTTTTATTAAGCAATTTCAACATAAATTATCAAACCATATAATCACATACATTATTTTTCCCCTTCCCCCCCTCCATCCCTCCCCCCCCCCCACAAGGGACTTTCCTCAGCTCCTCTCTCTGATTTCTCTGCACATATTATTCTCTGCATGTTATAAAATTATACATATCCTTGCCTTATCTATCTATCATGTTATCAACCAATAAATTTGTGTATGTTTATTCAAAACCTGCCAAGGAGTCCAGTTCATTTTGTTGTCTTTTTAGATAATTTGTAAAATGTTCCCATTCTTCCTTAAAGTCACAATTGTCCTTGAAGTCCCAGTTTCTACTGAAGATAAAATACCTGCACCAAATGAAGGAAATTGTGAAGCTGGAATACAAAGCCCTTCCTAAAATGTTGAAGGAAAACGTCACTGATCCACTTAAAATTATTTCATTTCCATGATTTGGCTGCCAGCAATTTTTTTTAAGGAAACACATAGAGTGTTGATTCCTTTATTGTAAATGGATCCTTACCCTGTCTCCTCAGAAGTCCCACTGTATGCAGTGGAGCTTACTCCCAGGTAACTGCGTAAAGACTGGGCAGCCTTACATTGCAATCCTAGGCATTTTTACTCACAACTGAATTCAATGGAATTTACTGTCTGGTTTGTTTGTTGTTGTTTTTTAAATGATATTTATTAAAAGTTTAAAAATTACAGAAAAAAGAAAAAAGACAACAATAAAAAAAGAAAAAAAACATAGAAAAGCAATACAACAATACAGCAAAAAGAAACAAAGAAAAAACTAAAACACACATCCAATATTCCATATCTTTACCTTTCCTTTACTTGTTTCGTCGACCTCCTCACACCTCCCTTTTTTTGTATTCTAGTTCAATTCACTATTTCAGCAAATTCTTCCCATCTTTCTCAATTTTTATTCTATAATTTATCTTAACGGTCTAACCTTAAATTTTTTCATTTTAACCCGTTATCAATCAGCTTTTACTTAATTGTTTGTTGCATTTCTACTAAAACCATATAGCTTCATTCCAGCATCCTTCTAACACTCATTAATTTTACAATGTTTCTGTAAGTATACTTTAAATTTTTTCCAATCTTCTTCCACCGACTCTTCTCCCTGGTCTCGGATTCTGCCAGTCATTTCCGCCAGTTCCATGTAGTCCATCAGCTTCATCTGCCATTCTTCCCTGGTGGGTAGATCTTGTGTCTTCCAATGCTTTGCAATAAGTATTCTTGCTGCTGTTGTAGTGTACATAAAGAAAGTTCTATCCTTCTTTGGCACCAATTGGCCGACCATGCCCAGGAGAAAGGCCTCTGGTTTCTTCAGGAAGGTATATTTAAATACCTTTTTCATTTCATTATAGATCATCTCCCAGAATGCCTTAATCTTTGGGCATGTCCACCAAAGGTGAAAGAATGTACCTTCAGTTTCATTACATTTCCAACATTTGTTATCGGGCAGATGGTAGATTTTTGCAAGCTTGACTGGTGTTATGTACCACCCATAAATCATTTTCATTAAATTCTCTTTTAAGGCATTACATGCCGTAAACTTCATACCAGTGGTCCATAACTGTTCCCAGTCGGCCATCATAATATTATGTCCAACATCTTGTGCCCATTTAATCATAGCAGATTTCACCATTTCATCTTGAGTATTCCATTTCAACAGCAAGTTATACATTCTTGACAAATTCTTAACTTTAGAGTCTAACAATTCTGTTTCCAACTTTGATTTTTCCACCTGGAAGCCTAGATTTTTATCCAAGTTATATGCCTCCATTATTTGATAATAATGGAGCCAATCTCGTACTCTGTTTTTTAATTTTTTGAAAGCTCTGCAGTTTTAATCTGTCACCCTCTTGTTCCAAAATTTCCCAATACTTCAGCCATTTGGCCTCCATACTGAGTTTTTTCTGAGCCTTTGCTTCCATTGGTGACAACCATCTTGGGGTTTTATTTTCTAACAAATCCTTATATCTTATCCAGACATTAAACAGTGCTTTTCTTACAATATGGTTTTTGAACGCTTTGTGTACTTTAACCTTATCATACCACAAATATGCATGCCAACCAAATACATTATTGAAACCTTCCAAATCCAAAACATTCGTGTTTTCAAGAAGCATCCATTCTCTCAGCCAACAAAAAGCGGCTAATTTATAATAAAGTTTTAAGTCTGGCAGGGCAAATCCACCTCTTTCTTTAGCATCAGTTAATATCTTAAATTTTATACGAGGCTTCTGTCTGGTTTGTTCCCGATCATTCTCACAGTTCCTATAATTATTATTATTATTATTATTATTATTATTATTATTATTATATCTTGCTCCCCCCCATAGGGACTCAAGGCAGCTTACAGATAAAATATTATTTCATTCCATTTATTTGTGAAAAGTGTTGTATATGTTCCCTTCCCTTGCACATTTCTTCTTAAAAACAATCCTGTGAGGTAGGTGAGGTGGAGAGGTTGTCATTGGCTCAAGGTGTCAGATGCAGATATGACATCTGTGTGTGCAGTGAGATCAAACGTGGGAGAATCTTCCTGATGTAGAATAGAATGTCCCTATTTTCACTGGAGAAATGTTGGAGGGGATTGGACAGTTCCCACACGGGGAAAGAAGCCTGAACTCTTTTGGAAGCCTCCTCTTTGGGGCCATGGTACTGCAAAGGGAAGGGAAGAAACCACTTTGTGAACAGTAGTGCACTGTGGGGTGATCATGTGCCCTACTTCCACAGAGAGCAGCCTTCTGTTTGAAGGGCTGTCAGCAGTCTATGTCTGGTTTAAAGATAAAGAAGCACATGAAGGGACAGAAGGGGGCCTTGAACTTCTCCATCAACAGCTAGCACCTCGACAGCAGATGACCTGGTTATCATCTTCTCTGTGGTGAGATGTATTGTATTTAAATTGTAGTAGTTGTTTTTAAATGTGCATCCATACGCATGCACTGGTATGTGCAGTGCTGGATTTACATATAAGCTAAACAAGCCATAGCTTAGGGCCCCACTCTCTTGAGGGCCCCCCAAAAAATTAAAGGGAAAAAACCTGGATGTACATTTCCAAAATATAAGATAAAAAACAAATAAAATAAAACCTACATACAGCAACAGTGTTTTGTGTTGTGTAGGCTCCTATGATGTAAATAATGGGGCCCGCCTGCTAGCCTGCTCCCTAAAATATCACTGGTTTGCTCATTTCTATATATAGGGTGCCTACATTCTGAATGTGCAAATGGCTTTAGATACCTATTAGGTCCCTAAAATACCATATAGCATATATTCAACACAAAAAACAGCGAGAATTTGTTGTTGACAAAGGACAGCTGGACATATAAAGGGCCCCATTACCTTCAGTAGCTATGGGCCTCATCAAACCTAACTCCGGCCCTGGGTATGTGCCTATTTGATGAGAAATAGTGTCCTCATTTGTGGTGTGCATCTTGTCTTTTGGGGTGACAATGCACAATAGGCTCGCTAGCTGGCTACAACTCAATTGCTTAAACATCCCGCAAGTACATTTCGGGGTGTAAAAAGGCTTTGTTTTTTGCTCTGCCCTGTTTTCTTTGCATGCAGAGCTGTTTTTCTTCTGCTTCAGCTCACCTTCTGCTAAAAACTATGTTCTTCATCCCGCTACCTGTTGTGACAAAATTACATATCTTATATAACTTTTGTGATTAATTGCGCAGTCATGTTGTCATAATGTTATCCCGCCTCATTCATTTCAGCGCAAAGGAAATGCAATGCAAACGAGGGACAGGAACGCAATCGATTATGAATCACTTGTGGACTGAAAGCAGCAACAATTTCTATCTGCTGGGTTAATTTTGGACATGGGTTGAGTAAGCAAACACCATCAATTTGGATGGAATTCTGTGACACCCCTGTTTCCAGTATCATCCTATGCATGTCTGCTTAGAACTAAGCTCCACTGAGTTCAATGGGAGTTCCTCCAAGGTGAATATAAGATTGGAGTTGCAGCAGCTCAGATCCTGTTGTAGGAAATGTGGCATGAATCGGGGGTGGGGGGAAGGCTGGTCACCAATATGGATCTTGACATCTTGTGAAAACACCGCCCGCTGCAGCGGAACGGTAGAATCCAGTTTCACAGAAAAGGAGGTAAGCATTCAAAACAAGATAAGCAGAAGTGTCAGGGGACTTTTTGACCCTATCATACCCCTAGATTAAGATCCCAAATCTAAATTGGCTCATTTTTGTTTCGGCTCTGCTGCGGAGGCCTTTTATCCAACCACATAATTAAGAATTTATCACAACCACTTGTGTCAAATCAAGCAAACTCCTGTGTGTAGTTTTTGGCTTCCATATCAAAGGGCATACAGCACTCGAGGGATTGTTTTTTCTAGCCAGATGGGTCGTGTGTGTTTTTTCTTTCTTTCTCCGGTGACTTTTTCCTCTGATAACCTAAGGCTGACATGCTGAAATGCCCTGTGCTGGGGCTGAGATACAGAGACTACAGGGTGGCGTGTGATAACTTGCCAACTCTTTTCCTTTGAGCTGCGCGGCCTTGTTTAGGACATGTAAAACCACTTCTGTGTCATTTTGAAACTATGTAAATTCCTTTCCTTTGGAACAACAACCCCAACACTTAAAAAGAGAAAAAAGAAGAAAAGATTGCTGGATAAATTCATAGCTGAAGGAGAACAATAAGAACAAAGTAATTTGTCTCCCACCATCTACATCAGCGATAGAGAACATGTGGCCCTTCAGATATTGGTGGACTTCCCTGAAGGAAGACTTCTGGAGAGAAAACAGCAGTTTCAGAAGGGGGAGTCTAGCGTGGGCGACGGCTGAGCAACAGCGACATCTTTCAAACAGTAACGGCTATTGTCAAACCAAGTATTATTAAATAACCAGCCTGAAAGTAAATATTCCTTCAGGGAGGAAGAGCAGGACACAAATTTAATAAATGTATTGTATTACATATTAGCTTTAATAAATTATCACATATTTGTTTGGAACAAGTCTCCAGGTCTGTGCATCCAGTGTCTGTATCCCGCAACCAGGTGCAGTAAAAAGTGGTTAAGAGACAAGTTGGAATTAATGGGAGTCGCAGAAAAGGCTTAGGCAAAATTTTAATTGTTCTGGGGAATCCTACAGAATTTTATACAGAGTTGCAGAAGCAAAGAACCCATGCCAAAAATCCATGCATGAAGAGTAATGTGTAGTCTGGCCCTAAACCACTACTTTGCACTATTGCTCATCGCTGGCTGAAGTGTTTATTAATCCAAAGTCTTCCACATCCAACTTCACCACTCCAACCTGCTGTATCTTATAAAAGGGATCATACAGACTTTGTGAAGTTGGTAAATCACTGAGTGTATCCCATTGATGGTTCTGATAACAATGAAAGTGGATACAAAACCATTATCTGAAGGCAATCATTACTTTGCTAGCTTTCAGTGCTACGATTGTTAGAAATGGGTGTTCCAGGTATCTTCTATGAGTGCCCTGTTGCTCACTTCCATGGCCTTTTATTGATCACGGTACAGCTGCATCATGGGCGTTCCCATAAAGAAGAACTAATTAACTTTAGAAAATATAAGAATAGCTTGCGCCATCAAGAAATGGGATTAATACGATCATTGTGGGCTCATTTCTTACGGGTTACAAAAAATGCCTTCCATTCCATAATAGGATCACGCGCCCATAAAAAGAAGCTCTACAAATAATCCAGCATTTCGAAACCATTGCTCCCATGAATGCATAAATATGACTGAAGTGTCTGAAGAGCCATAGCACAAGTTCCTGGTTATCGCTACAATCCAGCCCTTTCTTTTAATGAGCACTCAATTCACCCACAAATTAAAAAGAAACAAAGAAAGAGATGAGCATGGCAGCAGTTGCGAAAAGGAAAAGAGGCAACCATTTGTTCCTCTAGTTCTTAAGTTAATTTGTAATACTACATCAGTAAGTTATATTTACTTGATCTAGTGGATCTTGTGCTGACCTCTATGTTTGGTAGATACAGCAAAAAGCACATTTCCTTTTGTTTAAATTACTGACCTTATGCAGGCATTAAATTTTTTAGCGTGACATTTGAAGTTATACGCTCAGAATTAATGTCATCTTGAATATTGCACGAGAAAAGTAGGATATCAAACTGCAACAATGATTCCATTGTTAATGCACAGTATTTTCAATACCAGCTCTAAACTACACATGATTGCAAAATGCTTCAGAGCCAGGAAAATTCTACATTGAAGGTAAAATGCCATAATTTTTTTAAGCTTTAAATTGCATTGTTTAAAAGCTACAACTGCAAATCAAAATCAAGGTTGTCTATGAAATCATGACCTTAACTAGCTGCATTCACCGTAGCTTAAAACTTCATTAAAAAAAAGTACCATACAAGAATTTCTTGAGTTCGGGAGTTGTTGGGGTTTTTTAGTGGATGAGGAAAAGAATGAGCATCTTCTAAGTATCTAATCCTGTATGAATATAATTGCTTTACAACCTGATCTATGACCTAGCTAAGCTCAAGCACTGATTTATACTGATGTAGTCTCATTCTTGTCAACAAGTTTACAGTTAAACTTAACGGGGTGGGCCCAGTTCAGAAAAAAAATAACTGCCTTTGAACCAAATTAATCCCATGTGCTTCGATGAGATGAAATCAACCAGCTTTGCCTCAACTGAAGTATAGATCAGATGGCAAACAATCTGACTGCTTTTTCTTACTCTAATTCATTCTTCACCCTGGCCTTTCTATTCCTTTCTCATTTCTGTCCATTCACAGCCTTTCTTGCTCTTGACAATTCAACTGTAAACTCCTTGGGACAGCAACATCTGCATTTTTAAATGATTACCTTCTTTTATATATATAAAAAAATTAAGTCAAACCAATCAATACAAAGGAGCTTCTGTATTTTTGATCATTTTATGTTGTGCCATGTGTTATGTTATATACACTAAATTATAGGATACCATGAATCAAAATCGGAAACTGATTGTGGTTGGCACTGTTCCCATTGCTCTGATAGGCCCTCAAACTATGCTGATTTTGACTCCACTGTAGGGGGCATTTTGATTTCCCACAATACTCTAGTATTTGCCAACCATCAACCCATTTCAAAATCTGAAAAACTCATGGGCATACCCACCCCTCCCTTTCAGAAAAAGCAAACTGCCCACACAAACCCAGTCAGGCACCATTCTCTTCCACCGCTACTCAAAAAACCCTAAACAAACACACCCTGGGAGAAATAGGGTTGTGAGTTTGGGGAGTGGTGGTGGTTAAGCTGTATGCCTGAGTCCCTTCCAATTCCTGGATCCCACAAGGATTTGATTGCTGGAATAGTCAGGCCAGATTCTTGGTAGTGGCCTAAGCATGGGTTGTTGAGGTCACAAAGGAAGTGACTCCATATCAGAGCGTCAGGGAACTGCCATCAGCTCAGAGGCGAGAGGTGGAAGGGCAGTTGTGTTACAGGGAGCCTCCCAAGATCTTGCGAAGCAGTTCTTCCTTGGGCAAGGAGGAAAGCCCCGCCTCCAGCGGGGAGGGGATGCAAGGGCCAGGAGATGCTAGGGAGAGCCCCAACAACGAGCCTGAGCAAACCGGAGAGGAGGGAAACACCCCTTTGCCAGCGCCCACTCTGCACAGTAGGTTCCGGCGCAGAGAGGGTAGGAGAAGAATGGGGGTCACATGACTGTTATGCTGGGGGAGGTACAAGGACCAGCCACGCCCAGATTCTGCTAGCGACTGAGCAGAAACGGATTTGCGACACTCTGCACGGTAAAAAGTCCGTTTTAACAATAAAGCCTGGAAAAGACAGGTTGGAGTCTTGCCTGTTTGCTCTCGAGCAACCACAACAGCACTTGACACAGACGACAAATGGGTGCCCCCAGTCAACTGGCTGTTGGCGAGAAGGACAAAGGCCAGTGCTATGTGAGTAAGCTAGAAGTTAGAAGCAGGCTGAAGTCTGTGAGGGAGAGATGTGCTTGATTTCTGCTGGAATCCAAGGCTGCAGCTGTCATGATCTGAGGTGTGAGCAGCAAGAGTTCAGGGCTGGCACGCCAAAACTGAGGTACAGGCGGTGGTGCAGGTAGCAGAGGCAGTCCAACTGGTGGGTCCATGGTCAGGAACAGAGGAGGTCAGGATGCAGGAGCAGAAGCAGAAGCAGGCTACAGCTTGGCATAAGACCATGTTGCTGTGGCAAAGACCAAGGGCGAAATGCAGGCCTTATATCAGTGGTTCCCAACCTTGTTTTGGCAATGCCCCACCTAAGCATCTATAAAATCCTGATGCCTCCCCACCCCCCGTGACATATAATTCTTATTATTCAAAAAGTGAACTCCTATTCACATGGAGGAAACCTAAAAGGCCATTCCCTGTTAATATCTCATTCTCGAATTATCCCCCTTAAAAATCAAATTGCCCCTCTGTGGGGCATGTGTCCCACATTGGGAACCACGACCTTATATAGACTTCCTGAGCTTGCCCCCAGCTGCAGAGCATCTCATCAGATGACTGCACTTGCCGGCCTCCACCCGATTCCCCTAAGGCAAGCACGACCAGGCCCTGGTTCCCTCAAACCTCACGGTGCTCATTACAGCAGCTATGGGGGAAGCAAGACCACCTTGGGGTGTGAACACTGTGAGCCACTCCACCACATACTCAGGTTGCGTTGTTGTTGTTGTTTAGTCATTTAGTCATGTCCGACTCTTCGTGACCCCATGGACCAGAGCACGCCAGGCACTCCTGTGTTCCACTGCCTCCTGGAGTTTCATCAAATTCATGTTGGTCGCTTCTATAACACTGTCCAACCATCTCGTCCTCTGTCGTCCCCTTCTCCTTGTGCCCTCCATCTTTCCCAACATCAGGGTCTTTTCCAGGGAGTCTTCTCTTCTCATGATGTGGCCAAAGTATTGGAGCCTCAGCTTCAGGATCTGTCCTTCCAGTGAGCACTCAGGGCTGATTTCCTTCAGAATTGATAGGTTTGATCTTCTTGCAGTCCATGGGACTCTCAAGAGTCTCCTCCAGCACCATAATTCAAAACAGGTTGCGTTAGATGTACATAAACCATATATCCTAAAGACATCTCGGTCTCCACTGTCGCTCATTCCAAGGAAGCCAAATCTTGGGTAAGTGCCCTGGATTCTCACACGGTTCAGAGATTGGGGTGGTGTGCGACAACCGCATACCCAATCCGCACGCAAAACCCACAAAATCGCATGCACCCAAAATTAAAATGGGTAGCACTCCCCAGTGCTCCACTACCACCTTGAAACTTACCAGATAGCAACAAGACCCCTTTCTTCCCCACCAGCTTCCTTTCTTAACAACAACAGTCAGCTTGACAAGGCATGCTAGGAAGCTCTGGCTGCCTTGCCTTCTGGGTACCACACTGGTGACACCAACTGTACAGTGAAGCTATATCAGGGCCTTTGTGAGAAATTCAAATGGTTCTCTCCAATGTCAAGTGCTTGGAATAGTGACAGGAGAGACCATCGCTACTGAGCTTGACAGCTATCCAAGGACCCCACTATCTGTGTTCAGAACCGTTGTTTCCATCCAAATGAAAATTTCCATGAAAAAGCAATATTTTCACTTAATATGCACGTACCTCAATATATTTTCTCACACAATATGCATTTCTAGACCTAGTTTCTCTCTCCAAATAAGCAATTTAAAATTTATTTCGTATGTATGTGTGTTTTAGCCAAGAACTGTGTCAGAACATTCAGGAATTTGCAAAAGATCAACTTCAAGCATTTCTGAGCAGAGGCAGCCTAACTAAACAGAAATTATATCATTCAGTTACGCTGTTAAGCCAGCTTCTTTTATTAATTTCCTTTAAACCTGGTAAGTAAAAACTAACAAGTCTGTGTCGTTTTAGCTCCACGGTAATTGGCACACATTTAAAAAACACACACACACCACTTTCTGAACCTTTCTCTAAGCAAAGTTCACATTTTGACTTAATCCACAAAAGCTCAAACTATGAAAAAATTATAGTGCCCTTCATTTTATTTTATTTTTAATGTAACTTTCATAACTACACATGCGACCTCTATCGCAACCCCCCCATCTAAGTTCTACAATCTGCAAGCTATAGCCTCAGTCTGTTTTGCAGTGACTCATTTTTTTTTTAATTTTAAAGATGCATTATCTCTAGCTAGTAAATTAACAGCAGCCTATAGTGCACACACTGTCATCCATCTGCTTAAGGCTTCTTGTCATATGACACCAGCCTTGTATCTATAGATTTCATGCGGTATTCAAAAGCGATCAACCCTGCCTTCGAGATAGCCCACCTTCTGGCTCCAGGCTAGAAAAGTGACTCTGTATTTCCAAGTCTAATGACTGCAGAGGTAACAGAAGTTTTCCTTCTCCCCCATTAAGGGTCTGGCATCTCAGAAGGTGGGGGGGGGACACAGACTCTAATTAAAATTGCTAGATTATTTTTTTTTTAAGGAAACCAAACTAATTGGCTCTTACCCGCTGTTACCAATCATAAGGGAGCAATGACACACCTTCCGTGTCCCCATCTGCATATCACTGGCCTTTACTGCAAGGAATTGATTAAAAAAAAACAACCTACCATAACAAATTATTTCCAGTGAGCTAGCTACGTAAGCCAGTTGCCACCATTTTGTTTCCTACTCTTGACATTTTATTACAGGTGGCATGACCAAGGATGGAAACACAGGTTTGAGCTATGCACATGGAGATCAAAACTACATCCCCAGTGGCTTCCATTGATCTGCATGGCAGGGAAGTAAACAGGCTGCAACCTGGGTCACAGAAATCAGAGAGGGAACAGGAACATGCTGGACAGTTGTTGTGATAGATCAGAGATGGTAAATCTGAGACCCTCCAGAAGTTATTGGAACTCTGTCTTCCATCAGCTTCCAGTCTGCATGACCAAAGGTGATGGAGGATGTGAGTTGCCATCCAGCAGCATCTAGAGAGCCACAGGTTCCCTATCTCTGAATTAAGTGAAGACTTTGAGCCTACTGGGCTCACTCTCCTCCAAAACAAGTGTGATGACAACCACAGGAAAGCCTATGAACCTTCTATGTGGGGTTATCACTCACCATGAAATGATTTTGTATGGGGGCTCCATAATGGCACCACTGCATCTGGTGGAGCACTGAGCATGGTTATGTTATACCTCTGTACCATTGCAGTAACTACGAAGTAACTTTATAAAGTGAGAGTTACACAGACCCCAAGTCTTGAGTGAAAGTTCCACATAATGCCCAGTAAAGCTCCATACACACCAACGGTGCTGCTGTATAAATAAAGGGTATATAAATACACTATATAAACAAAGTGGTACTTGATTTCCTACATCAGCAGAGAGTTGGACTATGTTACTTTTGAGGTCCCTTCCAGCTTTATGATTCAATGATTCGCCATCATCACATGCAGCAATTATAATCAAAACTCATCAAGATTCTAATCTCTTGAGCAACACTAACTAATAGCATCACATCTTCTGCTTTAGGTAGCTGTTTACAAGCACTATAGAACAGCAAACATAAAGCTCAGGTGCTAAAGAACTTCTGCAAATTATGAACTGCTCTAGTTTAGTCTAGTCTCTCTGGTATGCACTCTTGGAATCTTGACAGGCCTAGAGCCAAACCAGACATGTTGCTCATCAAGTAACTTCATAGAATCATAGAAACAGAATTGTAGAGTTGGAAGGGATCATCTAGTCCAACTTGTGTCTTTCTTTCTTTCTTTCTTTCTTTCTTTCTTTCTTTCTTTCTTTCTTTCCCTCCCAAATAGCAGCTGTGGGGAAGGGAGAAATCTGGGTCAGCACTCGAGTGTGAGGGAAGACATGTTTAAGCCTTTATCTTCAGATGCGGGACAACAGACCCTTTCCTTCTTCTCTCTGACTCTTTCGCCTTTACTGTGATTAGTCTCCTCCTCAGAGAGTCCCATCTCATCCTTGTCTACAAACTGAAAGACCCAAATTAGGTTCCTCTGGTAGCAGCCTATGGCCTGGTTTGTGCCACATGGTAAGCTAAACTATGGCTTATTGAGGCCAAGTAAACATGTGGGCTCCTGCAGAGTTGCTCACGGCTGCTATCCCCAGTCCTTTTTGCTCCCAAAATTCACGGAGCTAAACCAAGGATCGGCTTAATGTGTCCTTCAAACTGGGACTCATGGTTAAGCTCTCTATTCACAGCTATGAGCTACAGCCAAGGTCTGTTATTGTCTACAGCTTGAGGTTAGTAAGGAGACTGCTGAACCACAAACCCAGGTCTGAATGAGACATTAAGCCAAACCTTGCTTTAACTCAATGTGGTTTGATGGTAAAAAGGCCCAAGGAGGATCAAAGCATGCTCCTCTCCATGAGTGTGCATGTTCACGTGGTCCCAGTAAGCCATAGCTTGACTCAACATGTTATGCAAACCAGGCCTATGAATAGCCGGTGCCCAATCTGATCTCTTAGAAGAGTTCCTTAACTCTCCAAAGTTCCATGTCCAGACATTTATTTAGCTTTCCAATCTGACAAGACTACAGCAGTCTTCCTTCCTGATCTTGAGAACAAAAGAGGTGGCTTTCCAATGGTTTCATTAGGCAATACTCCTCATATTTTGCATCACCAAAATCATAACTGACTCTCCCCTCAGAAGACAGCTCCAATGAATTGTAAGCACTTAATGCCTGGGCTCTAACAAGATTCAGAGGGGAAATGGCTATCTTCTGCTGATCTAGAGTATCAACTGACTGAATGGCTATCAGAAACAGCTGCATTTCCTCCTTAAACCTTTTCCAGCCCTCAGCCCTGTTATCTTAGACATTCAAGAATGAGAAGACCTTTAAATAGTTCATAATAATATATTGTTTCCACAACATCTGTTTACTTTGGTCCATAGTCTATGCGCAAGTTTCACTCCTAATTCAGCAGACTGCTATGTTGCATTTTCGTAGCTCTGCTATTAAAACAAACACCAAGTAATGTCATTAAGTAACTCCATTAATCATAATTAAAAACTATCAAGTCCATGTCCTAGATCCAACTGTCACACACAGCAAATGTTAGGGCTCACCATGTCTTAGGGCAGAGGTGAGGAATTTTGGTCCACAGGCCAGAGGCAACTCACTGCTAGAGTTTATATGCTCCTCTGGGTTCCTCTATCAGCTGTTCAACAGGGAGGGTGAAAGGCTTTGATGTTGCACAGTGGTGACAATTGCATCTCCTTCTTCTGCAAGGAGACCTGCTGCATGATAAACTTATATGTCCAAGCATTTAATAAAGTTGTGGCCTGCTATTTACCACTCAAATGCTGTGAGTTGGCACTGTGTCTTCATCCTCACTGCCGAATAATTAAGAGCGGGTCACTGAGAGCACAAATCCTCCACCTAAAATGACCAGAAAAGAGAAAATGTATCACACACACAAATGAGAGCAAAAGTAGTCATAGATTTGAATAACATCTGCATGCATTGGAGATGGCCAGTTGGACTACTATCCAGATGCTAACTGTTGACGGGCAACTTCAAGGCTTTCACTCTCTGTTTTCCTTGTTTTTTTCTTTTAACCAGACTTGGACCAGGCAGTCCTTCAGACAGAAGACTCCTGAAAATAAAGGGCTGTGCTCTGAAAGTTCATCTAACAGAGAACAGCCCTCTGTACAGCAAGACGCCTGGCCACATTACTTCCCAAATTTGGTACTGCAGGAGAGATCATGTCCTCCCTAAAAGAGGGCACGTGTTGCGGTGACACCTGGAGACTGACCTCCTGTGTTGTGGGTGGGTTGGATTGGTTTGCCACAACAGCCGATTGGTAGGTTCCTCGATGTTGGGTTCAATCTGACCAATGGGGCACAGTCCAAATGGATTGAAGGACCTATTTATACCCATGCATATGACCCTAAGCTTCCTCTTTTGGCTCATGCATTCGGAACACCCACCCACCTCTCCCTAATTTTAGGGATTTGTGCGATTGACCTTGCTATGCTGTCGTGTGTCGTCTGTCATTGGGACAGGGGCACAGTAGGAATTTCCCCACTTGGCTGATTGGCTGTTGCCATTTGGGATTCCAAATGTTGCCGTGTAACAAATCGTCACAACTTGTAAGGTTGTGGATAGGCACTGGTTCAGGTGGTAGGGATGGGGGAGCGGTCTCGCCACCCCTATGTGAAGGGTATTCCGTTAAAGGAATCCAGGGACTCAACTGGTTTGGTCAACCCCTGAGAGGGGGTTGTGCCCATACCTGAGTCCAGGGGGGCATCTAGGTGGTGAACAGAGTCTGTCCCCGGCTTTTCATCTTCCCAGGTGTTCACGCTTGGCTGACCTATGCTGGTGCCCTGGGTCAGCGCTGCCTGCAAGAGTGCAGGGAGCCAGTCGAACCAGAGCCTATGCAACCACTCACTTTCTGTAATCAATAAAGTTGTGGCCTAAATTCTGCCAAACACCAAAACTAAAATTTGAGTCATGTGTGAATTTATTTAGGGGGGAGGTTTCTGGGTCTGAACACGCAAAAGCAAATGATATAACTATCAATGCCTAAAAGTGGAAGAGGAAGGGTAAAGGAAGTGGGGTGGTTTCAAAGGGTGAAAGAAATGGAAGTGAGATTGTGATGATAGAGTTACATACCCTCCAACATTTCTCTGCTGAAAATAGGGACATATTATTATTATTATTATTATTATTATTATTATTATTACCCACCCATCTGACTGGGTTGCCCCAGCCACTCTAGGTGGCTTCCAGCTTATATAAAAACATAACAAAACATAAAATATTTTTTTTTAAAAAAATCCCTATATAGGGCTGTCTTCAGTTGTCTTCTAAAGGTTGTATAGTTACTTATCTCCTTGGCTCTGGGGTTGCATAACTCCATACCCTCCCACATTTCTCTGAGGAAAATAGGTATGTCCTAAGGAAAAGTGGGACATTCCAGGATCAAATCAGAAACTGGGATGGCGTCTGTAAATCCAGGACTGTCCCTGGAAAATAGGGACACTTGGAGGGTCTGGAGTTATCCTCACCTGAGAAGCAGAGAGAAGGCCCTAGCCTGAAACGATGTGGGGTAGCATCCCACCCCACTCTGCCCACCCGCCCACCCCACACAAGGAATAGGTGGGCCCTCATCTGTATTGCTCCTAATCACCACAGAAAACATGTATTATATATTAGCCTGCTGAAGATGTTTGAATTTTAAAGCAGAATAATAACAACGGAGACCCATCAGCTCAGTCATTAGCACTTTTGCTTTCTAGTTGAAGGTGAAAGGCTGACTTTACAAAAAAACAAAAACAAAGTTTCACTCTCTCTCTCTTTTTTTTACAGGAACACCTGTCTCATCAGCAGGACCACTCTGAAGGGAAGGGCCTCCAGGCACCTCAGTCCCATGATTCTCCATGCCTCATTCTTCATCCACGCTGCTAGTAATGTACCATCACTGGCACAGTTACACCTGAACACTCTGGTGCTGCCAAACACCTGGCTTGATTTTCCACTGTCCAAATGAAAAATAAGCATAATCTGCTTTTTTGAGGATACAGCAAATGAGGGAGTTCGTGACAAATTGTGTTAGTTTATGCAGAATAGTGATAATAAGATACAAATGAGGATTTTCGTTGTTGTTGCTTAATGAATAATACTAATCACATTTTCAATAAATGTGGTGCCCTTCTCATTAGAGAGAATGCATAAAACCAGCTTAATTTATTTGCGACTAGTTATACATAGTTTAAATATTTGCTAAAGGTTTTCTCTTTTTTTATTTTTTAAAAAAGGAAAATAAAGCTTTCTGCAAAAGCAGCCATAATCGTTCAGAGAAGGCTACGATTGTAACTTTTCGTGTTCCTTTTCGTTTTGCAGCATATGATCTATACCCCCAGCTTCTCAAGATGCTAGAGAAAGGATATTATTGATTTACATGCTAATTCTCCAACTGTTACTAATTTTCTTGATTCCAGCTTCCAAAGTTGCACTACCGACATTCATCACTGTAGTACACTAGAGGGGCTGAGCATCCTTTCCAATAAATTACAAGAACTATGACTAATTATAGTGATATTAACTATGCAAAGTAACTTGTGCCTTGAAATGGAGATGTTTATCATTTCAAATTATGCCTTTGACTCCTGATGGCCTCAGAAATGGCAGCCTTCCCATTAAAAAAAAAAAAAAAATATTACGGGCTATGAACATGCCAGGAGCTTGGATGGGTTCGCACAATAAATAAGAAGTGATGGCTTTTTTCAATGGCTACTAGCCATTGGAGGCAATATGCCTCTGAATACCAGCTGCTGGGAATCACAAGTGGGAAGGATACTGATGCACAGATCCTGTTCTGGGGCATCTGATTGGCCACTGTGAGGACAGCACATTGGTGAAGATGAGCCGTAGGCCTGATCCAGGAGGACCCTTCTTATATTATTTCATGTGTCCATTCAGCCCCTGATCCTCTCACTCATGGATACAGCCTTGTGGCCTTGGACTGTTTCAACTTACCATATTATATCCCACTTTATCAAGATGATAAAGAGTATCAGAGTACCCAACTAGATGTGATGTTAAATGTGTCATTGTATTTAATGTGACTATTCCTCCTCCCTTTCTATTTTTTTATTGGTTTTCAAATACAGAGGTACCTCGGGTTAAGAACTTAATTCGTTCTGGAGGTCCGTTCTTAACCTGAAACTGTTCTTTTTTTAAAAAAAAAAAATTATTAACCGACCAATCAAATCAAATTAAATCACATCACATAAATTCCGAATTACAAAGCCGAATTTTAAATTTTTGTTGAGGGGACCCATATTTCAAGTTCCGAAGGGGGATTCCGATCATCATCTTGCTACTGCGTTAATATCCAAATCAGTCCAAATAAAGTTCATAAAGTTCATAATTCTGTCCAGTCTTATCTTGCTGTTTCCACATCTCATCTTGTTCGTATATTTTTTTTCTTTTTTCTTTATGATCTCTTCTGATAATCTCCTTAAGCAGATAAACACCAATTATAATCCTATGTGAATTTTTCCGTTCGTCCAATCCTCATATCAAGATGGTTTCCATATATCATCACTTTCATAAATAACATCGCTCTTTCCATCATTAATCTTGCAAAACTGTCGCTCTTAAGTCCCTCTGAGTTGTCACATCCAAAATATAAAAGCAGCTCTATTTCTCCTCCCAGACTTAAGTCCTCCGACAGAACTTGCCAACATGGTGACGGTATTTTTAACTGCGTCATTCCAAAGCTCTTATACTTTGCACGATCTTCTTAAAACATGCTTTAGTTAGAAAATTTATCTCCAACAGTCATAAATCCACAGCTTAAGTCATTAAAACGACATTTTGACTTGGGGGGGGGGAGGGATTCTTGGTTAATCACATAGAGGAGGAGAAAGGAAAGTTTTCCCCCCTCCCCCCTTCAGCCCTTTGCCGTACCAAGCCTTGGTGTTTCTTCTCATGATTTATCTTGTTCCTCCGACTCGTCTTGTTTATCAGAGATCTCTTCAGTTAGCAGTCTTTACTCCCCCTCCTTCCTTGAAATATGTGCATTCGCTTCCTCCTAATTGTTTCTTTTGAAGTTCTTGCAGCTAGTGGCGCGAATCAGGGACAGCGTCCAGGAGCGCCGAGATCCACAGGAGGGCATTGTGCCTAGTGCCCCCATCCCCACAAATTCGGGGGTGGTATAGGGCACAGCAGGCAAGGGCAGCCCCCCCCCACAACCTTGGGGGGTAGGGAGGCTATTTACTCCCATCACAGCCTCCTAATTACCTCGTGTGGGTCGGAGAGATGTTATTGTCAGCCATCTTCCGATGCGCCCCTAGTGGCCCCTCAACCTGAAACTGTTCTTAACCTGAAGTACCACTTTAGCTAATGGGGCCTCCCACTGCTGCCGTGCCACCGGAGCACGATTTCTGTTCTCATCCTGAAGCAAAGTTCTTAACCTGAAGCACTATTTCTGGGTTAGCGGAGTCTGTAACCTGAAGCGTATGTAACCCTAGGTACCACTGTATAAACATGCAACATAAAACAGTGCAAAGTCCAAATATCGAGATTACTCTGAATCTCCTGACTTTCCCTCATCTCTTCCATGGGTCCTTTTGATTCTATTTTCAACTGCATATCAGTACTTCTCCAATTTCCTAAGTTATCTATACGTTTTAGTACATTACAAGTGTATTTAAAATCCTGCTAATGTTTTGGCCTGTTTGACAATGATTTTGTATATACATTATGAACATTTTCCATTCTTTTTTAAATTTCTTGTCTTCTTGATTCCTCAGCTTCCCAGTTAATTTTGCCATTTCGGCATAATCCATCAACTTGGTTTGCCATTCTTCTCTGGTCGGGGCTGTCTCTTCCTCCATCTCTGAGCTAGTAACTTCTGAGCGGCCGTTGTAGCATTCACAGTTTCCTCTAGTCCTTTGGAATCTTGGTACCTATAATTCCTAATAAAAACTTTAACAAAAGTTATTTTAAACATTTTTTCCATTTCATTATATATCATTTCCCTTTTTTATAGTTTTATGTGTGTCCACCACATATGACAAAAGGTACCTTCTTTTTCTTTACTTTTCCAGCATATATTAGTACTTGTTCTATACATTTTTGCTAATTTAGCCATGGTCAAATATCACCGGTACATCATTTCATATAATTTTCTTTCAATAAAGAACATGCCATAAATTTCAGATCTGTTTTCCATAGCCTCTCCCAGTCTGTCATTTGTATATTATGTCCCATATCTTTGGCCCATTGTAACATTGCAGATTTGACCTGTTCATCTTTGGTATCCCATTCCAGGAGCAAATTATACATTTTCAACAATAATTTAATATTATCTTCTAAGATCTCTCTTTGAAATCTTGATTTTCCTCCTCCCTTTCTAGATAGCACTTGTCTGGAGGGAGGGAATAAGAACATATGAAGAATCCACTGGATCAGGCCAGTGGCCCAATCAGTCCATTATCCTGTTATCACAGTGGCCAACCAGATGCTCATGGGATCATGTCCACAAGCAGGATGTGAATTCAACAACACTCTCACCTCCCACAGTTCCCTGTATCTGATATTAAAATCAGAATCAAGACCTCTGTATGTGGGAAGGAGTTCTACCCTCTGCCATGATTGTTCTGGACTCATCACACAAGTTCTCTATCCAGTCAACTACACTCACATTAACCCCACACTTCCATGAAAATCAGTCTTCAACTTCTTAGCTTTAGAAGGTACCACCGCCATGTCTCTTCTCTTTGTCAGGAGTGCTCTGATGGTGTTTCCTGCTTGGCAGGGGGTTGGACTTGATGGCCCTTGTGGTCTCTTCCAACTCTATGATTCTATGATTCTATGACCCTAGACTGGAATATGGACACAAAGAGAGTTTTACCAAGATATCAAAAGCAGAAAACCTGGATACTGAAAACTCCTTAGAGCCCTGACAAAGTTATCCCGAGCAAACCTTGTGTCATGTTCTGCTTTAGAGGGACAAACCTTCAATACAGTGGTTCTCAGGAAACTGTAATGCAAAAATACGCTGTCGAAATGAAGGCTGCTTCCCATAGCATTATTTAGTGACACCAATGACAATCTCTTTCTGGTTTGACTTCACAGTTTCGAAAGAGAGCTCAGACCTCTCCTCCTACCTAGTTTCCTTTCCTGGGTGGACAAGAACACACACTTTGCCTGATTGTTTCTAATTCCCATGGCAGCCAAATGTATTAAAGTTGTGGCAAAACCATCTTGCCACCCAGACTTGTAAGGTAGCTCCCATTTGCAAAGGAGAATTGCACACACGGCAGAAATGTCGCGCTTCCAAAACAATTTAAGGCAAATAAATGACAGATGTGTCAATCTGCCTGTGGAAATGAGTGGATGAACTCAAAGCAAACTGATCAGAGGCAACTGCATCCTTCGCGCAGAAAAGAATTGCACATTTGCCATGTGGTACTTGCCTACCATTTCTATTTGTAATATTTTGGTTTCTACCAAAGAAAATAATAGCACAAGTTACACATAAGATATTGTTCACATAAAGTCGTACCTCCAGTGTCATGACTCCCCTAGATTCAAAGGACTATATTGATCCTATGACAATTGTGTCTATCAGATGATGGCCATTTCATGAAGTCCCATTTATCATGGAGATATAGCATGCCATGTGGATGACTTTGGCCCTGCATCTCCACTCCCATCATCCAGCCCGGACAGAGATCCAGCTCCGAGGGACTTCTGGCAGTTCCCTCATTGCGAGGTTACAGAGAACCAGGCAGAGGGCCTTCTCAGTAGTGGCACCCACCCTGTGAAACGCCCTCCCATCGGATGTCAAGGAAATAAACAACATGAATCACAGGTCAAGGTGAATATCTAGTTTCTTTGCCTCACTTACTTTTTAAGGTCTAATACCCCAAGGAAATCACTTAATAATGTGGTAAGTGAACATAAGCTTTTAGAAGGCACTGCATTCTTTCCTACAAATGCAAAGCAAAACACAGGATGGCTGTGTACTATCTTCAGTACCAGAGAAAGGACGCAGAGACAGGGAACGTGATCATGGCTTGCCTGCAGGCTTTCCAGAGGTATCTGGTTGACCATTGTGAGAATAGTATGTTGGACTAGATGGGCCTTTTGTCTGGCCCAGCAGTGCTTTTCATATCCACCTAACTACTGAAATACCATCACTAGATAATACTTTGTAATGTTGTAACCCGTAAATGAATGTTGATGGTATTACCGGAATCAAAGAGAGATTGTATTTCCCTTCCATATTTTCACCCTTTGAAACAGACTGCCTTGCAAAAGGTTAATCTCTTTCAGGGCTACCAGCCAACAAAACGTTTTATTTTTATTTTTCAGCCAGTTAACAAACTGGCTTTTAACAAATTACACATTTTTTAAAAATGTGAAATGTGTGTGTTTTTTTAATAATAATAATAAATCTGAAAGCCATTTGAGAAGTTAGGTTTTTCAAAAATGAAGGCCGTTTCCCATAGTTTAGAGAGTAGAAAGCAATCCTTTTTCTCCTCAGCCTCCTGATGAGGCTGATAGGGCATTTTCTCTGACTGGCTTCTGATTTCTAAGACAACATACGCTGACAGTAGGAGAGCTCAGCTCCACCAGTCAGCCAGTGTTCTTCCACCATGACTTTAAATTCTGTTTGTTAACACTGGCAGAGTCAAGAATTGTGCCTGGCTTAGTGACAACCAGGGCTGAATGCCTTTTCATGAGGCACTGATATTGCCAATATCCATTTCTCTTGACCTCTTTTGCTGAATCAAAGATGCTTTGGGAGTCTAATATGACTATTCAAGAAACAATTCCATACGACAGTGGCATAGGTTACACCAAGGGGAGCCAACGTGGTGTCATTGGACTCCAGTTCTATCAGCCAAACGGCCAAAAACAAGGGATGATGGGAACTGTAGTCCAGCAACTACAGGAACTCCATTGGCTATACCAATTGATTGATTAAAGCTAGAGAACCATCAAGAAAGGTGTAACACATTCAGGTTTCTCATCCCATAATCCACCAGTCTGACCTTTCCATTTTGTATTCTGTTTTTGCCCCCAGACTTTGCAGAGAGTTCCCCTGCTTCCAGGAGCTTCTGCAATAGCATCAGCCTTGCCATGCAAGCATCCTGTGCCACTACAGAACCATGATATGTGGTGCTGGTACAGAAAGCCTTTGGACATGATGCAATTATGTCATCAAATCATGTCAGCACTAAAGACCCTGTGCGTGAATGGCTAAGTCTACTGTAGCACAGAACAGAAACCACTAGAACCAAAATAGAACTGTTACGGATCCAGCTGAGTTTGAGTGTTGATCTCATACAGATAACCAACCCCAGCTGAGCTCCCTCACTCCAGAGATTCTCAGTCACCCATGCTCTCCTGCTTACATAGTAAGAATTTTAAAATTACACATTAGGTACAAAACAAATGTGTAGTAAAATAATAATTTGAATCCACTCTTTCTTTCCATTTGGCTCTGCTACAGCCAGATGAAATTGATATCCCCATCGCAGCACCATCTCTAATGTATGTTTGCTGTCCTTTTGTTTTCATTGAGTCATAGGAATCTTGAACCATTAGCCATGGAATGCTACCCCGTACCACCACTCCGAAATCCTGAACTTATAACTAATCAAAGACTTCTGTAAGTTCAAAGCACCCACGTACCAATGAGACTCACTGTGGCATTCCTAAATCGCTTACTGCTGTAGCCTTTTCTCCTTCCAGTTAGTCTCCTTTAGTGGTGGGCCATTTTAGCATGCCTCTGTACTGTAGATTAATCACTCTGAATGCAAAGAAGGCAGTAAAATTGACAGAGGAGAGACACCTGTTGCATATCCACAATACCTCAATGACCGCCACTTTCCATATGAAACTACCCGGACCCTGAGATCATCTTCTGAGGCCCTCCTTCATGGGCCTCCTCCTCAAGAGGTCTGGAAGGTGGCAACATGAGAACGAGCCTTCTCTGCAGTGTCTCCTCATCTGTGGAATGCTCTCCCCAGGGAAGTTCGCCTAACGCCTTCATTATACATCTTTAGGTGCCAGGAAAAGATGTCCCTTTTTAACCAGGCCTTTGGTTGATCCTATGTCCTTTTAAAAATGTATGGGGGGGGGGACTGTTGAATTGTTGTTTTTATTTTTATTAGGTATTTTGTGGTTTTATAGCTTGATTTTATTCTGTGAATCATCCTGAACCCCCCAGTATAGGGTGGTATAATAATAATAATAATAATAATAATAATATCCACACATAAGTCTTCATAATAGGAGCCAACTCCTAGGAGCCATGGGGGCTTCGGACCCCACAATAAAATATTTGAGGGGAGGGGCCCCCACAAAATTGATGGGCATTCCCATTCAAATGGTGAGCATGCGCTGCATCATGTGGTCGATTATGTAGGGCGGGGCTTAACTGGGCTCCCACAATACCCTGGATTAGCTTCCTTCCTTCCAGTGCAGGGTAGCAGTTAGAATGTTGGACTGAGACTCAGAGGCCAGAGCTCAGTTCTCCCTCAGCCATGAGACTTGCTGGGTGGCCCTGAGCCAATCACTGCCTCAGAGCCCAACCTACCTCACAGAACCTATGAGGATAAAAAGAATGAGCAGAGAACCATGTTGTATGCCACTTTGAGTTCCTTGGAGGGAAAGCAGGACATAAATGTAATAAACAATGAACAATGAACAACCTTGACAGGGCACTAATGCAATTAGCGTTTCTAGTTTGTGCAAGCTAAATAGAAGCTGTGGGAGATTTGGTTGACAGTCAGGATGGTACCACATGGGAAAGGGGGTTAACCCAAGAGAGAGAAACACATGCACACACAATGCTGTGATCTGGAACACGTCCAGAGGAGAGCGGCAAAGATGGTGAGGGGTCTGAAGACAAAGTCCATTGACGAACAGTGTTTAGCCCAGAGAAGAAACAATTAAGAGGTGACATGATAGCCATCTTCAAATATCTGAAGGGTTGTCACACAGGTGATAGAATAAATTTGTTTTCTGTTGCTCCAGGGGGTAGGATCTAAACCATCAAGTTCTAAGTACAGGGAAGGAGATTTCACCTAAACACCAGGAAGAACTTCTTGACAGCATGAGCTATTGGATAGCTGAAAAGGCTGCCTCAGAAGCGTTGGTGCTCTTCTTCATAAGGAATAGGCTGTGTGCACACTATAATCTTTGAAGCATATTGGAAGTCCATTTCCCCCCTCAAAGAATTCTGGGCACTGTAGTTTGTTATGGGTTGCTGAGAATTGTAACTCTCTGAAGGGTAAACTACAGTACCCAAAAATCTTTGAGGGACAGAAAGTGTTTCATATATGCTGTGTGTGTGTGTGTGTGTGTGTGTGTGTGTGTGTGTGTAAGTAAGGTAAAGGACCCCTGGATGGTTAAGTCCAGTCAAAGGCAACTACGGGGTTGCAGCGCTCATCTCACTTTCAGACCAAGGGAGCAGACATTTGTCCACAGACAGCTTTTCTGGGTCATGTGGCCAGCATGACTAAACCGCTTCTGGCGCAACTGGACACTGTCACAGAAACCAGAGTGCATGGAAACGCCGTTTACCTTCCCTCCGCAGCGGTACCTATTTATCTACTTGCACTGGTGTGCTTTTGAACTGCTGGGTTGGCAGGAGCTGGGACAGAGCAACGGGAGCACACCCCGTTACAGGGATTCGAACCACTGACCTTCTGATTGGCAAGCCCAAGAGGCTCAGTGGTTTAGACCACCCGTGCCACCTGCGTCCCATAGAGGCAGAGGCTAGGTGCCCACTTCTCAGGAAATGCTGTAGTCATTGGTTTCCTGCATCAGCAGGCCCTGGACTAGATTACCTTTGAGATAAGAAGCTACCTTTACAGAGTCAGGCCATTGATCCATCTTTCTCAGTGTTGTCTATAATGACTGATGGCAGCTGTCCAGGGTGTCAGGTAGGTGATCTTTCCAAGCCTTATCAAGAGATGCTAGGGACTGAACTTGGTACTTTCTTCATACTAAGCAGATGTTCTGTCACTGAGCTGTGGCCCTTCCCCAGTCTCAGTGATCAGATGTTTGGGAAACACTGCGGGAGATTTATTCTTTGCATCTGGCATGCTTCAGGCTTCACCAAATTTTCTTCTCCTATAGATCTCTTTAACTTATTATAAACTGAAACCAACCAACAAAAAAAGGACTTGAAGTACACTTTCTCCCTTTGAATACTGAGCACTGGATTCTTTTTAAAAAGATAGAAGCCTTTTTGATTGAATAATTTCACACTCTCTCTCAAATTCTCCAGGCTCTCCGGGGCTGATATAACAATTGGAGTGCAGTGGGACTTGTTCCAAACAGTTCCACAGATGGTTTGATCTGCTCAGAATTCAAAGCATGGGTTCCTCTACATTAGACATCAGTCATGCTTCCAACTCAGACTGATAAAATGGCATGCACTCTCTGCTTATTTTTGGTATGATTGCCTCATCAGTTGCAATCTCTTTAATGCTTGTTCTTTTCTCGGTGACCTCAGCCTGCTGAAATGCTCAACTCTTTCTCCACCTCCTCTTGGTAGTTGCTTTAAAAAGTCCGGCTCAGTAGGAGAGCCAGTGTGGTGTAGTGGTTAAGAGCGGTAGTCTCATAATCTGGGGAACCGGGTTCGCGTCTCCGCTCCTCCACATGCAGCTGCTGGGTGACCTTGGGCCAGTCACACTTCTTTGAAGTCTCTCAGCCCCACTCACCTCACAGAGTGTTTGTTGTGGGGGAGGAAGGGAAAGGAGAATGTTAGCCGCTTTGAGACTCCTTAAAGGGAGTGAAAGGCGGGATATCAAATCCAAACTCTTCTTCTTCTTCTCTTTCTCCACCTCCTCTTGGTAGTTGCTTTAAAAAGTCCGGCTCAGTAGGAAATGCACATGGTGGGTGGCAAGGGAGGGGAGGGATAGCATCTACTTACCCACCCACAAAATACATCTGTCCCACATAAGAACGCACCAGACAACAACCTGTTATTAGAGCAGGGATGGGGAATCTTTTGCAAACCACATTTCCACTGCAGCAACTGCTGAAGGCCCACATGGCAAGTGGTGGGTGGAGTCTGAGGCAAAAAAAAAAAAATGGTTAGAGCAAGGGAGGTATCTATAATAATAATAATAATAATAATAATAATAATAATAGTAATAGTAATAATAATTTATTATTTATACCCCGCCCATCTGGCTGGGTTTCCCCAGCCACTCTGGATGGCTTCCAACAGAATATTAAAATACAATAGTCTATTAAACATTAAAAGCTTCCCTAAACAGGGCTGCCTACAGATGTCTTCTCAAAGTCTGGTAGTAGTTGTTCTCTTTGACATCTGGTGGGAGGGCATTCCACAGGGCGGGTGCCACTACCAAGAAGGCCTTCTGCCTGGTTCCCTGTAACTTGGCTTCTCGCAGCGAGGGAACCACCAGAAGGCCCTCAGCGCTGGACCTCAGTGTTTGTGCTGAACAACGGGGGTGGAGACTCTCCTTCAGGTATACTGGGCCGAGGCTGTTTAAGGCTTTAGAAGGCTTTAAAAGTCAGCACCAACACTTTGAATTGTGTTCAGAAACGTACTCTTCCCTTTGTATATCAGGCTATATTCCAGCCATGCAAAAGTTGGAGATTTTGACACCACCGCCTTTTCTACCCAGATAAGCAAGAGGCATTATCAGAAGAACACATTCCAGCCAAGCCAAAGCACTTGAAGGAGACATGGAGCAAAGCTGGTGAGGGGAAGAGAGGGAATAGCCAGGGAAAATGCCCAAAGGCCCTACAGAGAAGCCAAGCTGTCATATTTGTGCTCCAAACCAGATGTTCCTCAGCACAACATGAGGCACCATGAGCATAAGGCTTACGAGTCTAGGATGAAACGGTGTGATTGCTAACCCATATAACATGTTACAGATACAGGAAGGACAAAGCTCACAATGCTTTCACTGACTCAAAGAAAAGAAAAGAAAATCACATTCAAAAAAAAGAATCATAGCGTTGAAGCAGGAGTGATATGAGAGCCCAAGATAGTAGCATATGATTACACTGTGTACTCTGTGGCATTTGGATCTGGCACTTACTAGTGTTTAACATGTTCACACTCCCCCACCCATTCTGCAAACATGCACAAAGTCAAGACCCTAACTTGTTAGAATTCAATTTTGTGCTATTGAAGCTATCACAGTTCAATGAATGATGATCTGAAACACAAAGTAGTTTTCATTACTCATTGCTTAATTTGGCAGTAAATTCTGCGTTCTGTGTCTCCACAGCCATTTAATATCCGACAGACAGAGGTACCTTCATCATTGGGTGAATCTTCTAGTGCCGCCATTTACAAGCGGTGGGGGGAGGGGGGTCTTTCTTCCTTAAGAATATTGTTGAGTAGGAGAGCTTTTTTTTTTCCAATTTTCAGAGGGTTGTAACACTTTTAGACAAGTTGTGGCCAACTTCACAGCACCCTCACCGCATTCTGTTAGGACGTGCTTCTATTTACCAAGGCCAAACTTGAGTAGAGAGGACACAGTCCTGCAGGTATGCAACAGAAGCCAGATGAGGACAGAACTACTCGGCTTATGCCTGTGGTGTCACCAAGAAGCCTACCTACCCCTCCATCCCTGTAGATCTGCACTTTAAAAAACCATTTCTTTGATAAGGCAAAGGATGAGAAATGCATAGATATATGCATGTGACAGTTCTTTAAAAATTAAAAAGGCAGGCTGCTTGCTGACATGGGAAAGAGAGTGAGATGGATTGCTGAAGAAGTGTTCATTTTGCTGGACTGTACATCTGCTTCTGTCACTCAAATAGCAAAGTTGGACTCAAACCATGGTGGAGGCACTCATTATGCGTTCTCTTGCATTTGTCTATATCACTGGCTTGAGGTGCAAAAGTCCTGGGTCTGGATTAGTACAGGTGTATCGACACTTATCAGGGCTCCTGTGCTGGCAAATTTCATCAACTTTGGCTAACAGGGGGATAAATTATAGCTATTTTTCGATTCCTCTTTAAAATGAAAAAGGAACACAGAGGTTCAATTTATACAGTGTGTATAAAGAGAGCACTGAGTGACTCAGAAACATTGGGGTTAAAAAAAAACCAACCTCATACTTAGTGCCCATGCACACCCTAATAAAAAGCCTATGAATTTAAAAGAAATGCTGCAGAATAAGGTCAATTAGCCACCAATCAATTTTAAATTTAAGACTCCATGCTTTAAATGTGTGGTGTATGTGACCCAGGTTTAAGGCTCATTCACACTCCAGCAACCTTGGTGCACTAAGGATGCCCTGTTACATCTGAACTAGGACATTGTTTTGTGAGCAAGAGATGTTCATGAAATCTCCCCAGTCCTCCCCTTGCGCTCTCAGCAGACTCCTCCAGCTCCCTCTCATCACTCTCGAGAAGCTGCCTTTATACTTCTAGTTTCCTGCTTTTCCTTTCTTCACCTCAGTTCCTAACAGGCTTCATCTGCTTGAGGCTAAGTGGTTCTGTCTATGACTTCACGCACCCTCTAAATCGTCTACAAGTACTTGCACACCCCAAAACATTGTATTCACTGAATGCAATAAAAAATACTGCTACTTAGACGCAAGCACGAATCTCACTTTTATTCTGCCTCTTTGCAGGAAGTTAATTCTTCCCGGCATAGGAAGTGCACTTTAGGGGAAAACGAAGAGAAAGTATTTTGGTAAATAGATACTTAGGCTCAACTCACAGATATTTGGCACAAATTAATAAAATGAGTACATTTTACTAATATGGTATCTCTAGTAATTTGATTGGAATGCAGTGCAGACTTACATCTGGGAGATACCCATCAGCCGATAGATTACTTTTAGGGCTAGGTGACGATCCCATTCAGTCCTCATTTTTACACGAACTGACCTGGTTTACAGTTTCAGAACGTAATAAATAGGGCCAGCGGCGTAGCGTGGGTTATCAGCACCCGGGGCAAGGCAAGTAATTTGCGCCCCCTAACCCGGGGCAAGGCAAATAATTTGCGCCCCCTAACCCGGGGCAAGGCAAGTACAGTAATTTACTCTCCCAAGCAGCAGCAGCAGCGAGGCTTCTCTTTCCCCCGCGCTCTCCTGGAGCTGCCTCTTTTCTTTCCTTTTTTCCCTTTCTCCAAGGCTTTTCGCTTTCTCTCCTTAATTGATTCCTCCTCCACACCGCAGCGTTTCCTAGCTGCTTCCCCCCCCCTTCCCCTCTCTCTCCTCCTCGCTCTGCTTGCCTTGCCCTGCACCGGCAGCAGCAGGCGCAGCCAGACCCCCGCCAGCCAGCCCGCCCGCCCGCCCACCCGGCTTCCTCTCCTTTTTTTGCCCGCGGCAGAAGGCTTCGCTCTCCCCCTTCCGCGACCTCCTCGCCAAGCCGAGCGAGCGCGGGCTCCCTAACCCATGGATTTTAGTAGGGGCAGAGAGCTGCTAGTGCGAGCGCGCCCCCCGCCCATGTTGCGCCCGGTGCGGCCGGCCCCCCTGGCACCCCCCACGCTACGCCACTGAATAGGGCTATGCACTGGCTCCAGCTGCATCCTGGATCGAAAGCAGGTTTGGGCTGATTTGGGTTGACCCAGGATTTAGCCAGTGGGTTGAGGTAGCCCCATATCAGATCAGGTCCACCTGGAGCAATCCAGGGTTGTCAAAGGGTGTGGTGTCTGGCAGTGAGAAGGAGCAGCCTGCATGGATCTCCGCCCCTCCCCCCGACAGCCAGTTTAATTAGGGTTTTAAACCAGGCCGCCAGATAGGTTCAGGGCCTGGATCCAGGTTGGGTCATCTCACGTCATCTAAGGGCCACAGTCTGAAGTGAATGTCCTGCTTTTCCTTCAGACATTCCTATTTTCATTGAAGAGATGTTGGATGGTATGGTAGAACATCCCTATTTTCATCGGAGAAATGTTGGAGGTTTTGAAATAGGATGTCCCTATTTTCATTAGAGAAATATTGCAGGGTATGGAAGAGGACATCCATATTTTCATTGGGAAAATGTTGGAGGGTATGGAAGAGGATGTCCCTATTTTCATCAGAGAAATGTTGGAGAGTATGGTATTGTTTAGGGGGGGTTGTTGAGGGGTTGTTGCTGTTATTGATACTAATTTTTTTGTTTGCTTATTTTAGATCTTATTATGATTTGTGTGGAAATTGTTCAATGTGGTTGCGGTTCTTTAATTTTTTTTATGTGATTGTAACTATGTATTTTTTTCATGTTGTATGCCGCCTTGGGCATGGTTTGACGTGTGGAAAGGCAGCATACAAATAAAATTATGCATGCATGTGACTTGATGGCCTTGTGGGAGGCTTGCTTTGAGTGGTAATTTATTACTTCAACTACTTCAGAATGTGAGAAGCCAGCTCTGCTGTGTTTGGGAGCCCTCCTGCTCATTAAGCTGAGTAGGACCCTGGACTTCTGCCTCAAAATCCTGCCCTGCTGGCACCACTGAACACCACAGCTTTGGCATAATCCATTGCATCGGCTAAATAGCATTTGATAGGGCTATAAGACTTCCATTACTTCTTTTCCAGATGGTGGTGCTAATGCTGGATTGTGTGTTTGTGACTGCAACAGCAGAAATAAGAGTTTCATTCTTACGATGGCATCCATCAGGAAGAAAATAATAACAATATTCCATCAAATTTTTCCCCCTTACTGCTTTATAGTCACCTGATAAATGGAGGGATTTCACATCCATCCCTATGTAGCGATTATCCATTACATTGATACATTTTACACATCTCTAATATTTTCGCAATAGATTTCCCTGAATCAGCTGATGACATTTAATAGAATGTTTAAGACACAGTATAAAACCTTAATGCTTTTTGCTTAGTCTGAGGGTAAAATTGTGTGCCTAGATTGGTTTCCAAATTAAAAACTATGTAGGCGTACCGGCAATTTCTCCCTCTTCTCCCTCCCCCCGCCCTCCACTTTTGCTTCTGCTGTACATATTAAAATGTAACGGGGAAACAGCTCTTCGGAAAATACTGCCGCATAGGTAGAAACAAAAAGTATTTGTGACTTTACAAGCCGGCTACATGAAGAAGATGCTGTTAATGAAGTGGGACAAAACTACAATGCAAGAATGCAATCGCCCGTAAAATTCTTATTGGGCAAAAGAGAATCTGCAGTGAATAAATATTAACACAAACGCTATAGGAGACATAAAGGAAATGGGGGGGGGGAGAGAAAGAGAGCCAAAATTTGAGGTTAAAACTGCTGACGACTTAAGGAAAAGTCTATTTGCATACTGCAGGGCTCCATCTGCTGTGGAAAATCTAAGCTGCAAGAATGATTTAATATTTAATAGAAGTAGTGGCCGTTGTTAATTATAATTTGCACATTTACAAATCAGCATTGATAGCAATACAAATTATGAAATATAAGGGTGTTATGCTAGATACTGGGGAAAATAAGATGACAGACAAAGTTAATGGAGTATCCCTAACAACAGCTCTGTCAGAACACATCAGAGAACTAATCCAGTTACAAAGGGCCTGCAATGGAAAATCTATTTAAAATATTAAAATGCTGTTTGGTAAAAGCTTTTTCATAGTGCATTTTACTTAAACAGTTGCTTATTGCTCACGGGTCATTAGCCGTACACCCAGATGCACTCTGCAAACTGCCATTTGAGAGAATAGCAGAAATTTGAAGAGAAATATATTTTCTGCAGCACTTTTGTTGAAATATAGAATTGGCTTGCTGCTGACTTGTATTTAGTCAAGTAATATTAGCCGACTCCGAGATATATGCGATGTGAAATTAAAGGACAGATTTTATGTAATGCAAAGGAAAGTCCTTGAGTTTTAAGGAGCAGTTTGAAATAAAAAAGACATGCACACCCTCCTAAACTGGTATGCCCAATGCATAGGGCCAGCCTGGGCATTAGGCAAAGTGTGGAGGCTGTCCCAGGTGACAGAGGCCATGGGGATTGGGGGAAGCCACAAGGTGTTGGAGAATAGAGCTGTGGATGGTATGCTCACCCTACACTTCCTTAAGATGGCCTGCTGTCCTCAGGTGCATTGGAAGACACTGCCCCTTCACCAGCGTTGAAGTAAAACACAGTTAGCAGTCTGTTCAGTTTCTGTATATGGGATGGGAGTGGGTGCCATCTTGTCCTTCACCTCAGACAGCAAAACATTTTGGGCCAGCCTTGCCAATACAGTGGTACCTCGGGCTACATACGCTTCAGGTTACAGACTCCACTAACCCAGAAATAGTACCTCGGGTTAAGTACTTTGCTTCAGGATGAGAACAGAAATCGTGCTCTGGCGGCGCGGTGGCAGCAGGAGGCCCCATTAGCTAAAGTGGTGCTTCAGGTTAAGAACGGACCTCCAGAATGAATTAAGTACTTAACCCGAGGTACCACTGTACATAGTTCCAGGACCGGGAGAGCAACAGGCAGCCAGGAAAACAGTATATCAGAGCCTGGTCTCCCTAGACTCCTTCCTGCCTGCCATTAGAATAGCTTGACCAATGGATGGATCCACATCATTAGTTTCCCTTTAGTTGTGTTGCTGTGGTTACTGGGAGGGAAAGAAGCAGTGGAGATGCCAGCACAGTATGGATGCAGCGGCAAGAGCACTAGATTTGTTCTGCCACTGGGCTCGCACCAAGTCAACCACCCTGCCAACCCTCTCCCTCCCACTAAGCATAGTGACACACCTGACAGGGGATGAGGTGAATGCTGTCACCCCTCCACACCAGCAGCTGCTGCCTTCCACCACCTGCTCAACTGTGGAAAGGATTCAAGGAGGGAAAGAGAGGTAGACCAAGACCACCGCAGAGTCTGCTCAAGTGAGACGTTCACCCTTCTCCCCTAGAGCCATTTACCACCAACTGCACTACGGGAAGATCACCCTCGGCTTTTTATGTAAGTTCATTAGCATTACTTGCAAGCCACCTTGGAAAAATTAGTTTACATTCTGAAAGGCAGGGTATAAATAACTGCAATAAATAAACCAATAACTTATGGAATTCACTGCCCTGCAATGTGATGGTAACCATTACTCTTAGATTGTTCTTTGAAAGGGATGGACACATTCATGGAGGAGAGATCACGATAGCTTCATGGTGAGAGGCAGTATACCTATGTATATCAGATTGGACACAGGTGGCGCTGTGGTCTAAACCACTGAGCCTCTTGGGCTTGCCAGTCGGAAGGTCTGCAGTTTGAATCCCTGCGATGGAGTGAGCTCCCATTGCTCTGTCCCAGCTCCTGCCAACCTAGCAGCTCAAAAGCAAACCAGTGCAAGTAGATAAATAGGTACCGCTGCAGAGGGAAGGTAAATGGCGTTTCCGTGTGCTCTGGCACTCATCCCAGTGTCCCATTGTGCCAGAAGCGGTTTAGTCATGCTGGCTACATGACCCAGAAAGCTGTCTGTGGACAAACACCAGCTCCCTCGGCCTGAAAAACAAGATGAGCGCTGCACCCCATAGTTGCCTTTGACTGGACTTAACTGTCCAGGGGTCCTTTACCTTTTTAAAAATGTATATCAGATGCTGGAGAATTACCATTAGATTCATAGCTTTCTTCTAAATTCCCAAAAGCATCTGTCAGACACTTGATAGAAGCAGAAGAAGGACCTAGCTAGAATAATTCAGCAAGCCCATTCTTAAGCTTGGGCACTGGGGTCTTTGCTTGTAAACTTGAACTATTTCCTAAGCAAAAGATCCATAGTGTTAACTGGGATGACTCTAATTTAGTTTAAGGATAGGGTTAAATACCTGGGATTAAGCATCAATAAACATTGTGCAACTTGCTTCTGAGTAACTGAAGTTGTCATAGAAATTGGATCTTGCATATTATAGGATAGAGGTAGCCAACATGATGTCCTCCAAATATGGCACTACAACTTTCTTTTTTTTTTTTAAATAATATTTATTAAAATTTTCAAAAATACAGAAAGTAAAAAGTTAAGATACATTCAGAACCTTATTTTCATATATCCACTTTCTGGGACTCCCCCCTTCCCCCACCCCTATCATATTCCTGTTTCATATTGTTGGCTCCACAAGCTCTCAATTCTGATTAAAAACTTAATTTGTTTAGACCATTGTTCGAATTTAAAATTTCTACACTCCTCATCAATACCCTTGATAAAAAGCCAAAAATTTCTTTCCCAGGGCCCACCCCATTTTTATTCCACAATTTCCCTTTTTTTTAATAATAAAGACACCCCACATAATAGAAATATCAGAAATAAGAAATAAAGGATATAATAGATGAAACAAAACCAGTTCAAAAAAAAGAAATTGACAAGCCTTTGGATTTTAGTTCTCCCCCTCTGTCCCCGGTTTAATTTCCCCCTGACCACCAAACCATGTTATCCGCCTGGAATTCTTACAATCCATAAATCGCCTATTTTCCCCCAACTCCTTGCTGGTTTTTTTTTTTTTGTTTTTTTCCTTTCATAATTATTATTTAAAACACTTAGCTTCAGATCTTTAATAAAGCTCCCCCCATTGTTCTTTCCAAATTGTAGTCCAGTTTCCTCTTGTTCCGCTGCTGAAACGTTCTAATTCAGAAGCTTAGTAAGTCTGCAGGGATTATTGTTATTCAGGAACAAAAACTTGCGTTCAGTCCCTTCCTTTCTTCAATAGAAAATTCTATTGTCTCCTTTAGCTGTACACCCTGTAGACAAAATATTATTTCCGTTTTGCAGCTTTCCCAGAAGATAACCAGTTCTATAAAATTCCAATGGTATTTTTCCACTTACGACCATCTTTGTAATGTCCCGAAACTCCTCTAGGGGGATTGTTGCAACTTTGTTTTCTCTAGTCCAAAAGTCCGATTGTTATCCATGTTTTCGCCATTTTGTATCCAAGTTTTAAAAAGTTGTAGCAAATTGTAACAAATTTAGCCAGCAAAGTTCTCATAATAAAATCCTCTCTGCTTTCCGACTTTGACAGCTACTTTGACAGCTGTCAAAATCTCCGACTCTTTTCACCAGGCTCTCTCTTCAATCACCCCGGTTCCCGGGGGGGGGGGTTACGTTTCTTCTCCCTCAATTCGTCCTCCAGCACAGTTCTTATAATTTCCCATCGTGGAATTCTTAGTTTTTATCAACAATACAAATCTTTTTGGACCTTGGTTTCCCCGTCCTTGTCTTAGAAGGTTTACAATAGGGGGGGGACTGACTTCCTTTTTGGATCCCCCCCCGCTCGTGTCCAAATCGAAAGGAAATTCTTTTTTTTCCTCCTTTTAAACCCAGTTTCCAAATTACTCACGGGTTGTTGTTAAAAAGTCCGAATTTTCAATGGAAGAAGTCAGCGCTCTCCGCCGGATGGCATGCGGCTGCGCTCGGCAGGGATAGCAGAGGACTCAAAGCACCACGCTTCTCCCCGGCACCCGATCCGTAGCCTTTAAAAAGGCTCCTTCACGAGTCGGGAGGGCGCTGACGGTGCCAGCCGAGTCTCCATGTCCACGGCCCTCGTGGCCGTGGTTTTTAAGGGTCCCCGCATCGCCGGTGCGGTAGGACCCAACCCCTGCCGAGCAGGCTCCCTCCGGAGCTCGGAGGGAGTCCGCCATTCGGCGATGGCGCCAACCCGGAAGTCCATGGCACTACAACTTTCATCGTCCTTGACCATTAGCCATGCTGGGGCTGATGAGAGTTGTAGTTCAAAGGACACCATGTTGGTTACGCACATGATAGCCCATAGCTCCCTGCATATCTAAAAATTAATTTAGTTCCAGTATATTCAAGACTCTGATCCCAACAACAAAGCTACTACTAATTCCCTTTTATTGACTAAGGCGCAAGTTTCCATTGATTATTTTCATTAATCTTCCATTTCACCTTATTTTCCACCTCATACTACAGGGGCTCCTTTTCACCAGTGAAACTGCCGTCCACAAAAGAGTACCAAAAAAAGAAAAACGCAGAATGAAGCTTCACAACACCAAACAGCACTGGAGGGTCTCGTAAACTAGAGGTGCAACAGGGCTAATAGACTCAACAAAGATCAGTAAAATGCCGTATAATGTGAGTCATAAAGAAACTCTCGTTGGAATGGATTCAACATGTATTTTACAATCTTATTGAACTGGAGCATAACACAAAAACAATGCAGTCTTTTGTATACTGAAGGCAACTTAACTTGAACAGCAGGGTTATTTGAATGCACTTCTTACGGCGTTGCATCCAAATTACATCAAGCTCTGCAAATGGCAAATGGCATCTCTGTAACAATGAACATATTCTAGCAAACTAGAAGTCATGGCTCTGTATAGTGGAGAATGCCTTTTTTTCTGTAGCTATTTAATATCTCATTCATTGATATCAAAATAGAAATCTGGTAGCTCAATCTTGCAATGTCTTGATTACTGTAGGACAGCCCACTTAACAAACTGGCATATTGGGTTAATTTATTTTCAGAGGGTGCTACTGGATTCCTAGCAGCCATTTGTATGTTTAATTGTTTTGCCTATCTGGCCAGGTTTGCACCTTTGAGTTCAATTTATCCTAGCTCATTCGTGTTCCAATGAATAACCAATCATGGAAACATTGCAAATACTGGACAGGGAATACTGTAAGCATGTCGGTCAGGTAGTCTCTGTGTTCATGTGTTTGACTGTATATCCTGGAGAAACCTTATATGACAGATGGGCAACGCACCATCCCAACAAAACAAAACAAAATAGAAAGCAGAATTAATGGTTCACACAAAGGGAAAAAACTCGGTTCAGCAGCATATTATGAAATGGGCTCAAAGGCAAGATCAAACCAGTATGTTTTTAGGTTTGGAAGCAGACATTAAGGGGCTGAATGGATTTTACCTTGTCGGGGCAACTGCTAAGAAGGCCCTGCTCCTAGGGGGAACCAGTATGATAACAATAAAAAGATGGAATTCTAAGCAAGGCCTCTCTGGCAGACCTCAAACCTGTGCATAAATGGGGAAGGGAGAGATCATGTGCGAAAAGTATCCTCTAGAATATTACACACCCAGATCATTTAGAGTTTTATAGTTCAAAAACAGCATCCTGAATTAGATCTGGAAACATAGTTGAAGCCAATTGGTTTGCATTTTGTTACCTTTGCATTTCATGACAAACAGATTCTGGTTTTCAGAATCTAAGTAAACCATGACTTGAGGAAATTCTAGAATCTTCACCCAGTTCTCAGAAAGACCTTTTTTAATTTCATAATACATTTTAGCTCTATCACCCTGCTACAAAGAATCACCATAGGAATAATTTTTTTGGTCCCATTTCAGTTGGCTATTGGAAAGATGAAAGACTGTTACAAAATGTTTGGGGACGGGTATGTCTTTTTATTTTATTTTTTAAAAAATCAGCTTAAGAAGTCCCTTTTCCCTTGCCATGGCCTAATTTTATTACTGGTTGAAGAAGTCAACCTTCACACATGGCAGCAAAACTCAGAAAAATCTACACATTGCTATTTTTGATGCCAGGTCTTTATTTGCTGCAATCAGAAAGGTGATTATAAACACTACAGAATTAGCACCCACAATTGCATAATTTACGCAAAGCTGTTTTAACCATTCATATGCATTGTGAGGAAGGGAGAGGATGACTATATTTGCACCAGGCATTAAACCTGTTAACAGTTTCACAAAATAACCAGCTTCCAATGCTTGGATATTTTGGAGGAGATGGGGAGTAACTTGCCAAAAATATAGCTGATTGTCTTTAGTCTAAGTTCGTCTGACTATACAATAAATATCAGGAGTTGAGAAAAATGAAACAAAACTGTTACAAGACCCAGAAGGCCTCGTAAATGCTTCGGGTTTTTTGCTTTTGCTAAAGCAAAATCAGAAAATCTTATTGTTAGGTCAGGGGAAAGACACAGCATATTATGATTAAGATACATTTCTTTTTCTAGCTACTTATTTATTTAGAGTCCTTAAACCTGTCAATTAGCCAAAGCTCTAATGTGACATGCAATTCAATCAAGGCTGAAAACACCCCAACTCCCCACTTTTCTGATACCATTTGTTTCCTACACAAGTTGGGGGGGCGGGTTGGAGGGCACCAAATCCTAATAATTTTTGTTGTGGGCAGGGGAGGCTTGCCATTAAGAGAAGGCAGCAGAAGATTTAAGGGTCTAGCAGCAGTGCAATGATCAGACCGTCAACATTCTTCATTTCTGGACAGCGGAGGCAGCCATCTTCTTCCCCTACAATCTCTCTACAAAATGACAGGACATATGGTGGCAAGGACTATGGTGTTGGCCACTGAGAAGCAGACATTGGATTAGCTAGTTGGAAGTACCTGCTGGTCAGTGGCATGCAGTGAATGTTTTCATATGGGAACAGTTAGGGCCAGAGGTGCCAGCTTGCAAGAGTGATGGGGCCGGCAACATTGAGCATGTGATGTTGTGTGCATGAGCCTCATGCCTCCCTCCCTAAGCTGGGCAGAAGCTTCCTGGGCTTTGGGAAGGAGGCAGCAGACTTCAATACTTTAATACTCTAATTTACTAGTCTGGTCTCCCTTTAGAAGAAGAAGAAGAGTTTGGATTTGATATCCCGCCTTTCACTCCCCTTCAGGAGTCTCAAAGCGGCTAACATTCTCCTTTCCCTTCCTCCCCCACAACAAACACTCTGTGAGGTGAGTGGGGCTGAGAGACTTCAGAGAAGTGTGACTGGCCCAAGGTCACCCAGCAGCTGCATGTGGAGGAGCGGGGACGCGAACCCGGTTCCCCAGATTACGAGACTACCGCTCTTAACCACTACACCACACTGGCTCTCTGGGTGGCACTGTGGGTTAAACCACAGAGCCTAGGACTTGCCGATCAGAAGGTCGGCAGTTCGAATCCCCGTGACGGGGCAAGCTCCCGTTCTTCGGCTCCCTGGTCCTGCCAACCTAGCAGTTTGAAAGCACGTCAAAGTGCAAGTAGATAAATAGGTACTACTCTGGCGGGAAGGTAAACAGCGTTTCCGTGTGCTGCTCTGGTTCTCCAGAAGCGGCTTAGTCATGCTGGCTACATGACCCGGAAGCTGTACGCCAGCTCCCTCGGCCAGTAAAGCGAGATGAGCTCCGCAACCCCAGAGTCGGTCACAACTGGACCTAATGGTCAGGGGTCCCTTTACCTTTACTAGTCTCCCTAGTCACTGGCGGTGGAAGAGGAGTGCGGGGGGAGCGCCCCACCCCCGGCAGCGTGATCCCGGCAGGGTGCCATCGCGGCTGCCCCCCTGCCCACGCTGGGCGCCCCGCCACCACAGGCGGTGCGCACTGCCCCCAGGACACGCGCCAGCCTCACCCCCGCCTGCTCTCCACCCCACGGTGCCAGAGCATGAAGCTCTGCCACTGCCCCTAGTCTTCTGACTGCACACCACTGCTGCTGGTAGATGAATTTATCTCCAAATTTGCAAAATATTACCCAGTTCTCTGGCTTTCCCCAATACACTATTTTCAGCAGGCCTTGTCCTCATGATGACCATTGATAACTTTAAACTAGCATGCTATTTCTGACATGCTCTTCATCTTGTGCCCAATTATATATCTCATGTTTCTAGTACAATTCTATTATCTGAGGAAATTCAAACGTAGCCCCGTGTTCCTTTTTTTATATATAAGAGTACACAGTACCACAGAATGCAAATCCCCAATTTGTGTAGAAAACCTGACATAAAGTAAAAAAAAATAAAAACCCCAAGCCCCAAAGCCATTTACGTGGATTTGAGTTTTCTGTCAGAAAAGCTTTTAGAAATTAATTTTGCCTTACCGAGAATGGCTTCTGGTGACCCCATAATTAAAAGAAAAGCATTTTTAATAATATTTTTTTAAAAAAAGCTCGGTAAATGATAATTTATAATGAGGTCTGAGGACATCTTTGTCCTTATCAAACCCCTGATTGCTGAATTAACACATTAAATCTTGTTACAATGTGTCGGTGGGAACATTGTGATGAGAGCATCTCCATGTCACAGTCTCTCACAGAACGGCCATGCAAGCTTTAAAAAAACAACTCAGAAAAATCTTGAAAAGGAAAGTTAATTATTTTACTTTACCTCGCAAAAGACATGAGTGAAGCAGACTGTGGAATCTTTTGCTTGTTTAGCTGTGCTTATGGAAGAGATTCAACCCCTGACAGTCATCCATTAGGATTGCTCCCAGGTTCATGTGATACATAGCAAACATTAGTGAGCTATAATTTATCAGTGTCATTAATGGCACCCTTCTTTTATACGAGTAATATCTTTTGATCTGTCTTTTCGGAAGAGGAGTCATCAGCTAATTTGCTCATTTTCACTCTGATTCACTGCTGGGGCAACCATGGGATCATCAGGCATTGCATCAGAAGAACTCTGATAGCACTGAATATTCATAAGTATTGCATAAACTATAGCTGCCCTGATAGCTATGCCTCACCCACTAACATGCTGCAAGAATGCCTGGAAGTGACAACTGCTTTTAGCAATAGCCAATCCTCGACTGACCTCTTCCCATCGCATGATTATACTCTTCCTTGGAGGATCGAGTACTGTTTCCCTCAACCACACCGGAGTGACTTTGGGTTACTTAACTGCTGTACCCCTGCTTGTTTTACTCCTGCAGCTGGTCCACACATCACTTGATGACTGCAGCATCAGCTACTAACTTGCATGTATGTATAGTCCATCAAAGGTATTACATCACAGACCCTTCTAGTGTCCCTGTTTCCCAAGGACAGTCCCGAATTTACAGGAGCCACCCCGGTTTCTGGTTTTATCTTGGCTTTTCCTTAGGACGTCTCTATTTTTATCGGAGTAATGTTAGAGGATATGGAATAGGATGTCCCTATTTTCATTGAAGAAATGTTGGAGGGTATAGAGTTAGGTGACCCCCGAGCCAAGGAATTAAGTAACTATACGACCTTTAGAAGACATCTGAAGACAGTCCTGTATAGGGAAGGTTTTATATGTGCCGGAAGCCGCTCTCAGTGGCTGGGGCAACCCAATCAGATGAGCAGGGTATAAGCAATATAATAATAATAATAATAATAATAATAATAATAATAATAATAGAAGACCCTATTTTCATGGAAGAAACGTTGGAAGATATGACATCACAGATCAAGTCTTCACACCTACAGCTCTCTCTCTCTATTTCTATATATAGATATAACAATCATATCCCAGCATTCTAGAGTAAATAAATAGGGCAACATATATGAACCCAACATATATGAACATATATGGCCGGATCAGGCCAAAGGCCCATGTAATTTCTCACAGTGGCCAACAAGAAGTCAATGAGAAGACTGCAAGCAGGATCTAAGGGCGCTAGAACTTGCTCCACCCTACTCCGTTCCCAGCGACTGGTATTCATACGCATGCTGCCTCCAACAATATGGCGCATCTTCTGCTGCAAGGAGAATAACAGGAGAGGGAGAGTACACACACACACACACACACACACACAGCCCCAAGAGCCAGTCATGAATTATTATTTTTAAGGTTGCTGTATATCATATTTATGCAGGAGGCGAAACAAGGAGAACAACAATAATGTATCGCTAGCCTCTGTCATGAAAATGATTTGTTTTACTCTCCTAATCTTTACCATATCTAAACTGACTATAATAAAATGAATAATTACTCTGAATTCCATCCAGTTCATTGGAAATCTACTAAAAGGATAAGCCAAGAAATTGTAACGACAAATACAAGGTTTAGTCAGCGTGTAAGAACTTGCCTTTGTAATTTTTTGTGGGTTTTTTGGACTCAGTGTAAATGGCATTGTTTACCACCTTACGCCAGCGAACATTACTTAAGAATGTCATGAATTATTTCAGGCTTCCGATGAATATTAATAGTCTTTATAGGCATGATATTTCATGAGTGCACACCCAAGTATTAAAGCACGATAGGATTTGGCTTAAGACAAAAATCAATGGAAGTTGATTTCCCCCCCCCCCCCAACCTTAATGGATGGATGTTCGTGAGTATTGCAATGTTCGAACAGAATACGAAAAGTGCCAAACATAGTGGTGTGACTTTAATTCAGGGATGGGGGAACCTGCAACCCTTCAGAGGTTGCTGGACTCCAACTGCCATCACCCCAGCCTGCATAACAACAACAACAACATTCATTATTTTCATCATTTTCATTTGGCACTTTTGCTTTCAGACCCAGACTTGTCAATGTTCCTTTTTCCATGACAATTTAGTCATATGTAATTAAACATAAGAGCTTGTGTACATATCTGCCTCCATAAAAAGGTTAGGTTTATGTTAGGTTTGCTGTATTTGTTGAATCAAGCAAAAAGAAGTCATGAAGTAATTTAGAACAAGAATAAAATGGAGGGAGGGAGGGAGGGAGAAGGGGAACGGGAATGGGAATGGGAGAGAAGTATATGAACCAAATATTGTTGCAAACTATGTAGAACCCTTTCCCAAAGTTAAGATCTCTGTGTTTAACTGGAAGGTAGCTGGAGCAGAATTCTGCCTTTGTTCCAATCTGAAGGATGAAATGTAGGCACTATGTTGCCAAGCCCAACCAGGCGTGGGCAACTGGCATCCTGCGACTGCTGACAAGGCCCCATTAATGCTGATGCCTGCCTTGGACAACCCTCCTGCCAAACAAATGCCAGCCACATGGATCTGACTATAGGGATTTCTGGGAACGGACAGTAGCAGGATTGCTGTTGCCTGTGCCACTGGGGCTAACGGAAGGGAGGGCATGTGATGTGTGCATGTGTTGGTACAGGGTGTGTGCTGGTGTCAACATGAGGCTGCTTTCAGAAACTACAGTTGGTACATAATATGGCTGCTACGATTGGAACAGCAATCAGAACGTTTCACACTGATATTTACATATTTGTTTTGAGGTTCCATTTAAAGCCCTCAGCAGCCTGAGACCAAATTATCTTAAGGCCCATTTTCAGCCATGTGAACCAATGGCAGAACATCTCACCCCACCCCCATGTCCCCAAAGTGCAAAGTTTGAGAGTAGCTCTGAGTGTGGTGTGCCTCCAGCAGCCGTGTCCTCCTCCCCCTGGCACAGAGGGGAAGGAGAATCAAAGCAGCCTCCCGCTAATGGTGATGCCAAGAGGAGGAGGAGCCACCAGCCATTGAACTGCACAGCCACCATGTTTGGCTCTGCCCCCAGCTCCTCACATTGTTCTGACATCAAGCATGTGACATCGTGATGTCATGACATCACGCACATTATGTTGCCCCCCCCCCCAAATCGCCTTCACAAGCTGGCACCTCTGACTTGTTCTAAAACAGTTTCCTATATTCTGAAAAAAATCTTTAGTATATTTCCAAATGAAAGATTTCCGGAGGATGCAAAAGTTTAGCACTGTACATATTTCCCCCCCAAAATGTGTAGATTGTATATTCTCACTTTTGATATGTTCCTGACTTCTGTGTCATTGGTCAATATTACTTATAGCACTCGGGAATATTTGTTCTGATGAAGCCCCAGTGAATAGCATTTGGAACCTGCATAATGCATTGCTATACAGCAAGGAATAAGCTGAGAAAGTTGAAACTGAACTGCAAACCTTTCTTCGAGCTCAACAAAACTCAGGAAAAAACCTGAATAAAATAAATAAAAACAGTGAAGCAAGTCTGTATCCAAAACAGCTTCTTTCTTTCTTTCTTTCTTTCTTTCTTTCTCTCTCTCTCTCTCTCTCTCTCTCTCTCTCTCTCTCTCTCTCTCGTGTGTGTGTGTGTGTGTGTGTTGAAGGAGCACCACTGTAAAAACAAAAATGAAGACATTTTATCCCATACTAATTTGAAGAATAGAGAAGATTTCACATATGACGAGACTAAATATACACTTAAGCTGCTAATAAAGACAATGCCTGAGGGAGAACAAACTCATTTCGAGCAATCCCAGAAGTTTTTGTTTCCAAATCAGAAGCAAAAAAATAAAATAAAATAAAGATGCTTCGCTTATGTGTAATTTTAAAAGCTTCACTAGATGGAATAATGACTTTGCACTTTTTTTTTAAAAAAAAACCACCCTCTCTCCCCTAAAATCACTTTATTCCAATTATGTATATTGTAAATATGCAGGCCTAGTGGTAGTCAGCATACTGAGAGATAGGTCCTGAGCCTTTGTCTCATTAATGGGCTAAGGAAGAATAAAAATTGGTTTATGATCCAATGAGACGCAGCCACAGCCAACATAGAGGGGTACCTCCATGAGCCTGGCCTCCCAACAGCACCATCACTGCCACATCACTCAGGATTTTGAGAGGGTGGGGGAGTGTGGTGCCTGAACTACACCAACCTCACTGGACTTGTCATTTTCCAGCACTGCCACAGTGCAAAAACATGGATCCAAAGCACACAGGTCCTTTGAGACCTTATACATTTGGGAGGGATCTGCACAAAACTATCATCTTTGGGGTCCACAGGTGTCTGTTACAATTTGTTGGTAGCTTTGTTGACATCCTGTATAAAAACCATGGAGTTCCATGAAGATCTGTGTCAAGGGTCTTTCATGCTAGCAAGAAGCAAATTATTTGTTTACTGTGCCACTGAAAGTTTCGTGCTGTTTTTTGTGGACCCCATGTAAAATCCTATATCCTACTGGATCCAAAATTTATTCAGATCCCATAGAAAAGCTGCGTTGGTGTGTGTGCTTTCTCTCTGCCGGGGGGATCTTGACCCAGAGTGACGAGGAGAAAAGCAACTGGGGGGGTTAATACCCATTGATTGCTTTCAAAATTCCAAAAGTGTCCCCAAGCCCAGATAAATTAACAATCCCTGATGCAAGTAAAGGTTGAAGACACACACGGCAGTCCTTGAAGCTTCCCAAAACTCGTTGTCCTCACCTATACTAGTGATTAGCATGAAGGCAATTTGCTTGCTAGAACAACCCAGCCTTTATATTCATGTATGCAAGAACCCATTAAAAGTTCTGAATTTATTTAAACATCAACCACAAAACACAATGAAATTTCTTACCGGACTACAGCACAGATATTCGCACCTCTATAAATCTTTTCCCTTCTCAAATTAAACAAAAACATTACAATAAATGTTTGTTAATTCCAGGTACCAGAAAGCATCTGAATTAATACAAATTATGAAAATTGTCAAATGATAACAGGCTGCAGCGTGTATGTAACTTCTCCATATTTATGGGGAAAGGTAAAAGTACTGATATGGTTTTAAAATATTTAAAATCCACCTATTGCATATGCAGAGTAAGTAACTGCCTCTCCACCATACTTCAGAAGGGTGGTATTGAGTACAGTGCTTGTGATAAATTATGTATTTATTTTAAGAGGGTCAGAATAAGAAGCTGTTACAATTTACTATCCTTGGCCCCAAAATTCACTTTTTATAGAAATTACCTCATAGTGTTACAAGTAGATTTAGATGTGTGCTGTGTTCAGGCTGATAGCCACAATAAACATTTGAAGCCAAATTCTAGTTCCCAGAATTGCATTGGAAACGCACAATACCGTAACCTCGGGTTAATGCACTGAGCTGCACATTGAGCATCATAACGGTGTCAGCCATCATTTGTGCGAGCAAGTCGGCACTTAATATTGTGGTGTCGAAGATGAGCAAGCATTGAATGGCAGACCATGCGTCGGCCCATATAACCCACAGAGCGAGATTGGTGAACCCCAAAAGAGATACGATGAGGGTCAGCTTTATTTACTCCTTGCAATTACTATAATACCTAGGGGAGTGGGTGGAACTGTGGTCTAAACCACTGAGCCTCTTGGGCTTGCTGATCAGAAGATGCTATAGTACCTTAAGAGGGGCTCACAGATCTCCCTGTTTGGGAGACCCTACAAGTCTTCTGGGAGCTGCGAGGTCCCTCCACAAGGGAGATCCATGAGTTTATTTATTGAATTTATATTCTGCCTTGACAATTCTAAAATACTGTTGTACACCTCTCCCCCCACCCCCCAATCTCCAAGCAGTTTCTGGGCACTTACCCAGGGTTCGTGTTTCCTTTGGAATGAGGAACAACAGAGACTGTGGCGTCGTTATGATATATGGTTTACTTACACATATATACAACCTGAGCCTACAATGGAGGTGTTCACAGCATCACCCCAAGGGGACCTTGCTCCCCCCCCCCATAGCTGCATCCTTGTATTCAAACAGAAATGAACCATCACTCTGACTCTCTCTAGCTTGCTGCTTTGCTTCTAGCTCAAATCACTTCACTCTCTCCTCTCAACTCTCATTTTGTCCTTCTGACAAGTTGAGGAAGGACCCCACCCCACCCATTCACCATCTCCCACAAAGCCCCTTCCCTTGTTCCCCTTAATGGCTCATCACCTAGGCTATCACCTCACCAGGAGGCTAGCCTGGTTAGTCAAAGAATTTGAAGCTTTGATTAAATTTTAACACTTGCTGAGGATTAGAAGGGTCTCGTATGCAGCCTAACAAATCCCCCAACTCATAACAATACTAAAACATATAAAGAATATAAAATGTAAAGCTGGCTGTGTGGGGTGATAGGAGAAGACTGTCTGACCACAGCAGGCCCTGATGTTCTCTTTGCCTGGCTCCCTCATATTCATTCTCAGCCACCTAAAAGAGGCAGCTGTGTGATCACACCTGGGGGGGGGGATCCTTAAACACAGAAGACCAGAACAATTATATAACAGTGGCAATTACCCCCTTCTTGGGCAAGATTCTTGAATGGATGTTTGCTGACCAGATTCTGACACTCTTGGATGAGGCTGGTTTTCTGAATCTATTTGCATGGAGTTTAAGGCCTCTGTTTGGCACTGAAACTGACTCGGTGGCTCTGTACGATTATTTGTTTGTTTGTTTGTTTGTTTGTTTATACCCTGCCCATGTTGACCTGATTGATGATGATGCAAACTCTTAAGCTTTCAAGGGAATAAGGATAGAACATGAGCATATCACATCCAGCCAGCCATCCTCTTCACATGATCATATTGAGTGCTTTTCTTGTAGACTTCTATTCATGTGAATTCTTCACATCCTGCTGTCTATCTCACATACTATGGGTGGCAACCAAAGCTGAATCATCTATGGTATGGGTGAGGAATTTGCCTTCAGTTTTAGTCTTCCTGGGACCAATGAGTAGATAGCTTCTAAGTGGAAGGAAGCTGGAGAGATGAGTTCACAGAGAGGGAAGTCATGGTGAATGGGATGAATTGACAGGAGTGTGCATGGATCGTGGTCTGGGTGACACTGTTGTAGAAACAGCCCTATTTATGTAGTGCTACTTCATCTCTGTCCTACTTTGAGGATAGAGTGTTACTTATGACAATGCACCCACTTCTTGGCTTCTTTAGTTTGATCACATTGATGAAAGGATAAGCAATCAATCTCCCTCTAAGACAGTGAGTGGTATTGGCCATAACTCATTACTCCATCAAAGAATTTGGCATTTCAATCGATGGGAAATGATGTGTGATCATTCTAATTTATTATACATCATTTCCCATCAATCGGTGTGCTGAAACCTTGACATAATAAGTAGTTACAGGCACTGTCAATCATTCTTGGCTGGATATCACTGAATGCTGCCATTATGTACATCCATGACTTTTCATCCAAACCATAAACTTCCCTCCAGGACCGTTTACAGATTTCACATGAAAAGTAAAAGCAACTATAATGAAATGTTCACACGGACAAAACATTGAAAGTGTCTGGTAGTCATAAACTGGGGGGAGAGAGAGAGAGATGTAGCATAAATGCATTTAAAAAATAATAGCAAGTGAGTTGAGTTGTTGAAATAAGAGACCTAGACTATGGATTCAAACATGTTGTGCAAAGTTCTGCCGCAGGTGTGGGGAACGGTTGGTCATCCAGATGTTGAACTACAACTCCCATCATCCCTGGTCATTGGCCAGGCTTCCTAGGACTGATGAGAGTTGTAGTTCAGCAACATCTGGAGGGGCAAAGGTCCCCCCCCCCCGCTTTACTGAATAGCCTGCTAATCTGGAGACATGGTTCTGTCATTTGTGGTGTTCTAGGAATTTCCTTTGATTCCACTGAAAGATTGTGGGGGATAAACAGGTCTGTGCTGTTAAAGTTCTAAGTCTAATGTTCATAAAATGCTGTATTTGAATGCATTGTATTTGGAATGCTATGAAGAGAAGTTTACCTTAAGCAAGAGCTTCCACTCTGAGTGAAAGCAGAAGGCTAGGTGTTGTTGTTTTTCATTTCAGTGCGTTAAACTACCTGTTGACTCATCAGCAGAAACCTGAGCTGCAGCTCTCACAGCAGGAAAGGGAACTTAAGAAGTCAGAGATGGCTAGCAGTAGCAGCAGATGTTGCAAAGAAGCTCTGCAATGATGAGCCAGCCTAGGATCTCTCTCTGGGACCAGAGAGGGGAAAGTTTACAGAACTGCATAAAGGACTTAAAGGACTGAACCACAGTGCTTGAGTGCAGCGTGTAACGTTTGTATTTTGCTCTTCTAACTACAGTGGTACCTCGGGTTACATACGCTTCAGGTTACATATGCTTCAGGTTACAGACTCCGCTAACCTAGAAATAGTGCTTCAGGTTAAGAACTTTGCTTCAGGATGAGAACAGAAATCGGGCTCCGGCAGCATGGCGGCAGCAGGAGGCCCCATTAGCTAAAGTGGTGCTTCAGGTTAAGAACAGTTTCAGGTTAAGTACGGACCTCCGGAACAAATTAAGTACTTAACCCAAAGTACCACTGTAGATTTAAGTCTGTTCTGCAGCAAAGCGTTGAAACTCATTATTGGGGTGGAAAGCTAATGTATTTCTACACAAGGTCCTGATCAAGGATTCCTCTGAACAACTCTAACATGTGCTTCCTATTCACTATGCTTCTTTGCAACATCTTGATGGAACTTTAGTATCTCTCAACACAATGGAATATGGAAGTTTCTGATGTACTGAAATACATAAGCTTTCTATCTCGCTGCAGAAAGGCATAAGAAATCTCTACTTCAGATGTTACAAAGAGCCTTCAAGAATAGGAAGCTCAAGTCTTTCATGCTTCCTTTCCCATCATAATCATTGCATAATGATATGTGGTTGATACTACCCAGCCTGTCCCTATTCACTGACTAGTTAGTAAGCCCCAGTGAATGGGGTCTAAGTGAACACGTGTATTATGAAGCTGTTAGTCTTTACCTTATTTCAAAATTTATTTTTTTAAAAAAGTTCTCTTGAAATGGAGTACTCATTTCCTCTCACAATTATCTTTTCTCCTGATCATTCTTTCTAATAGCTAACTCAGATGGTTGAATGCCTACCAGTTTTGGAAGGGAACTAGGTACCTGAAAATGAGATAATGGTTTCTATGTATTCAGAGGACTTCATAGGTGTGCAGAAGTCTGAATGCTTGTGAATAATAATAATAAAATACATTTTTTATGAAAAAGACCCGACAAGAACCTGTGAACTTCCAGAACATGTGGAATGTTGAGGTGGCAAGTTGAGGGGGAAAATGAAAGATGGGACAGCAGAGGCATTTGGTTGTTTGAAAAGGCAAGGACTTTTGCTCATGCCTCACAGCTCCTTCTCTTCCGAATTGCTTCCAAAGGCCACCCAAAAAAAGGGCTGTGGGTTGGGCCACCCTGATCTAAATGAATACAAAAATATGGTCCAACTCTGTACCACACAGTCATTATTCCTTGCTTTATCCCCCGGTAGTGAGATATTACTGTTTGGGAATGGAGCTGTGCATCTGGCTTCGAATGATAACTACTTTGGCCATGTTCACACAAAACTGTTCCTTCAATGTCCAAATGCCACTTGAATACCATATAATTCTTGATCTTCCACAGGGAAATCCAGGAAGTACTTCTTTGCACAGTGCATAGTTAAACTATGGGATTTGCTAACTTAACATGCAGTGACGGCCAACACCATGGAACAGCTTTAAAGGGAGATTCTTGGAGGGTGAGGCTACTAGCCATTATGACTATGTTCTAACTCCAATGTCAGAGGCAATATGCCTCCCAGTATCAGATTCTGGGAATAATGAGTGAGAGAGTGTTATTGTGCCCATGCTCAACTGATGGGCTTCCTATGGGCATCATGTTGGCCAGAATGCTTAACTAGATAGGTTTTTCATCTGATCCAGCAGAGTTCTTCTGTGCTGTTCATGCTAAGGATGTGTGGTTCAAAATATCACACATAGATCTCTAAACCCACATGGCTTGCCAGTTTGTGCAGACTGTGGCCGCACAGTAATCCAAGCCTTACCACACTTGCACAACTATGGGGAAATCCATGTGTGGTTTGGTTCACCATGTAGCTGAAGCCTACAAGGGCTGACCTCATAGATTAGCCCTTTAGGGCAGGTTCCCACATGCATGTTCATCACTTGAAGACTACAAACTCAAGTGATTATTAGGTTGGTTAACTTTTCATAGTCAGAGGCTTATTTCTCACAGAGGAAAGTGGTTAGGGGGTATATATCTGCAACAAATGGGGGCAACGCCCAAGCAGGGTGAGAACAAAGCCAAATATGAGTAGAGGTGCCCTTTCTTGTTCACTTTGTCCTCCTTTTACTTGTTCTCTCTTTTCTCCTCTCCTCTGCCTTCATGTACAAGAGCAGAAGAGTGAAAATTTCCACTCTCAGAGTGGTTTAACAGTCGATCCTTCTTCATGGGGAACTCTGAGAATTGTAGCTCCGTGTTGGGAATAGGGGCTTACTAACAAGTCTCAGAGCTCTTAGCAAACTACAGCTCCCAGAATTCTTTGGGGGAAACTATGGCTGTTTAAAGTAGTGTCATAGCACTTTAAATATCTGGTGTGAATGTGGCCTAAGTCTCAATGTATTGTGTGCCTTGTTATACCATTGTAAGGAGACACATCAATGAACTTTACTTAGGATTTAACCCACCCTTCCTGACATGCTAGCCGCCTGTCTCATTAGACCAGGGGGGCTACTTAATCTCTGTCCCCACTTCCAGAAAGCTGGTGATCCAACGAAAAAGTTATCTAGAGAGCTATTTATAAAGCCTAAGCCATTTTTGACAATCACTGCTGCAGAGTAAGAGTCAACTACTTGTTTACTTCTTTTTTTAAAAAAACCAACAATAATCTTCTCTATACATCTCCTTAATTTTTATGCAGCAGAAGTGTTTATTATTGCTGGGGAGAAGGGAAAAAGAAAGTTTAATATTGTTCACTTTGATTTAACAAACAAACAAAAAGTGTGCTGGCAGAGTTTCAGCCTGATAAGATTGAAAATGATAGTTATAAGCTGCCCAAATATGGGTCTCATAATGAACAGACTCTTCAATATAACTGCACTGCCAGGTGCAAATTTAATAAAAGATTTAAAATGATAGATGGAAGAGTATTTCCAACAGCTGTTTGTATTCCCAGACAAAAATCCTCATTAAGATAGAGTTAAGGATGTAAATAGATATCTATTAATTTAAAACAACATTATAGAGCACTGAGCATTACTCATTCAGAACTTTTGCAGCTAGGATTGGAAAAAATAACATCTTTTGAGTCGGGATTTCGGAACTGTATGATGCAACACAGAGACTGTGACCCAGCAACACATCCTTATGGGTGTCAACTATGAGTGGACAAAGTTTCCTACTGGTAAGACAGCCAACATCAGTCCCATTCCAAGTAGACCCAATGAAATGAATAGACCTTCCCACTGATTTCAGCAGGTGCACTCTCAGTTTGGCTAGCAGAGCCATCCTAACTCGCCCATTGTCATTGCCAGGGCTCTGGGGAACCACAGATCCATGGCCACATTCACAGCCCAATCGCTTGTGGTGGGAGAAACAGAAGGTGGGGAGGTATGCAGATTGGGCCTGATCCCTGCACCAGCTCCAGGCTGTGAGAGCACATTTAAATGCCAATTTCCATGTGGACCCCCCCCCCCTTTTTAATTGCAGGTTGAGTAGCAGTCAGAGAACAGATTCATGAGTACAGTCACACCTCGGGTTGCGAACATGATCTGTGCAGGAGGCACGTTTGCATCCTGCAGTGTTCGCAACCTGCAGCACTGCATCTGTGCATGCTCATGAAGCAATTTGGTCTTCTGCGCATGCGCAAAGCACGATTTAGTGCTTCTGCACATGCGCCGAAACCAGGAAGTAACCCGTTCCAGTACTTCCGGGTTCAGTGCGGTCCGTAACCTGAAAACGCGTAACCCGCAGCGTTCACAACCTGAGGTATGACTGTACTGTAACTGCATGTACACACCATACATTTAAAGCACCCCCAGCAAAGAATCCTGGGAAATGCAATTTGTTAATAGTGTTGGGAATTGTAGCTTTGTGAAGGGTATAGCACAGTTCCCAAGAGTCTTTGAGGGGGAAATGTGTATTTCAGGGGCGCCAAGTTGAATAAAATATGGGGGGGGTGGCAGGTAAGCCCTGCCCCACATAATCCATCACACAAGATGTGGCACACGGACACCATTTGAATGGTGATGCCCATCAACTTTGAGGGAGCTTGTCCCCCTTAAATATTTTATTGGGGTGGGCAAAGGGACCTCAGCCCCTAGGAGTTGACTCCTATTGTGTATTAAATGTATGAAGCATTTGTAGGTTGATTCTCCCCAGTGCTCATGCAACCCTGGCTAGCAACCAGCCAGCGACATATCAGTACTGGAAATTCACTCATTTTCTTTTATGCACTTGCAATGTAATTGCTTCATTCGTTCCCTACTCACCCCCTTATTCTCCTGCAACTATGTCACAGGGAACAACCCTAAATAATTGCTTGAGCCTTCCTGAGATTAATTATCTCGGAAAGCAGAAACTGACCATATGACACGCTTTATTGTCTCCATGAGAGGGAATCAAAGAAACGTTAAAAATAAAAAAATAAAAAATCCCAGCATGAAAAATAAGCTGCATGATTTTACAGACATTCACATTGCACTGCAGATGAAGAAGCAGATTGCCCCTTCTTCATTTGGCAAAAAAGCTGAACTTAGTAGCATTGAAGAGGACCCTGGTACTTCCCAATACAGTTGTGGTAACTGGAGCACAGTCATTCCATCACCACTACATATGGTCAGCCCTACCATAAGACAGAGTGGGGTGACTGCCTCAGGCAGCTGTGATGAAAAGGCAGCAAAGTGATAATTATTTAATACATTATTGTTGTTGCAATTTGACTGCCAGAAAGGGAGAGAAGTGCTTGTGGGAATAACTGCCACAGGTGCCAAAATAACTTGGCTGGCCCTGGATACTATTCATCCTGACTTGGAAGGAAAGACGCTCTCTTTCAGGCGGCAAAATGTGTTGGACCGGCCTTGCCACCAATGGAATATATTACATACATAATAAATCCAGGGAGTTTTACATGATGGAGTCATTTCTCCAGTGTGTGTCTCATTAAAAAATATGATTTCTTGGGAATCACAGAAATGCTAGCACGATGCCCACCAAATGGTGGAAACAGTTACAGAAATGTGGCTTAGAAGTGGGTGAATCTTTATGTAATGGGAAGAATACAAATATGAGATCCACTGTTTGTTCAAAATAGGTCCTGGCTTCACCTGATCTTGCACTATTGTTCAGTCATACCTGGTAAATTATACGCCTATCACCTGTGTGACAAATCAAAATGGTGGGTTGATTTTTACAGACCCTTTACCCTAGAGCAGGCTGGTTTCAGAACAGGGTGTTCACCTCTATATCATTGTTTATTTTGGACTATGTAGTCCAAATATTTAAGTGTGTCTGATACCCAGCTAGATTCATGAACCTTTAATCAGTCCAGCAGCAACATGTGCTCAGATGTGGACCAGAGTGTTATCCTCAGGTGCTTCTGCTAATCTCTTGAAAAACAAGGTCCAGAGTGTGGACTGGTGACATGTTGAGACAGTCCTATGGTAGTCATTGCAGCCATGAAGTCTTGAGCTGCCCCAGAGCCAGTCACCTCAGCATAGATGTTGAAGTTCCTCAGAACCAACAGTCTAGGAGTCCTCCACTCTGCCACTGAGACCAGCTCTTGTCAGCTTAGGCAGGGAGACTGTTGGGCAATAAGACAGTTGGTAAACCAGCAGAATCCCGAATCTGTTCTGATAGCCCAATGTCAGGAACACACACTCTCGAATCCCCCTATTAACTGGACAGAGAGCCTGGAGAGAAAGATAGAAAACCAAACACTACAGCATCTCCCCCTCCCAAAACTTCAAGTCTGCCCAGATGTTGCACAGAGTACCCAAGTGAGCACAGCTGGGTGAGACCAACTCCACCGTGCCCACCTACCTAGGTCTTGGTGATGCAGACCAGATCGGCTTCCTCATCCATCAGATCATCATTGAGGGACATCATACTCAGAGCTGACCTGGCATTCAGCAACAACAACTTCGGACCCGAGGACTGGCTGATAGGACAACCACAATTCCCCAGGTTGGAGCAGGGGCTGTGCCACGTGCCCCTTGCCCACCCTGTACATAGAACTATGAGATGAATATATTTTACCATTATTGTCAACATTCAGGAGGAAATCCAACCATGAGAAATTCATGTATTTACAGTTCAGTCACATGCTGTTCACATTCAGAATAGCAACATTTATTGTAGCAGCTTTGAAAAGGCACTCAACATTTAATGGATCCAGGTAAGGGAGGTACTTGTGAAATTTCTGCCTAGGAATTTCTTTTCCTCACTGTACATTACCTGGAGCAAGTGCAAACCAGCTGGGTCCATTAGATTTGTTGGTATTTTACCTTTTAGTATAACTGTTTTGTTTTGTTTTTAGTGTGTACAATTTTATTTCGTGGGCTAATGTTCAATATGAAACTTAATAGTTAGAGGGATTTCTTTAACTGAAATTGTATGGTGGCTGGTTGCTAAAAAATATAATAATACAATAAATTACAATAAAATTCCTCTTGCTGGCTTCCTCAGAGGGAATAGCATGATCCCATCTGGGCTTTGGATTTGGCAGTTCATCTGCCTCAACTTCTCTTTCTCTTGTCTTGATAGGATGGCTCTGTTAGTTTGGATCCAATCCTATGTTAGTTATCCTGTGGGGAGAGGAGAAAAGATGACTGGAGAGGATGGGACATGATGGAAGTTTAGGAATCTGAATTGGATGGAGAGTGTTGGTTGAGTGAAAGTATTTTGTAACATCCTTCATAGTCCTAGAATTTAGGGATACCCCATGGAATTGGTTGGCAGCGAATTCAGAACAGAGCCAGAAATCCATTTTTCACACAGTGCACAATTAACTTGTTGAATTCACTGCCACAATGGTGACTGATTAAGGTAGCTTTTAAAAGGGAGGACAATGGATCTATCAATGGCCATGATAAGCTATGATAAATGGAACTTGCTGGCTCTTGAATTCTGTCACAAAACATCAAGAGATAGCTGTGGCCTTCTTGCACTGTTTGTGGGCTTCACATTAGCATCTGGTTGGCTGCTCAGGGCTCTATTTCCAATATTTATAGACTGCTTTTCACCATAGATCACAAAGCAGCTTACAGAAAATCAACCAAACAATCCATGGATCAAAAGAAAATGGTGTTTAATATGAGCAAAAACCACAAGTAAAAACAGTACCTGTAAGTTGATTAAATAGGCATGGTACACCTTACCAGAACTACCTTATGTTGTACTAGAATTAGTTCTAGTTCACTGTGAGATGTCTTACTAGAACTGGTGAGGTATGCCTTTCACTATGGGATATTGTGCTAGAATCTATTCCTCTAGATGAACATTTGGTCTGATCCAATAGAACTTTCCTGCTTTTATGCACTTGTCAGCAAATCCAAATAATGGATAGGGTTGGTAAATATGCTTGCATATGCCAAAATTTCATATACAAGAACTCTTATTAACTAAAACATATTCTACAGAAGAAAGCTTGTGAGAAGAAAGCTTGTGAGAACAGCTGGATGTTAAGGAATTTATTAACTGCAATGCTTTCTGCACGCCCAAGGCGTCATATTTTATACCAAATAATCAGATTGGCAAAAGTGTCACTTTCAATAAGTGATTCCTCATATTTGTAATGATTTCTAATTTCCTAATATGCTAGATGGTATTACTTTAAATAACATCCTGGTATACCAACCTTTTAAAGTTAGCCATAACAAATGGGCAATATATGCCTCCATGCATATTTTTATCTTACGTACAGTATTTCACCTATCCAGGAAGCAATACTGTGGGCATGACATATTAGAATGGGATGGAAAGATCCGTTTTGATCTATCCGTTTCATAACAATATTTATGGTTTATGAGGCACTGTGTCAAAATCCTCTCTACAGGGTGTACGCAAATAACAAGTTCATTCAATACAAAGTGGCAGTTCCAGGGAAGCCATTCCAAATGATCAAATATTCATCTTTCCCCCTGCCTTTATTATTGTGTACTTTCTCACACCAGCCTTCCTCATTCCCATCTTCTCGAAAAATATTATTTATTTATTCCACTTATACACCAACTCTTCCTCCAAGAGCAACTTGCATGTGGCCTCGCAACTTTCCTGCTTTGTAGCCCACTGGTTGAGCTCACGAGTTGCATGCAGAAGGTCACAGGTTCAACACTTGGCATTGATAGGTTTTGTTTCTTGTGTTGTTGTTTTTAAGGCCAGGTAGCCAGTGATGGGAGACACAGCTACCTGAAACCCTGGAGCCACAGCAACCAGTCACAGTAGGCCACCCCGGACTAACTAGACCAACAATGGCAGCTCCATATATACCAGGAATGATACAAAGCAGCATCATATATACCATGGCAATTATCAAACTTGCCAACTGTTTTCATAGTGTTGGGGCTGTTTTGAAGATCAAACTACGTTACATCGATCTCGGGCTTGCCCTTAAATGCAGGATATTTTCTTTCACAAATAGCTGGTGTGGGGGCCTGATCCGGACCCCAGTGTGGAGGGAAGGGGGCTTTACCCCCTTGTGTTTCAAAAGACATATTTTGGGTGGGGGAGGTCATAACTAATATCTGTATGAAGTACTGGGATCAATGGGAGTTTTTGCCCCATGTCACTGGCAAGCATGTGGAGACTGATAAGAATTGGGGCCACAGCCTTCCTCTTCTGTATGCCAAGTTCACAGTCCAGGTTGGGCCACCATTGCAGTGACTTTTTGCGAAAGCAAAATCCCACTCATACGGGTTATAACCATGTGATTAATAAAATGTGATGCTTGGCCCTCAGTTCCTTGCCTTGCCTTCTGATTCCACTTTGTAGCTGTCATAAGCTTCTTGTTTTACTTGCAAAAAGCTCCATGCTCTCACCCCTGCCTGTCACTCATCACTTAGTTACTTTCCATCCTCCTTTTTCTCATCCTCAGTTTCTATTGCCTTTCCTCACCCTAGGACCTCTTCTTTCTCTCTTTCCTGCTTGCAATAGTTGTGACTGTCTTCAGGAACATTCTTCCATTTCCTAATCATTTCTCTTCTTTTTAGCTTTCTTCATAGTTCCAGATTTTTCTTCTACCTTATTTATAAATGTGCTGTTGACCTCTACCTCTTCCCCACAGACCCTCCTTTTGTTTACCTCCCGCCTTTCCTTTGTCTATTCCAGATCATGAGACCCTTTCAAGGAGGAACCTGTTTTTAATTTTGAGTTTCCACAGCACCAGATGGATTGCTGGCACTTTAGAAGTAAATCAGCATCAGCATCATCTGCAAAATTAAACATCAGGCTGCAGAAATAGTCAAGCCAAAAATCCGGCTTCCCTGTTTCTGGCTAAGGATTAGGAAATCGCTCCATATGCTGGTGGAGCATTCTCTGCCATAGCGAATAAAGGAAGCACAAGGAGCGTATATCAAGTAGTGTATTGTGTCTATAATCTTTAAGGTCAAGTCAAATCATTGGAATACCTTGCCTCACCTTTCCAATATAAGTCACATGTAGGTTGCAGGAGAAAGCCTTGGACTTAGCTACCTCTCCATATAACCAATACATTTTGGCACCAGAGTGAACCACAAATTAGTGCGCGCACACATAGCCAGGAAAGAAGGGGTGAGTGAAGCTCTACATCAGGGACAAGGGGGTGGGATAAAGATCTAGATCAGGAAGAAGGAGGGGAATCAGATTAACCTTACCTGATGGTTGAAGTAGGACTCAAAGGCCATCGTTGGGGAGAGGCCTGCTCTGAATCATGCCAGGCAGAGTCCAGGGGACCCCAGCAGGAAACCTCCACCATTTCCTCCTGAGGGGTGGGAACAGACTAGCGGTGCATCCTACTTGCCAAGAGGCCGCTGTAGAGGCAGTACTGAGGAAGGGGCTGCCAAGGAGGCAACAGATTCAGCTTTCAAGGATTACACCACATTCATTGTTGTCACTGCGGCAGTGGCAGCAGAGGATGCATTGTTTGGAAGCCGGATCTGCTGCCCCTCTGAATTCTGCTGCCTGAGGTGATGTCCTCACCTTGCCTCATGGGTGGATGAGCCCTGCCCATACATACAGAAGCTGAACAGCCAGGCAGGTCTGCAGTTTATCCTGGCCCTGGGAGTAGGGCCAAGGGCCACCATTGGGTCCCGCGCCCAGGGGAACGGCCTCCAATTCCTGCCACCATTGGCTGATTTGGCAGCAGGGAGATGATCCAGCCTGCCATTCACCGGTTAACAAAGAGGCCCAGGTCCCGCCTGCAAATCTGCCTGCCTGAGAAGGGGCAAACGGACATATACAAAATTCAATGCAAACAATGGCCTCTGCATCATCATCATTATTATACAAACAAATTAATAGACCACTTCACAGCATGAAGTTATCGAAGTGGCGTACAGGGCAGAAACAGAATAAAGAACAGAAACACAAACTCTAAGAACAATAAAGCCAGTTCAACAAATGCTAAAGCAATAAAGCCGTCCACCCAAACTCCAAAAACAATGAGAAGATTTCATCAAATATAAAATTGATCTTCTATATATGACTACATCACACCTTAGGGAAAGCCTTCCTAAACAAAAATGTCTTCAGTAGCTGCCTAAACATCATCAGGCTATGCACCTGTCTGATTTTGGCTGATAATTGATTCCAGAAAAGCCTGGTTTCTAGTACAAGCTAAGCACACCTCTGGGACCAATGGTAGTCTCAGCAGTGCCCCATCTGAGGAGCAGGGTTGCTAGGCAGGGATGCAGTGTGCAAGATGGTCCCTTCGATATCGTGGTCCCAAGTACTTTAAACACTAAAAACAGGACCCTGAACTGCTCCCAGGTGGCAGCCCATGCAGCTCCTTCAGCTTTCATCTTTGGCCATGCTGGTCGGGGCTGATAGCAACGGCATCTGCGGAGCCACAGTTTTCCCGTCCCTGATCTACACACTGGGGCCACCTAACCTCTAATTGTTATTTTTGTTTATCTGTTTAAGAAACAATTTTGACTGCCCTTTGTCAAAAGGACACGGAATATCACAGTAATTTAATTCTGAACAACAGAACATACGCACACAGCAGTTCATCATAAGCAGCATCAAATTATTCACAAATTATTTCAGTCACTGCTGCGCTTATTCAAACGCCAGCCAGAAGAAATGCATCTTCTCCAGTATCCTAAAAGAAAATGCACCACAGTGGGGAGGGCATTCCATGGGTGTGGAGCCACCACCACAAAGCCCATTCCATGGACTCTGGTGCTATTTACTGCATCCTGTTCATGGACCACCACACGACACAACTTTTGACACCGATCCATGAGTTTCTGAGAAGACCCTGAAACTGGACAGCATCTCAGGCTGGTAGTTTGGAGCGTGCCAGTAGATCCTTCTTCTGAATACCATAGGGTTTGCAGGTACCAATCCAGAAAAAGTCCATATCCACAGAAGTGGTGTAACCTACAGCAGCAATCGTCTGTCCACTTGCTTCACCCTCAGTCCTGTTCTCTACCCCTCTGCTGTGGTTCAGGGGAAGGAGCGCACCAAAGAACTTGGAAGCAGTTGATGCTTTGCCGCTTGCTGCATCCAGAAAGTTAAAGGTATAACAAGATGGTTTCCCAGATGGCAACCTGGCAAACCTAAAATAATAGCACCTGATTTCTTCCATGGTTCATCCTTATAACTATATAAAGTTTTCAAAAGATGTTCAGAGGAGACCCTAGCCACACAGCTGGACGCTGGACTTCTGAACCTTCTGAACTACAGTTCAGGTGCTCTGATTGCTCCTGGATCTATATATGTTACAAACAGAGTATTAATTTAATATGTTGTAATATGTAAAACACCACACACATATCGCTCTCGACAGAGAGGATATAAAAACACAGGCCTCGGTACCATTCTTCAAGGGAAACAAGGGCCCCATCTGCTGATGCTGAAATGTACTACATTAACAAATCTTGCACCGTGTTAGCAGCAACACTGATAAGAAGCATATTATAACTTAGCACAGGAGTACAAATCATAGCACAGCGAATGCAAAACCTTAACAAAAAAACTGCAGGAAGAGCTTTAAGAGAACGCGATGCTGTTATTCCAACGGGAAGAGGAGCAAAAGGACTTTCGCACCTGTTTTAAAATTGACCTGATCACAGGGAAAATCCACAAATAGGCCACCATCCATTCCACGCACGCATAAAATGAGGGCGACAGAAATGCGCCTTGCTTGTCCACAGCAAAGGTCTAGAGAAAAGAGATGCAGCGGAGTGTTTCTTGAGCTATTCGAACTTGCCACCCTTTCTGCACTTATGTTACCTTTGCCCTCTGCAACCCCACTCACCACGTAAACTTCTGCTGGGTGACTATGTGGCGATTCGTGTTTATGGAGGTATGTGTTTATGGAAGTGTGCATCCCACTGCTCCCCATCCAAAGCCCACAGGCTCAGGGCGAAAGGGGCATGAAGGATGATTTCAGCATGAGTGCTGCTGCATGCATCCAACTAGCACCCTGCTCTTTTGCCTTGGTGCCGGAGCCTAGTGGGCTGTTTTGCCCGTTGACAAAACAAACCGAGCCGCTTGTTCCTCCAGTGACACCTTCTAACAGAGTTCCCTTTTAAGGCCCCCTAGATACACCTTGTTTCTGTCCATAGTCCCTTCCCAGTTACCAGGGTTTGCTGCTTTGTTTGTTTTTCAAGAGTTGGCAATTTTAGCTCACCACTTGAAGTTGTTGTTATCCAGTCTTTCCCAAGTCCATGACTCAAGACGCCTTACAGAGATAAAATAGAACAAGCTAAAAAAATTAGAAAATACAGTCATTAAAACTCACAGCAGTCAACTATAGGCAATCAACCAAGCTCTGGACACTCCCAACTCCTCTCACTGCCAATGCAAACTAATAAATGAATACAGTAGAAAGAACCTACCCAAGTGAGGCTGACACAAAAAAACTTGCACATATACTATGTAAAAGAATGCAAGTTTACTACCTCCCTTCTCTCCCTCCCCACTCTCTCTCCCCACCTCACTCCCCGCCCCCAACCTTATACTATGTACAACATCACCATCTCACATCGAATAGAGCTAATCTGTAGAAAGGACTTTATGATCTGAAAACAGAGGTGATTACTTTTGTAATTACTTTTGTGTTACTTTTGTAATAAAAACAATTTTAAAAAGGAATTAAACCCTAATAAAATTAAGTATTTTAAAAACATCATTCAGAACAGATAATAACAATTAAAAAAAATCATAGCACCCACCCTTTCCTCAAATGCAGTCAGTTTCCAAAGGCAGAGGACAGCAAGGAGGGAGCTAGTCCAACATCTCTGAGAACTCCAAAGTCTGGGAGCAGCCACTGAGAAGACCCTCTCCTGTGTCCCTACCAAGAGTGTCTGTCACAGTGGTGGGAATGAGAGAAGGGCCTCCCCAGAAGAGAGCTTGTGGTTTTTCACGTAGCCTGGATCTATCTGAACGACCATACTCCCTCATATAAACCCAAGTATGACTCACACGCTGTTCATGGAGGAACAAGGAACCAAAGTCAACCTGAATTCTTCTTAGCCTTTAAAATATGGTGGAAACAGGCCTTGTAAGAAAGGTCTATAAACATATGGGCCGGAAAGCCAGCAGCATTTCCATAGTGTTTCAAATGTTCTTCACATACATTTTTAGTAAACCTGGCGCTGTGGGTTAAGCCACAGAGCCTAGGACTTGCCGAACCCCCGCAACAGGACGAGCTTCCATTGCTCAGTCCCTGCTCCTGCCAACCTAGCAGTTTGAAAGCACGTCGAAGTACAAGTAGATAAATAGGTACCGCTCCAGCAGGAAGGTAAACGGCATTTCTGTGCACTGCTCTGGTTTGCCAGAAGCGGCTTAGTCATGCTGGCCACATGATCCAGAAGCTGTACGCCAGCTCCCTCGGCCAGTAAAGCGAGATGAGCACTGTAACCCCAGAGTTGGCCACGACTGGACCTAACGGTCAGGGGTCCCTTTACCTTTACCTTAAAACAATCCTGTGAAATATTGTTACCCTCCATATTACCAGACGGTCGGCTAAAGCCATTTGGTGAGTTCCTGTGATGTTTGAACCAGAAACCTCCTGCCTTAGGGCTCACAGCAAGGGGCAGTTGAAGACATTTTGCTGCCTGTGGTAAAGGACAAGATGGCGCCACCCTTCCCACATTGGACAGACAGAAGATGAGTGGAATGGTAGTCGAGCCTTACAACACAAGTGACGTGACACCTCAGGGCAGGCAGCTAATTTGGGGAGAAGGCCACAGGCCATGTACAGCTCTGTCCTCCAGCGCAGGGGCATAGCCAAGGAGCTGCCACAGATGTCCACTGACTCACCCCAGCTTCTGCCACCTGAGGCACTGTGCCGCCATGCCTCATGGGACAACCGGCTCACACTCTTATCTGGCTCATTTACACAAAACCCTCTCCTCCACAAAGAGAAATAAAGAAGGCACTCGGAGACACAATGCATGCACACAAAACTCTCTTTTTCCTTTTTCCCAAATGCTTATGAAAATTAGAAACTGAATTTCCAACTGGTTGTTGGTCAGAGGATAACAAGCAAAGCATCTTGCCACATGGATAAACAAAAGGGGGAAAAATAGAAATCAAAATGTTAAGCTAATTCTGCAGTGAGCAATAAATGTAATCCACAGGATAAACAGCACTGGCTTGACATTTTACTGAATTTGACTAAATTAAAACTCTGAGTAGTTTGAATAAAGTTCAAGATGTGGAACTAAAGTTCAGGACATGTAACAACAAACAAACAAAAATCCTTCTTTTATATAACAACCTCAATTGGAGTTTTGCTAAAGGTTGGTTAGGATGATTCTTATACAACCCCTACTCTGTCAAGTTCGTGGCTCTGTTGGTCAAATTTGCCTTTGTTTGAAATTTGCTTTAAGAATTTGAATACAGGAATTGCAATAACCTCATCCATATTAGAGCTAAGAACATACAAGTTAAAGCAAATCAGCCAGATCTAATATTGCCTTAGAACAGACGTCCCATTTACTGAAGTAGGAGAAATCTCATCTGAAAAGTGCCCTAAAAATGTTTGTACAACTTAACATTTATGTAACATTTTCAAGTGTTCAAAGCATCGCACATGAATTAGCTCAATAATCCTATTTATTCCCAGGCTTAATTTAAAGTGCCAGGGCTGACCTTTAAAACCAGATTATTTGAAGGACCACCTGCACCCTTCCATACTTCAGGATCAGTCTCTGAAGTCCTTCTTACAGGTCCACTTTTTCGACCCATCAGACTAGTGGGATTAGTGACAGAGCCTCTTCAGTAGTGGCCCCATATCTTTAGAACTCTCTCCCAAAATAAGAATTTGACCTCATCCTTCTTAGTTTTGGACCAGACTTCTAAAGACTTGTTTCTTTCCATCTACAAGTTGTTAAATTGTTGTGAGCTCGATTTTAAGCTGTTCCAAACTGCTGGTGTTTTTAGTTCTTGCAACTGGGTTGTTTCAATAATACTTTAAAAGCTGCTTTACGGTTTTGATTATTGTTTGTAAGCTGCCTAGGATGGGGTTTGCCTTGAAAGGTGGAATGTAAATAGTTTGCATAAAATAAATAAATGCAAATTTCTAAAGTAGGCTACAATGGGAGCAGCTCCACACATTACGATTGCTGCATGAAACCACGGTGTTTCTTGTAGCAAATTGTGTACATCACACAAGCCATACACTGATCTTGTAACTATCATGTGCCTACATCTCTGCAACCAGTTTCAGCTAGGGTTCCCTAGCACACATATGCTGGTGTTTAAAAACTTCATATTTGATATCTACAGCAATCTTAATCAGTTTGCAAACAATACTACATCAAACTATGGCTATGAGTGTGTGGGTTCAGAGAAAGATTGCAACTTCATTGCTCATCTGGTTCTGCAACACTGCTGTGAGACAAGACATGTTCTGGCTTAGCATGTTGTCTGAAAATGGGCTTGCAGCTGGTCTCACACCAAACAAACCATGTTTGGCTTACTGTTACATGTGAACTGGGTCAATGTTTTCTATTATCAAAATATTGCTCTAGTTTGGATGTAGCATGAAACCATGATTTAACAGTTACTAACCACAACAGTTGTTTCTGTGTTTCCCTCTGCATTCTCTTCTTCTTTCATGCACCAGAGGAGAACAGTAGAAGCTCTCACTTCTGAGGAAAAACAAACCACAGTTTCCTATTACATTGGAACCCAGAGAACACAGAAAACTGTGGTTTGTTTTATCTCTAGTGGGAACAAGCCATGATCATATTGTTGAGAGGCAACAGGAAACTATGATTTGTTGAAAATGGGAAATGAACACTCCTGGTCTTCTCTACTCACATCCAAAAGAGGAGACAAGAGGAGCAAATGAGACAGAGGTGCACCAGGGTTCAAACAGCGTTTCGTTGTTGGTTAGTCCGGGGAATTGGAGGAGTCAGCAGCAGGGAAGGAGGCTCCAACATTAGACTTCTCTCTCTGACATCAGAGTTCTATCTGCAACAATATATCAACCTAGTCTATCCTGTAGCTCCTAGGATGTCCTCTCAGGAACCATAGGATTGCACCATAAACAATAGCTATGGGAAAGGTGCCATGATGAGAAGATCAACATCCTCACTACGGCAGTGGCATTGTAATTTTCCTGCATATTCAAAGCCAAGATTGGTTACTGTCCACGAGCTTTGAATCTGTTTTCTGTCACCATGAAGGCACAATGTGGTTCTTATAAACACAGTAATTGCCATCATGGTGGATTTTAAGGACTGAAGAGCATACATACTATATCGGATTATAAAAAAAATTAGTGAGGTAGACTCAATCATAGAAAAAATGAATTTTCCCAGTTTATTTTCCCCCAGTTGAAACATAAACTGAGAAATCCATAGCACTACTAAAATTCCCAGGACAGAAATCAAGGGCCTTCTATTACTGAGATCCTTCACAGTAATTTGGGGGTGGATGAAATTTGCCCTCAAACTTTGTCCCATATTGCAGCTCTACAAAATTCATTCACAAAGAACAGAGTAGGTCTAGACAACCTAGTCTCTTCAATTCATTGAGCCCCATCCTGAGCTACATTCCTTGGTCACGGCAAAGTGTGACAAAGAGACAAGACTGAGGAAAACTGGCATCTGTGATGGAGCAAAATAACAGCACAATCCCTCAGGAAGTATGGGGCATATTCATATTTCCATCCAACCACTGTCTTAATGCTTTTTGGCACTGGAAACACATACGGCTTCGACGTTCACTTCTCTCACACATGTGCAAATTCGACAAAAATCTATCCCACATATCATACGCTGCTCAAAAGTCATTCAGAAGCTGCTTTCTGTAACACTTAAGCATTGTTCTCGTCTTCACCCACATCTTTTTCTATTAGTTCTACAATATGTAGGGGCTCATATAAATTCAATAACCAGAGAAGGGAGGAGGGGAGGGGGAGAGAATCCAACAGCAAAATATCTTGCCAGATGGGGAAAATTAAAATGTTACCCTTGTTTCTTTGCCAGCGCAGATCCATTTTGACAGGCTGGAAATGATTTATGGAGGGGGGGCTGTATTTACGCTGGCAGAAACGTTATTAATTGCCACACAATATTCAATTCTTTGCATTGTTTCTGTGTGCGATTAGTTCCATGTCTTACATACGTATGCAGCCTAAACATGCTGCAATGTTTGCACGCTGGTCATTGCATGAGAGAAATGAGCAGAGAATGCCTGGTGCATGTTACAAATTTCCTTCCAGCCATCCGTAGGAGATACAGCAGCAAAAGGGAAGGGCAACATGGAAACTCGCAAGCAGGCTTGAAGGAAAAATAGATTACCTTAGAACATATGAATAGGCAAGTGGTGCAGTATGTTGGAAATTAATAAAAATCATTATAATTTTTTTTACAGAAAGATTTATGCAGAAAGCCTGCCTCCTGCCTTTCTCTCTCTCCCCCCCACCCCCCCGAAATGGTATCAACCATATATCCAACACTGGCAAATTAAAAATAGATATTTTTCTGTCCCTAATTGATTTTACATTACATTAGGCAGCCAGGGCTTCAACCTTCCATGACATAGTATCTAAATAAACATTTATTAAAATATTTTAATTAGAACAAGAGGGGAAAATATTGTTTCCAATTATATCTTCAGACCGGGGGTGGGGGAGGAATCAAAGCAATTAAGAATTAATATTAAAAGAAGTATAATGGAACACTTTCTGTGTAATAACTACCCAGAGTGATTTATATGTTGGAAGAGGATTTTAATAATTGCTGTTTTCTTTCCTTAAAACGAATGTTTAGAGTCATGCAGTTGATACATCAAGTGGTGCCTGAAGACTTACAGTTAATTTTGAAAAGAAAAGGAAAAGACAGTGCAATTCCTTTTTTTTAAAAAAATATCAAATTAGCAAATAATTCCATCCACAGAAGATGCATGAAATCTACACGAATCTCTGTCTCTCCAGAGGAACAAATTACAGACAGAGATGACTTGCAAGGTCATCGGTCCCCTTCCTCTTCCAATGCTGGGCTGTTGCCAAGATTAAGCAGCTTGCAAAGCTGTTGATCTAGTTGCAATGCAGTCCAAAATGTCATTTATCCAAATGGCAGGAGAGACAAAAGTGGGGCATGAGGATATCTAGCCCCACTTCTGATGGGTGATGAACCATAAAATGACAAATCTGAAAAGCATTAAGAGGCCAGGAAGTCTGACTCCTTGCCACAAGGCTAGGCCACACATACACACCCAAGCACGTCCTGCAAGAAAGGCCATTGTGTGTCAATAGAAAAAAACAGTGCAGGGAGGGAGGCCCACAGCAGGGGGAGCCAGAGCTAATGATAGGCAGAGTCAACTTATTCTTGCTCTGTCCCCACCTTCCTCCTGAGACGGAGGAGGAGGAGGATGTCAACAGGCAGTGCCATTTGGAAGAAGGAAGGCAGGAAGGCAGGAAGGCAGGAAGGCAGGAAGGCAGGTGTGGACTGCCAAAGGGGGGTATTCGCCCTCAGGGAGCCTTCTCCACAGGTAAAGCGTCCATAGAACATAGAGTTCTAGATGGCTCAATCAAGCCAGTCAAGTCACGCGATGCAAGAGAGGGTAACAAAACAATCCACGGTTATATTAAGAGAGATGTTGTGCAGTATTGTGACCGCCAAACTAAAAATTATCTGAAATTTGCTATTGGACATTTTGGGATTAGTCATTAGTGAATGACTACAGAGCTCCAGAAAGACAATACTCTGTAGATAAGGACTCGTCTTCTCTATAACTATATAAAATAATTCCTTATGAGAGGGCTTTTCTAGTAATGCTACCCTGGCTGTAAGAGGGACTTACCTGTTATCCAGGTGATGGTCTTTTTGATACTAGGTGAAGAACTTTTTATTTTCCCGGACTTTCCTACCTTAATTTTTATTTTTATTAGTGTGCCTTAGACCTTTTGGACTAATGCTATTTGCTGCTGGTGGTTATATAAGTATGTTAAATGTTAAAAATTGTCAACACAGAGATCCTTAAAGTGAAAAAGCAATAGGCTATTTGTGGTTCTTCAACAGTTTCACTTTCAGCTTCAAATGGGCATTCTGAAAATAATAATCAGTTGCCTTTTACCATATACCAAGTTAGGCCACTTGTCTAAGGTATCTCAGTATTATCTACACCACAAGGGGGGAAACTTCGCAGTCACTGAACCATCTCTACAACTATGAAAATTGCAATGTGGGGAGGAGGAAGTTGAAAGGGGCCATTTCTATTCAGTACTGCAATACAGTGGTACCTCAGGTTAAGTACTTAATTCGTTCCAGAGATCCGTTCTTAACCTAAAACTGTTCTTAACCTGAAGCACCACTTTAGCTAATGGGGCCTCCTGCTGCTGCCACGCCGCCGAAGCATTTCTATTCTTATCCTGAAGCAAAGTTCTTAACCTGAGGTATTATTTCTGGGTTAGCAGAGTCTGTAACCTGAAGCGTATGTAACCTGAAGCGTATGTAACCCAAGGTACCACTGTAGATATCTAGCTTACTATGAAGAAAGATGAGAGATAGGAGAGGTTCAGTAGTATTGATATTAATTTACTTATAGGTACTATCATCAGAGTCAAAACAGCTAAAGGAAGATTCACTCTCCTATCAGCAGCGAATCATCCTGTCTCTCCTCAGCAAAGCAGAATTTAACGAGCATTAAATGTGATACATTTATTAAAATTAATAATTATTTAAGTCTGGAATGGTTACAGTGGGATAAGCTACAGTGAAGTTAAGTACCTATAAAATTCGTATTGTAGAATATAGCTTATTCATATGCTGGGATTTTAATGCTCTGTGTATTTTGCAAAGACATTTTGGAAAACATCTTCCCTTCTATTAATAAGATTTGTATTCTTCTATGTTATATTAGCTTTACATGACAGGTAGTATAGTGTTGGACTCAAGTGACTGATCTTTCATGGGCCCGTTGAATGATCTTTTATGTTTTATTTCAGCAGCTGATCATTTTTGGCTCCATTAAGAATCTAAGAATTGCCTGGAAGATCAAACCAAAGGTCTTACTAGTCCAGTGTTCAAAAGGTGTGTTGCCCTAAAACAAGGTAAAGTCTCAGTCCAAACACATTTCATATACATGTTTTTGCCATCCTGGGATCAGGTCTTTACTCTTTATTCTACCATGTTTTATGACCAGTTTGTTGTTGCAGAAGACAGAAGAGGCAGGAGTTCTCCCCCCAGAGAAGTCCACCTGGCACCAACCTTGTCATCATTTTGGCACAAGGTAAATATGTTTTATGGGACGTGGGTGGCGCTGTGGGTTAAACCACAGAGCCTAGGACTTGCCGATCAGAAGTTTGGCGGTTCGAATCCCCGCAATGGAGTGAGCTCCCATTGCTCGGTCTCTGCTCCTGCCAACCTAGCAGTTCGAAAGCACATCAAAGTGCAAGTAGATAAATAGGTATCGCTCTGGTGGGAAGGTAAACGGCGTTTCTGTGCACTGCTCTGGTTCGCCAGAAGCGGCTTAGTCATGCTGGCCACATGACCCGGAAGCTGTATGCCGGCTCCCTCGGTGAATAAAGCGAGATGAACGCCGCAACCCCAGAGTCGGTCACAACTGGACCTAATGGTCAGGGGTCCCTTTACCTTTTACTAAATATGTTTTGATTTCCTGGACATTCGGGCAGCAGCAGTTATATGATAGTGTACAGTTAGATCTGTTTTTAATAATGTTATTTTATTGTTTGTTTTTTACTGTGGATATAAACTGCTTGGGGGATTTATTTATTCTTTTAGTGGAAAGTGATAAATAGCCTAAATAAGCCTTGCCTTCCATGAACTTCCTTGACGTATCTTGGGATCCAAGCCATTAGCTGGTTTCTCGACACCGCAACAGATTACAATAAGCAAACAATCAGAAATTATAAACCAGTTCAGAGATAATATCCTATTTGCAGGATGTGAGCACTCTTGATGCAGGTCAGGGCAGGAATTCGGGGCAGAGGTTGAGGCTTCTACTCAGCAGAATGAGCAGGTGGGGCCCCAAACACAGCAAAGCTGGCTTAGCACATTTTGAACTAATGCACATTATCATCCAAAGGGGTGTGTGGGGTAGTGCAAGAACACTAAGTCCAGAATTGAAGAAGAAGAAGCAGAAGAAGAAGAGGAGGAGGAGGAGGAGGAGGAGGAGTTTGGATTTGATACCCCGCTTTATCACTACCCGAAGGAGCCTCGAAGCGGCTAAGATTCTCCTTTCCCTTCCTCCCCCACAACAAACACTCTGTGAGGTGAGTGGGGCTGAGAGACTTCAGAGAAGTGTGACTAGCCCAAGGTCACCCAGCAGCTGCATGTGGAGGAGCAGGGAATTGAACCCGGTTCACCAGATTACGAGTCTACCGCTCTTAACCACTACACCACACTGGCTCTTTAAGATCTAAGATTACTTTACCACTGATGCAGCTTCAGCCCTGCTCCGAACGAAGTCAATGCAAGTTTTGCTACTTCTGGAAAGCCATGTCTTCATCATTAACTACACAATCCTATACATGCTTCTCCAGAAGTCCTACTATGTTCAGTGGGACTTACTAAGGTAAATACGCATAGCAGGGATAGCCAACAAGGTGCCCCCCCCAAATGCTGTTGGATGATAACACCCATCATCCCTAACTGTTAGCCCTGCCAGCTGGGGCTGATGGGAGATGGAGCCCAATAACATCCTGAGCGCATCTTATTGGCTGCCCCTTGCATGTAGAACTGCAACCTAAAGCTCTTTGGGGGACTGTAGTCTTCGAAACCCATTTCCCTGTGTTAGGGCTGATGGAATGAAAAACACCTTCTTGTACGGAAACTTGCATTAGGACGCTGTTTATGGATGCTTACTTAGGAAGCAATTACACTGCTTGAGATGTGATGTGGCAGCTGAGATTATGGAGCTTTCTCTTTTTAAAAAAAAAAAAAAACACAGAGAAAAAAGTATGCAGCCCATACTGGAGAATTTCCAAGGAAGAAAAAGGCCCACATGTTTTCAAGCTCATTATTTTCTTATTTGCCACGTTGCTTATGTGTATCACTGTCCGAGCCGAAAGGTTTGTGAACTCCCGTCTAAGTGGCGCCTGTTCAACCAAATTACCCATCTTCTATCAACAGCCAGGCGAAGGCAAAGTAGGTTCAGAAATAATGAATACACATTTGTGCAACGGCAATCTCTCGCCAGCTTTGGGCTTCTCACCACAGCACAATTTCCCCATGAGTGACGACAAGATTGCACTGTCATTATAATAGGTAATCATTAGATTTATCTTTGATATCATTTGCAGCACCTTGCTAGGGATTGGATGTGCATTTATGTAGCCTCATTACTGCCAGGAGTCCTCTTTAAGTGAGATGATAAGTAAATAAAAGGAGAAATTATACAACAGGAAAAGCCTGGGATATGTTGTTTTACTGTACGTCTGCGAACTCCCTTCAGCATAGCTAATCTGCACCGCAGTTACCATTATTTCTACCTCACTGAGCACTTCCTAATTGCTGTGTTATTGCTTGTGAAGAAAATATATTATTAAAGTCCACAACTTACGACTTGTTGCACATCTACACAGGGGAAGGAGGGGGGAGAGAGAAACCTCTTTTCATTTCATCAGAGCTTAATAGGTTTTGAATGGGGTGATGATCATCCGAGGTTGTTTTCCTCTTGAAGATCTGTTCATTACCGTTTCATAATGTCACTGTCTCCTTCTTGCAGTCAAGATGCATTCATAATTTATTCAAAGACCTGGAGATATTATTAAACCAAATCTATTTTATTCTCTATGAATCAGCTCAGGACTACTTCGGTGGCTGGTTGTAATGAACAACAAATTATAAACCCAAAGGAATCCATAACTCCCTTTTTAGCTGTTAATGTTTTATGCCTGTGTTTGGTCGCTGGCCAGATAATGATCCACAAAGCACTGCAAATGTATATTAATATTATCTTTACAGCAGCAATAATACTCAGCAGAGGGGAACGTTCCAATGGGCTTCCTTTTCTTTCTTTCTTTCTTTTGGCACTAGTTAAAATCTCTGCTACTGGGGGGTGGGGAGTCGAGACTTCTGCTTAGTTTGGAGAGGTCTGTCTGCTCCAGACTTTGGATGACCTTAAAATATTCAGTTCTGTGATGTGTAATAAGGACAGCCATTATATCTCAGAAAGAGAGAGAAAGACCTAAGCGTTGGCTTGCTATTTCTGAATTTATTCAAATGTGAAAGGCAAGTAGTGAAGATCATAAAGACTGTGTGAAAATAGAAGGTCCTTCTAGCCTTTTCTGCTCACAGCAGGAGTGACACTTTATCTTAGAAAGCAAAATCCAAAGAATCCTAGGAAAAGAGAAAACGGGAAAATTGAAAACCACATTCTCATGTGAGTACTTTGTCGGGGACCGCATAAAAGGCATGGTGGACAAAGCCCATGGGTGAAATCACCAATTCCCACCACTGCAGTAAGAAAACTGTACTCTATTAGATGCAAATCTACATTGAACAAGGGACTTGTGTTGCCGTGATTCTGTGGGAAGACAATAAAAGGTGCAGTGTTTAATACCGGACAGGAAAATGTCAACTTCCTGAGATCCATCGTTCCTCTCTGTGTGTCTCTCTATCTCTGGAAAAAATGAAGAGAAAAAGTTTCCAGACCATAGGACTACAAAGATTTAAAAAATAAATATTTGAGAGAAGTTGCCTACTGCTTAATTAAAGACACCTCTAACCAGTTTACATAAAATATAAAATATACATTGAAATTAACAGCCCTGTGAAATCTTAGAAGTGTAGCTGATGTCCAGTGGTCAGGAGCTGGCCTGCAGTTCCCTCCATAACTATTTCTCCCAAATATGTCAAACAAGTAGGGGATAAAGATCAGATCCTTGCTGACTTCTCTAGAAGTAAGTCTCAATGAACACAGTGGAGCTTCCTTCTAAGAAAGCATGCCTGCTCCAGTATCCCTGCCAAGAAAACTCCATGGACAAAAACAACAGGCCTGCTAGTGTACTGTCACGCTATTACTTAGTGATACATTTTAAATATCATACAAACAAAATCTGTTCCATCCATTTCAAAATGATTTAACAGAATATGAACTATTGTAATCATGTCTAAGTTAACATGTTACAAAAAAAAACAGTTGATGATCAGTCAAATGCATTTTTAGAGCAATGGACTTTATTTGGCATGTCAATTTCAAGGTAACATAAACCTTACATTTGTTTTATTGTAATTATATATGTGCAGTATATACTTCTAATGACAAATTGTAAGTATATATTAATTATAGGGATTTAAGAAAGCACTGATTTCTGTTCTGCCCTGTATATAATATAAGCAGTGCTGTTTCCATTCCACTGCAGTTTGGCTTCCAACAAAAGCTACTTTATTTATCTCATTGTCTGCAATGCTGAAATGCTACGAAATCATTTACATTACTAATTAAACTGGGGAGGAAGGCTTTAATTATGTATCATTACGTATCACTTGTGAACTGAAAACAACAACAACAACAACAACAACAACAACAACAACAACAACAACAGTGAATACCAACCAAATTAGCCACATTGATTTCCGTTCCAGACCTGGGATGAATATGAAAACACCAACCACTTCTGGGCTGCCATCCTTTGCATACATACCTGGGAGTAAGCTTCACTGAACTTTGAAAGGTTTACTTTCAAGTGTGTCCAGGATTGAACAACGTTAAGACACTTTGCAAATCTGTTTGCCATTACCCTCCTACTGAGAAAGTCACTTTTTATACATAGAATCATAGAGTTGGAAGAGACCACAAGGGCCATCGAGTCCAACCCCCTGCCAAGCAGGAAACATCTTTGAGTGAAGGATTCCCTGAGTTTCTGCTTTCCTGAATTCCACCTCCCTCCAATGACCTCTGCCTGGGTTTATGCTGCAGAAAAGAGCAATCTATATTCCCAGGAGACTGCCAGGTGTACTTTTTCCTGCTAGATCAATATTTTCTCCAGCCATATTTTTCCCGAGAAACTACAATAGACAAAGGATATTTGACTGAGGAGGTGTTACCTGGGGACATTCTAAGCAGGTGCTGGCAGCCCTTTTCGTTCCAGCTTCAAGAGGGACCACCAGTAATGTTGAGATATGCTGAATTTTCAGAAGTAAATTGATAACCAGTTTCAGATGTGGGGAAATCCAAAATAAAACAAAATGTATGAGGAATCTTGGCAGCTATGGTTGGCATTCACACAAGCACGCCCTTCTCCTGGAAGCCTGTGGTGAATTTAATAGTTCTGTGATAAGGGGAAAAAAGTCAGCAGGTCTATAATTTAATTTTATTTATGACATTTATATCCTGCTTTTCCTCCAAGGAGCTCAAAGCAACATGCTCTGGTTATCTCCTGCTTGGACTACTGCAATGAGCTCTACGTGGGGCTACTTTTGAAGGTGACCCAGAAACTGCAACTAATCCAGAATGCGGCAGCTACCCTGGTGACTGGGAGCAGCCGCCAAGACCATATAACACCAGTCCTGAAAGACCTACATTGGCTCCCAGTACGTTTCCGAGCACAATTCAAAGTGTTGGTGCTGACCTTTAAAGCCCTAAACGGCCTTTACCTGAAGGAGCATCTCCACCCACATCGTTCAGCCCGGACACTGAGGTCCAGCACCGAGGGCCTTCTGGTGGTTACCTCACTGCAAGAAGTGTGGTTACAGGGACCAGGCAAAGGGCCTTCTCAGTAGTGGCGCCTGCCCTGTGGAACACCCTCCCATCAGATGTCCAGGAAATAAACAGTTATCTGACTTTTAGAAGACATCTGAAGGCAGCCCTGTTTAGGGAAGCTTTTAATGTTTGATGTTTTATCTTATTATTATTATTATTATTATTATTATTATTATCATCATCATTACCATCATCATTAATTCTTTTGGGAGCCACCCAGAGTGGCTAGGGAAACCCAGCCAGATGGGTCGGGTATAAATAAATTATTATTATTATTACTACTACTACTACTACTACTATTACTATTACTATTATTGTTATTATTATATGTAGTTCTCTCACCCCTGCTAATTCATTCTCACTGAAGACCTGTGAAGTAGATTAAGCTGAGAGACAATGACTTACCCAAGGTAATTTAGTGAGAATCATGGCTGAGTGAAGATTTGGACTCCTGGTCTCCTGGGTTTTAGTTCAAAGCATTGGCCACTACACCACACTGTCCTCCCCCCCCCCCCCCCAGCAGGAAGCTATCTTCCCTTAGCTTATCTAGTTCACTGCTGCCTAGGCCTACCTGGACATGCCAGGGATTGAACTTGGAACCCTCTGAATGGGAAGCAGATGCTCTGCCACTGAGCTATAACATCTCTGGGATAGGAAACACTTCACCAGTTGACCTTCTGCTTATCAAGCCACTTATTTCAAAACACAGAAGCGCAACCAGAAAAAAAGGGTCTGAAGCTTGTTTGTCACAACCCTGCTCACAGGTCTATGATTCATAACCCTTACAATGACTCTTAATTACTTAGCATAAAGGTTCCCTGTCACCATCTGTGGCGTTTGCCTCCTAGGTGGGTCATAAGGAAAGGGTTAAATGAGTGTGATGTGATTGGCCAGTGGAAACAGATAGGGGGAGTTAGAGTTAGGGTTGGAGTGTGTGGAAGTCAGTTGAGAGTTGGGAGTTGGAGAAGGAAGAGGGAGGATAAGTCTCTGGGGAGGTGGAGTTGTGTGGTGAGAGAGTGAAAGGAATTGTTAGGTGGAGTCAGATAGATAGTTGGGATAATCAGTTTGAAGTTGTTAGGAACGTACAGGACAATTAAGGAACTAAGATTAAGAAACTGACAAGAAAAATTAACTGAAACCATAAGCTTGTTCATGCTTATAAAAATAAACATGATTATTTGTTAATGTTAACAACTGTCTGGACTCCGTGTGTACCCGAGGGACACGGGTTGGTGGCAGCGAAGAGGCAATCACAGTGATGGCACAGGGATCAATAGACTGTCAAACGTCCGGGGACCCTGTGTGATCCCCACACCATCCTTGCAGTGAAATGGGGGATACGGGACCTCACCCCTCCAGGTATCGTTGGACTCAAGAGTCCCATCGGCTTCAGCCAGCATGGCCAATGATCAGGGATGATGGGGGCTGTAGTCCAAAAACATATTGAGGGCCACAGTTTCTCCATCCCTGATTTAAATGATAGCTGCTCTCAAAAGCATAGGTATTTGACTTGACTTTCAGCTGCTTGTCAGACACTGAGGCTATGCTAATACAAAGAAATTAAGGCTAACCAAATGACTGTGGAACATAATCCCTATGGTGTAAGAAGTCCTATTAGTTTCATGCCAAATTTGGTGTCAGGCGGCTGTGGATCCAATCCCCACAGTAGGTCACCAGGAACGGATAAGACAAGGAAAAGTTCTTACCAACTGCTTTTTACAGTGGTACTTCGGGTTACATACGCTTCAGGTTACATACACTTCAGGTTACAGACTCCGCTAACCCAGAAATAGTGCTTCAGGTTAAGAACTTTGCTTCAGGATGATAACAGAAATCGTGCTCCAGTGGTGCAGCAGCAGCGGGAGGCCCCATTAGCTAAAGTGGTGCTTCAGGTTAAGAACAGTTTCAGGTTAAGAATGGACCTCCAGAACGAATTAAGTAGGTGACCAGAAGTACCACTGTATTCAATATTCATAGAGATGCTGCCTCTTGGAATAATGGCATTGCTCCAAGTGAGTCTCCAACCCCCCCCCTCCCTTCATGCATTATCACTACAGTTGCCTCTGAGCTCTCTGCTCTCCTAATTTCAATGCTCACCAGGTTCTGGGAGATGGCGGGTCTGGAATGCTTTCTAAGACACTGTGTCCGTCAGCTGTCCTTCCCTCTGGTGCTTCTTCCTCCTCCTTCTCTCCCATTATTTCACAGCTTTTTCCCTCATCTGCCTCTGAGCTGTGATCTCCCTCAAACCCCTGTCATAATTCTGAACTGTCTTCTTCTTCTCTGGAAGGATCAGGCTGGGGAGGCGGTCTCCACCATTCCTCCTCTGCCCAGTCCCTGACATTTGCTTAAAATCAGTGCAGGTTTAAAAAGATCAGGCCACCATCTTGATTCTAGCTGGCATCCAATGATATCCAAATAGAGACCAAAACTTCCTTTTCGGTCTCAGGAACCACCGTGCTAAATAGGGTAGTGATATATTCAGAGGTGTCCAAATTGGTGCATTTTGGAACATTTCAGTCCCCCATCTTGAGTCAAAATGCCGTCTGACAGTATCCAAATGCAGATGAAAACAGGTTTCTCCATCTCAGGAATCGCCTTGCTGTATTTGGTGATGCTATATCTAGAAACCTTCGAATGCATAGCAAACAGATGGACCAACCACTTTCCAAAATATATAGTAGAAGGAAAGAAAGAAGATAATAGATTGGCAAATCAAACTTGCAGCCAATGCAATTCTGGGCTGCATCAATAGGAGTATAGCATCTAGATCAAGGGAAGTAATAGTGCCACTGTATTCTGCTCTGGTCAGACCTCACCTGGAGTACTGTGTCCAGTTCTGGGCACCACAGTTCAAGAAGGACACTGACAAACTGGAACGTGTCCAGAGGAGGGCAACCAAAATGGTCAAAGGCCTGGAAACGATGCCTTATGAGGAACGGCTAAGAGAGCTGGGCATGTTTAGCCTGGAGAAGAGGAGGTTAAGGGGTGATATGATAGCCATGTTCAAATATATAAAAGGATGTCACATAGAGGAGGGAGAAAGGTTGTTTTCTGCTGCTCCAGAGAAGCGGACACGGAGCAATGGATCCAAACTACAAGAAAGAAGATTCCACCTAAACATTAGGAAGAACTTCCTGACAGTAAGAGCTGTTCGACAGTGGAATTTGCTGCCAAGGAGTGTGGTGGAGTCGCCTTCTTTGGAGGTCTTTAAGCAGAGGCTTGACAACCATATGTCAGGAGTGCTCTGATGGTGTTTCCTGCTTGGCAGGGGGTTGGACTCGATGGCCCTTGTGGTCTCTTCCAACTCTATGATTCTATGATTCTATGAAATCAGACTTACTGAATTTGTTGAATTGGCCAAAATGACAGCAGCTATCAGAGGTCAAAGAAATCAAAATTTAATAAAAGAATGGAGTTGCGTGAATGAACATACGAAAAAACACTGCTCTGGTACAGAAATATTGATATGCAAAGAACAAAGTTTGTAAGGGGGAAAGGTTACAAATGCAAGTAAAATCAGAGTGTTTGTCAAATACAATATAACAACACAACTGTAAAGATGAGTTATAGAATTAAGGTCAAGCAACGATGGAAGGAAGTCAGATTTTAACTCACATTTCGAGTTATGTCGAACCAATGGTGGTGGTGGTGGTGGTGTGAGGTGGTGGGATGCTTTGTGTTACTAACATGTACATATGTGTTAAAGTTTCTTTCTTTCTGTTATTTTGTAGAGATAAAAACTTCAATAATTTTTTTTTTTAAAAAGGAAGATAAGTGAGCAAATTGCTGGAAATATTAAACAGTGGTGAACCTTGGCATCTCAAATTTCAGTGGCGCCCTGTACAGCAGCAAAATCTGCCCTCCTCCCTCACCTTCCATTGGGTGTCATAGTGCAATTGCACTGGTCGTGCTCTCTTAGATCCACCTTTGTGTTAAAGCAAAGATCTATAAAATATCTTCATATATGGTAGACATGTAAACAAGCAAAATTATTTGGGAACAGAGCGGTTAGAATGGAGCAGATAAAGCATGAGAAATTAGACTTAGATCCATGACTATTGTGTTAAAACTATTCTAAAACAATTCCTAGATGTCTTGAGAAATGAGTCTTATATATGATGACAACCACTAGCGTGTGTTAGGGCAATTATGGAAAACAATTTGATAACCCAGTGATTATAGAGTGGGAAAATTCACTGGCACAATTCACTAGTTATATAAGAGATAAAGGCAGAAAGCAACAATATAATTATTTCTTTCAAAAATGACAGTTTATTAATTATTGGAGCAATAAGACTCAGAAAACAGATAATGCATTTAAAAAAAACTTTCCACATTTGAAATATGCATATAATGGATTCCTATTTAATTTTGAATGTGTATTATATGTTTTGGATATATTAGTATTATTAAGATAGGAAAATATTTGCCGAGACCCTTCTCTAAGTTACTTCCACCTTTGATATATAAAGGGGAGAAAGTGTTTTAGACATACAGAGATGATGGTGTTATTGACAACAACACCAGTACTGGATGAACATGCAGTTGCGAGCCTAGCTCTCTTTAGCGAGTCCTTTTCCAGAGCTTATACCGTTTTATAACCAAATAGAACATTATGCAACTGGGTTTGAAAAGGGAGCTTTGTGTAGTTATCGCATGAAGATGAAAAATGAAATTGAAACACGCCCTAACAGATTATGCAGCAAGGTGCCAAGTTCAAGAATACCTGAGAGCTCTGATTACATTATGCTTACAAGATGTTGAAATCACCTAAACACATTCAAGCTGCAAACAGGTCACCAGGCCTCATTCTTGACATGTTCTAGATTTGGGTGTTTTTAAAAAGAAAAAGAAAACCTTCCTGCCATTCATCGGCAATCAGATATTTTTGGCATCCGTCCCACCAAATCTTTCTCTCAATTACAGCTCTGTAATCCACCCACTGAAGTGCCTCTGATTCTTTTAATGCCCCTTCCCCAGTTAAGATTTTAACATAGAAAATATATAACCACGCTTAGTTTCTTGATCTGCTCTTTTCCACAGAAAGGCAGCCAGAGCCCTTTCAAAATAATCGTATGTCCCCAGGTGTGAAGCAGGAAGTGGTGGTGTTTATTTTATTTTTTAAAAAAGACAAAGGACAGCAAAACAAACATAACTGCGAGCAGCAACAAAACACAGGTAAACTGTACACTTAAGTGATTAAGCATTTAAACAATTAAAGCTGTCGAACAATTAACTGTTAAATAAAAGAAGTGGGAACAAATACAAGTAAAATAATTATAATTAGAAGGTGGGAAATATTTAAATAGCCTTATTAAATGTATATATTCTATTTGTGACTCAAGGAAGGCTTTTGTTGACTATTCTCATAAGTCAAAAAGGAGTTGTAATGAGTCACTATCTTCTTGACATTCCAAAATTTCCCATTCCTGTTTGAATCTATTCTTCCCCACCCCCATCCCCTGTTGGACCCATGAAATCCTGGTAATCTTGATTAAAGTTGCCGGTCCGCCTAGTTTAATGCATAGTGGGATATGACTTTCCTCTACCATGAGCTGCCCATTGGCTTTACTCAGAAGCTCGGATCGGCATGGATTTCTGTAAAGAAATATTGAGCATATGAGTGGAGCGGAGATTTATATAACTATCTCCTGTAGTGGAGCAAACTTCAAAGGACAATGGTTTCTTTCATAAAGTGGCTTCTTTCCTTGTCCTCTTCCAGATTGGCCCAGTAGGAGACAATCAACCCTCCTCCTTACGTTTTGAATGTAGCAATCAATTGAAGAACCAGCACTAAGGAAATAAATAACATTTAATCTGACTTTAGGCTACTGCCAAAGCATGCTATTCTAACTACCCCAATGGAAATAATTAGGGCTTGGGGTTTTCTGAGTGGTAAAAGCAAATGGGTTCTCTTAAGTGCAATTAAAGCTATACCACATACTGAACCCATTGCTGCTGATAGATCTGTTTTGATTGTCATGCTCTATACACAGACTGCTAAGAAAATATTACTAGTGATTATCATGCCATACTAATATAGAATAGGTAATGTCAAAAGAATTCAGGAGCTCCCTTGATCTTTGAAGAGAACCTTAGGCTGGCAGAAATTCTTTCTCCCAAGTAAAGCCTATGCTACATGTACAGCTACAATGCATCAAAATGAGCTACATTAAAGGATACCTAGTGTAATGTTGTGGGTGTGGGTGTGGGTGTGGGTGTGGGTGTGTGTATCTCCCCCCCCCCCCCCATTAAACAAGGAACAAATTTTCAGTTTCATGGCATGCAAATACTCTTTTTAAAAACAAAAACAAATCACATCATAGCTCTTTCCACTTTAGCCGGAAAATAATTCCTTAAAACAACCCTCTGGCATTAATTGTTGTTGATGGGAAGATCAAAGAGGGAGCCTTAAGTGTGAAGAAGGCTTTTGTTTGATGGTGCTTTTGGGCTCAGCAGGAAGATGCTTTCCTTCCCTGTCTTTGTTTTTGTATGTTTTGAATGCAGAATATAAACCACGCCATTATTCTCATCGAAGGCAAGTATGGAAAAACAGCACCCATTGCTTCCTGGTCCTCAGCCCCCTGCACAGCGATGGAGGAGAAGAGTGACTTCGGTTTAGCCAGATAATTGCCGACAAACACTTCCTTTGAGATGATCCCCAATCAGGCAATAGATCTGGTCACATTGTGTGCTCCCTTCATATCTGTGCCAGCCAAGTTCATTTTCTCTTCGTTATTGCTGCCCTCCTCTTCTCCCCATTCGCACCTCCCTTTGGAAAGTGAGAATAATTAAAATGTTCATATGCAATCTGGCAATGGGCACTTGAGCTTGATTTAATTATGCTTTGCTTTGGTTCTGAACCAAAAACAATAGCCCATCAAGGAGGCTGATAGAGCTTCATCTGCATCAGGCTTCCCGGTTCAGTTCTCAAGGATACTAGCAAGAAGCCATTGTGTAAATGGCTGCTACGAAGCACCGCAGTGGGGAAAATGCTGAAAAGAAGGTTACTTTCAAAGTGACATCAACTAGGTAGTAAACCAGGATGCTAGTTAAGTATCACAATGAAACTAAAGAAAGGAGGAGAGTATGCTTTGAACATCACCGGATTACATGCACAACTGCAGGGCTATGCAAAGACGCACACCATCAAAACGAAAGGGTAGAATACTGTACATAAATATGTAGCAGACAATTCAAAGATCAATTCTTCTGGGTTTAAAAATGACAAACTTCTAAAATATATCGTTTTAATTTTTGCTCTGAAAATCTGACCCAACATTCAACTTGAACATCTCAACTGGGGTTATTACTGAGAGTTAGTGTTGGTGCTGACCTTTAAAGCCCTAAGTGGCCTCAGCCCAATATACCTGAAGGAGCATCTCCAGCCCCATCGTTCAGCCCGGACACTGAGGTCCAGCGTTGAGGGCCTTCTGGCAGTTCCCTCACTGAGAGAAGTGAAATTACAGGGAACCAGGCAGAGGGCCTTCTCGGTAGTGGCGCCAACCCTGTGGAACACCCTCCCATCAGATGTCAGGGAAATAAACAACTATCTGACTTTTAGAAGACATCTGAAGGCAGCCCTGTTTAGGGAAGTTTTTAATGTTTGAAGTTTTATTGCTTTTTTATTAATAGTCTGTTGGGAGCCACCCAGAGTGGCTGGGAAAACCCAGCCAGATGGGTGGGGTATAAATAAATTAGTAGTAGTAGTAGTGGTAGTAGTAGTGTGTAGTACCTACAGTGTCAGGCTCCGGGAAGCCACTGCAGAAATAGCCAGTTCTTGTGTTGCCATACTCCAGACTTCTCATGGAGGAGACACGTGAAGAAGGGCCTATGAAAAGTTTCACTGCACACTCCTGGGATCTTCTCAATTATGGATCTTCTCCATTTTGTGCTCACTTGGCTCAGCTCCCTATGCAGAGGAGTCACCCGCACCTTAAATCTGGCACTGCCCTTGGAATTATTTCTTGGCCACATCTCCCTTCATACCTCGGGTATTTCTTTTTTACCATTGTTCAGCCAAATATCCACTGATCAGACACCTTGAGCATTTTTTACTGGTTAGAATGTGTCCTTCAACTCTGATGGTGCCTCTTATCTGCACGGAGGTTAGAGCAGGGTATAGAAACTGCCGTACAAATGTGGAATTTACGTTTGTAGCTCTGCCCTCTTTTGCCTCTGGCATGTAGCCCTTGGATGGTTACCCAGAATGCAATGCAGCCATCAAGCTGAAAAGGGATTTCATGGCATTGGCCATGGGGCAAAGTGGTTACTTGGTAATCACAGACATAAACTCACCACTGGATCAACCCACCTTGGAGGAATGCCGCTCAGTGCCAAGTCAGCTCTTGGAAAGCAGACATTGAGTGGGATGTTTTTACTCTCTGAAACTATCATTTTGCCCTTGATTTAACAGCCTCCTTTAGCAGCAAACAGCAGAACGGCACCTAAATCCTACTTTAATTGTTCATTCAAACCTGTGTCTTAAACCATGTTTTCTACTTGACTTTCAACAACTTCACTCCATGAACTTGCCGCACCCAACGCACAAACACACACAATGTTCTCCTTTATACATATTTTATAAATTTGTTTCAAGTCGCATCTTACAAAGGTATTTAACTTTTTCGCTGGGATCCTGATTTTAGTTAATAGCGGTAAGGGGAAGACGGGGGGAGTCTCTGTCCTTGATCTGGAGCTGTTCAGTAAGGAAAAGCCAAGGCTGGAGGCACATGAAAACATGTCAATCAGATGTAATTGCTCTCAAAGAGGAAACCATATCGGGCTGGGAGAAATAGAACTGATCGTGAACACTTGGATTCACTGCCGCACCTAATCTACTAATGAGCTCAGCCTGTTATTTTCAGACTCGCTCTTCAAAGGCTTTAACACAAGAAACATGACAGCAAAGGACAACATAACAAAGACAGATCTAAATATTATCTGTACACAGATGTAGTTTTACACATGTGAAAATATACTGGGAGTGTCAACAGTTTGCCATTATAAGTTGATTAAAGGGATAATTAGTTTGGGTGGTCGGATGCAAATGCCAGCAGGAGACCTGCACTTTTGAAAGTGCCGCAGAAGAAGCCATTTCAGCAGATGTCAGTGACATTCCCTCTGTCACACAAACTATTTAAGGTGCAGGAACTATGCCCCCTTGTTTCACTGGGCACTCTAGTCATTGATTTAAATGGCCAGTGCTCCAGAGCCCCAATACCTCAATAACGGGACTTTTCCATATTTCAAAACGAACCTATTTAAACTGATAAAATAACTATCCTAGAACTGGTTCAAACCTCACGTTTGGTTCCACTTGAGGCTGTTGTTGTTGTTGTTGTTGTTTTGCTAGAGGGACCTGTTCACCAGGGGTGCCAACTTGAATAAAATATTGGGGGGGCAGGTAAACCATACCCCACACAATCGATCGTAAGACATGGCACACACACACACACACACACACACACACACACACACACACACCATTTGAATGGCAATGTCCATCAATGCCTGGCCCCCTCAAATATTTTATGGGGGAGGCCTAAGGGACCTTGACCCCAGGAGTTGGCTCCTATGCTGTTCGCATAGACCAGGGTTTCCCAAACTTGGGTCTCCAGCTGTTTTTGAACTACAATTCCCATCGTCTCTGACCACTGCTCCCGCTAGCTAGGGATGATGGGAGTTGTAGTCCAAAAGCAACTGGAGACCCAAGTTTGAGAAACCATGACATAGACCAAGTGTGCTGGTCCCGTGGGTTACCCAAGAGGTGAGCTCCAAGTCCGGTCCATGGTCAAAGGTGCAACGTGGAGGCCGTCCGTAGTAGCTCGGGTGAAGTCAGGAACAGGCATGCAAGCAGGGAGCTAGGGCGGGTCAGGAGCTCAGACAGAAAAGCAGGACAGGGTTCAGGCAGGAACTAGCAACCAACAATGTTGCTCCCACAACTTGGGACTGGGGCTGGACGGCTTTTATCTGCCCTGAGGCATAGGGTGGCCCCGATCCTCTGGTGACTCGCCTCTGCTGGCCTGGAGGCGAGCACTCTTCCTGCAGGAGCTTAGTTCCCTCCGCCTCTCTGCCCTGAGCCTCTGTAGCTCAGGAGAGGCTGTAGGGTTACTGGACCCACAGGCAACCTCAGCTTCCCCTGACGGGGCTGAGAGTGGAGCACCTGCAGGCAATGGGTCCTCCATCACCTCAGGAGCCAGAGCAGACTCAGCTGATGCCTGCACCTGAGGATCCAGCACAGGTGAGGACCCTTCAGGCTCATGCCCCATCCCCGGCTCAGCTGCTTCTGGAGGCGGGGAATCCTGTGCAGGCTGGGATTCCTCAGGTTCAGCATCCGAGTCCGAATCCCAGGCCATCACACCAAGGGTAGCTGATGTGCTGCAGGAGGGGAGAGGGCTGTTGTGCTCAGATCCTGCTTGCCGGCGCCCCATGGGTTGGCCACTGTGAGAATAGGATGCTGGACAAGATGGACCATTGGCCTGATCCAGGAGGGCTCTTCTTATATCGCTGGACTCCAATCCCCATTAGCCCCAGCTAGTATGGTCAATAGTCAGGGTGTGATGGGAGTTGTAGTCCAGCAACACATGAAGGGCTTGAGGTAGGCACCATAGTAAGTGAGCTGGAAGCTGACAGTTCTTAGCCACGAAAATTGCCACATTATGCAATACATCCCAGGACTTCCTGTGGGAACCTGCTGTGGTTAAGATAAAGGCAGGGTGGAGGGAGCCCTTTTATACCTTTAACAGTTCAGTGGAAGAGAGATTATTTTATTGAGCAATGGAAACAATGGAAACAATGATGATGATGATGATGATGATGATGATGATGATGATATTTTTGTACTCTGCCCATCCTACTTGGTTGTCCCAGCCACTTTGGGAAGCTTCCAACAGAATATAAAAAAAAACACAATGGAACATCACACGTTAAAATCTTCCCAATACAGGGTTGCCTTTAGATGTCTATTGAAGGTTGAACAATAGGGGCACAGTTATCCCATTCAGGACCAGGTGGTCCCCACACCTGCTATCATCCCTAAGGACCAGGGAAGAAGGGTGGAAGAAACTGGCAATTTGCTGGGGTGGGGTGCAAGTATGGCGCAAGCTGAATGTGAAAGGATTACAGGAGATGGATGAAAATACTATGAGCAGCATGTCAGTTCAGGAAGGGAAAGGCCTTTTCCACTTAGAGCCCCTGAATTGGCAAATTCTGCCTAAAATGTGGAGGTTGACTCACAATACGTCCAGACCAAATGTCTCCACTTAGCTTGAGGAAAGCCGAGCTATGGAATTCTTTGTCATGAGGAAAACACTGTGGCAAAGAATTTAGCCATTTCGGAAAATGGACTGGATATCACTAGAAAATGACATCAGCATTTGCCCTGCTGCCATTTTGTGACTGGTTGGTCTCGACAATTTTCAGCTCCCTTAAGTAGGCTCTGGGCGTAGAAAGTCTGAAAACCCCTGGTATAGTGCAACCGAGCTACAAGGGTATCACAAAACAAACCACAACACCTGCTGAGCTTCTCTCAGTGATGAAATCTTTAAAGGCTTCTTTCAAGAAAGGAATTGGCAGGCCCATTCATAATAGATCCCTGTGCTTTCAATTTGTTATGGCTTGGTTTGACTCTTGTCTTTTAATATCACCCCCCTCCACCCTGTCAATTATTTATTATGCATTTTAAAATGCAATCAGAACCTTTGAGCACCGACTGCATCCATAAATCTAAAATTAAAGTCAGACCACTGTAGGATTTTGTAGAGTCACCAACTGGAAGGCAGGAGTGCAGGGGAAACTGCATTTTTAAAATGTCTAGGGCCAATTCTGCCTTCCTTGGCATCTGAGCATCCTGATCATTGCCTAACAATGAAATCATGTGCATGCCTACTCTGAAGTAAGTCTCCTTGAGTTCAGTGGGACAGTGCCAGTCTCAAAGTATTATATAATGAGGTAGTCCATCAATATCTAGGGGTTTAGGTGGCAAATACCTTGTCAATCAAATATAATGTTCTCTATTCTATTCTATTCTATTCTATTTCTTTCCTTCTTTAAGAAATTTCTTAGCTGGTCTTCACCCTAAGGTCCCTGGTTGGGTTTTATATAATCATATGGTTATACAGTGGTACCTCGGGTTACGAACTTAATCCGTTCTGGAAGTCTGTTCTTAACTTGAAGCGTTCTTAACCTGAGGTGTGCATTCCTTATATAGGCCTCTAGCAGCCCTGGAAGCAGATTGCGTTCATATCCTGGGGCAAACTTCGCAACCAGGGACACCTACTTCCGGGTTTGTGGAGTTCGTAACCCGAAGTGTTCGTAAGCAGGACTGTTCATAATCTGAGATACCACTGTATAACGTTGAAACCCAATAAAACAAACCAAAGGATTTACATCAAACAACAGAGGTGGTCCACCCGAACCACCCAAAATCTTAAGAGGTGGTCAAGGCCATGGTTAAGAGATGTGTCTTCAACAAGTGACAAAAAACTATATGAGGATGCTTGACTCACCTCTATGGGTAGAGAGTTGTACATGTACATTTTGGGAGCTACCAAAGAATGCTCTCTCCTGCCAGACCACCACCCCCCCCCCCCCATGTTTCCAAGGGTGGCAGAACTATCAATAGGGAACCCTCTGCCAGGGCCACTGAGCAAAGACAGATCAGCTAAAAATCTCTATGCGGCATGTAAAATATTTTTTTTTTATGTTAATAATAAGATAATATCCATTCCTGTGAAAAATATTCAGATCCTCACGACTAATATCAATAATATAAACACCCACACAATCGTTGTTGGACTAACCCTACACTTTACACTTGTATGTGCAACACAACATAACGTGTATCACACATTTTGTTATATTTTGTTATATTCACATAGTGTTCATATGAAAACATACAAGGGCGACTATGTATAATAGGATGAGACTGCACTGTCATACTGTCCGAGTACAGAAGTGAATGTTCACATAGAGCTGGAAATTCTCAGAAATGCGCGGTTCGCGGCACAAGTTCACAAACCGTTATTCAGAAATGTGAGAGCATTTAACATGAAATATATATTTTGTTATGAATTGCATAAAACATATGCAAGGTAGTCAGGCCTCTACTCCTCTTCTGGACTGCCACCCTGCTAATCTTAATGCCTGAGAGGGTCTATAGGGAAGGTCATGTCACATGAGAATTAGATATGTCATGCCTGTTCAACTCTGTCATAATCAAGCACAGAGATTTAAGAGAAAAACAAGAAAGGACCATCCCATGCCTTCCCTAAGACTGTGTTTACCCAGTACCTTTAAAGCACATCTAAAGCACAGTCTTTCCCTCAAAGAATTCTGGGCACTGAAGTTTACCCTTCACAAAGTTAGAATTCCCAGCAACCCTTAACAAACTACAATGCCCACAATTCTTTGAGGAAATGTGCTTCCACTGTGCTTTAAAGTTATAGTGGGGAGGAGCCTTGTGACAGCCACCAAACTTTCCTCCACATCTTTGTCATGTTACCTGACAGCTTAATATCTGGAAGCAGATTAATTATATTATATTTTGTGCCCATTTTGCCATTTTAGAAATGTGGCGTTTTACATCACAAACAAAGAGTAAGGGGAAATAGCCAACAAAGCCTCTATTAATTTGGCTGTTGTGCGAGGGAGCTTCTATTTTGCGATACATTTAAACGAGGCATCTACTGCTTGGGGAATCTGCAGTGATTGAGTTCCAGTTCATTACTTTGAGGGCCGTGGTGCTATTGTCAAGGCCTCGGAACCAGCAAGATGCCCTAACCCCCCGGTTAGAAAGACTACAATAGCACAAAGGCAATTATACGGCAAGAGAAATGTTGTCCACTAATCAGCTAGCAATCAATTCCTAAGAAGGGGAGATAACCCTATCCCTACCCAAGCTTCTCAGTATTAATAGTGCCATCATGTAATTACTTAAGGCACAGGCAGGTGCATGAAAGGACAGACTCTATAGAACTCTACATCTAAGATTAATGAGTTCTGTCAATTTGCCCAGCAGACATCTGATTCTTCTGCTTTATGTAGCTACTAGTTTTACACATGCCTCAAGGTGCTTTTCGGGGGGGGGGAGAAAAAGAGAGAGAGAGGGGGAGAGCCATTCACGTAAAGACACTCAGCTTGCTTATATTTGGGGGGGCGTGAACCTCCTAAATCCTAATTTTATTACTATGAACAATATATTGAAAGATGCGGAAGGAAAGGGGGAAATAAATCCTCTGATATTTTATTGTCACAATCATGATTCTTTCAGGTTACGTCCCGCGGCGACCCGGAAGTTCCGGGTCGGGCGCATGTGCAGAAGTGGCGAATCGCAACCTACTTGTGCGCAGATGTGCCGCTGCGTGTTGCGTTCTTTTCGTGTTGCGAACGGGCCTCCAGAACAGATCCCGTACTCAACCAGAGGTACCACTGTACTTGCTGCTTTGGCGATGCTTTAGAGGACAATTACAGTAGTGGCACACCCGCTTGTGGCACCACACCAGAAAAATCCATCTGGTCCAAATTTCACACTTAATTTCAAAAGGCTTATTTCCATCAACCTGGGACACTTTTCCCCATTCCGCCCCTTAGGGGCAAATTGCTTATTAACACCCCCCCCCCCCCAAAAAAAATTAATATATACCTACAGGCCTTAATTCAAATATCCTCATTCAAAAGGCAGCGGGCTGCTGTATTTCAAGATCTACCACCTCTTTCTGCACTGATACACCTGATGGTGACAGTGACAAGATACCCCTTTTGTAGAAATGAGATGACTGGATTAATTCGTTCTCCCCTCGAGCCTCTCCCCGCACCAAGCAGTCAGTTCCATTAGAGTATTGATCACTTGTTTGACATGAGGAAGGAGATCCCAACCTTCAGGCGAGCTGGAGGTGTGTGGAGGTTTAGTTTCCTTTATCTACAACAGCCTGTTGCATGGGCTGCATCAGATCTAGGCGATGATATTAGTAATGGAAGCAGCAGTATCACACACACACACACACACACACACACACACACATACACACACCTTTGGTTGATAAGTAAGAGTCATTGTTGCAAGTGATTAGCACCTCAATCCAAACTTAGTCCCTTGCAAGGCTTCAGCTTCTTTTGCATCTTTCGGGGTTGGTGCTAGGGGTCAGCATCATTGGCTATCTGCCCAAGCTCATGCCCAATACAGTGGTACCTCGGGTTACATACGCTTCAGGTTACAGACTCCGCTAACCCAGAAATAGTGCTTCAGGTTAAGAACTTTGCTTCAGGATGAGAAGAGAAATCATGCTCTGGCGGCGCGGCGGCAGCGGGAGGCCCCATTAGCTAAAGCGGTGTTTCAGGTTAAGAAAAGTTTCAGGTTAAGTATGGACCTCCGGAACGAATTAAGTACTTAACCCGAGGTACCACTTTACTCACTGCCCCTGTTGCCCCTAATCCTCATTGTTACTCCCTGTGCAGCTGCCTCCTGGTGGGGGTGAAGGGAGAGGACAGGGCTCCTGACCCTTCAATAGTTGTGTAAAAGAAGTTGTTCCAGCATGTGGAGCAATATAAGAAAACTAAGCTTTCATGGTTTGGAAGAATAGCGATAATTAAACAAATAAACAAATTTATTATTTCAGTCACAGACCAGTTCCAGCTCACATACAATATCAGGGAAGTCCTAAAACATGATAGGGATACATTTTAATTTGCAATTGGGTATATAACAGGGACAATACAGATATAACAGCAGTTAAAATATATACAGTGGTACCTGGGGTTACATATGCTTCAGGTTACAGACTCCACTAACCCAGAAATAGTACCTCGGGTTAAGAACTTTGTTCTCAGAATGAGAACAGAAATCGTGCTCCGGCGGTGCGGCAACAGCAGGAGGCCCCATTAGCTAAAGTGGTGCTTTAGGTTAAGAACAGTTTCAGGTTAAGAACGGACCTCCGGAATGAATTAAGTACTTAACCCGAGGTACCACTGTATAAGTTAAATCTTAATCACAAAAATATAACCTAAAATTGTTATTTAAGGCCTTAGTCTTCCAGCAGGTGTAGTTTGCATGACAGCTACTTTGACTGTACTGTTCTTCACAGCTCGTAGCATTTTACTTTCCCACTCTGCCCTTGCATTATGATGATCCTAGAGGGTATCTTGTCCCCTTGTGTCAGTATAGAATTGACAAAACAAAGAAACAAAGCTGGGCAGTTGACATAAAAAACAACAACCTTGAAATCCTCCCTCTGACTGTTTTTACACTACCTCCCACATTTGGTTCACGTTTTAAAGTGAATCTATAATTTGTACTTCCCAATAGCTCAGGTGGTAGAGCGTGGCACTCCAGGTTGTGGGTTCAAGCCCCACATTGGGCAAAAAAATTCCTGTATTTAGGGGGGTTGGACTAGATGACGATGTGGTCCCTTCCAACTCCATGTTTTTATGAAAACAATATGCCTGGTTCATGCTGATCCATGACAGCAACTTCTCAGTAGTGGTTCCCTCCCTGGCAAAATGCATCTGTCGCCCTCAATTATTAACATTCAGGAAGAATATGCACTCCAGCCAAAAGATACTGTTCCTGGAAACCTTGAAAGTATTAGTTGTGGGGAAATGTGACTGTTATTAAATGTTTTTAGATGTTCTTAATTTTTCAAACTGTTAATCAATCTGTTTTGTTTTTAATTGTAGGGTTTCACTGCCTTGTTGTATGCTGCCCTGGGCTCTTTTGAGAGAAAGGGTGGGACCGAAGTTTATTGATTGATTTATCATCCAAAACAGGAAAAGTTTGAAGACTACTTGGGCTTGAAACCATATCTTACAGTCCAATCCTATCCATATCTAGTCCAATTGAGCTCAGTGGATCTTACTCCCCAGGTAAGTGGGCATAGGATGTCAGACCCAGTCTCCCAGCCTAGAAAATACAATCTTTAAAGGTGCAATTGTTGGAAAATGGCCAGATGCAAAACAGTAGAGTGCCCTTGCACCTTTATAAGGTGTAGCTTATCCTCTGTTCAAAATCTGGCAGTGCAAAAGCCCTGGCCTGTTTTCCACATGGCCGCCTTAAATGATCAAGGAGAATAATACGAGCACAGACAGCCTCCTTCATTTTTTATTTACTCACAGTGTTATTGGGGCCCTTTCCTTTTATATCTCCACAGCTTCTGTATGGAAAGAGCCTCTCAGAGTTTTCTTCTCCTCCCATCCATTTAATGTCACAATTGACCACCCATGAAATCTTTCTCCGAGCTACCTTTATTGGATATTAGATTTTGCTAATTAATTCCCTGGATTAATTTCTTCTGAAGTAATGTTATCAATTGTTTCCAGTAAAGAAACATAAAAAATATCCATCCAGACAAGCTGTAACTTGATTTCCACATAAATGGATTAAACCTACACAAACGTGGTGGCTGCAGATACCATTGATCTGTGTTCATTGGCTGCCATAGTTTCAGCAGTTGTTTGATCTGGTGAGAGACAATGGAGTAGGATTTTTTTCTCCCCCTTCTTAATCTGGTGCAACTGCTTCTAAGAAGATACCAGAAATTCAGCTTCAATCAGTAATTTACAGAGTGCATTCTATGCAGTCTCAGCTGTTCATCCTCCGAGATGCAAATATTGATGGTGAGTCCCTATAGAACCGATTCCTTCGGGAGGCATGTTGCCCATTGAAGACACTGGCAGCCCTGGGTATGCTGTGCAATAATATGATTCTCACCCTAGGTTAGGGAATTTTGAGCTGATCTGGTTCAAATTTATTTATTGGGTTTATGATCCACCCTTTCTCTCTAAGGCGCCCAGGATGGCAAATGAACCTACAATTAAAAAATGAAAAGAAAGCAAAAGCAGCTTCTAAAAACAATTATTTGTAAAAGCATCTAAAAGCAGTTATGGTTTAAAATATTCTAAAAGGAACAGTGTTATCCAGCCACCAAATGCCTGGGTAACAGGGACGTTTTCAAAGTCCTCCTGAAAGTATTAGAGATGGAAACAGGCACATCTGACTAGAGAGGGCATTCCACAACCAGGGGCGCACCACTAACTAGGTCCTGACACAGGTCAGTGCCAACTGGGCAGCCCCCAGTGGTGGCACCAGCAACATGGCCTAACCTGGTGATCAAGGGTCAAGGATGTTTGGTCCTGGGGAAGACACCCTATTTCATAGGTAAAGGTAAAGGGACCCCTGACCATTAGGTCCAGTCATGACTGACTCTGGGGTTGCGGTGCTCATCTCGCTTTATTGGCCGAGGGAGCTGGCGTACAGCTTCCGGGTCATGTGGCCAGCATGACTAAGCCACTTCTGGCGAACCAGAGCAGCACAAGGAAACACTGTTTACCTTTCTGCCGGAGTGGTACCTATTTATCTACTTGCACTTTGACGTGCTTTCGAACTGCTAGGTTGGCAGAAGCAGGGACCGAGCAACGGGAGCTCACCCCATCACGGGGATTCGAACTGCCGACCTTTTGATCGGCAAGTCCTAGGCTCTGTGGTTTAACCCACAGCACCACCCGTGTCCCTTTTCTACTTAATAGAGCTCTGCTTAACTCTGCAAACACGAGGCTCTGGTACAGAGGCATACCCAAACCCTTTTCTCCAAGGATCTGAAGGGGGTACTCATAGTTCCCTTTCTACAAGTTTATCCTCACAACCGCCTCATGAGATTGATTAGGCTGAGAGTAGCTGCCCCAGCCTCACCTAGTGGGCTGAGTGAGAATCTGGACCACCATCTCTCCAGTCCTAGCCCAATGTTCTTACTGAGGGGGAGGGGAAATGCCAGTGTTGGGTGGGTTGGTGAGAAATTTGCACTTTGAAACAATATGCAGACCCAAACATCACAGTCCTTTGAAAATCACACATTTCTGAATTTTGCATTGCAGTTTGCCAGTCAAGAAATGTGTGCAAAAATGTATATATTGTAGTTGATTGTGCATATATACGCATAAAGCAGTAAAAACAGCATACAAAAATTCATTCGATAAGGGAAACTTGCTTCCAGAAATGTGTGTACTATATTTGTCAAAACTGCATGGACAAATGTGTTTATGTGGAGAACATTACACAATTCTGACAAACTTTCACAAGGATTTCCCCTTTTAATTCTGCTAGTATAACCTGCAGTGAGTTCTGAGAACCTGGAGAGCTGGATTTGACTACTAGCCCTAAGGTTCCCCTCCCGTGTTCGTTGACTATTACACAACTCCAGCTCTCAAAGGGGCCTCTACGGTATACATATTTAGGATGGCATTGTGAGTATGATCACAGGGCATCAGAAGCTGGGCCTCCACTCAGTAATTTTATGTGGGCTTTGCAACTTCCTCACCAGTAAAAATATATCGAGCAAAGTCTGAATATCCTGCTTCTGTTCTAAATTGTCCCTCTCCTGCTAGTGGTTAGAGGATGAGGTCTTCACATGGAGGTAGATTATCTTTAGGTCCTTGTATCTTCTTCGGCAACATCTGTGGCTGCCTGTTGTTGTCACACGATACTGGAATAGATGGACCAGGAGACGAACCTGGGATAAGGTTTCCATGAACTTCTCTCCCCAAAGCTGCTAGTGGAAGAGAATAAGGCCCATTACTCTAATAAGGTGCTGCTATATAGGATTACCTTTGATGTGCATTGCACACAGCATACATAATACAACTGTTTCTGGTTAGTGAAAGCAGCTGTGAAGGCCACGTAGCACCTGTTCCCCACTAGATTATCTGATTGGAGCCGCAGTTCCATGTGTTGATTGTGATCAATGCACTTTTGAGCCTTGGTTGATCGAGGAGCTTCATATTTTTCCTGGTGCTGTTTCAACAGCTGGGGATCAGCTGCTGCACTTATGCTAATCTAATCCCTTGGCGTTAAAGACAGGGCACTCTACCAGAGCAGTCTTCTTCTTCCAGCCAGGAGCACCTGACTCAAACTTACCTCCTCTGAGGCAGAGACAGCAGAGTTCTAGCTCCATGGATTCTAAGATTATTCTGTAAATCAGGGGTGGGGAAACTGTAGGCCATCTTTCCTAATCATTGGCCGTGTTGGTTGGGGCTGATGTGAGTTGGAATCCAGCAACTTTTGGATGGCCATAGGATCCCTTTCCTTGCTGTCTATCTCAATAGGAGCCTGATCCTGGCTCCCCACTAATTACTTCCTGTGTGCTTCTTTCCTGCTTCATTGCCAGAGTTTATAGGACAGGGCTTAGTGCCAATAGCCAAGTTAAGTGGCTTGTGGATTGAACTCTTAAAGCTGAATTTTGTCACCCAATGAGAACTAATAAGTATACTCAGGGGTGGAGAAAATCACATGGTCCAGCTCTCCTGCAGGGGGAGGAAATATCATTTTTGAATACTTTCCTGATTATAATAAATTCAACTGGGATCCTACCTAGATTAGACTGATTTCCTAACTTTTCTACGTACAGAGACTTTTTTTAATGTAGGGGAGAATGTTAAAATACAGCCCTCCAGATGCAATATCAAGTAGCACTTTCCCAGGATGACTGTGCCATGTAATATTTCTAAACATGTGCTTCAAGCCTTGCTCCAAAAGAGTGTCGTGCATTTCCATGAGTCTACTCCAGCATCAATGATTTAAGGTGCAATTCTCTAGACGTTTACTCTAAAGTAAGCCCCAGTGAAGTCCCTTTAGGTTACTCGAGACACATTCCTCAATTTCATATTGCTTCAAAGTCATAGTCTTAGATTAATACTATTTACGAAGTAAGAAGCTGATTACTTAGGGGTGGGAAATACTTTTTCGCCCTCCCCCCCGTTCTTCTAACTTTAATTTGCTAGATGTTCTTTCACACAGATTGACTCAATAGCCACATCACAGTAAATCTAAGTGGAGTAAGAACAAGCATCTTTTCCATTACACTAGTACACTCCTGCTTGATTGGAATGGAGATTATGTACAATATGTCCCTGCAGATGTTTTTCTCCAGTGGGGCCCATTGAATTTCATTTAAATGCCAAGGCGCAAAAATCTAAAACAATGTGACTTTAACAAAAAAAGGGGGGTGGAATCTGATGAGGAATTTGATGAGAAAATGGCAAGAATTCCTGTGGCATTTGGGTAACAGTTTCCAGCCTTCATTTTAATAGAATAAACAGGATCATATTTCATTCAAATCTGGCAATGAGATGAGCTTTGGGTATTACATTGATATAAACCAATAAAGAATTTGCAAATTTGAAACACTAATTAACAGACACAATATTAAATGAAAAAAAGTTTGCTCGAGGGGCAAATATATTTGAAGACTTCAAACTTTTATTAGAAGACATTTTTGAATAGGAAAATGCAAAAGAAGCTGTTTTACAGGGGGGTTTTTTTCTGCAAAGAAAATAAGTTATGAAGGGGCTTTTCTCTTCTTTTTATTCTGTTTAATCAACTCATTTGACATAGTTAGGCCTAACAGTTGCATTTCCTCCATTTTGAAGCAATAGTTTCAAAGAAGTCAACAAAATAAGCCAATAGGTATGATTAAGGCTTTTATAAGGAGTCCATAGCCTCAGTTTTGCTAATACATTGGATTACGACACAATTCATATTCAGTCACATGTCAGAAGCTTTGCATTAGTGTGATTGTTTCGTTTCTAATCTAAAAATGCTTGTTCCCTGGAAACAGACAATGTCCTTTCCTGGAAATAGGCAATGCTACTACAAGAACATGAGTGTAGTAAGTAACTTTGGTCCACTTTTCACATCTGTGTCACAGCAAGGGGATTTTCGATATACCTAATTGCAATGCTGCTCATAGAAGCCTTCACAATACTACAGTATCTACGACTTATGTATCTAAAGACTCATACTTCAGAAAATGAGAATGTCAGATAGAATATTAAGGACTCGAATCTATGAGCTTGACCTTCACATAAGATATTAGAGTCTGTTTTGGGTTGTTGTTTTTCAAAAAAAAAGTGGTTACTTCATCCTAGGCATGTAATCATCAAAAGTCTGCTAATGAGAAACTTACCTGAGCCAACAGTTTGGAAACTGTGCTGTGCTTAAAAATTGGCACATATTTAATTCATTAAGCTGTCGTCAATCTACTCCCCCCCTCCTCCAGCAAGGCCTTTTTGTTAGAGAACCGTAAAAAAAAAAAAATCAAAAATGTATTGCCAAAAATGGGCACATGCTATTCCTGGTGTGGTACACAATGCTGTTGGGAATATTGGTTTTCCAAATCGGAATCACCCCCGTAGCTCTGGGCTGAGGACCCATTTTCAACACAACGACCACATTGCATTCTGGGAAACATTCTGGGAGCCACTTGCCAATGGTGGGCAAAGCAAAAGGAAAAAGGGGTCAGAGCAACATCTCTGTACAGAAGTCTAGTTCCTTCATATACCCCTCTCTATTTGCAATTCAGGCAAGGAAGCAACATCGTCCGAGTCCAGGGACATACTCCAGCCAGACAAAAACACCCAAGGAAAGTGTGAGGCAGGGCCATTCCTGCCCCAACTACTTCTCTCTCGTATCTCACAGGAAAATAGGTTCTAATAGAGGAAAACAGCTGATAGGGGGAAAGTCATGCAAGCCTCCATCCCCATTCTCTGCTCCTGAGTGCAGCCTTCCATGGCTGCTTTTCATTAAAGGAAAGAAAGAAAGTTAGATGAAACTGGGTAACCCTGAAAGGCTAAGTGTTCTGTTGCAATTTTGGTTTTTCATGTGGCCTTCTATATGTACCTATTCACACTTAAACAGATCATATTGCTTTCTCCCCACATCGGTTGTGTCTGGACGATGCAATTTTATTTTAAATTGATCCCTTCTAGAATGTCTTTCTGTGACTGAGCACAGTGATTGATTTTTTTGATTTTTTAAAAAGAAAGAAATATTAATGGGTTAGATTTTTAAAAGGCAATTGATCCATAACATGTAAATAAAAGGCTTGATCTTTCATTCAGATAAATGGTGTACATCAAAGTCAAGTTAAAGTACTTCGTGCACGCTGTTTAATTCTACCAAATAAAAATGTGTAGAAAATGGAATATTTAAAAATCCATTAGCAATAAAAAAAAATTAAGTGACAAGAAGTTGAGGAGCTGTTCACAGAAGATTTGTGTGTCACTTGGCTCAAATTGTCATAGGATTTATACACAATAGTATGGGGGGGGGGAGAAGTGTTGAGTTGTCCATAACAACTGAGCAACAAGTTAAGAGAATGAATTCCTTGCACAATTTAACCGTCTTCCAGAAAGGCCCCGGAAAAGAGTAAAAGGGAAGAGCGGGAGAATGAAGGAACAAACAGAAATTTGAATACAAACACATTCCAAAACCCCTCTCAGATCTTCTGCAATCCTTAAGGTTGCTCTCCATCTATATATATATTCAGGACATGGAACAGAAAGTAGATTTATGCTTCCAACCCTACCCCTAACACCTCCCCACCACCCCATGCCAGACACAATGTCTGGAAAAGACAACCAATACACATAGGATTTCATGTGATCAGGAATTCCAGCTGGTCATGGTTCACAACCCTGCATGCACCTCTATAGACATAGGCTTCCCTTTCCATATGTTCTGTTGAACATGTGGACATGGGAAGAAGAAGATGTGAACTTGCTTTCTCCCTTCAATACACATGAAGGAGAAGAAGAGAAGAAGAGTTTGGATTTGATATCCTGCTTTATCACTCCCTGAAGGAGTCTCAAAGCGGCTAACATTCTCCTTTCCCTTCCTCCCCCACAACAAACACTCTGTGAGGTGAGTGGGGCTGAGAGACTTCAGAGAAGTGTGACTGGCCCAAGGTCACCCAGCAGCTGCATGTGAAGGAGTGGAGACACGAACCGGTTCTCCAGATTATGAGTCTATCACTCTTAACCACTACACCACACTGGCTTCATCCCTTGCCTTTGCTGGGTCAGCTTTCCAGTTAGTGCAGTTTGCCCAGCCCTATCATTGCTGTCTCCACTCTTGGAATAGAAATCCTTGAGAAGCATACCCTGCCAAACAGAATAGGCGCTGTTCAGCTAGCTCGGGTATGAGGGACGTTTTCCCCTCCAAATATTGCTGAACTACAGCTCCCATCAGCAGGAGCAGAGTGGTGTGTGATTGGGCACTGAGCTGAAGGTGGGGGGCATCTCAAAGCCTGGTAAGTGAGGCACTGGGCTTAGGGAATGAGCTGTGAGGCTCTGGCAGGGTCCTCAGTCCTTCCCAAAACCTAGTTAGCATTTTCCCAGGTTTGGGAAGGAGGTGGTAGGGCTCGAGGACCCTGCCAGAGCCCTTGCACCGCCATCCCAAAGCCTGGTATCTGGGATAGATGACTTTGGGAAGTCAGTGAGGGGGGGAGATGCCAGGGTACCCATGTCCACCATTGCCATCGGCCCCAGCAAGCATGGCCAACGGCAAGGGATGATGGGAGTTATCATTTAGCAACATCAGAAGGGCCCAAGGTTCACCATGCCTGAGCTAGATAGATCAATGGTCTCACTTGGTACAAGACGGCTTCCTACTTTCCCAAGTTAATTTCCCCCTTTATTCCATAATGTTCTTCAGACTCAAATTGTTTGTCCCTACAGACTGCTCAAACTTTTCCTGCAAGCACATTACAGGAATGTTTAAGAAGCACATAAGGAAAATTCACAGGACAGCATAGTGCTAGGTGTTTTGTGTGTGTGTGTGTGTGTGTGTGTGTGTGTGTCACCACTGTGCCAGTTAAGAACATGAATATCTGTTTTGAATAACTTTGTATTAAATAGTGTGCACACACATGTACAAACCTTAGGTTAATATTTTTCTAGTTATATTAAAATAATGCTTCAACCCTACTCCCACCAAATCAGCATAACTTCACAAAGCAATATTCACATAAAATTTTATGCATGAAAATATAGACACCTATGTATTTGTGCTGTTATCTTAAAATTAAAAGTTCGTGTTAGGGGTTCCCAGCCTGTGGTCCACACGCTTCGTTCAGGTGATCCAGGGCATGTCTGCAAACAGGGCTGTCTTAAGCATATGCAGTGCCGGGGTGCAAAGATCCACCCGGTGCCCCCCCCAGGTTGCCCAGTCCCAGGCACGCAGGAGGGCGGAGCCAGCTGGCTGCCTCAGCATCTCACTGGCTCAGGTGCCCCTGAACTCACAGCGCAGAGCTGCCTGCGGCACTCCGACCAATGGGCGGGCTCTTCCCCGGACTCAACTCTCGGGCCCTGGACTGGCGCCCCTGAGAGCCCGGTGCCCGGGTGCCCTGCACCCCAGCGCCTATGGGTAAGACGGCCCTGTCTGTAAAAATGTAATTCAAAATCATACAGCAATCTAGCACAGCACATTAAAGTTGCTACAAAAGGTAGAGAAATCATTAGGTGGCCCACCAAGACTCTCAGCAATCTTCACATGATCCACTGGGTGGGAAAAGTTTGAGGACTACTTGTTTGGGTGGTTCTTTCTTAAGAAGCTTTGACTTGTTTTTGAGCAAGTACCTCCACTAGAAACTGCAGGTTTAGATGGGAGGACTACCCCCACCCTAGTCTAAGGGGGGAGGAACCCATTAAAATGGCCAGTAGTGCACATGCCATGCTAGTGACATTGTGCAGTCAAGTTGACTTATGCCACAACATGTTGTGGGGAGACAGGTGGTCAACAAATGACATAAATGGAACATTTAAGAGAGGTGAAAACCCATTTCAATTGTCTCCATTTTCCACTTGTACATAAAGGCATGTGACAGATTGTAGCAAAATAAAATCAGTGTCCGGTGTTCTTTCCTGCCTTGGTATATCTGACATCTGAAGAAATAGTAATAATTTCTCCTTTCTATCCTATTTTGAAATTTTAAAAGGGCCTGCTGCCATTATGGTGCCAAAATCAATGTCTTTTGTTGTAACCCTTGTAGCCAAAAAGAAAAAGAAAAAAAGACTCAAATTCTCATTTTTAAAATCTTTTTTTTTTTTTACAAAAGCAAAGTGAAATTAAATAAGAGCGGTCCTCGAGTTTTTTGCACACAAGAAGTTGCAAAAATCAATTTGTTGATAAAGTTGTGGTTCTTAACATACAAACACACACACCCCCAAAAAAATCACAACTCAAACCACTTCTTAGTTAAGTTTTAAATTATGCTTTTAGGCTGATACTGAGGAGAAGACCCATTGCTCAGTGGCAAAGCATATGCTTTGGGGTATGGCTACAATTGTTAGGTCCCTGCATGCACAGGTAAAAACATCTCCATTTAAAAACAGGGCTAGGAAAGACCCCCTTAGAAAGCATCTGCCTGTCAGATAGACAAACATTGCTAGATGCATTTATTTCTTTTTAAGAATGATTTTTTATTCTGCCTTTCCACCCATAAGTGTCTTCTTTCCACCCACTGTGCAGTCAGTGGAGCACGTGGACTAGGCTAGTCGCCTAAAGGGTCCAAGAGCCCTTCCCCCCACCTTCCCAAAACCCACCCAGCTTTGGGAGGAAGGCAGGAGGGCTCCAGCGTCCTTTCACTGGCCTGACAACTCCTTCCCAAAGCCCAGGAAGCTTCTGCCTGGCTTAGGGAGGTGCGATGCTCACACACTTGATGTCGGGATGTTGCAACGTCGCTCCTTCCATCACTCTTGCAAGCTGGCATCTCTGGACTGTTCGCCTGCGAAAAATTTCACCGCATACCACTGGTGTCTGGGGCAGTTAGCAATTGAGAATTTTACTAAAGGATGCTTAGCACCTATGCTAAACTACTGTAGTCAATAACTGTATGGTACACCAGTGTGGTGTAGTGGTTAAGAGCGGTAGTCTCCTAATCTGGGGAACCGGGTTCACGTCTCCGCTCCTCCACATGCAGCTGCTGGGTGACCTTGGGCCAGTCACACTTCTTTGAAGTCTCTCAGCCCCACTCACCTCACAGAGTGTTTGTTGTGGGGGAGGAAGGGAAAGGAGAATGTTAGCCGCTTTGAGACTCCTTAAAGGGAGTGAAAGGCAGGATATCAAATCCAAACTCTTCTTCTTCTTCTTCTTCTTCTTCTTCTTCTTCTTCTTCTTCTTCTTGTTGGGTACAGGTTGGAGAAGTGACAGTGTATGACAGGCTGCAGGTAGCAATCTGAGGTGAGCCAGAAACCAGGAGCCATGAGACAAAGCTTGGAGTTGGGACCAGAACTGGAGGACAACCTTGCTCAAGCGAGACTTGACTGGGAGAGGAAGCTGTATTCTAAACTTTCTTCTCGAGGCCAGCTGAGGTGGTAGGGCCTGAGGACACCTTACCAAGAAGTGCCACCTTCAGTTCAGTGGTTTAACACCTGGAACAGCTGTCCACAGATCCCAGCAGCCCCGGACAACATAGACCAGCCTCCCCAACCTGGTGCCTTTCAGGTGTTCTGGACTGCAATTCCCATCAGCCCCAGATTACATGGCTAATTGTCAGGGATGATGGTGTCAGGAGCTCAGCCTACACTCGAGTAGGACCCTGGCAGAGACACATGCCCGACTGGCATGTTCTCTCCTTCCTGGTTAATCGTTCGGGAGCTTCAAACGCTTTCTTCTGCCCAAACATCACAGCGACCGATGCCAACCGACACTGGCACACTTAGGGATCTGCAGAGTCTTCGCAGTTGTGTAACAGACCTCAGCAACTCAGCATTTTGGCTAATCTACTTTACTTACATATAAACAAACAAGGAGCACTGCAACATGGCTCCCTCTCTCTCTAGCATCAGACAGCAAAGAGAAAAAGAACAAAGGACAATAGTCCCACTTCATGGAACACAGTAACACAAACATCCTGTGTCCGTCACTTCCCACTCTGTGGAGTCAAAACATATACCGTCATGTGAAAGACAACTGCAGTCATAGATCAGGAATTCTAACAGATGGAACTAGAATTTCAAAATCTCTGGATTTCACCAAGTTGGGGAAAGCTAATGTAGATCTACAGAATATCAGGTTCCTATGAAAACAGGAAGGATATATAAATAAACAGATCCCTATATGTTTCCGTGTTGGTAAATGGCAGTGACGCTGTCTTCCACTGCACTCTTATATTATTGCCCTTTCTCTCAGTTTCAGACAAGTATGGGAAGCCAGCTATTTAAAAGTGGTCTAACATTGGTCCAACACAATCTTGTTCATTGGGCATGCAGGAATTCACAGGCCTAAGAGAGAGTTCCTGGTCGTCAGAATGAAAGTCCTCAGGCGGAAGGAGCCTTTATTGTAGAGAAAAGTGCAGGGAACAAAACAGGCATGCTTTTCACACTGAAAAGTTCCCAGATAATGACAGCATAGCAGGAATATCAGGTGGAGAAGAGCACTGTCCTGTTGAGTACTTAGCATAATGGTTCATCGGCCCTCTTATTATCCCTGGGGAATCTCCAACAAGTTTATTGTGGATAGCTCAAGAAGACAAAGTTTGAGAACCACTGAGCTAGAGCACTCGGCAATTAGGTATCTATTACGCACAGTAAGCAATCACTCATTTCCTAGAACAGATTTGCATATTTTACAGCACGCCCCTCTCCAAAAAAAGGGGGAAAGATTGCATTTATAGTATTTTTAACACAGAACACAAAAAAATACTTTTAATTGATTGTGATAGAACAGGCCTTCTCTGTAACTGTGCCTAGACTCTGGAACAAGGGAGTTTCATCTAGACCTCTCACTGATGGCCATCAGTTGTTAACTAGCTAACATTTTGCCTTTCATTTTTGAATTAGTTGTTTTTTATTGTGTATTTTACAGAATCATAGAATTGTAGCGTTGGAAGGGATCCTGAGTGTCATCTAGTCCAATTCCCCGCAATGCAGGAATCTCAGATAAACCATCCACAACAGATGGCTATCCAACCTTACCATTATAACTGTGCCACAGTGGTTCTCACACTATTCAACAAATGTGACGGCAGACCAGGGCCCAGAATATACAAGGAGTGGGGCTCAGTAGCAGCAACTGTGTGTTAATAATGAACACAGTTTCGAAGATGTATTTATTTATTTGGTATGGTTGCAATCAGGAAAATTACTGAGTAATGGGTTGTGCCCTTGCCCTAAAATGATCCTGTTGTCCTCCGAATTTGAGATAAGAAGTGTCCCGATTGCAGCTAATTCTGTTGTCCCTTGGTAAGTTGGAGGAAACATTATGCTCGACTGATTTGTGCGGGGGAAAAGGCTTAGTGCCAGGTCAGAAGCTGCCAGAGGCCACATAAAGCAACAACGGTGCCATTTGAGGAAAATATGCTCTATCTGTATAAAATTGTCTTTTCATGATTCCTGCCAAAAGGATGGGGGAAGGGGGGGGAGTCTTCATATTGAAAACCAATCCCTGTTTTCAGAACATGGCACTTTAAAAGCAAAATCATGAGGGCCTTTTTAAAATTGCAAACATCTATTAGGATCATTTCTTCTCAAAACCACCGTATTGTATGAAATGGAGTGCAGATCTGTTGGCATCTCAAGGAAATACAAGAGGTTCGCATCTTTCGGGCAGGTTAGGTTTTGAAAGCTTGCTCAGCTGCATGGGGATACACTGCACTGAAAGTCAGTGAGTTCTGTAAGACATAATAATAATAATAATAATAATAATAATAATAATAATAAATTTATTTATACCCTGCCCATCTGACTGGGTTTCCCCAGCCACACTCTGGGCAGCTCCCAACAGAATATTAAAAACACGATAAAAGATCAAACATTAAAAACTTCCCTATACAGGGCTGCCTTCAGATGTCTTCTAAAAGTCAGAAAGTTGTTTATTTCCTTGACCTCTGATGGGAGGGCATTCCACAGGGCAGGCGCCACTACCGAGAAGGCCCTCTGCCTGGTTCCCTGTAACTTCACTTCTCGCAGTGAGGGAACCAGCAGAAGGGCCTCAGAGCTGGACCTCAGTGTCTGGGTTGAACGATGGGGGTGGAGACACTCCTTCAGGTATACTGGGCCAAGGCATCACATCAACATCATCTCAAATTAAGCCCTGATTTCCGGGCAATGACTGTTTACCAAAACCCCAAGGAGAGCCTCAGTGCCATGACTGGGTCTAAAGCCTCACTGGCAGCCACCGGGAAGATCCCAGCAACCAGATGCAGGCTAAAGCTACCAACATCAATACCTTTCCCTACAGAGAAGGTTGTCATGCAGGGGAAACCATAATGGTGCCCTCCAGAAGTTGTTGGACTACAACAGGGGTCAGGAAACCTTTTCAGCAGGGGGCCGGTCCACTGTCCCTCAGACCTTGGGGGGGGCCAGACTATATTGGGGGGGATGAATGAATTCCTATGCCCCACAAATAACCCAGAGATGCATTTTAAATAAAATGACACATTCTACTCATGTGAAAACACACTGATTCCTGGACCGTCTGCGGGCTGGATTTAGAAGGCAATTGGGCCGGATCCAGCCCCCAGGCCTTAGTTTGCCTACCTATGGACTACAACTTCCATTATCCCTGACCATTGGCGATGCTGATTGGTGCTGATGGGACGTGATCCAGCAACTATGGGAAGATGTCGCATTGGCTACTCCTCTTGCAGTGAGTGGTGGGTGGGACAAGCTATGGTGCTTTCATGCACTGGGAATAGGTCCCAAACGGCAGTGTTCTCAGATCAAGCAAAGAGAAACCATCCCACAAGATTAAAAGACTAAGAGAGATGAAGCAGGAGACAGAAGGAGAACAAACCATATGAACGCTCTTGAATCTAATTGTGTTGCTGAGATGGCTCTGATCCTATGGGTCTTCAGTCAGGAACCCCTGGTTTTCTCACCATTTATACAATGACGTGATCTATCTCGTAGTCCGAATGGTCCAGATTCAGTCTAGAGCTGTACTGAATAGTCTCCAAGCTCAATATTGGGTTAGCAGCTTCTCATTTTGGTAGGTAGAAATGCTCTCACAAATAATCACCCTTTGAGTATCATCACTTAACCCTAACTGTTAATTATGTTGCTTTGAATGTATACTTTATATTTGACTTTCTTGAGTAATGTTTTGTTCTGGATTGTTTTCATTGATGTTTTAATGTAGGTTGTAAACCGCTTTGAGATTCCTCCCTTTTAAAAATATGAAGTGGTATGGAAATGAAATTAACAACAACAACAACAACAACAACAGTTGGTGTCTCGATACCAATCTTGGTAACTGGCTGCCACTTCCTGCATTAGTTGGGTGGGATTCTCAAAAACAACCAGAGACCATGCACTGAAGGAGATGATGTCACAATCCCACACAGCCAATCCCAATTTGGCTAACTAATGATGTCATCACTCAAGATAAGGAAGAGGAATTCATATGGAGGGCGATATAAGTGAAACATTTTCCCAAAGTGTGCTGAGGGACAGAAAATCAAGTGCTTTTCCTTTTTACGTTGCGGTTCAACCAGAGTCTAGACTGGAAAGTTACTTCTTGCCCTCTCCCCTCCCCATCTTTCATATGACAGGTAGAATTGTTACTTTCAGTACCAAGCCACTGAAATGGGATTTTAAAAAGTATCAATTCTTCCATTCGGAACACTCACATTCTAGATAATTTCCAGTGCCTTTTCAATAAAAGAAATCTGGGTATAATTGCACTGACCTTTGGATTAATAGCCCTCCCTCTTCCCTGTCATTCTAATAGAGAGTTTGGGGAGATTCAAGGAGGGCTCATCTGGAAGTGATAGAATTTCTGCCTTTGCTTTTCCCCTTCAGGCACTAATGGGTTTTTGTCAGTCCCTCTTTACTCAGTGTATGACACATGTAGCCATTCCACTTAGTTGTCCATTAACTTCTTCAAGGGGTTACTTTGTTCTTGCTATAATACTCCAAGTTGAGTTCAAGCTGCAGAGATTAAATTTCTACAAATCCTTTGCTTATAAAGGTGCTGTTTTCAATTGTCAGTAATGTTTATCGGAGTGCAACCGTATCCATTAGTAATTAAAACAGGCTGTTTCAGCAAATACAAAAGGTCACACGGGCCTGTAGATCAACAGACTTGTTTTACTGTCGGAGTTTCTTTGGGTATTGCTGCCTGATGGTTTGTTGTTTTTCTTCAAATCATCTATTTATCTAAGCAACAAGTGTGGAAAATCAGCAGACTTGAGCAACTCAATAGGTGGTATGAAGCCCAAAGCAACAATAAGGCTCTGTATGTTGTTTCCATAACTCCCAACACTTCACACGGAAGTGGAGAAGTAATTTTTTCATTTACCTTGAGGTTTGGCGATCAAGGCATAAACAAGTGGAGGAATGCATTTTCCATTAGGTAAAAGGGGACACCTGTTGTTCTGGATGATCTTTAAACATGGCTGTATTATACTGGATAAATATTTCCCATTAAAGGGCAAGGGAGCTTCCATAGAATAGAAATTTATCTCCTCCCACCAAGAAAGAAAGAAAGAAAGAAAGAAAGAAAGAAAGAAAGAAAGAAAGAAAGAAAGAAAGACTCCACTGAAGAGATATGGGTATAATTGCAGACCTTTGAATTAATAGTCCTCCTTTTCCCCTGTCATTTCAGTCACTTCTGTCATTTCCAATCAAATATGTATAGCCTAGGGGCTGCGCACCCACCCTTTAGACCTTGCCAACCCCACTTTGAGCTCACCCAAACCACCCCCTTCCATTACACCTTGCCCAAACCACCACCACTTACCTCTCACCCAAACCACCCCACTGTCCTTACAGCTCACCCAGATTACCACCACCTCTGCTCCTACAGCTTGCTCCCAAACCAATCACCTTAGACCTCCTCCTGTCTGCTATTCATATTGCCCACCTCACACCTGTGTCACTGCTTCAGTCTCAGTGGTGGAGGGCAAGGAGGAGGAAAGCAGGGGGTAGTGACAGCAGAGCATGATGATTGATGGGGGGGCTGTCCTGGACTACCCTTGCTTTTCCTCTGTGGCTCACTTGGGTCAGCCACCCACCCATGCTGCTCACCTGGGCTACCTGCTGACTGCTCACCTGCCTGCCTGGGCCATCTGCCCCACCCACTCACCCAGGTCACCCACTTACTCACCTGCCTGGGCTGCTGGCCTGTTTGCTTACCTGCTCTCCTGGGCCATTGTGTTGCCTGCATGCCTGTCTTTCTCCATCCATCTCTGTCCTCCTCACTCATTGCTGTGATAGGCCAGCAGCAGGTGAGCAGCTCTCAGAATTGTTTTGTCACACTGCATTATGCAGTGGCATCTTTTGGCAACTACACAAACTACTGATATGTGATGACACTCTTACATTTTTATTAAATACAGTGGTACCTCGGGTTACATACGCTTCAGGTTACATACGCTTCAGGTTACATACGCTTCAGGTTACAGACTCCGCTTACCCAGAAATAGTACCTCGGGTTAAGAACTTTGCTTCAGGATGAGAACAGAAATCACGGGGCGGCAGCACAGCAGCAGCGGGAGGCCCCATTAGCTAAAGTGGTGCTTCAGGTTAAGAACAGTTTCAGGTTAAGAACGGAGCTCCAGAACGAATTAAGTACGTAACCAGAGGTACCACTGTAGTAAGATAGCGGTTTTGACATAAACAAAAACAGTCACATGCTTCTACATTGTTTTCCCTTAAGGTTCTTATTTATTTTGCACTGTACAATAGTTATATATTTTTAAGGTAACAAAACCACGTACCAAGGCTTTCTTGAAAAATTGAATGATCACCCTTTAATACGATTCCACAAGAATGCAGCAATGGTAGCTTTGCCCTTCAATGTGAAACCATTTTTTCCACAAACATTTACATCACAGAATCCAGACACTGGAAAACTGCAGCACTTTGTCATATGCGAAGTTCTATAAACTCTAACTTTCAAAATCATATTCAACCATTTGTGTTGCTTATTGATTTTTTTTAGGAATACATTTCATTGATGTATATAGCACCTCAAACACACACACAAAATATTTATGCAAGGAAGAATAGAAAGATATGCTTCCGTATTTGTCTAGTTTAATTATTGGACTTGGCTGCTGATGTCACCAAAATTCCTAATTTCCTGGTTTGTAATACTCAGCTATGTTCTGGATCAAGCACCAGTTCCGGAAGGAGCTTGGACTACTACTTGTATACTTGACTTTGCACATCTTGGTTATTAAGAAAGAGCCAGAGGGGATTGATTTGGTGGGTCCAAGAGGTGCTGGGTGCTCCTTTGCAAGAGGGTATGGTGTCAACTGCCTTAAGAAGGTCAGTTGTGTGGCCATTCCTTAAGAAGCTCTCTTTGGAGCAGAAGACTGTAATAACTGTCACCCAGTCACTAATATACCCTTTGGGGGTAAAGGTGATTAAGAGAGAGGGTAATTAAATTCAGGATAAAGCGAATTAGCTAGATCCAGTGCTGTCTGGGTTCAGACTGGATCGGCTCTGTAGGATGGGCATCAGGGGCGCAGTGATATAGGGGTTCCATTTCTACCTGCAGAGTTAGGGTCAGGCAGAAGCATTGGGTTGGAGGTATCTGCTTATATCCCTGGTGGTTGTGCTGTGGTATCCTGCAAGGCTCCTTCCAGTACCTCATGCTCCTTAATATCTATGTGAATCTGTGGGGTGAATCTGTTTGGAATGAAGTGTCATCCGTTTGCTGAAGACACTCAGCTCTAGTCCTTCATATCATCAGAGTCAGGTGAAGCTGTACACATGCCTGGATTCAGTACTGGGCTGGGTACAGGCCAAGGAGGCTAAATTCTGACAAGCACAGTGGGTGAGTGGCTCCATATCTGGGACTTAGCATCCAGCATTGTCACTGGAGCCCCAGGTGGCCTCATTATTTACCGTATTTTTTGCTCTATAAGACTCACATTTTCCCTCCTAAAAAGTTAGGGGAAATGTGTGTGCGTCTTATGGAGCGAATCCAGGCTGCGCAGCTATCCCAGAAGCCAGAACAGCAAGAGGGATTGCTGCTTTCACTGCGCAGCGATCCCTCTTGCTGTTCTGGCTTCTGAGATTCAGAATATATTTTTTCTTGTTTTCCTCCTCCAAAAACTAGGTGCGTCTTGTGGTCTGGTGCGTCTTATAGAGCGAAAAATACGGTATACTACCTTCAACTCATTTTCCTTCTATGGCTGGGCCTGGACAAAGATAATGTAGCAGTAATCTTTGCTCCAGTAGCCTCTTAACTGGATACTGTAAGGCATTGCATGTGGACCTACCATTGAAGATGGAAATTTAGTAGAGAATATGGCCGGCAGAGAATTGTCCACGAAACACCAGCAGAGATTAAATTATCCCTGTTGCATTGACCTTACAAGAGCAACAACTTCTCATGCAAGAAAATCACCAAAGCTATCCTCCTGAAATTTGGCAGGATTCATGCTCTCAGAAGAGATGAGCTTGCCTGCAAATTTCATCTGATGCTAACCAAAAATTATTATTTTTTGAGATCATTCTTTGTGGGTGTGGGGGGGTCATATTTTAGAGGTGTCCACCACAAAATCCCCTGGACCTGTTTGCCTGAAATATGACGACTTTTATCCACTCTGGAGGGGTACCATGCCTGTAAATTTCATGTACTTTGGTCAAAAAGGGGGAAAGGTGATAGCCATTTTTTAAAAATTTCCCAATAGTGAATGTGGGGGCAAGAAAGCAAATTGCCTCAGACATTCAAGTTGAATTGGGCAGGCTTTGAATTGGTCCAAGCAAAAAAAAAAAAAATTCAAAGCACCAAAGTGGTCTTTGAACTAACTTGTGTGGTTGGTTCACACCCCTAGAATCTGCAAATCATTTGCCCAAAGTCAACTGCTATGTGGAAACATGCACAGCTCTTTGATGTGAATCCCTTATCTTTGATGAAATGTTCATGGATTTCTGTATAGCTATGTGACCCAGCCCTACCCACCGAAGTTGCTTGGCAAGTCCCCTCTCTTCCTGTGTCAATCTCTTCTCTTGATGGTTTCTTGCCACAGCAACAAACCGATGCAAGACCACACAGGTGCACAACAACACCTGCACACAAGTGCCAACATTACAAGCTGGGAAAGAACACTTGGGGAACAGATGAGCTTGTTCTGAACTCTTGCCAACAAAACTCATAAACAGTCATACCAAGTCAATCCCGAGTGAAGCTAAGGGAAGTTCAGCCTTCACTAACAGTGGCACAACCCTGGCATATAAGAATGTTGGCAAGGCTCAGCTCCCAACTCAAAAGACAGGAGGTACCTGGAACAGAGGAGGCAACCAACCACCATCTGGTGCTGAGATGCTGAGACTGAGTGCAATGGAAATTAGAGTCTTATAGCAGTTCCATATGTATCTTTTCTCCTCACTCCACCCCCACTTTCTTCCCACACCTTCTGGCATTATCTCTTCTGTCGGGGCTGGGTTGGGAGAAAGAAGCAGCCAATGGTTGAAAGATGCTTCTGTACAGGCAGGTAACCTGATTGCCATCCTTCATTGGCCAGCTGCTTCCTTTTCCCAGCCACAACTGAGCAGTCAATGAGGAAAATGGAAAGCTATTGCCTGTGGCTCCTCCAGTTGTTTCAACCCAAAGCAACTGAGGGGATTTGCACCACAGGCCTTGGAAGCAGGGAGGCACAGAACATTGCCACATCTTCCTGAACCACAGTGACAACTATTCAGACCATGGCAAGCACCTGCACATCACCCTCTGCTTATGGAGATCTTGGAGGACATGCATGCAGAAAGCTTAAGTCATAAAGCGTGTTCTCCCTAAAATGAGAGCACATGTTGCGGTGGGGTCTCCTGAGCCACCCCTCTGTTGCCAGGTCAGGGTTGCTAAGTTGACCTCTGTCAATGATTGGTTGACTGGGTTGCTGGGGGAATTTCATGTTGCAGTTTTGTGAGTGGGATCTAACATGTTTAAATTCTGGGCATGCAGCTTCTTACTCTTTTGCTGCGTGCACCGGATCACCCGCCCACCCGCCCTCAGTTTAATGGTTTTCATGTTGACCTTGCTATGCTTGTCATGGAGTCGTCTGCCTTTGGGGCAGGGGCTTAGTAGGAATTTTGACCAGTTGGCTGATTGGCCGGGCCTGCGTAGCAAATTGTCACAACTTGTAAGGTTGTGGTTAGGCATTGGTTACCAAATTGGCTGGAGGAGAGGTAAGGATAGGCTGGGCCTGCCCCTCCAATGCTGCTGCGGAAGGGAATTCCATTAAAGGAATCCAGGGGCTTGCCACGATTTTGTCCAAATCCCTGGAATGGAGCTAGGGCTGGCAAGCCCTGGGGAGCATGTGGATGAGTGATGAGGGACTGTGACTCAGCTCCGTTGCTCCCCAATATTGTTTTCCCTTACTGGCTTCTGAGGGAGATCGGAAGTCAGTTCTGTCCCCAGGTGGGGGGGACAGATAGTCTTAACCAGTGCCTAAACAACCACTCACAGTTATGTATTTTAATAAAGTTGTGGCCAAAATTATGCCAAAAACCTTAAACAAAAATTATGTGTGAGTTGTGAGTTATTTGGGGGGTGGCTTGGGAACCTCAACACGCAATGATTAGAGGAAAGCAGAGGTCATTCCCTTCCCACATTTCTGCAAATATTCTGTATTGGGGTGGGGCATAGACCAGTAGCTACTGCTAGATATCCAGGTGATTTGCAGGTCAGCAAGGTTTTCCAGTTCCCAGTTTCTTAACCACGGTGGCAACAAAATGATTCCTGGCAGCCCCCTGTCCTCGAAAAAAAAGTATACTTCTGAAATGAGGCAAGTTGGGTGACCCTGCTGCTGAAAAACTCACATTGCAGCTCTGCCCCACTGAGCGAGCTGCTTCTGGATGTTCTCATTGTTTTTACTAGTTTTACTGTTGGTTTTTATGAATTTATATTTGTACTTGGTTGAAAACCACTTTGAGGGACAACTCTGCCTGAAATGTGGTCTGAAAGCTTTTAAAATAAACAAATAAAATGACAAATAGTTGGCTGCGAATGAAATTCTGCCATGCCACAGATGTCCCTGTTTCTCCACCCCATTCCATCACATCGGTCTCATTTGTAAGGTGCTCTATCAATTAATCCTGAATATGAAGCGATTTTGGGGAGAGGCGTTGCCTGGCAGATTCAGGGACCCAGGAGACAGGGCAACCAAGCTGGTTGTAATTTATAGATTCTAGACTCCTAACCCTTGTCATTAGTTGCTACTCTTAAAAAAACAAAACAGATCAGAATTCTATTTCTTTACATTTCTAGAAGTAATGTACAAAAAATGCCTTAAATGTGAAAATACTGGTGGGGATGAATCTACCATCATTTTTCTTCCAATGTCTTTCTACATCAGTAAATACTCCAATTATTTTTTAACTAGATCTACATATCTTCATATTTTATGTTGTTCCCAGTTATCAATGTCAGTAAGCCTTTCTTAAAGTGACACTACTAATGCGATTGGCAGTGTTCCAGGTCCTTGCAAGATTTTGTATCTTAAAAGGGTGAAAGAATATTTAAAAAGTTATCTCATGTTTCAATTGTCTCCTCTACTTTTCCCGCTATAGAAATGCTTTGTAAAGAGGGTTTTACTATATGCTTCCTCTATATTCCTCCACAGTGGGAGTGAAGGAGGGTAGTATCATTAAACCAGCCAATGATCCAGGTTATTCTACTAGCAGAACAATATAGTTTGATGCAACTGTAAGGTTGCCATTCTTTGCCAGCTCCTGCACAGTATTTCATTTTATTCTGCCATTCTTTTTATTCTCAAAGACGCTCATCCCCGTCCTTCACCATTTATCCAGTTTTCAGATATGATCTGGAATAATTTAGAATAAGAAGTTAAATTCTTCCCTTAGTGATCCTTCATAAAGCAGATAGCCTACTCAAAAAAGATAGGCACAGGTCCTGCTTTGATACCTTCCTTGAACGTCTAGATTTATGGTTCAAAGGTATGTTGGCATAAGTCCTTAAAAAAAGAAAACCTACCTCTGTAGAAAGAATCTGATATTTTATTGAAATAGCTTCCCATGAATTCTTAAAGACTTTGACCCTGATCCAGCAGAAATGAAGCATCATGACGAAGGCAGAAATCAGCTACCGAGTTTTCTAGGACTAAGGTCCTCTGAAGTCAATGGGACTTGCTATTTTTGAGTAGACTTGTACAGTGGAACCTCGACTTACGTACGGCTCTATTTATGTACGATTCCAGTTACGACCTTCAGTAGATGCTTCGACTTACGAACTTTCCTCTAGATATGAGCAGAGGCCTTGCCAGCAGCTCACCCGGTCGACTGTGGGGCAGCGCTGAGGCCTCTGCTGCCAGGGAGAGAGCCCACATCCACCCCCGAAGCTGTGGAAGAGGTGCCACCTGCAAGAGGCACAGCAGGTCCACTGCAGCCCCAAACCCCACCAAGGAACTAGTCTGAGGAAGTCCAGAGAAGAACCTGGCCTGGCAAGAAAAAAAGTGACCCTGGCCTAAGTGAATCAGCTCTTTACTGACCCTTGCCCCACCCCCCAGCTTGTAGCCAGGTAAACCCACCCACCCTCAGTGCACGTAAGAAAAAAAATAAAAATAAAATTTTCATCTACAGTACTGTCTTATTTATTTTATAGTACAGTACATTGATTATTGCCTTCATTTTATGGATCTATGGTCTCGTTAGACAGTAAAATCCGTGTTAAATTGCTGTTTTAGGGGGTGTTTTTCATTGTCTAGAACGGATCAATTCACTTTTCCATTACTTTCTATGGGAAAGTGCACCTCTACTGATGTACATTTCAAGTTATGACGGGACCTCCGGAATGGATTATGGTTGTAAGTAGAGGTTGTAATCCCATGTATGCTGACTCAAGAACGACTCCCATTATTCTCACTGGAACCCACTTCAAAGTGGACACACATCCATTAGCAATCACTCATGGTTGAGTAAGATTGTCTTCCATGAACGCAGACTAAGTGATGTGTGGAGGCCAGTTCTGGATCCACATATCCTTCCACAGGGGGGACATAGGTTTCCGGGTGGGAGTTGATCACGGTGAGGATTTGCCAAACATGCCTTCCTCTTAGCAAGTTTCTCCCTTTCGTCCAGAATTTGTGCTTCTTCAAAATCCATTACCCCTTTGGTAGAGGCTACTCTCCAATTGGAACACTTGCTGGCCAGTGTTTCCCAATTACTGGTTCTTATACTGCATTTTTTTTTTAGATTTGCCTTGAGAGTGTCTTTAAACCTCTTTTGTTGTCCACCAGTATTTCCCTTTCCATTCTTAAGTTGGGAGTAGAGTAGCTGCTTTGGAAGATGATGATCAGGCATCCAAACAACATGACCAGTCCAGCGAAGTTGATGTTGAAGAATCATTGCTTTGACAGTGGTGATCTTTGCTTCTTCCAGTACACTGAAGTTAGTTTGCCTGTCTTGCCAAGTGATGTGTAAAAAATTTTGAAGACACCATTGATGGAATCTTGAACACGCATAGGATGGGGCTGAACATCCCATTGAAAGTGTTAACCTAACTTAAGTCTCATTGATGGTGATTTGATGCACTCAAAACTGACTTGAGGTTCACATTTTCTGCATCCTCTTTCTTATTCAGTCCTATGTTTCTCCTTATGTGCTGATAACGATCCAAACTCCTACTTCACTTTCACAAATTCTGCAGTATAAGATAATGGATTTGACAAAGATAAAACCACTGGCATCTGCATGAAAGCTTAATTTTTATTACCAGTCCTTGCTTGTTATTCCTCAGATGTCTTATGGTTCTCCCTTATAAGGTGCCACAAATGGCTTCAACCAAAGGGCATAGAAAAGAGAGTGGGCATCTTCCAATGATACCAAGTTTTTATCTGCTGAGACTTTTGTTTTGAGTTATGATAATGAGGTGGAGGAGGATCACGTTAAGGGAAATCGCCACCGGAAAGAGAGAGTTCATAGCCAGAATGGGTCATATTCGGGTTAAAAGGCAAATTTGCAAGATGAATTACACACACCCAACAAAAAAAAATATGTCAGAAATACATCGAATCATTAAAATGGCTCAGTTAACCTTAATGTTAGTTAACATTAAGAGATCTGGGTAATATGAGATTTACTGCTGCAAAGTGGAGAATGCAAACAAAAAGAGAGTAAAGGCAAGCATGGAGCAGGCCGTATATCTAGTGTGGAATAATAAAGAATTAGCTAGGAATTGGATCTACTGTATGAAAAGAATATCTGTAACTGCAATATATGTGCAACTGTATATGGCAGAGCTAGAATTTTCGCCGACATCCTGCCGTTACAGTAAAATGCAATATAAAAAGCTGATAGGACATTACATGTAATACTATCCATAGGAAGCCCTGTTAGCCGAAAACTGGAACCTTATGCTCTATTAAACGTAGATCATCTCCCAAATGCTGCGAACAAATGTTATATCTCATATGAAACGGAGCAAGCATAAAATGCTCAGAGAAACAACAAAGAGAGATGATTGTAACCAATCTGTGACTAAACTTGTAGCTGGGAAACGTTTCTCCTGATTACACCATGTCTGCATAAATTATAATTCTTTTTAAGAATGTCAGGAGAGAAGCCTGTTCTCAAAACCGATCTTAGGTATACCATATGGCTGAGACAAACCTACCTGTCCCATTCTTTTCCAGAAGATCAAAAAGCATCTCCCATTTTCAGCAGGGTTTTTGGGGTCCTTGCAAACACATTCATACTGCTGGCATGCCATTCTTCTGAATGGTGTTTCCCTTCTCCTGCTTTGCCCTTCCAGTCCCTGGCCTCGTTTGCCCATGTCCCTGTTCAATTGCATTTGCCATGGCAGCAGTGGGAGAACCTATGATCTTTCAGATGCTATTGGGCTACAACTCCTGGCATTCCAAGGCCATTTGCCATGAAATCAGAAAAGAAATGAGTGATGTCCAACTCAGTCATGCTGGGATTAGACCCATTCCATTGATTTCAACCAATCAACTTGCAGTTTGGCTAACACTGGAGATCACCAGTGCAGCCTGTTACATGGCAAAATACATTGTAGATCAGCATTCTGCATAGATTAATGCACCTAAGTTTAAATACCATCCAACTGTGATTTATTTACGATCTCTATAATTTCAGGATTTTTTTAAAAAAAATAAAAATAAACCAAAAGCAACACCTTTCCATATGGCCAATTAGGAGCACCATAAAAATGCAGCAAATATATGATGCTGTATTGAACATCTGTGTTGGTTATCCCATGGGAATTTTAATAAAGGACCAAATAGCATATTGATGTTAATTTTACGATACCGGGACTTTAAATAAAAAATCCCAAAATAAATAGCATCCATTAAACTGATCATACTGTTGTAACTCAAATTGTGTTTATTATGCTAATGGAACATGAAATTAAGAAAAAGACCTTTATGCCAGTGGAATTAATTAATGAGCTTTATGAAGGCATTGGGATGTAATTTATTTCTAGATAAGTAAGTCTAATTTGCAGTTCCATGGGTCTCTGCAATGCTGATTGTAATAGTTATTCCTGCAGATGTGCTGCTCACAGCATGCCTTTCCATTAGAACTGAACACCTCATTATATAAACTGTACCTAATTAAACATAATACAGTGGTGACTTGTTAAACTGGCCTTTTTAAGTCAGCAGCTGCTTAAGCCAATAACACTGTACACAAGATTTATATCATCCACCATATAATACTGATATTAAAATATACTGCCCAAGGGATTGATAAGTAATTTACTGCTATGCAACAGGTATGCTTCAGATTCACTGATAACAGATTAAGACCCTGCAATTCTATAAAAATCAACATGAACTCAAGTCCCCTTGCTGCTCTTAATAATTATCAGTGCCTTTTTTAAGAGCCACATTGTATTTATTAACAGGCAGTTACAAGTTATTATAATATTGAAAGAATCTGTGACAATCTATTGATTGTATCACACTTTTTAACTTTAGTCAACAGTTTCCAGAAGATTTTGATTTAGAGCAGAACCGACCACTGGCGGAGGAAGAGGAGTGCAGGGGGAGCGCACTGCCCCTGGCAGCGCGATCCCAGTGGGGTGCTATCGCGGCTGGCCCCCCCTTGCTGGGTGCCACGCCCCTTGGACGTGCGCCAGCCCCGCCCCCACCTGCTCTCCACCCCCCCAGTGCCAGAGCATGAAGCTCTGCCACTGGAACCGACCATGGAGCTTTCCAGCTCAGATGTAACAGGCTGGATCCAGACTAAGTTCATTGCACTTCTGGCTTCTCTACACTTCTGGTTGTCCTACCACATTTCCCCTGGGAAAACCTCCTCTTTACCGCTGAATCGGAACAAAGTAACATCAGTCGGTTATTCCATGGATTGAAATTCAGCAGTAAAGAGTGGGTTTTCCTGCACAAAGTAGTGGGCAAATGGAAAACCACTTGGACCCATGCCTAGAAAACATGGGACAAGCGAAAACTGCTCAGACCTGAGCTTTCTAGGCACAGAAGAAGCAGAAGTATGGATAAGACCTTAGATTTCCATTGAAATCAATGAGACTCGTGTCATTGCTCATGATTCTATTGATTATAACAGAAGAGCTTTGGGGAACTTTTAGATATTGCTGGGTTACAGTGCCCATCATCCCTGATTCTGATCTTTTCTGGCTGGCTGGGATTGTTGGAAGTTGGAGTCCAACAACATCTGGAGATGTTCTCCATCGCTGCAATAGGACCAACGTTCAGCTAACTTAGTAATACTGGGTTGGATGCAGACTAAGTTTGTGCAGGAAGTACACTTGATATGAGCAGGCCTAGACCAGACATTTTTAACACTATCTCTGCCATCACAACTACCGCCACCACCACATTTTCCACCCCTAGCCTCAATGTCTCAAGGTCTCCTCCAAAATATTTGTCAGTTCACTGTTTCTAGGGCCCTAGGTTGGTAAAACCTCAAGCAGGGATGCCACTGTTGGCACAGTAAGTTAGAATTCTCTCCAATATTTCACATATGGCAATGGAACACTCCTGCTAAATCAGTGGGTGGGGCAATGGCAGTGCTGTCAGCACCAACACAACCCAGACAGAAATATACCACAGGCAGAAACAGGGATTAAATTTGCATGAAAGCAATTGGCTCGGGATGACAAATCTCATATACTACATGGCAAGTCAAGCGTTCATAATATAGCGCAGGTGGCGCTGTGGTCTAAAACACTGAGCCTCTTGGGCTTGCTGATCGAAAGGTTGGTGGTCCAAATCCTCGTGCCGGTGGTGAGTTCCCATTGCTCTATTCCAGCTCCTGCCAACTTAGCAGTTCGAAAGCACACCAATGCAAGTAGATAAATAGGTACTGCTGTGGCAGGAAGGTAAACAGTGTTTCCATGAGCTCTGGCCCTCATCACGGTGTCCTGTTGAGCCAGAAGCAGTTTAGTCATGCTGACCAAATGACCCAGAAAGCTGTCTGTGGACAAATACTGGCTCCCTCAGCCTGAAAAGCGAGATGAGCACCATACCCCATAGTTGCCTTTCACTGGACTTAACCGTCCAGGGATCCTTTACTTTTACCTTTTACCTTACATAATACACACCCATGCCCTCTAGTTCATGTCTACCATTTAGAAGATATTTATCCTATTTCACATATGAGGAATACAGAGGAACAGCAACGAGTAAACAGCCCACAATCAGCCACGGACTCAATGGTGAAGAATTCTTATGCAAAATTAACAGGAAAGCAATGCATGCTTCTGAGCATTTTTAGAGTATTCTTCCCTTTCACCAACTTACCGTAAGTCTTCCCTTCACATTTAAATTAAGGAACAGGTAGCTTATCACTAAATAACTGCACTGTCTCCCTTCAATATTCACTTAGAATTAAGAAGCAGCGTTTATAGAGAGATGTGGCATTTTCCCACACAGATAGGGAAATACTCATCTATCTTTCAGAATAAAGTAAAGGCAGCCCCCCATCACCTTTGTTGCCAGCAGTTACAACCAAGGGCTCCTCCTGATGACTAGTTTATTGCACATTCATCCTGACTGGCTTGCACAAAGCTTATGCAGAGGTTAGACTATGTCCCATCTTTATGGAGCAATCGTTCTGATTTGCTTCTAGGGAGGTTGTATGAGCATTCATCATTTTGCTTGCATGGTGCTTACACATCTTCCCATTCATCATTCTTTCCTCACACCCATTTCAGTTTCCCCTGTCACTTTCCTACCTGCAAATAGGCAAAAACACATACATATGTGTGTCAATTACAAGAAATTCACACTAAGATGAAGAAATTGAGGGTAACAGATACTTTTTAGGCATGGTGACATCCAAATGCTTTTCAGCTTAGACAACTGCAGCTAAACCTTTCCACTGAGAAATCTGTGCAACTTGAGAGAACCTTTGTACTTCCAAAAAAAGGAACGTTAGATACAAAGTGCATCTACAGGGGAATGTCTCATGCTTCTGTTTTGGATCCGTATTATTTTATTTGAATAGCTTACTGCATTTCCCATGAGAGCACAATGAATTATTTGTACGGGGGGGGGGTTAAATCAACAGTTGTTTGCTTCCTTTTTTTAAAAAAAAGTCTGCTTTTTTAAGGCTTTGACAATTTAACCATCAGCCCTTCTCTAATGGCTCTCACTCAGATAATGACCCCTGTCAGTTTCATAATTTCTTGTCTTCCTAATCTCTGTAGTGAGGCATCTTTGAGGCTTCTTGGCAGAGACAGTTTGACATTAATTTTTTTAAGTTCTGAAAGCTTTGTGTCACTCAAAACTGTGAGTCTACAGCAGGATAACAGCCAGGACATTTAGGTGCACCATTTGCAGTAGACACACAACTTACTTTTCCAGAGTAGGAGTTTTCAGATGTGATCTGGGGAGCCCACAGTTTACCAGGGGTCTCCCAATCAGTTCATCAGTAATGAGCAACATTTTCTTGGCTCCTATCTCCATCCAGGCTCCAGTCCATGGGGAAGGTAGGAGAGTAGTGGAAGTGGAAGTCAGAGCCAGCCATTTTTCTAAGCCAGAGTTATAGGCCTACAGACACTGCAGAACTATAACCCCATCAGCCCTAGTGGCCGGTTACACTGGATGCGCTGATGGGAATACAAGTCCAGAGGTACCTGGAAGGCCAGAGGTTCCCAATCCCTGGTCTAAGCTAAAAGATAGATAAAGGGATGCTCTCTCTCTCTCTCTCTCTCTCTCTCTCTCTCTGTGTGTGTGTGTGTGTGTGTACCATTGAAAATTTAGAGAATAGTAGGAAAATTCATTTAAATGCAGAGGATGTACTGTGGCACTGCTGAACCAGGTGAGTCTTTTTGGAAGAAGGAAAACAAGAGCCTTTGTGCAAAAGCAGAATTTAAACAAAAGATGCATCTTTTCAAATGGTGAATCGTGCTCTGAAGAGCTAGGGCAGAAGAACCCTCACTCTGAAACGCTCATTTACAACTGCTCAGAAGGAGCAGCTGCCGTTGGAAATAGGCCCTGCAGTTTTTCATTAATTAATCAATTAACTTTTCCCCCCGTGGGTGGGGAAAGCAGCTCAGGGGAAAGGAGTCCATTTTGATTGCAAAAGTGCCCCACATGAGGAAGTTTAAGCACCGCTTCCATCCAGCATTGCTGCTCTGGCAACATTTGTAGCCCTCCGAAGCATATATTTCAGAAGAAGAAAAGACTGGAGAGATTAACTCCTGGATTATTATTATGATGATTATTATTATTATTTACATTTATATGCCACCTTTATCTTCCAAGTTCCTCAAGGTGGTGTACATAGTTCTCCTCCTCCCGATTCCATCCTCACAACAACCCTGTGAGGTAGGTTAGGCTAAAAGATTGTGACTGACCCCAAGGTCACCCAGTGAGCTTCATGACTGAGTGGAGATTTGAACCTTGGTCCCCCCATGTCCAAGTCCAACACTCTAACCATTATATCGCACTGGCTCATTTGGGCCTATAAAAGGGAGAAGACTAATGTTCCCCAGCCTGGTGCCCTCCTAGTTGGCCATGCTGGTGGGATTGATGGGAGTGGTAGTCCAAAACATTTGAAGGCGCAAGGTAGGGGACTCATGCAGTGATGTAGTCATTTGTACTAGAGATCCATGAGGCACCTGGTCTTATTACAGAAAACATGAAGCCCTGGAGATGAATGTGGCCAGGCAGCTCTATCTGGCCCTCAGAACTCTCCCCAGGCCACACCCTTCACAACTAATACTAATTATACTAATACTACTAATGAGTTTTTTATTTATATGCAGCCCATCTGGCTGGGTTGCACCAACCACTCTGGCCAGCTTCCAACACATATAAAAACACCATAAAACATCAAACATTAACAAGAACCATCTGATTCAATACAAAAAAAAGTCACAATAGCTTTGAAATAAACAACTTACATCAACTAAAGGAATATTCAATAATCTACTAGAATCTAATAATTCCAACACATATATTAACAATAACAATCTGATTCAATACAAAAAAGTCACAATGCAGTAGCTTTAAAATAAACAACTTACATCAAGGAAAGGAATATTCAATAATCCATTAGAATCTAATAAGAAACAGTAAAATTAAATATCAGCAAATAATAATTAAACAGTTTACACTTATCAATTACAGTAAAGAATTACTAAACTATAATCATTTAAAAAAGCAAGTCGCAATGCATAAAATACCACAAAACATACAAAGCCATGCAAAAGATTTTTGAAATTGAGAAACAAGGACCCACAACTTATAAAATTGTATTCCTTAAAATATTCTTGAGCTCTTCTCTTCTCAGCTGCTTCTGCTGTTATCGAAGTCATGGCCTGAGGAAAGCTCCTAGGGCTGGAAGGTGGGGAAAGGCGGGGGAAAGCCATTGCCTGGTGACCACCAGAAAGTCTCTCTTCCCCTCTACATCCATTCCTCTGCCCACTTTTCCCTCTGGCTCCAGCCACCATGAAGTGTAGGTGGGTTCCCACAAGGCAAGACACATCATTAACAGCAAGAACCTTAATTGAACTACAAAACTGGGAAACAGGGGCAAGGCAACTGCTTATATATATTCCTGTGAGCCTGGACCACTCCCACTCCCAACGTGATTGGCTGCGAATCACGACTGAGGGTTCAAGGGCCAATGGCAGAGGCCCAAATCCTGAACTGTTCTGTGATTGGACAGCATGTATCAGAATCCTTAGTCCAGACTCAAGCTCAGGCAAACACCGACCACATAACACACCACTCCCAGTTGGCCGCTGGAAGATTGTTCAGAGGGGAATGTGGTGCTCAGATTGTAAAAGCTTTCACACCTAGTCTTAAGAATTTAGCCAGCGTTTCGTTAATCTGTCTGCAAACGCCAAGGTAAACAAAGAACACATTTCGCATTTATTGGGTTTGTGGGACAAGGTAACCGAATACATCCTAGACCTAGTCACAGAATTGGTATCCTCATCTATATTTATATTGTGGAACAGAATGCAAATCCGCCTTTAGTAAAGTAATGCTGGGAAGCTGACAGCATCCATCTGTAGCGAGTGAGCAGCTACACTGAAACTAAGTGACTCTGCAAAGAGGCAGAAGTTTGCAAGAGTCGTGGGTGGAGAGCTATACAGATTACTATTTTTAATTAAAATACTCAGGATGCAGATTAATTTTCTGGGGCTCAATATTTATTGTTTCACTGGCTTCAGAATGGGAACTATTGTGCGCTCTGATAAATGGATTGAGACGTTTTCCTGGTTTGCCTCCACAGATTCAGTAGTTACTTCTAAATCCTCGGTTGAAACCCCATTCTGTAACTTATTACAGTCCTTAACTCCCCCGTGAATCATCACAGAAAATCCTTCAGCCTCCTAGAGCAACAGGAAATGTGGAGAATATATATTTTCCTCCTCCTTTCTCTAGCAGTAAAAAAGGCGTGGAATGCTGTCACAAAAGGCTGTCATAGATCAAAGCGCTGACCCTGTATCTCAATGCTAATTGAACTCGCTGTACAAAACTTAGCTCTAACGAGGGACTCACATTAAATTATTGCACTCTATTACAGGGACACAGAAACTTTTGAAAAAACTGAGCAGGGGGCAGGAGGAGGGTATCAAAAAATTAAGAGTGCAAACAGTTCATAATTGCTGCTGATACACTCCGAAGGATAAGAATCCTTCCCAGACTTGTCGCTATTTTGTACAAAGCACGCACCAGAAATTTAGGTTTGCACAACTAAAGTGGTTTAAAGTGCTCTGTGGTGCTAGGGCAACAAATCCACTTTTAAAGAACTTTTTTACAGTTTGGAAAGTGATGGGAAATGCAAGAAAAGTGTGGGTTGAACAAATGATTAATGGGGAGACAGCCTGCAAAGAAATCAGAATGAATGCTCACTAAAGCCCAGACATAATGCAACTTCCACATAAACTTTGTCCAAGCAAATCAAAATGAATGCTCAATAAGCAGGTCATTTGGAGGAAGCCTAATTTAGAAAACTAAACAAAATCCAGATATTTTATACACACACACACCATTCCCCAGTTCTGAGACTATACTAGTTCGTCCTCTGATATGAAATTCTATATCCAAGCTTAAACATCAGAAGACTCAACATTGCTTGTATCTGTGATTACCAAGCAAACTGGGAAGGTTTTGGGAAGGTTTTAACAAACTGTAATTCCCAGGAGTCTTTGGAGGAAAACAAGGGTGCTTTACCTATAAGTGTTTGTGTAGCCTTACAGTCCTTTGTGGCTGGTTTTAATATGACAGGACCCCAGATGAGCATCTGAGAAACCCTAGGGTTCTTCAGAGAGCAGCCTGAAAAGCACTGTTCCACAGGGAAAGTAGCTACAAAATAATGGGTAAGGCAGCAATTCATTCCAATTTACACTTGATCAACAGAACTTTCTCCCTTCTCCACCTTCCTCACGTGCCCTCTAAATCTGTCCAAGGGGTTCACCCGACCCTTCAGAACACATTTTGGGTGGGCAAGAGAGGACAAAAGGGTGAGGGAGCCCAAATTTGTCGTTCTCCTTCTCCGTTGCCCCGGTGAACAGAGTATCTTCAGCAGCGGCATCCGTGCCTTTTGTCTTCTCTCTCAGGTCTCCCAATGCCAAATGGCAGCAAGGCTCCCATAAAGATGCAGCGCAGTCAACAGCCATTCAGATAATCCTATGTTTGTTTAAATCGGAGCCCTAATTTATTGGGCTACAACGACTTGAGGTTGCAATTGGGACAACTTAGTTAACTTTCATAAGTAAAAGCTTTTGATACCCTACGTTTGATGGAGATAATTGGAATTTCACTGTAGCCTAATTAACATTAATGGAATCTATTCATAGCCCCGATGCTGCTTCCATTAAAGTCAAAGACAAAACCACCAGCAAGTTCAATGGCAACAGGATTGGGCCCCTTGTGTGCATATCAAATGAAGCAGGCATCCCTATCTTAATATTTTCTCAATACAGCCTTTTGATGGCTCTGCAGAGATAAGACAACCTGATAAATGTAATAGATGAAAGCCTATTATCTAAACCATCTCTATTATAAGACATAAAAAAACCTCCTCAGCATACATATATATTACTACAGACTACTGCAAAAGTTGACCTGGTTTCTAAAGGACAAGTTGTTAAGTATGATGCCGCGGCAATTTTTGACGACACACGTTTTACAACATTTCTCATGCCACCGCAGATTAGATACGTCTGCAAAATAAAATATAAATATAGTACCAGGGTTTTATCTCATCCTTCCTTGGCTGCTATCTGTAAAGTAAGTTATTCAATATTGTTTTCTAAATAAACATGAATCACCGTGGCTGACTTGGTCGATTTCTTTTTTCTTTTTTTCCAAAAAGACAAAACCTTAATTGAATATTTTCTCCCTTTCCTCCTGGAACATTTTGAACTGTTATACACAGTGTGCTGGTTATCAGCATGTTCTAACCTGGCTAAATATATGCACCACAATCAAAGTGGACAGTACTTTGGCCCATATTTGACAATGGAATCTGGATGGTTAGATTGTAATGGGCCTGAGTGCTGTAGGATTTTACAGCTGAATGCTTCCTTTGAGAAATACCCAGTTTGAAAATAACTGTTTCACGATTTATGGCACCGAGAGGGAGCATTTCAGTGAGACTTTGCCAACCTGGTGCCCTCCAGATGGTTCAGACTACAATTCTCATATGCCTCAGCCAGCATATAGGAGCTGTCAGAGGTTCCACCTTCTCAAGACGATTGAGGGGGCCCAATGTGACGTCCTGACATCATGTGTGTGATGTCATGAGGAGCCAGGGGGTGGAGCTAAATGCCCTCTGAAGATTGAGGGGGCCTGGCCCCCTCAAAAAAATATGAGGGGGCGGGTGAAACTATTTCGGCCCCTAAGAGTTGGCACGCCAGGGAGCGGTAATCCAAAACATCTTGAGAGCACCAGGATGGCGAAGGCTGATCCAGGCCAAGTCTGATTTCACCATCTTCTAGTTTCATGCATATTCGGATAGACCCTGGTTTCAATTTGCTATGGGAATAATTCAGGAGTTGGTTAACCAGCAGGATTCTAAAAGTGATTCACCAGCCTTGAATTCTTATAGAAGCTCCACGGCTTGGGGAGTTTTGAGATCATACAGAGATCATGTAAAGCCATTCCAATCCAGAAAGGATTGCATGGCGTACCCATAAGTGAAGGGCCATGCAGGCACAGATTAATCTGTGAATGAATTAATGAGAAAGGCAGTTACAAATAGCTGTGAGTGTTCATTTAGACAGAATAATCTTTCTCCCCTTTGCAGCAGGCAGACGGCTGGAACAATACAGGCACACCTGTGGAACACGTCAATCCCCTTGATGCCGAGAGAAAAACAAAAATGTTTGTGGAAAAATTATTTAGTGAAAAGTTCCTATGAGTTCAGATGCAGGGCTGCCACTGCTCTTATCACAACACCAATCAAACCAGAGCTTTCCAAACTTTTCATGTTGGTGACACTTTTTAGAAATGCATCATTTCGCGACACAATCATTTAGTTTTACTGGCAAACCGGAGGTTAAACTAACCCCTTTCCAGCCCCGGAAAGTTGCGCGGGGAGATTCGTATGACACAGCGACGCATTAATGTGTAATGTGTCACAACAGTTTGGAAAGCTCTGAATTAAACTCTGTCCCTTTCTCCTTCCAGCATCGTACAGTGATAGTCCTCTTCTCTGCCTCTTTCCTCCCCACATGGAAGTTATTGGGTAACCTTGGGCCAGACTCAGGCCAACTTACTTCATAGGGTTGTTGTGAGGATAGAAGAGGGAGTTGGTGCCCTAGCCCTTCTTCCTATGTATCAGTGTCTTGCATGCCCTTAAAATTACAGAATTAGGTTGAGCAGAGAAGCCAGAAAATCAGACTTCTAACTCAGGGATATTGTAGCAGAACCTAAAGGTTTAGCTCCCATGGGATGCATCCAACAAGCTAGATAGTTGTGTGTCCAGACAGGGAGCAATGGAGTCCAGTGCACAGAGCCGTAGCTACAGTGGGGAGAGGGCTAGCCCAGTTTTTTTGCCCTGATTGAATCCTCCAGAGGGGCCCCATTGAGGCTCCCAGCCTGTGTGCATGTACAAAAATGCTCATGGCACCTCGACCCAGGTGAAATAAAGCCTAGTTTCTGCCACATGTTGTATCCCGACATTCTAACCATGTCCATGGGAATGCCATGACTACAAAAGTCCCCATGCAACTGGACAAAGATAAGGAAAGTGATAGGGAAAGGCACTGGAATGTGTGTGGCATGATACTTGTTGAATGCAATGCTCTATAACCGCCTTGCAAGCTCTGCAAAACAATCGAGGTAAATGTTCAATAAAGAGGTTGTCCAGAAGTGACCAAAGGAAAAGAAACAAACAAACACACCTGCACTGGGCAGGCCATCCCCGACTGCCAACAAGGGTCAGTCACAATATAACAATATCCAGAAGGGGAGCAGAATAGCAAACCCACACTATGCTTCATCACAGGCTGCTGAGTTCAAAAGAGACAAGTGAAAGTCTTGTGGCAACTCCATATATATGTAGAAAGGGGTTCTCCTGATCAGGTCCTTACAGACCCTCCAAGTCAGCAGTTCTCAACCTGTGGGTCCCTAGATGTTGTTGGACTACAACTCCCATCACCCCTGAGCTCTGGCCTTGCTAGCTAGGGGTAATGGGAGTTGTAGTTCAACATCATCTGGGGACCCACAGGTTGAGAAAGGCTACTCCAAGTGTCCCTATTTTCCAAGGGCAGTCCCAGATTTAAAGAAGCCATCCTGGTTTCTTATTTGATCCTGGAATGTCTAACATTAAAAACAAGAGAATCTGCCTGCCCAAAGAGCGTTATTAACAATTGTTCCGTATTGCTGTCTCTTAGTGGCTATAGTATTTTGATGTCTTGTTTTTGTTTCTGCCTTTGTTTCATTTTGTATGTTGCTTCTAATGTTGCCACCTGCTTTGGGATTTTTAATGAAGCGAGGGCTAAACGTGCTCTAATAAACAAAGGAAATAAAAATATCATTATTGCCAATAGGGGATCTACTGCAGATTATTTTTTTAACTGATACTTTAAAAAAAAAACCATCAGAAAGAACTTCTAGTGCTCTGTCAACATTTTGTTTTCCCCACTGGGTGTTGGTTTTGCTTTTTCTCAAAACCTTGATTTTCTTTTTAGATGAATTTGATATTTCCCCATCATAAGGGTTGTTTATATTGTGCATTATTTTAGATGTAATTGTGTTACATTTAAGCATTCCTAAATGGGCTCACATTAATCTAGTTACCCAAATTACATTTGAAAATTTATTTTAATGTGACAGCATGGCTAATTTATTCCTTTGGTACTTCATTCCTCTGTCTCCAGGGCAATGCAACTGCATCACTCCTCTGTCTGCTAGCATCTGAGAACTCAAGTACATGGCATTATTATTATTAATCATTTAGATAGCATTTTAGCATGTAAAATGCTCTACAATCTGTCTCTTTTGTCCTCAAAACAATCTTTTGTTCCGTTCATTCATTTTATGTATTTATTTATTTATATGAACATTTATATCCCACCTGTCTACCAAGGGTAGAGAACAGATAGGGAGCTGTGTCTGAAAAGGGGAAAGACTTATCCAGATATGGATCTGAAGTCAGTATCTGAACTGGGACTGAGTACTCTGTTGTTGTTTTGTTGCTGTTGTTGTTATTTATTTTGATGGATCCGTGGAAATCCTGAATTACATCAGCATTTGTTGTGTGAGTGTAGATCTGCAAATGTGGGGACAGTGAGCTGATTCACATGCACACCCAGGCACACCTCACTGCTTTGATGCTGCAGGGAAAAGAGCTATGTTTGTGTCTTCCCTCGTCCCTTTGCACAATCCTTTTCTATCAGCCACTTCCTGGGATGGCCGAACCACAAATTTGCCATTATATCTGCACAAGAAACTAGGTTTGCATTTGTCCTCAAACTAGGTTTACAACTTGGTTTGTAGTCTGGATGGTAAGCACAAGCCAAAGTTTTATTTCTATGGCTACTGGCTAATGCAAATAAAGTAGGGTTGCCATATTTCAAAAAGTAAAAACCAGGACACCCTGAATTTTTTTTTAATGAAACCCCCAGAATTGTTAAGGAAAATCCCGAAGTTGTTGAGCTTGTTTTTCAATTGACTTGTCTGAAATCCAGGACAAAGTGTCGCCTTTTGGAAATTCTCCCTGAACATCAATTCCAGACGGCCCTAAAATAAAGTTTCGATGGGTGACTGTAAGTCAAAGTTTGCTGGTTTAGATGGAACAGGAAACTATGGTTTGATCACTCCAGGAAGTAAGTAATTGAAGCTCACAAGGCAAAAAATTACTGCTCAAGCATGGGACACCTGACCTGAATTACCCTCTAGCACACACAATAATTTAAAGCAGGGTCGGGAAAAGGAATTTCAAACACATTTAGTGGGAAGCCTTATTGCAGCCTTCAGCCTTCCCTTACTTTGAGCAAACACATTTTAGGATGAAGCTGTAAGACTGCAACCACACAGAGCAAGGACAAGACAGAAGCAGGAATATAGGAAGTTGCCTTCTACTGAATCAGACATTTGCTCCATCTAGCTCAGTATGGTCTATAGTGTTTCAAACAGGGACATTTCCAGCCCTACCTGCAGATGCCAGATATCAAACCTGGGGCCTTCTGAAGTGGAAGGCTTGTGGTTTACCAGTGAGCCAAGACCCTTCCCCGATGAAAACTAGGGAAGATGGTGAAATAACTTTCTCTCATAAGATGTTTGCAGGCCTCCAAGGACATCTCGAAGACTTCTGATACCATCAGATGAGCCATGTTTGAAATAGTTCCACAGGACACAGAAATATGAAAGATATACGCACTTGTATGGTTCTTTTCATCAGTAATTGTCCGGTGGTTCCACGTTTGAGTTTAAAGATAAATGGATTCATCTCCGCTACCCGGTGCAGTAAGAACAGCAGAAATGTACAACTTGTGCAACTTGTATCTTACATGTTTGATAAGGAAAGTAGTTCAACATTTCACAGAGTTGGGAAACTTTGATAACGAGAGAAAAGGGAAAAGGACGGAATAAGAAAGGAAGGGAGACAGGAATAAGGAGGAAAGGGGGAAGAAAGAAAAGGGAAAACTAACAAACAATAGAAAGAAAAGGAAAAAATATTAGAAATAAAATTAAATCCTGAGGATTTAAGACCCTCACATTTCCTCCTCAACTGGAAACTACTTTGAAAATACTAAGGTAAATTATAGAATCTATACGTAGGGAAAACACAAAGATTTGAAAAACAATACTAAATTAATATTAATATACGTAGCAAAATGATAACAAAGAAATTACAGGCGACAACTGGAGCAACCTTTGAAGCTTCTGGAACACAATCAAGAAGAGCATCGGCTACAGAGATTGACCCAAACGCAGACCTCAAAGAATTAATTTTGGGAATGAGAAGAGATATAAATGATAACATAAAGGCGTTAGATGAAAAATTAGATTTAATGGGGAACAAGATAGAACAAAATTCTAAAGTAATTATGGACCTCTCAGCACAGATTAAAAATTTATCAGACAAAAGTAAGGAATTAGACACAGACATGCAGGGGTTGAAAAACAAAACCACCAAACAAGAAGAATTATTGAAAAAAAGAAGAGTGACTGCAAAGAGATGAGGAAAAGTCAAGTAAAAATTAAAGAACTTATGGAATTTAAAAAGGTACAAGAGGCAACATTAGATGTGGTTGCTACGCAGGAGATGCAGCAGAGAGAATTGAATCTTCACTTTCGAGGTATACAAGAATGACCGGATGAGACTATAGAGTTGATAATAAAAGAACTGGCGAAATGGTTGGAAATTCAAGAAGACATCACTACCTGCCTGGACAAAGCATTTAGGGTCAAATCAAAGTATGCAAGGTCCAGTAAGTGACCAGGGGACTGCCTTGTGTTTTTGAACGGAAGAATTCTAAAAGATAAAATCATGCAAACAAATAGTCAAAGTAAATTGAGAGTAGATGACAGGAATGTTAAAATATTGAGAGAGATTCCAGCGAGATTGCTGAAAAAGAGATCAAAATACAAATATTTAGCAGATGTGCTAAAAAAGAATTCTATTCCGTTGAGATGGGAATTCCCTAAGGGGATTTCCTTTACTTTCAAACAAAGTAAAAAAAATTCACAATGGAGGTAGAGGTAGAGAAATTCTGGAGGAAATATTGGAAAATGTTCGAAGGGGGAAATGTGCAGGACAAAAGGGAAACAACAGAAGATTCAGCAAGTGATAAAGAGGAACAAGAGGGAGGAACCAAACGATAAGAGGAAAGAGGAAAGTGAGGTGATAATCTGTTGAGTGTACAGTGTCTTAGTGGATGACAATTGAATGAAATACAATGGTACCTTGGTTCTCAAATGCCTTGGTACTCAAACAACTTGGAACCCAAACACTGCAAGTCCAGAAGTTAGTGTTCCAGTTTGCAAACTATTTTCAGAAGCTGAACGTGCTCCGTTTTGAGTGTTACGCTTCTGATTTGAGTGCCGCACTTCCGTTTTGAGTGTTATGCTGAGGTCTGTCTGTTTCTGCTATTTATTTTGTGTTTTTGTTTTTGCAGTTCTTTTTATTTTTGTTATTGTGAATGTGTGGAACCCAGCTGAGCTACTGATTGACTGTGTGGCTGCAGTACATTGTTTATTGCTTTCATTTTATGGATCAATGGTCTTGTTAGATATTAAAATTCATGTTGCTGGTTTAGGGGTTGTTTTTAAAAGCCTGGAACAGATTAATTCATTTTGCATTACTTTCTATGGGAAAGCGCACCTTGGTTTTGGACCGCTTTGGTTTTGGAACAGACTTCCGGAATGGATTAAGTTTGAGAACCAAGGTACCACTGTAAAGAATTTGATAAATTATGGATCTTAAAATCAATTCATGGAACATAAATGGATTAAATAATAAGACCAAAAGACATGGAATAGACCACCTGCTTTTTAAAAGCAGGGGTATATAACACTGGGCAACAATTTTTTACTTTTTGAATGTTGTCTAGATTTCTACAACTGATTTAGGGTATTTTTGCACTGCTGAATCAGGAAATGGCATCCGTTTCTCTCCATCAGGTCAGGTTTACTGTAAACTGAATGGTGGGCATTGATAAAGGTAAGTACACGTAAATTGCATGTTGCTTCACCATTTTTCAAACTTCAGGGCTTGAACTTCTGTTTCTCGGAACTCCAGGAATGCTCAGCGGCAGGGAGGTCTCTCTTCAGAGTCCAACAGTAGTCAGCCATCATGACTGCGTCCCAGCGACCCTGATACCTGGTCTCCATCTCTTTCATGTCCTGATGGAATCTCTCCCCCTACTCGTCACTCATTGAACCCAGGTTCTATGTGAAAATAGGTAGTGCATCTTGACGCTCATGTTGCAGCCCAGGTTTCTTAAAGCAGTCAGCATGTTGTTGACAAGTTCTGCGTAGTTTCTGGCCTTATTGTTGCCAAGAAAGTTCTTCACTACCAGAACAAATGCCTTCCACGCTTCCAGTTCCACTTCGTTCATTGAGTTTCCGAACTCTGGATCTCTGATGAGCTGACAGATCTGAGGACCGTCAAAGATGCCAGCTTTCAACTTCTCCATGGTCAATCCTGGAAAAGCCTGGCACAAGTAAGTGAAGCAGTCACCATCCTTGTCCAGAGCTTTGGTGAACTGCTTGATTAAGCCGAGCTTGATGTGCAGCGGTGGGAAGAGTATTCTGTCTCTGACCACCAGAGGGTCGTTGATGACGTTCCTTTTTTTGCAGGCACCAATTCCTCCCGCACAGGCCAGTCCTTCTTCATGTAATGCTGAGCACAGTCCCTACTATCCCACATGCACAGAAAACATGGGTACTTGGTGAAGCCAGACTGTTGTCCCAACAAAAAGCTCACCATCTTCAGGTCAACATAAATAAACCACTTATGCTGATCATAACCAATTTTCTCCAGCACATACTTCACCGCTTCATAGTTCTCCTTCAGTGTACTCGAGTGAGCCAGGGGTATAGAGGCAAACTGGTTGCCGTTGTGTAGCAGAACACATTTCAGTGATTGCTTGCTGCTGTCAATGAACAGTCTCCAATCTTTGGGTTCGTACTGTGGCACTCCAAGCTTGAGCAGAAGCTGCGCAATATCTGCACAGTACACTAAGTCCTTCTCTTCCGAGAAAAAACGGAGGTACTCTTGATGCCTGTTGCGCAAGAAGCTGATGCGAGCACTGTCAGAGAGGAGGCTTTTTTCCTTCAATCTGGATGCCAACAGTTCGGCAGAGTCCTTTGACAAGCTGAGGTCGTGAACTAGATCATTCAACTCCTTTTGGAAAAATGGATGTGGAGCATCATCTTCAAGAACCACTTCTTCTTCTTCATGTCCTTCAACACTGGAGGCATCTTCGTCACTAATGTCAGGAAGTTCTCCGAAGATAGGCACTGGAATTTCATCACAATGAGCTACAGGACGACGTGCTGATTGAAGATCAGGATACTTTGTGGGGCGGCTGCCCCATTAACTTAGTTTTGATCCCCCAACTTTATGCTTTGCCGCACCAATTTATGGAAGATTTCGAGGTTTTATGACTTCAAACTGATCCCTTTTCGACATAATCACCCAGAACTATCGGACCTGAATACTTCTTGTCATTAAAATAATCATTTCCAATCAAAACAATTATTCGACATGGCATTTTTCCCCCACCAACTTCTTCTAAAATGCTCCACACAAACGTACATGTGAACAAAAACGTAAAACAATGACATGTGGCCATAGCTCAAAAACTTGACCTGATTGAGCAAAACCAATGTGATTTTTGGATTCAGCGCATCAGATTCGTCCTAAATCAACTGAAAAAACGCAGACAACAAATTTGTTGTTGACCAGTGTAATATGTCTGCAAGAAACGCATGTAGCCAGGAAACATAAAAGAGTTTTGATCAACAAAAAATTAGGTGATGAATTTATTTCTTCAGATGTTACAAAGAAAAGAGACATAGTTATATATGCCAACCCAAGATTAGATCCGAAGCTGTTATTTAAAGATGAAGAAGGTAGAATGATGGCGATAAAAATAGCATATCAAGGAGAAAAAATGATAATCGTAGGAATATATGCACCAAATGAAAGGCAAGCGGAATTTTCCCAAAAGTTGGAGGAGAGAATGTTAGATTACAGTGACGAAGAGAAAATATTATTAGGAGATTTAAGTGGAGTAACATCATTTGATATGTATAGAACAGTACAAGAAAAAGGAAGTAAAGAAGGGAGATTACCGCTAACCTTCCAGCTAGTGAAAAATGTTAACCTTCAAGATGTTTAGAGTGTTAAACATCAAAATGAGAAAGAATTTACACACTACACAGAAGCAAAAAAATTAAGCAGGAAGAATATATTGTGATTTGGGTCTCAAAGAATTTATTATTGAAGATAAAGAAAGCAGAAATTCAATCGAGAACGATATCTGATCATAACCCAATCACGTTGGAAATGAGAGAAGGAAGGAAAACAACAAAAAGATGGAAAATTAATGAAAACATATTGAATGACGAGCAAATTTTGGGAAAGGCATGGGAGACATTAAGAAAATAATCTAAATCAAGGAACTGATATTAATGTCGTATGGGACGCCGGCAAAGCAGTGATGCGAGGCTTCTTCATTCAGCAAGACGCAATTCAGAGGGCGGGATGGAACAAATAAGGAAAGAGATAAGCAAAACTGAAAAAGAACTAGTAAAAAAATCCGAAGAATGAGATACCAAAACAAAATATTAAAATGCTACAGACTCAACTCTCCATAATCTTAAATTATGAAATGGAACAGAAGATAAAGATGTTTTTTTAAAAAATTGAGTTTGCCAGAAAACTGGACAGAATGCTTGCCTGGCAATTAAAGATGATAGAAAAATTGCTAGGTGGAAGAAAAGCAATAGCTGAACCTAAGGAAATATGTGAAAATTATTATAGGAATTTATATCATGCAGAAGAAGAGGACCAGAAGGAGATGGAAAAATATATAATGCAAAATAGACCCCAGGTTCTTTTTGACCTTCCTTTGGCCCCCTAGGTCTTCATTCACCCCCTTCACAGTTCCATTGACCCCAGGGTGTCAATACCGACCACTTTGAGAAAACTGAGGAGCTTTACAAGTCCCAATAATTATTTGTTTCTGGGGGTTTTTTAATCAATTATTTTAATACTTCTTGTAAACCACTGGGAGGTCTTAATACAATCAAGCAGTATATAAATTTTGTTAAAATAATAATTTTTAAGAAAGATGAACCCAAATCGAGACGCACATGTATTCTATTAATATAGTTATAATAACAGGAGCAGTCTAAATGCAATAGTACATGTATAATTCCTTTATTAGACAATGCTTTTTATATCCTGCCTTTCTTGCAAGGAACTCAAGGCAACACAAACACTTGGTTCTTCCCCCCACCCCATCCCATTCTGTCCTCCCATCGACCCTACAGGGTTAGGCTAAGAGACAGAGACTGGTCCAAAGTTAACCAGTGAATTCCATGGCTCAGAAGGGCTATGAGAGGGAGTTTAGTCCTGCAAGGCCCTCAGAACGGACAGTTTTTGAGCAACGTATGAATACGTTTGGCTCACTTGAGCCAAATTGGGCTACAACAACAAGAAACACTCATCCTTTCCAACATCTCTGAGATACACTTCTCCCTTATTTTGTTTGCACTATCGGATGCTTTCTGTTTTGTGTGTGAATAGAGCTCCAACCTGGGTCTCTGCAGTCCTAGTCAAACCAGTTTCCACCACCCTGGTCAAAAAGGGTAGTAATAATAAATAATAATAATAATAATAATAATAATAATAATAATAATAATTATTTAATACCCCGCCCATCTGGCTGGGTTCCCCAACCACTCTGGGCAGCTCCCAACAAAATATTAAAATACAGTAATGCATCAAACATTAAAAGCTTCCCTAAACAGGGCTGCCTTCAGATGTCTTCTAAAAGTCTGGTTGTTGTTGTTCTCTTTGACATCTGGTGGGAGGGCATTTCACAGGGTGGGTGCCACTACCAAAAAGGCCCTCTGCCTGGTTCCCTGTAACTTGGCTTCTCGCAGTGCGGCAACCACCAGAAGGCCCTCAGCGCTGGACCTTGGTGTCCGGGTAGAACGATGGGGGTGGAGATGCTCCTTCAGGTGAAGCCCCCATATCTCTGTCTCTCACACACACACTCTCACTCACCCTCACACACACACCCTAGCAGGGCTGCAGTCCTGCCACACCCGGCACCCAGGGCATAAGGTGGGGACAAACTGGTGGTTATGCAAGCTTCCTATTGGGCCCAATACTGTCATGAAATGGCAGCAGAGCTGCCTCAGGATCCAAGAGATCCCAGGCCAGCTCTACCCCTCCTGCTCCCCGCCCTTGGAATGCCCCATAGAATCATAGAATGGTAGAGTTGGAAGGGACCCCAAGGGTCAGCAAGTCCAACCCCCTGCAATGCAGGAATCTCAGCTAAAGCATCCATTACCGATGGCCATCCAACCTCTGCTTAAAAACCTCCAAGGAAGGAGAGTCCACAACCTCCAGAGGGAGACTGTCCTACTGTCAAACAGCTCTTGTTTATGTTTATTCAGAATCTCCTTTCTTGTGTTTTGAAGCCATTGGTTTGAGTTGTGCCCTCCAGAGCAGGAGAAAACGAGCTTGTTTCCTCTTCCGTGTGACAGCCCTTGAGATATTTGAAGATGGCGGCTGTAGCTCCTCTCAGTCTCCTCTTTTCCAGGCTAAGCATACCCAACTCCTTCAACCGTTCCTCATAACGCCTGGTTTCCAACCAACCACACCTTTCCTCTAATATACACGTTTTTGTGAGCAATTGTCCCTGATACAACACACCATTGTATGTTATTTCTCTTTGTGCATTTTATGGGCACCTTCCCAAACCAATGCATTTTGTACACCATTTTTTGGTCGGAGAACAGCACTGCAAAACTTGAAATGTTGTGACTGTGAGCAAGGTTTTAAAGCATCCTGTTTGACTGAATTGCTATGCAGATCAATCACATACAAACCAGAAGGCACCATTGTAACAGTTGAATAATATGACAGGTTAACAAATAGTTGGGTTGCCCCTACCGCCATCAATGCACATTAAATTCTGGCCCAGGCATACGTATACACAAAGCAGGTTATAGAATATTTAGGTCAAGTGGAAGAGTCCAGATCTTTGGAGATCTATACAATTCAAGATTTTACCTAGCCCTAAGCAATGCTATTAATCTTTCTGTTCCAGAAAAGACCCACAACTGTGACGTACCAGCATTTGCGTTTTTGAATTTTCTGCTACATGGGTGAGAATGGCAAAGGCACCTTCTGCTATGGATCTCCATGGAAATTAAAAACGTATCAGTGCCTTTGCACTACAGACACATCTTGGTGGTTTGTATTTGTTGGGCTGCCATAATGTCCCTCAAGTAATGGATGGGGCAGGATAGTAGTCTAGTCCAGTTTAAGGATAAAGAACCATAACATTTAGGGAAGCTTTAATGTTTGATGTATTACGGTATTTTAATATTTTGTTTGAAGCAGCCCAGAGTGGCTGGGGAAGCCCAGCCAGTTGGATGGGGTATAAATAAATTATTATTATTATTATTATTATTATTATTATTATTATTATTAAGAGAGGAGGGGTGCAACATAGCCCATTCATTTTTCATGACACATAAAGGACCACTCTAGATGGACCAACTATCTAATTAGTTATAAGGTCGCTTTCTACATTCCGTAAGTAACCAGCCAATCCTGAAGCAAGCCAGCCAAAGAACCTCAACCAACAATTGAATTGTGCCACAGTATTCCAGTTTTTTGGGGGGAGGGGAGCCACTGAAGTGTTGCACAATTCCTTCTGCCATTGGGCGACGCTGTCTTTAAACAATCCTAATCATCGAAGGTTTCATCACTGAGCTGTTGAGGTATGGCCAAGCATCTAATTAAAGCCATATGTTTTTGCTTCACAGTCAGTACAACTCCTTGCTCGCATCCCCAGCATTGTTAGCAGTGAAATACGGAGCGAGCCCCTCTCTCCATATTGGAGGCAGGCTTTGTGATCTGCATCAGACGCCTTCATTATTCCATAGGTGGCCATTCTCTTTTCAATAAACAGTTGTACTTCTACTTACACAGTGTGAAGATTATTGCTTCTTCCAGTTCGTCCTCATTGGCAGTGTAATATATGGAGGCCACACTACGGATAACGAGTAACAGCTGAGTTTTCTTTTCACTCTTGAAATATACTCAGAGTCGCAAAGTGATTTCATGCTCTTTATTCAGCTCATAGTGGTGAGGAGGAATGAATGAAAGTCCCCTCAAAGTATCTGCTTTATATACATTATTTACACAATGGGCTGCACATGACTGGCTAATTCTGGAATTCTACTGTAATCCAATCAGGTTGTGGATTCACTTATATCTGGAGCATGATTGGGTGGTTCCAGCCAACCAATCATACTGCTGCATTGTTCTAGGACCAATCAGACTGCTGCATTCTGAATCCTATTGTTCTAGGACCAATCAGACTGCTGAAGTTTGGATCCTATTCAACTCAGTACATAACACCCCTCCCCTCTAAGTTCCAGTCCTGCCCGGGAGGTCGCATTCATAGTCCTCGAGGTACACCAGCGGCCTACGTGTGCGTTGCGGCCTGTGGTGTTCCCTGGTCCGGGGTTCAGGTTCTGGCTCGTGTTCCAAGGATGCTGGCTGTGATGGGCCTGTTTGGTCTGGCGCAACCGGCTCACTCAGTCATGGTTCTGGTTCCGGTGTCCTTTCGGCCTCGCGGGTCCTCTCTGTATTTACTGATTCTGCCTCTCCTGCTGGCCCCTCCTGCTCTATGGGCCTCACTGCCCCTCTGTTCCCTTGGGACTCCTCTGACCTTTCCTCCTCCTGGTTTTCTCCCGGGAATCGTCGCCGTATCTGGTCGCAGTGGCGGCGCCAGCATTGCGCCCCATCCGTTAGCACCTCATACGACAAGGGGCCAGTGACCCTGGTGACTGTGGCGGGTACCCATGCTGGGCCTGCCCCAAAATTCTTTGCGTACACTGGGTCCTAGGCCTCGAAGGTCCGGGGGTTCCTGCCTTCCCCCACCACTACCTCATCCTGAGCTCTATCGGGGTGAAGGCGGTCCAATCTGATTGCAAGGCGCCGACCCATTAGTAGTTGAGCGGGGCTCCAGCCAGTCGTTGAGCTGGGGGTGCTGTGCTGTGCTAGGAGGAATGTGGCAAGGCGGTACTCCCAATCCCCTTGCATCATGCGGCAAAGGGTGTCCTTGGTGGTCCGCACCATGCGTTCTGCTTGGCCATTGGTGGCAGGGTGGAACGGCGCCGAACGGATGTGGCGGATGGCGTTCTGCGCTGTGAAGGTTTGGAATTCTCCTGACGTAAATGCAGTCCCGTTGTCTGAGACGAGAGTGTCAGGGAGCCCGTGGGTTGCAAACAGCCTGCGTAGTACCCGGATGGCTGCGGACGTGGAAGTGGACGGTACCAGTGCGACTTCCAGCCATTTGGTGTAGGAGTCCACCACTATGAAGAATGTTTTCCCCTGAAAGGGGCCAGCGAAATCCACATGCAGGCGTGACCATGGTGCTCGGGCGGACTCCCAGGACTGGACTGGGGCCCTTGGGGGATCTGGGCGGGATTCTTGGCAGGCCTGGCAGTGTTTGACCCAGGCCTCTATCTCTCCGTCGATCCCCGGCCACCACACATAACTCCTGGCCAGGGCCTTCATTCTTACTACCCCTGGGTGTGTCTCGTGTAGGGCTGTGAGGACCCTTTTGCGGAGAGTCTGGGGAACAACGACCCTGCTTCCCCATAACAGGCACCCCTTGTGGGCCGACAGTTCATGTTTGCGGGTTGTGTAGCCAGCGAATTCTGGCCCAGGGCTGCTGCTGGGCCATCCCCTCCACACCCAGTCCAGGACCCGGGAGATGACCCTATCTTTCTTGGAATGGTGTGCAACTTCTTGTGCCTGAATGGGGCAGTCGGGAAGCAGCTCCAGGCTCATAACCTCTTGTGCAGGTGCTGGGTCGGGGCCTGTTTCCGGTAGTGGTAGCCTGCTGAGGGCATCCGCATGGCCCATCGCCTTCCCCAGGCGGTGAATCACTGCATACTGGTAGCTGGCAAGGAAAATTGACCACCTGAGGACGCGAGGAGACAGCACTTGGGGGGTCTGCTTTTCGGGGGCAAACATGCCAAGCAACGGTTTGTCGTCAGTCACCACGGTGAAGGGCCGCCCGTACAAGGAATCATCAAATTTTTTTACTCCCTTCATGATTGCCAGCCCCTCCTTGTCTATTTGCGAGTAGTTCCGCTCGGTTGCGTTGAGTGTCTGGGGAAAGTATGCTACCGGTACCTCTCTTCCATCCGGGAGTTGGTGTCCCAGGACAGCGCCAATGCCATAGGGCGAGGCGTCGCATGCTAGCACCACCGGCAGCCTCTCGTTGAAGTGTGCCAAGACAGAGTTTGAGACAAGCAAGTCCTTGACTGCCTGGAATGCAGCCTCCTGGCGCTGGCTCCACACCCAAGGGGCCCACTTGTCCAGGAGTCTGTGTAGGGGCTCCGCTACCGCCGCCTTGTGGGGAAGGAAGGAATGGTAAAAGTTCAATAGTCCCAAGAAGGCCTGAAGTTCAGTCTTGCTCTTGGGCACTGGGGCATCACAAATGGCCCGTACCTTGTCCCCAGTCGGGTGGACCCCTTCTGCGTCCACCATAAATCCCAGAAAGTCCACCTGAGGCACTCCTAGTAGACATTTTTCCCGCTTCACCTTGAGACCCGCCGTCTGGAAACGGTGCAGAACGGTGCAGAGGTGGTCCTCAAACTCCTCTGATGTGGGCCCGGCAATCAACACATCATCGAAGAAGGGGGTGACGCCAGGAATCCCTTTAAGGAGTCCATTAGATTCTGGAATATGCCTGGTGCCACACTGACACCAAATTGCAGCCGCTTTACCCTGAACGCTCCTCTGTGCGTCACAATCGTCTGTGCCTCTGCTGTGGCCTCATCTACTGGCAGCTGTTGATATGCTTGGCCAAGTCCAGCTTGCCAAAAATTTTCGACCCAGCCAGGGTGGCAAGGACATGGCTGAGCACTGGCACTGGGTATGCATGGGCCGTGAGGGCCTTGTTTATGGTACATTTGTAGTCTGCGCAGATGCGGACCGAACCATTAGGCTTGACGGGTGTGACGATTGGGGTTTCCCAGGGTGCATTAGGCACCGGCTCCAGCACTCCTTGCTCCACGAGCCGGTCCAATTCCTCGTCTATACGGGGTTTCAGGGGGAACGGGACCCGGCGGGCCTTGAGCCTGATCGGTCATACTGCGGGGCCAAGCTGTAGAGCAATGGGGGGGCCGTATACTGTCCCAATTTCCCATCGAAAACCCCTGGAAATTCCTTGCATATGGCGTCCACGTCCACTTGTAAGGTAGTGTGGTCCAAACCATGCCAATCCCAGTAAGTTAATGTAGGGGCCCTTGACCACAAGCAAGTCCAGTTGCTGCGTCCGCCCTCGGTATTGCACCCTGAAGGTCCCCACCCCCATTGTGGGGACCTTACGTTTCTGGAAGTCCTGGAGGGTGAATGGGGCCGGCCTGAGTTTGGGACCCCCAGTAGGACACAGTTTCCTTAAGGTCCTTGCCGAGATTATGGATAGAGTTGAACCCGTGTCAAGCTCCATGAGGCATGGGGCCCCCTCTATCTGTACCTCTACATAAATTTTCTCTACATTGGGGTGGGGCAACTGGTATACCTGGAAGTCCGTGAGCTCCGTCGAGTTGCCTTGGTGCGTTGGGCCCTGGGACCTGCGGCTCTTGGATTGGTCATCTGATGCCTGGCGTTGGGTGGGCCGAGCTCGACACACCTGGGCGATGTGTCCCGATTTTCTGCACTGCCTGCACTCTGCGTTGTGGAAACGGCAGGTCCTCCTCTCGTGACTTTCCCCGCAGCTTGCGCAGTTCCCTCCTTCTCGTCGAGGCAGCTGTGGTATGTGGGCTGCTTGAGTGCGCTGCTGTACTCGGTGCACCTCCTCCCTGTCAGATCCTGAGTCGTTGGTGAGGTCTTCGTGGTGGACCCTCGGTTGGAATGGCAGGCTCGGCCGTGCCTCTTGCGTCGACCTCTTGGCAGCTTCCATTGCCAGGGCCTCCTCCAGAGCGACCTGGAACGTTAGGTCCTTCTTAGCGTAGAGGCGTCGTTGCAGCTTCTCATCCTTCAGGCCACCGATGAGGCGGTCCCGAAGCATGTTCTCCAGCTCTGAGAAGTTGCAGAACCGGGCGGCTTGGCGGAGAGAGGTCACAAACCCAGTTATGGTTTCCCCAGGGGCTTGCTGCTTTGCGTAGAAAGCATTTCGACGAGCCACCACTGAGGGCTGCGGCGAAAAGTGCCCCTTCAGCTGTTCCATTATTGTTTTGTATGGAACAGTAGCGACGTCTTCAGGTGCAAGGAGAGCCCGGGCGATTTCAAACGTCTCCTCTCCGCAGATGCTGAAGAATATCACCCTCTTCTTGGCGTCTTCTTCATCGGTGACCCCTTTGGCTTCTAGGAGGAAGGTGAAATGGGAGGCGTACGCTTCCCAGTCTCCAGATGCTGGGTTGAACGGCGAGAAGCTGCTGTTGGTTGCTATTCTGAGTTCCTTGTGTCCCGGAGCTGAAGCCTGGATACACGGTGCGAGGCAGCGGTGCGGCAGGTGGCGGTGCTGCGGTGCTATGTGTGGCAGTCAGCTCAGCGGGATCCCACCTTCGTCGCCAGTGAAATATACTCAGAGTCGCAAAGTGATTTCATGCTCTTTATTCAGCTCATAGTGGTGAGGAGGAATGAATGAAAGTCCCCTCAAAGTATCTGCTTTATATACATTATTTACACAATGGGCTGCACATGATTGGCTAATTCTGGAATTCTACTGTAAGCCAATCAGGTTGTGGATTCACTTATATCTGGAGCATGATTGGGTGGTTCCTGCCAACCAATCATACTGCTGCATTGTTCTAGGACCAATCAGACCGCTGCATTCTGAATCCTATTGTTCTAGGACCAATCAGACTGCTGCAATTTGGATCCTATTGTTCTAGGACCAATCAGACTGCTGCAGTTTGGATCCTATTCAACTCAGTACATAACAACTCTCTAAGTTCACACAGGGCTCAGCCTGCCATTCATCTCAAGAAAGAGCCCACCATTTAGGAACATGCTCAGTCTTACTTCTTTCAACAAACGTATCTGCCTTTCAGCCACTAGGTAGCAATGGGCATGAAACATTAAGAGGGGAAGGTGGCTTGAACTTGATGAAAATGTTATTGATTTGAACATTTTCTGCAAGGGACAATTAAAATTTGGATTCTGTGGCCAGGGCAGCTGACTACCAGCTCCATCTGGTACATCGGTTGAGACCCTGAGCATTTTCTCACCAGGGTGGCACATGCTCTGGTTGTCTCCCACATAGACTACTGCAATGTGCTCTATGTGGGGCTACCTTTGAAGGTGACTCGGAAACTACAACTAATCCAGAATGCGGCTGCCTGACTGGTGACTGGGAATGGCAGCCAGGACCATATAACACCGGATCTACATTGGCTGCAGAACGTTTCTGAGCACAATTCAAAGTGTTGGTGCTGACCTTTAAAGGCCTAAACAGCCTCGGCCCACTATACCTGAAGAAGTGTCTCCACCCCCATCGTTCAGCCTGGACACTGAGGTCCAGCTCCTAGGGCCTTTTGGTGCTTCCCTCATTGCAAGAATTGAGATCACTGGGAACCAGGTGGAGGGCCTTCTCAGTAGTGGCTCCTGCCCTGTGAAACACCCTCCCATCAGATGTCAAGGAAATAAACAACTATCTGACTTTTAGAAGACATCTGAAGGCAGCCCTGTATAGGGAAGTTTTTAATGTTTGATGTTTTACCATGCCTAATGTTTTCTTTTGTTGGAAGTGGACCAGAGTGGCTTTGGCAAGCCAGTCAGATGGGCGGCACTTTAGAATGCACAAGCAGAATTTGCAACAAAATGTTGCAGCGTACCTTCCCAGCTGTAGTGCTCCTGCTCAGGGTTCCAGCCAGACAGCTGACCATGCTCTCTGCCAGGATACTCTATTCCACATTGTTTTTTTCTCAGCTGGCCCTGAACATTCCATAGCTACTGAGCATGCTCCGTCTTTAGTGAGCTATTGGAAGCGGTGATCGCTTAGGAGCCTATTTCTCATGGCTTTATTCAGAACACTGTTGAGGTTACAGACCTTCTTTTCAGGGCTGTTGTAAGGGTTACCAAGATAATCATGTACAGTGGTACCTTGGGTTAAGTACTTAATTCATTCTGGAGGTCCGTTCTTAACCTGAAACTGTTCTTAACCTGAAGCACCACTTTAGCTAATGGGGCCTCCCGCTGCCGCTGTGCTGCCGGAGCACGATTTCTGTTCTCATCCTGAAGCAAAGTTCTTAACCCGAGATACTATTTCTGGGTTAGTGGAGTCTGTAACCTGAAGCGTATGTAACCCGAGGTACCACTGTATGTGAAGTCCTTTGAGCACTCAGTGCTGCAAATGCTGTGTTTATCCTCCATGCAGAACACAAATTTGCCTGCTGAATTTTAGAAATGGAGCCCACTGCCTATACCCATTTAAGAGCCAGTAGGCATGTTTAGAACTTGCTATACCACTAGGAATTAAAATTCTTTGGAGAAGTTGCATGTTTAGCTCAGGGGCGGAGAACAGGTTACAGTCCAGGGGCCACGTGTCGGTGGAAGGCAGAGCCAGAGGCAAACGTGGACAGAGAAATGAATGTAAATATTACCTTCTTACAGTAGCGAAGTTTTACACAGAGAGAAACACGGAAAGCAGACCACTTACATTCACATTGCACATTAATGTGCATGCGTTGAGTGCCATGTGCAAGGCTTTTTTTCAGCCGGAACACTCTGGAACTCAGTTCCGGTACCTCTCAGGTGGGCGCCATTGCCATTCTAAGAGAATGAGGGAGTTGTTCATGGTGTAGAATAATAATAATAATAATAATAAAAATAAAAATAATATGTTCTTATTTATACCCTGCCCATCTGGCTGGGTTTCGCCAGCCACTCTGGGCAGCTTCCAACAAAATATTAAAATACAGTGGTCTGTCAAACATTAAAAGCTTCCCTAAACAGGGCTGCCTTCAGAGGTCTTCTACAAGTCTGGTAGTTGTTCTTCTCTTTGACTGGCAGGAGGGCATTCCACAGGGCGGGTGCCACTACCGAGAAGGCCCTCTGCCTGGTTCTCTGTAACTTGGCTTCTCGCACTGAGGGAACCGCCAGAAGGCCCTTGGTGCTGGACCTCCTTCAGGTATACTGGACTGAGGCCGTTTAGGGCTTTAAAGGTCAGCACCAACTGGCTATGTGGCACAAGGAGAAGGGGACGCAGAGGACAAGATGGTTGGACAGTGTTCTCGAAGCTACCAGCATGAGTTTGACCAAACTGCGGGAGGCAGTAGAAGACAGGAGTGCCTGGCGTGCTCTGGTCCATGGGGTCACAAAGAGTAGGACACGACTAAATGACTAAACAACAACAACACTTCCAGCTAGCAGTGGGAAAGCAATGCCTAAAGGTGATTACAGTATGGGAAGCAAGCAGCCCCAGGTGCATCTGAATAGGGTTCCGTGGTACAGTAGCCAACACCCCAACATTTTTGCGAAACAGAGGTGGATTCAGACGACGATGACAGCCTTCAAGCACTGAAGCGTTCTTAGAAATCTTGCTTGTGATTTTCACTATTTGCCCCATAGTGGAAATATATGGGCTCATCTCATCCTGTAATTTTTCTTAAACTACACACACACACACACACACACACACACACATATATATTGAGTACACACACACACACACCACTCACACACACACAATTTAAAAAGAGCCCTGATCTATGTTTTCAGCCCACATGGAAATTAAACCTAGTTTCCTAGACCCTGAAAAGCTAATTATGCATTCAATTAGAGTTTCTTAATAAAGATTAAAACTCTGAAGTCTATTACGAGCCCATATTTAATTCAACTGCCATTTTATCCATGCCATGAAAGTGTGAGTGGTAACAATGAATATAAATTATAATGCATGCCACCAAGTGAATGCTATTTGTCCAAGTACGTTACTATAAAGAATTAAATTTTGCTATCGGTTCCATAATCTAGTTAAAATTGGTATTCTTTATTTGGTCTTTCAATGTAGTCCAATTTCCCTACTTTGAAAAACAAATTCTAGGGACGAAAGAAAAGAGATTAATTTATCATTAAGACTCTGCCTAATTGAAGTCAATTCTGAACAAACTTGAATTCAATTTCTGCTCATTAAATTGAATGTGCTCTGCGTTTTCTCTCTGCATTGCTTTGAGCAAGCAGCTGAGAACAAGGGGCTAACATCAAAATTATTAAATTGAGGAGATTTTATTTGGTCTTCACATGCCAGGGCCGCTTTGATGAGGAGCTGTTTTGGCAGTGAAAAGGAAACGAGAGCAGCTGGAGGGAAAATCAAATGAAACTAAGCCTTGGAAAATTGAAGAAAACGCAAGCTTAATAATATTTAATAATTAAATTTCCACAAACAATAGCGGCAAATGAAGTAATCTGCAAAGTCTGTGAACTCATTTGCATAATTGATGCCGGTCCCCTGTAAATGAATAATGAAGATAATAAAAGATGTTGCTAAAAATGGGCACAATAACAGCAAAATTTCATCAAGCCGCGCTCTCTGATTAATCTGCTCTTGCAAATCAGCCGCGAAAGGGGAACGCGTGATTAACCGCGTTGAGGACTGCGGCAGGCGGCAAGCTGCCCTTTCTCTGTGTGTCTCTGGGTACCACGGCTCAACCCTCTCCCCTGCTCTGCCTGCCTGCGTGATGCTGTTGCCAGTGAAGGAACAGGCACAGCCTGAGCACACACACACACAAACACCACCGCCACAAAGCCAGCTCCCATTCCAGGAGCCATTGCCTTATACTCATTAACCGTGTTGCTGCTGTCTTCCAGATTGGCCCTGCCCAGGCAAAGAAAATGGCGATTCCCCCCTTATCGTAGGAAGCTGCCTTATAATCGAGTCCGTACGTTGATCCCTCTAACTCAGCGCTGTCAACCCTGACTGACAGCTGTTCTCCACGATTTCAGGTGGGAGGGTGTCTTTCCTAGACCTACCCAGAGTTGCCAGAGATTGAGCCTGAAACCTTTGGCATGCCAAACAGCAGTGACGTGCAGTCAGTGGACTAGGGGGACCAGGTTAGTCTGCTAAAATATCCCGGTATTAAAGTATCAAAGCCTGGGGCCTCCTTCCCAATGCCCGAGAAGCTTCTGCCTGGCACAGGGAGGGAGGTGCGATGCTCCAGCAGGGTCCAAGAGCCCTTCTCACCTTCCCAAAGCAGAAGGGCTGTAGCATCCTTTCAGAGGCCTGGCACCTCCTTCCCAAAGCCTGAGAAGTTTCTGCCCGGCTTAGAGGGGGAGACACGATGCCCATGTGCACGAAATCACACGCATGTCCATCACCCTCACAAGTTGGTTTCTCTAGCCCTAACTGTTCCCCTAAGAAAAATTTCACCGCACACCACTGCCAAGCAGGAGATGCACTACTGAGCTAAAGGTGAGGCTGCAGCCTAAACCACTGAGCGTCTTGGGCTTGCTGATCAGAAGGTCAGCGGTTTGAATCCCCACAACAGGGTGAGCTCCCATTGCTCAGTCCCAGCTCCTGCCAACCTAGCAGTTCAAAAGCACACCAGTGCAAGTAGATAAATAGGTACCACTGCAACGGGAAGGTAAACAGCATTTCCATGCGCTCTGGTTTCCATCACGGTGTCCCATTGGGCCAGAAGCGATTTAGTCATGCTGGCCACATGACCCGGAAAGCTGTCTGTGGACAAACGCTGGCTCCCTCAGCCTGAAAGCGAGATGAGAGCTGTAGCCCATAGTTGCCTTTCACTGGATTTAACCATCCAGGGGTCCTTTACCTTTTACCTTACCACTGAGCTACTATTGCTGCTGTCTGTCTGCAGGAGGAAGGGCCAGAATGAAGAGGGTGTGGATGGGATCAGGTGGAGTGGGGGAAGAGTAGAGCATCTGCTTTGCAGGCAGAAGATCCCAGGTTCAATGCATCTCCAGGCAGGGATGGGAGAGAACCCTGGCTGAAACCCTAAAGAGAAGCTATAGGCAATAGGGAGTCAGATGGACCAATGGGCGAACTCAGCTTCCTGTGTTCTTAGAACAAGCCGCAGTGGCCATGTTCTCCCACCTCTGTCAGAGGCAGTGTGCCTCTGAAGAGCAGCGATGCCTGACTCACAAGTGGAAAAAGCCTTGCCGCATTCATGTCCAGCTTCCCACCGATGAAGGCTATAACTCCACACACTGAATGTATGTGTGCAAAGGCTGCTCTGCTCTGTGCATGTATGGGCTCCCCATGGTACATCTGTATGCACAAAGTTGGGGAATATGACAGCAGTAAACAGCCATGGTGGTGGGTGGGATTAGTCCATGCAGCCACACAGCCCCCTCCCCACGTATTCGTGGGATTCAGATGGACTTCCCTAAGTGTGAGCAAAGTTTTGAGGAAGTGATGATGTCAAAGTCATAATTTAGGTCTTGTTCTCGAACTGGACCAAACGACCAGCCGGTTCTCTAAGGCTGGAATCCTGACAGATTGGTTGGGAAGTTTGGGAGCAAGGATGAAAGCATGTTGCATTAAAACTAGTGGAGGGGAACAAGGTGCATTAAAACTGCAAGGGCACGTGAATAAGATTGGGTTGCAGGACTAACCTGTGCAAGACCAAGTCATGCTAATGTAGCTTTTGACATGATCTTCAGATGCTTCCTTGCTATTAGCATCAGGGAGAGGTGGATAACAATTCATGACTCAAGAAAATATTCATCATTTGACAACTTTGGGGGCAGTTTAGGCTATCAGACTGTTTAGTTGTTTAATGATGTTGTAAGCTGACAGCTGAATTGTAAAAATAAACGGCCAGCATATTGCATAATAACATTGTGTAGTTATTTCTAAATTAGAATGACATCATTCATTCTGCAGGAACCAGGGATATATATTAACATGTGTCCCATATAACTCCATTTTGTTCCACAGCTTTATAACTCAGCAATACAAATTAGCTTCAGGCAGTAATGTGGCAAGTAAGGTCTCAGCCTGGGACTTAATTATTTTGATTAATTTGGGAGGAAAATAATAGTCCAATAATTTTTTAATGATATACAGAGAACTGAAAGGAAGTTACTGTGTATTCCTCTGCTTATATAACAGAGCTATATTAAACAAGGAAGCATTTAGCTCCAAACGCCCTATGAGGTTGACCCAAATATACTGTTGTATACAAAGAGGTTCTTACACAAGTCCCTTTTAATAGCGCGGGGCCAGGGGTGGGTGTGCAGCAGCCATGCTTGAAGGGTTGTGGCCATGGTAACCATTTCCATCATTTCATGTGGTAGTTCTCCAAATAAAGAACTGGGCCTGCATATGAAGATGATGGATCGCTTTGCAGGTTTCCCCACAGAAACTGAGAGAAGAGTATCATGATCACTGTGAAGTTCTGCCAAGTTTATTCTCTTTAGAACTTACACTCAGGGAAGGGTTGCCATATGTCCAGACATAGCTGGAATAAAGCAATGGAAAGCAGTATCTGGTCAAAAATTGCTGAAATGTCCAGGAAAATCCCTGGTAGAAGTCTAGAATTTGGCTCAACAAGTTTGCCCCCAAAACCCATAACTCAGTGTCTCACTCACAGGACACTTCCTTGGCTCCTATCTCAGCACTTTGCTAGCATTAACAACAGATAGCAAGGGTTTGTTCTGGCTTTTCCAGTTGTAGAAGGTATGTTAGCAGAACCGGCCCTGTCATTAGGCAAAGTGAGGCAACCACCTCAGGCGGCAGATGCTGAATATGGAGGGCAGCAGCAGACCTCTACTGTTCTTCCCAAGTTCCCCAGCCATTCTGATTTGTTGCCACGTGGCCTGTTGCCTCCGATGTGGTGAAGGATGCTATCCTGCTGCCAGTGTTGAAATAGGACTGAACTGCCAATCTGGTTGGCTTCTGCACATGAAATGGGAGTGCAGTGCCTTCTTGCCCTTTGTCTCTTGCCGTAAATTTTGGGGAGCCAGCCTTGCACATGAATGAGGATGAGTTTTACATCTCCCCTGATCCTCCACTTCAGAGAAGTTGGGTGTCAGAAAAGCAGTTGATCTAAAATCCTGAGGGCTGCAACCCTATGCACATTTATGTAGAAGGAAGTCTTGTTGAACTCAGTGAGATCCACCTCAAAGTCAACATGCATAGGATCGGGTACTATTTTGTTCTCTGTTCTCATGTCCAGTCATAATTGCCTTGTGGACCCTCGAAATGATGGGAATCGCTCCGCTTTGCTTACCTGCAGAAGAGCTGGCCGTTCTTGCAAAGCTTATCACGTTCCCTTTCTTGGTCAGTTAGATGGTGTGCTGGTCCCGAGGGTTAACCGTGCAGCGAGGTCTGAGTCCAGTCCAAGGTCGAGGGTGCTGTATTGAGGCTGTCCATCAAAGCTGAAGCTGTGTCCAAGGCAGGGAGTCGGGTGAGGTCAGGAACTCTGGCAGAAGAGCAGGACAGGGTGCAGGCAGGAACAGGCTACCAACTACCAACAACGTTGCTCCCACAACCTGGGACCGGGGCTGGCTGGCTTTTATCTGCCCCAAGGCATAGGGTGTCCCCGGTCCACAGGTGACTCGCCTTTCCTGGCCTGGAGGCGAGCACTCCTCTTGCGGGAACTTAGTTCCCTCCGCCTTTCTGCCCTGAGCCTCTGCAGCTCAGGAGAGGCTGGAGGGTTACCGGACCCAGAGGCAACCTCAGCTTCCCTTGATGGGGCTGAGAGTGGAGCACCTGCAGGCAATGGGTCCTCCATCACCTCAGGAGCCAGAGCAGACTCAGCTGGTGCCTGCACCTGAGGATCCAGCACAGGTGAGGACCCTTCAGGCTCATGCCCCATCCCCGGCTCAGCTGGTTCTGGAGGCGGGGACTCCTGTGCAGGCTGGGATTCCTCAGGTTCAGCCTCCGAGTCTGAATCCCAGGCCATCACAGATGGTTTGGAAACCCTTGAGGAAGGAGAGTTCATTTTGTAGTGACATGAGGTTGGCCAACTTCTAGGTAATACAGAACACTCAAATATGATAGGCAGATAGATTAGCCAGGTCCAGCTGCCATAACCAATTTCCCAAGAGCTGGCTTGGCATTGATGGAAATGTTTTCCTGCAGCAAACACATTCAGTGATAGAGCCCATGCTTTGCATGGATAATGTTCTCCATTGGGCCCCAAACATCTCCAGCAAGAAAGATCTCAAGTGCTGGGAAGGAGCTAGCCTAAGACCCTGGTGAGCCATTACCTGTCAGAATAGGATAACCATCAGCAAGATGGACCAATAGTATCAGACAGCTTTATATGTTCAATTGTAACCTAAGCTTGCCTGAACATTTATCATTGTGTTAGAAAGAAGATGCAGCTGATTCTTCCATCGACTCTGCCAGCCTAAGCCTCCATCAAAATGTAATTAAATTACTTAAGCACTTTCAATTTTACCCAAAGGCCTTAAATTGTGAGCATATTAATAATATTATACATGCAGAAAGATTGCCAGAGCCATTCTTTCATAGAGTCACACTTTCTGTCCCCTTTGATTTCATGGCTCTTTATTTGTTGAAGAATAAGTGATATCCTTTAGAATGAGAGACATTTGAGAGCCATGGTGACAGCCTTGAATAATACCTTTCTGAGGAGAGCAGTACTCAGAGTGAGCAATAAAGTTATCCTTAGCTGAGAAAGGGAGAACGCTTGAAAACTTCACTAACTTGAGAATCCAGAAAGACAACTGTGAATGGTATTTATTATGAAATGTGTGCAAGATTTTGTTTCATTTTTTGATTGAGCTATACTCAGTATTGATTCATTGTGGGAGTATAATTCTCTCTCTCTCTCTCTCGCTTTAATTTTTCTGTTCCTTTTAGGGCAAAACGCATTCTGTGTGTTTGGGTTTTTTGTTGTTGTTTATATCTTTGGAAAATAGCAGCCATGGCCTGAGCCACACACAGAGGATTAACCCATTCCCTCATACCACATTCCCAACAAATCATCCCCATCCTGCTATTCTTCCCCCACGCCAGCAGCAGAAGGGGTTGTGGGAGCCACTGTTCACTTGACCTCTGCTCTGTTGTGTTGTGGGGGGAGCAGGGTGGCAGAGAGGCCAGCCCTATGCAAACATATCTTCTGAGCCAATTCAGTCCTACTGCCAGTGTCCTTTCACAGCCCCAAGTTCTCTGCCATCAAGTCTCAGAAAACCTTTCTGTGGGAATTATTAGGTGTATGGGGGGTATTATTAGGTATTATGGGTAGGGATAGTAGCTCTGTAGCAGAAGCTGCCATATGTCCTCTTTTTCCAGGACACGTCCTCTTTTTCATGAGTAGAGTCGTCAGAGCGATCCTTAGTTAAATGCAGAAGTTGGCAAATGTGTCCTCTTTTTTACTCTTCAAAATATTGCAACCCTATCATACAGAAAGTCTCAGCTTCAATCCTGAGTGTCTCCAGCTATTACTATTACTATTACTACTATTAAATTTATATGCTGCCCTTTATCAAAAGATCCCAGGGCGGTGTACAACATTCCAGAACATCAGTGATAAAAATATAATAAAAAGCATACAGTGGTACCTTGGGTTACAGACGCTTCAGGTTACAGATGCTTCAGGTTATAGACCTTGGGTTAAGAACTTTGCTTCAGGATGAGAACAGAAATTGTGCGGCGGCGCAGCAGCAGCAGCAGCAGGAGGAAGCCCCATTAGCTGGATGGTCAAGTCCAGGCTACTATGGGGTGCTTATCTTGTTTTTCAGGCCTGGGGAGCTGGCGTTTGTCCACAAACAGCTTTCTGGGTCATGTGGCCAGCATGACTTAACTGCTTCTGGTGCAACAGGACACCATGACAGAAACCAGAGCGCATAGAAATGCCATTTACCTTCCCGCCACAGCTGTACCTATTTATCTACTTGCACTGCTGTGCTTTCGAACTGCTAGGCTGAGCTCACCCCATCACAGGGATTCGAACCGCTGCCCTTCCGATCAGCAAGCCCAAGAGGCTCAGTGGTTTAGACCACAGCGCCACCCGCGTCACCCACTCAGAATAGGCAATACTGAGGTAGATGGTCTGGCTCAAGATAAGGCATCTTCCGATGTTTCTGTTGCCTCCCTTCTGCAGAAGCTGGCAGCAGGAATCACAAGGTGGTGACGACAGACTGCAAACTACATGGAGAGCAGCCACCGGGGTGCCTCCAGTGGCTCAAAAAAGCACATATCAGAGTTGGGAATTTGGATTTGAGGTGATCTGAGCAATGCAAACGGTTGTTAAGGCCTCTCAAAGTAAAAGCTGGTATTTTAGGAGCTGCTCAGCAAATGCAGCCAAAGCCTTTCACAAACAGATATGGGCAGTGTCCAAACTAGTGAAGTCGTATCCGTTCTTTCACACCCTGCTGTCGTCTTATCACCCAGCTGCCAAGTTCCGTGCTATAATCATAGGCAACTTATCACTTTAATTGCTAGGAAGCAGGCTTGCTTTTTTTGTGACCGTTCCAACCTCTTGGGTTCGCAGCGACTTCATATCGTGCAAGATAGCCTTGCTGTGGCGTCTGCTCCCAGAGATACTGGGATTGTATCATATACTTCACGATGCCACCGAAAACAACCCTGTAAAAACGTGGCTATGCAGCATATTTATTTGAAGTTTGTGCTCTGTTATGTAGAGCACGGGGCGGCAGCCCGAGATAAAAGGTTGTAGGGAAAGTCTCTGTTCTGGGCATTTTGGGGAAATTCCACAAGGAAGGAAAGCCCAGATGCCTTTTGCCCTCTGGCCTGCACATCCCTGCAGCTAAAAGAGTTTCTGGACGCCCTAATATGTAACACCACAGCACAGACCTTCCAAGAGTCCCTGTTTTCCAGGGACGGTCCCATTTACAGGAGCCATCCCAGTTTCTGATTTGATCCTGGAATGTTCTGCTTTTCCTTAGGATGTCCCTGAAGGAGCGTCTCCACCCCCATCGTTCTGCCCGGACGCTGCGGTCCAGCACCGAGGGCCTTCTGGCGGTTCCCTCATTGCGAGAAGCAAAGCTACAGGGAACCAGGCAGAGGACCTTCTCAGTAGTGGCGCCTGCCCTGTGGAACGCCCTCCCATCAGATGTCAAAGAGATAAACAACTACCTGACATTCAGAAGACATCTTAAGGCAGCCCTGTTCAGGGAAGTTTTTAATGTATGACATATTAGTTTATTTTTGGTCTTTGTGGAAGCCGCCCAGAGTGGCTGGGGAAACCCAGCCAGATGGGCAGTGTACAAATAATAAATTATTATTATTATTATTATTATTATTATTATTATCATCATCATCATCATCAGAGAAATGTTGGCGGGTATGGAGTTATGAGACCCCAAGGAGATAAGCAAATATACAGCCTTTGGAAGACCTGTATAGAGATTTTAAAATATATATATATAGGACTTCCCTATTCCATAATAGGCAAGGGGGCCTGGGGGGCCAGGGCCCCAGGTGCAAAATTCTGAGAGCGCACAATCAGGCGCACTCATGCAGACACCGGCTTCCACAGGGATCCCCATCCTGCCCTGGCAAAGGTGGCAGAGCAGCTCAGGCCCACACTGAACAGGCATGGAGGGAGGGAGGGAGGCAAGCGGTGACCCCAGCACAGCCCAGACCTGTGGTACACGGACATTGGGGGGATTCACCTGCCAAGAGCCACATCGGCTAGTTGAGCTCCACACTGTGTGGGCAGACAGGCGGTACAGCACAGCACCACTTGGTTCCAGTGGGGGGCACTCTGGTGGCATCAGCTGCTTGTCTGCCCCGGGCACCAGCAACCCATGCTACGCTGCTGCTTTCAAACTTCCTTTTGTGCCACCTTTCTGGGCTGAGTCCAGGCTCTCCAGGTTTGTGTCCACAGTGCAATTTTATAGAAAAAGAGGTTCCAGAACTCAGTGGTGGAGCTTCATGCTCCGGCACCGGGGGTGGAGAGCAGGCGGGGACGTGGCTGGCGCATGTCCCGGGGGCGTGGCATGCATCCCGGGGGCATGGCATGACGGCCGCAGCACAGGGGGGCAACCACAATGGCACCCCACTGGGATCATGGTGCTGGGGGAGGTGCATTCCCCCCGCCCCCTCTTCCTCCAGTGCCAGAACTCGCCATTTTCTAAAATGGTGATGGTGCCCACCTGAAAGGTACCAGAACTGAGCTCCAGCAAAATCCAACTGAAAAAAAAGCCCTGTGTATCGGAGCAGTTTTGTTTGTTTGTTTGTTTGTCCTGGTGCTTTCCCCGGGGAAACCCATGTTTTACCACTGAATCACAATGGCAATCGGGTTTTCTGCAGATTGCTGTTAGCTCCAATTCAGCAGTAAAACACAGTTTTTCCCAGGGAAAGCACCAGGACAAAAAGAAAAGAAAAAACGCTCAGACACAGACCAGGAAAGCCCAGACTTGTGCCTGGAAAATCCAAAGCAAAGGTAAGTGGGGATGAGCCTTTACTCACTATAAAGTGCAAGGTTCTAGAATACATTTCTCATTCAGCTTCATTGTGTCTCAGTGATATTTTCCATGTGGCTTCCTCAAAGGTAAAAATATTAACTGACATGCTCTCTACATTGCATGAAAAGAATGTATAAAAAAATTGAAGATCTTGGCCCTGAAATAACCTCATTGGTAAAGTAGTGTAGAAAGCTTTTGTCAGCACAAAGGTTAATTTAACTCCAAATTGGCCGGCTCTTTTATTTGTCCACTGATGGTTTTCCTGTTTATTTTACTTCTGTCCCAAAGAGATAAACATACCATTGGGAATATTATCCCGCTCCCTGATTATTTACATCGTATACATTTCTTTTTAAATGCAAAAGCAAACAATTTTGTCCACTTTTATCATTTATTCATCTACAAAAGTTCAGCTGTTTAGAAAGAGAACCAACAAAAGCCAAATCCCAAATCTTAAGATATATAACCCAAGGAGCGTTTGCTGTTCTTCAAGGACGTATGCTTTATGACATCAGCTTTCAACAGAACATTGAGAACTGGATTTGTCCCTTATGGAACGAGACAAATTTAGTAAACACTACCTCAGCATTGTTAATTAATCTTAAAACAATTACGATGGGAGAAGCAGATTTTTGCAGCCATGCGAGCTGTTTAAAATGCCCTAAGGCATCTCCATGCCCAGTGTAAAACATTAAAATTCCACTTCCCAGGAAATGTGTGGCTTCTCTTCAGCTATGCTAGTTAACCTTGTGAATTCTAGAGACTTGCGAAAGGTCATCTCTAGCCACAGCTGCTGTTGAACTTCAACAGATCTGATGCACCCAAGCCACTTGGCAACTGTGTTGCTCTTGATCTCCAAGAATACCCCCCCCATCAGATGTCAGAACTCTGCCACCTTTAGAACAGGGGCATTCAACACCAATAGCTTCTAGATCTTGTTGGGTTCCAACTCTCCTCTATCACAGCCAGTTTGGTCAGATATGATGGGAGAGCGTGTTCTCTTTCATAGAGAGCACGTGTTGCGATGGGGTCTAACAGGCCACCCCTCTGTTGCTGGGCGAGTTAGTATGAATGACCATCCTCAGTGATTGAGCGGTTGGGTTACTGGGCAAATTTTGGTGCTGCCATTTAGGGGGACGAACCAAAGGTTATAAAACCAAGTCACGCAGCACTGACTGGGCTCTTTTGCTGAGTGCATCGGATTACCCGCCCACCCTCCCTAATCGAGGGCTATTGTGTTAACCGTCTATGCCTGTCATGGGGTCGTCTGCTTTTGGGGCAGGGGCCTGGTAGGAATTTTGTCCATTTGGCTGATTGGCTGGTGCCATTTGGTTTTTGCCTACTGCGTAGCACAACTTGTAAGGTTGCGGTTAGGTATCAGTTTAAAAATTGGTTAGTGGAGGGGTAAGGATTGGCAGTGCCTGCCCCTCCAATGCTGCTGCTGCAAGGGACTTCCGTTAAAGGAACCCAGGGGCTTGCCATTCTTTCGTCCGTACCCCTGAATGGGGCTTAGGGCCATGCAAGCCCCCGGGAGCATGGGAGGGGGATGAGGGTCTGGTGCCCGGCTCCATGCTTTCCCCAATATTGTTTTCCCTCACTGGCTTTCGCTGGAATCCGGAAGTCAGTTCTGTCCCTGGGCGTGGGGACAGATAGTCATAACCAATGCCTAAGCAACCACTCACATTTATGTATTTTAATAAAGTTGTGGCCAAAATTATGCCAAAAACCTTCAACAAAAATTATGTGTGAATTCTGAATTATTTAGGGGTGGCTTGGGGGACCTCGACAACATTGATTCATGCATGTGCAAAATGAATAACAATTCACATAGAACAATTTGTGCAGAAGGATGCAATGAAAACATCTGCAAAAGGCTGAGGTGTGGATGCCCCTATGAAGCTGGTTTCTGAGAAGAGGAGGGTATTTCACATATTCGGCATTTGCACCACCCTACTGCATATTAGAATAGTCTGGATTTGATGGGGAAGTGTTTTGCTCACTGCTATAGTTAAATCTTTGACTGTGACTTCTTTCAGCATACAGAAGCCATAATTATGGGTTGGCTCCAGACATAACATAAGGGTTCCTTCCATGCATAGATGGGATTCCAATCTAGTGAAGGCTCCTGCTTTATGAACTAGAGACTCTCACAGGCAAAACGGGGTGAAGCTGATTTCCGGTACTCCCCTCTCTTTCCCCTGCAATATCCTTAACCATCTCCTCCCATGCTGTTACCCCAGTTCTCTGGTGGAGGTCTGAGGGGAAGCCACCCAAAATCACAACCTCCCCTTCTGCCTGCCAGGGCATCCAAATCGTTAAATTATTTTCTTATATTTAGAATATTGGAATATAATGGAACCCAAGGGGGTCTAAACATGGTTCCTAGTGAGCAGATCCAAACTTCTGCAAGGCGGTGGTCTCACTGGCCTTCAGACATACCCTAGGAATGGAGTTCCACTGGAGAAAAGTCTGGATCCTACTCTATGTAAACAACATCAACTTCACAAGCAAAGGAATGGAAGGTTTTAATTTTTATTTATTTATTGAATTTATAGAATATCTGTGTCATATCTCCCCATATAATTCATCCTGGAACAGCCTTTAGCTAAATGCTTTGTGTATTAGTTTCCCTGTGGTATTAACTTTTGAAAAACAGGGCAGTTGTTCAAGGGCACTTTATAAACACAGAACTATAGATTCTATACCAAATTAAAACTCATATAAAATCTGCGCTCTGTACTACAAATTAACATATTTAATTTCAATATTACCTGCAAACCTGATTTTTTTTTTTTTCCTTTACCAGCATGGCTCTAATTAGTCATATAAAATCAAGTCAGAATACTGTAAGCAATTATTATACTAAAAACAGGAAAGGGAGCTGAATTAAAAATGGCGTAAGAAAATGCCGCATGGAAATTAACGCACCCATTAGCATCAAGAAATATGCACTGTAGTTTAATGTTATTAAAAATTCAAAAAAAAGCTGTTACTTAAGGTCGTAAAAGCGAACACTTGTCTTTTAAAATACTTATTAATGTGCTCCGAGATTGGCAAGTGTATCGTTTCTGAGGAACACCTTGGCATAGTTGACAGAGCAGGATTCTTCTTCCTTTGAACATTGGCTCTTGCTAGAGTTGAATATCCAAACTATTATGAATGTTCCTCACTTGACTCTTCCTTAAGATCACAAATGTCCACTCTAGCATTCTACAAAAGCTTTCCAATTCGTCTGTGATTACACTTCCCTGTTGCTAAGTAGCTCCTGTTCTCAGCACCATGTAAGCTGACTATTAGAAAGTCATTTCTTCTGACCACACACTGTCCTGACAGAGCTGCCTTCAGAATGCATGGGGAAATATTAGCTACAAACAATGAGGATTTTCTCTATATTTGTCTGCATATACCCTCCAACATTTCTCCAATGAAAATAGGGACATTATTATTATTATTATTATTATTATTATTATTATTACTACTACTACTACTATTTATACCCTGCCCATCTGACTGGGTTGCCCCAACCACTCTGGGCATCTTCCAACATTTATAAAAAACACCATAAAATATTAAACATTAAAAAAAAAACCTTCCCTATACAGCACCGCCTTCAGATGTCTTCTAAAGATTGTATAGTTATTTATCTCCTTGATTAAGGGCTCCATACCCTCCGATGAAAATAGGGACGTCCTGTCATATCTTCTAGCATTTCTCTGATGGAAATAGGGATAAAATAGGACATTCCAGGATCAAACCAGAAACTGGGACGGCTTCTGTAAATCCAGGGCTGACCCTGGGAAATAGGAGCACTTGGGGGGTCTGTGTGTGAAAATGCATGTGATGTTACCTTTCAATTTTGCTTGGGTAATAATCTTAAAAAAAACAAAAAACCTGTGTGCTTTTAAAAAGATAGTTCCAAGTTCACATACCCATAACCTTTTTACATCTTTCTGTTGTTCTTTTTCGTTGAAGATTCAAAATATACAACATAATGTTACAATACACTTACAAATATAAGAAAATTAAGTTTGTTATTGAGACTATTAAAGGCCTCTGATCTTTGCATCTTTGTTGTGGTCTTTTTTTCTTCATCTTTCCTTGCTTTTTTCTTTTTTCTTTTAATAAATCCAGGTGCCACAAGGGGTATAATTTCTGGACGAAAAAATTGCGGAATGACTATTTAAGAAAAAGGGAAGAGAAAGAGTGGTTAACAGCATCCTAAATTAATTGTGTTTGGTCTGCCTCCAGCTCAAAATTTGGGCGCCATGAGATTTTGCTTTTGACACAGAAATGTTGGTACCTGGGCTTATTGTTTTAGTATCCAGGCTCCCTTAACCAAGTTAAAATACTTAACTTTTGAGAAAAAGTATATATTATTGCCCTCTACTGGAAAGCAACAGACTTTGCCAAATAATTGTGACATGATTGCTCTCTCTTTTTCTTACATTTCTCTCTTTGTCTCTGTCTCTCTCTACCCCATGCCTTCCAATAATTAAACCAGTGGATGGAAGGGGAAGATTAGACGCAAAAGGACAGATCCGTCCACGCTTAGGATTGCTTTCACATATGATGCTGAAGAAAACACTTCTGCAAAATAGCATCGGAGCCATGAAACCTTTCTCCTGTTTTCCCTTCCAATTATCAACCATTGCATGCTTTCAAAAAGTTGCTTGCACATTGACTAATATCAATCCTTAAAGAACTGTGTTGGCTCCCTATATGCATTCAATCCCAGTTCAAGCTGCTGGTGTTATTTGAAGTTCTAAATGGCCTGGAACCCCAATGCCTCTTCCTCTATCAGCCTTTGCCTTAAGATTCCCAGAGATGGTTCTTCTTCACATTCCACTTTTGGGGAAATCTCATCGGGTGGCAAAGCAGAATAGAGTCCATTTTTGAAAGGCCCTGATATTGTCAGATGCAGATTAGGGGGACGCGACTGCTTCTGTCGCACTGGGCACAGAGCCTCAGGGGTGCAGCAGGGAGGGTCACAACTATGATGTAGAATGGAAGGTGGGAGGCAGGGGGCACTGACTTTTGGTGCCGGACTGGGTAGCACTGATATTGGAAACCCCAGGGTCTGCCGCAGATTTGTTTTCAAGTGAATATGTGCCTGTTCTCTCAGCCTTTAATGAGGGATTGTTTTACTCTTCTCCTCGGCTTAGCTGTTTCTAGCAACCTTTGTTTGCTGATGTTCTTAAGATGATATTCATATTCTCCAACATTTCTCCAATGAAAACAGGGACATCCTATTCCATAATAATAATTTTATTATTTATACGCCGCCCATCTGACTGTGTTGCCCCAGCCACGCTGGGCGGTTTTCAACATATATAGAAACATAATAAAATATTAAACATTGTGGGGGGGACCCTTCCCCATACAGGGCTGCTTTCAAATGTCTTCTAAAAGTTGTATAGTTACTTATGTCCTTGGCTTGGGGGCGGGGGACTCCATACCCTCCAACATTTCTTTGATGAAAATAGGGACGTCCTAAGGAAAAGCGGGACATTCCGGGATCAAATCAGAAACCAGGATGTCTTCTGCAAATCCGGGACTGTCCCTGGAAAATAGGGACACTTGGAGGGTCTGCGATATTTAGTAGTAGTAATTTAAAATTGATTTTATGTTGTTCCCCACCCTGGCATCGGTACTGGTGAAAGGTGACTTTAAAATCTTTTAAAGTAACAAAGCAAATATTGTACAAAGGCATCGCTCCTCTGAAAGCCACAGAAAGTGAAATGATGGTTCTACAAGACACTTAATGTGGTGCTATATTTCCAATAATAATTCCTGGAGTACCTACATGTTTGATCAGTAGGGAAAGTAAGTGTCTCCTTTCTCCACCCCAGAGGCATAGAAAACTTCATGAAATGTCACAAACTTCCACCTAGGTATGTAGTACTATAGAAGTGGGTCCAACATTTTAAAGGTTTTCCTAACAATACCAACACACTTGAATATGAATGGCATAAACGTATATGCTTGCTGTTCATCTGAGTAGCAGATGTCCTTGGACTCTTCGCTTCCACCACTGCTGTCTGTACCGGTTTGTAAATGCAGCTAGACACCGTCAGGCAATCTGATTAAGCAAACTTCTTAGCCTCCTTAGATAGTCATCTGCACTTCATTGCAGGCACCTTTTCGAAAGCATAATGGCAAGAACAAAGCTCAACAAGACACCTGTCAGCTGATATGCATTATCAGAATCAGATACCACTCTTGGGTGAACGGATGGGTCCCATTATGCTGTTTAGTTCGATTGACTTATCCACATCTCATCTCAAGCAACTTACAGCTTCAACCTGGCTTAACCTTGAAAGAGATAGGTTTTCCAACCGCGAGGTATGTCAGTGCAGGGCGTTGGAACTACAGGGTTAAATTGGAAGGTGCAAGATCAAGGTGTAGTACGTGAAGAAAATCGGAAGTGTGGCCCACAAAGTGTTGAATTAAATGAACCCATTAAGCTAGGTTTCCTCTTAGAGCCTATACATAAAAGTGGTTGTTGTTGCTTTTTCCAAACCACAACTAGAAATAAACAGCTGGGGATTAACTGTGTGTCATATATTTTCAGGCATTATGAATGCAAAGTATCATTTTCCTGAGCAAGGAAGGACTCATGTAGTTCAAATATCATGGATGCACGTTGTCTCCATTTTAGGTACGCTACCTGGCTGTTTTCTAAAACGTGTTCAGCTGTAATTCAGAAGGCCACAGTGACATACAGAACCAGGGGTATCATATGCCCCTTATTCAGTTCGAGGGTGAAAGTACGCAGAGTCCTGTGGCAAGAAGACCCAGTGGTGGGCCCTATGGCCAAAGCCATTGGCTCCTGATAGACAACCTGAAACGGGTAGGAAGTTTGCATACCAAATATCCAATGCCTTTTGCTCTCCTGCACCAAGTTACAGCAGCTGAGCTCTGCAACATATGGAAGAACTTGCCTATTGCCCCATGTCCTACAGAACCTGCTTCTGATCCTCCTGCCTTCGTCTGGGCTGCCTGTCACTCCACAGACTGCAAACTAACCTGCTCCCTGTTCTGGATACCAATGCCTACATATGTGCTAGGAGTTAGAAGCCCATGGCTGATGAATCACTGCTGGCATCTAGGCCTCTCGAGCCAATGGCCCAAGAGTCCCATGTCCCAGAGAAAGGCTTATTCCTTCTCAGTGCTATTCTTCTACAAAAAGAAATGTCGGAGCTCACCATGAACTTCTCCCTTGTTCTCTTAGAATGGCAATGGTGCCCACCTGAGAGGTGTGCTGGAACCAAGTTCCAGTGAGCTCTGGCTGGGGGGGGGGAGCCCTGGTCCTTCTACACATAGGGATGCATTTTGGCATCCAAGGGATGCACTTGGAAAGACAGAGATTTAAATATACTAGGCTTAACCCTTCCAGGAAACATAACTTAAGGCAATATACATTATCTGCTTTTTACCTACCAGGTTTTAGGTCTGCTGGGATCCTCCTACATGGAGAAAGCTGTAGACTTCCTTAGCGCATCCAACTAAATTGGGGCATACTTGCCTGAGAAGATCACAGGAGAAGAAGCTAATGATGTTCCACTCTTAGCAATCTGGAGTTCACAGTGGCTTCTGCATCAAAGTGTCACGAAGGTTGTGGGGCAGAGGTGGTCCAAGCTGAACATGGGTCCATCTACTGTCTACCTGCTCCAGTTTTTTTCTTGCTCTATCTAGAAATGCCATAGATGGAACCCTCTAAGTAGAAAAAGACCTTGCAAGAGGCCCTAGACAACAGCAGAATGGTTCTGTCAGTGACCTTCAAACTATCTACATTTCCACAGGGACATTTCTGCCATGTGAAGTTTTCTACATTGCACATTCTATTAATGCAGGGCAGGAACCAATCCTGTGAGCCTTTTCCATGACCTCTTGAGAAGTTGTGTGCTTTACCTAGAAATCACTCCCTTGAAACTATGCATTATAGTGGAAAGCTCAATAGTGCTGGACAACTTGTAATATTGAGGGGGCCTGAATGGAAACCTTAGGATTTGTCAGAAGTGCTAAGAATGTAGTTTGAAAACAGCTGTTTTGAGTTATGTCCTTGTCTAACACCTGCCCAGTCTAGAAAGCCAAGAACATCCAACAAGTTATATAGGAGAGAGTGCATGTTAGGTCACCTTTAGGTCACCTTGCTTCTTGACTCAGTTGATTAGTCTCACTCTCGTGATGATGATTCTGTCTCATCAATTTATATCAGTGTTTCCCAAACTTGGGTCTCCAGCCGTTTTTGGACTACGGTTCCCATCATCCCTGACCACTGGCCTTGCTAGCTAGGGATGATGGGAGTTGTAGTCCAAAAACAGCCGGAGGCCCAGGTTTCGGAAACAATGATTGATATATATATATATCCTGCAGTTCTGATCAGTTGATGGGAATAAGGAACAAGGTGCAAAACCCAAGCTGCCTACAAGTCCAACAATGCTAAGTTAGAATGTAGCATTCTTTTCAATATATATTGCATTGTTTCCGCAACCAGAGTCTTGTGCTTGCAAAGCAATGTGCCAGAAGAGATGTAAGCAGCTTGAATGCCCATCAGAAGGCATTAAAATGCATCCTGGTTGCCCAAAATCCACAGTACGGCCGGACTCTGGCTTCAGCACCTGAGGCTTTGCTTGGATAGCTGCCCCCAATCATCTGTCCTCCACCCCTGGTGCGAACCACAGGAATAGCTTCACGTCTTTTGCATAGAAGGGTATCCATGTTGCTTCCATTCTTCCTGCTGGCTGGTTATTGCTGCACCTGTGACTTCTTAAATTAGCCACAGCTGGACTAGCTGAGACCTCTGGGCTGCCAGGCCTCAAGAGCTGCGCACAGCCGCAGCCACAGGGAAACAGCGAATGTTGTGCATAAGCCAAGGAACATTACGGGCGTCCTAAGCCAAGGAGCATTACGGAGGCTCAAGAAGAGCAGAGGCAAAGCCTATGTACATGCACGACAGCAAAGATTCCTTTCTTTATAACTTTGGCTGAGCTGGAGCTCCCAAGTACGACAAATTAATCTGGGTTGCAATTGGAGCAAGCGTATTAAAATGCCAACTGAAGTCTCTCTTCTTGGTGGTTATGATTTAAAAAAAGAATCTGGAAAAATTATTCTTAAAAGCACTGCAAATCTGAGCATGGCAATAAAAGAGGCGCATTCACAGGCAGCTGCATTCAAAGATATGGAGGCTCCCTGCCAGGGAGTTTCACGTGTGCGCGATACTCAGTCTCCCAGAGTCAAGCCATTTGAGCGGAACTTATAACAAAACAAATTCAGCAGCAGGTAGAACTCAGTTTTGTACCGCCCCAGGCACAAATGCCACGACTCATGTGATTGGCTAGGGATGGAGGGGTGGGAGATGCCCAGCATTATGACATCACACACGGTTTGTAGGAGACATAACAATGGATTGGTAGCCGCTCAGTGTCTCTCATGACTTTTATTTCCATCCTCAAAAGCTGCAGGAGGAAAGGCGGAGCAAAACTTGAAACTCGGAAGAAATGAGGTGCTGACAGTGCAATCACACATATGTCCACTCAGTGAGTGCTGCTGTGTTTGTAGAGGCTTACTGTCTAATGGTTGGTATAAAATGGATGGCCAACATGGTGCCTCCAGGCGTTCTTGGATAACAATTCCCATCGGCCCCAGCCAGCCTGGTCAATGGTTCAGGGACATCTGGTGCTGTGGTCCAGCAACACCTGGAGAGTGTTAATGTTGGTTCTCTTTGGGTTCTGAGCTGCAGCCTGAATTAGGTTTCCAGGGGTCTGGGGAGGGCAGCAAACCAGCAGCCTAAATTACTTTTTTGCCCAGAAGGTTATCAAAAGTCAAACAAATTATGTATAAGTGGGGGGAGGTGAACGAAAGTGGGAAAAGGCGTAAGAAAGTATGTAAAGCAAGAGAAGTAATGTGCAGCTGTTTAATGTGCATAATTTAGGCAGGTTGCAGAATTCAGTTTTCTTAAGCCAAGATGCTCATTATCCCCCCAATTTAGATCGCATAGCTCAGTTGGCTAGAGCGTAGTGCTGATAACGCCAAGGTTGCAGGTTCGGTTCCCATATGGGACAGCTGCATATTCCTGCATTGCAGGGGGTTGGACTAGATGACCCTCAGGGTCCCTTACAGCTCTACAATTTTACCGTTCTATTCTAAGCTCTCTCCATAGCTGCTGCCATCACCTGTTTTATCAAACACGACTATACTTACCGTAGTTACCTGAGTACATTGGCTTCCAATTAGCCATCCTTTGCTCTTTTTCTTCCTATAGCCAGCTGCTTCCACTTCTGCTTCATTGCATTGTTCTCTGCTTCCCTCCTCCCCACAACTTCCATTATTCAATGGTTTTCATCAGCCGGCTAATAACGTTGCTAATTTGGGAGTCACTGGATCGTGCTCTTTGTCACTCCTTGCCTTTTGTGCTCCTACAAGTGAAAAGGGGAACAGCGTATTTAGAGCCTCACCCCCAAAATTGCTGGGGAGGGACGGAGAGAGGACAAGACATAGAACCATGTGCAGTCAGGTAGTCCATGAAAGGGTTACTTTCTCTGCTTTGAATGTCTTTTATTTTATAGGAACTCATGGGGGGGGGGGATCCAGCTCACATTTCACGCTCACCAGAATAGCGCTTGTGAGACATTCCAGCTGCCTTCAGCCCTAACCTCAGTTTAGAATGTTACATCCTAAATTACAAGGTATGGATGTGTGTGTGTGTATCCTGACATACACACACACATACACAAAACCATTTAACAGGGTTTGATGAAATAAGAACCAGCGATAAGTTGCCACTTGGCCTCAAATTACCCAATGAATGGTGGCTTCCAGAATTGTTAGAAGGAGGAGACTCTTGAGAGTCCCATGGACTGCAAGAAGATCAAACCTATCCATCCTTAAGGAAATCAGCCCTGAATGCTCACTGGAAGAACAGATCCTGAAGCTGAGGCTCCAATACTTTGGCCACCTCGTGAGAAGAGAAGACTCCCTGGAAAAGACCCTGATGTTGGGAAAGATTGAGGGCACAAGGAGAAGGGGACGACAAAGGACGAGATGGTTGGACATTGTTCTCGAAGCTACGAACATGAGTTTGACCAAACTGCGGGAGGCAGTGGAAGACAGGAGTGCCTGGCGTGCTCTGGTCCATGGGGTCACAAAGAGTCGGACACGACTAAACGACTAAACAGCAACAAGTCTTCAAATGGGAACAGGCCTGAAATCTCCAAAGTGATAGCTCTTAGGATCACGAAAGGTACCAGTAAGCTCAGCATGATGGGACAACATGGAGACAGTAGGTTCCATCCACCAAACAGTGTCTTCTTCAAGTTTTCTTACCAGCTTAGCTGCCAGCTACTCAGAGTTACTAGGGAGGGAGAGAGAAAAGGTTTATGAGTTTCCCACAAGACAGTGCGGTACCAGTAGGAACTCTGATCCCAAATCTCTGGCCCATGGCATGTCTCAGAGGAAATGACTGAGGCCTGGAAGAACAGCCAGATGTCAGCCTCTTTTCCTGGTGGACTTCTTTGCATAGGCTGCTGCTGCTGCTCTCACAGCTTCTGGGGGCTGATGCAGAAGGCAGAAGTGTTTGCAAACCTCTTCTCAGTCCCCAGACATTTCAACATTACACATGTCAGTGGCACAGTGCTGGCAGGGAAGGGAAACAGCTCCGCCTTGCATGGAGATTGTAAAGCAATTCAATTCGGTTTCCATTTAAAGAACTTTCTCGCTTCCCAAAATAACGCCCCATTTGAAACCTGCACTTCTCTGGATGTTGCAAAGCAGTTCTTTCATCAGGCAATGTGCCCAAAATGCACCGAGTTGGGCTCAGTGTGGATAAAATGCATATATTTGTGAAAACAACACACCAATAATGCATTATATTGGAGAAAATGGTTTGCAAAAAAAATGCATATTCATTTAAAAAAATACTTGCATCCATTCAGAGAAATTAATACTAAAATGCTGATGAATTAGGACCTTTTTTAAAAGAGGGGGTGGGCCCGCACAAACTGATGTGGAAAAGAACTGAGCATAACAATGGAAAAATGAAAAACCAAAATTGACTGATTCCCATCCCTCAGGCATGTCCAAAGCCCGTTTGGGGGGCCAGTCGGCTTAATCCAGCCCCTGTGGCAGTTTATTTCCTGGGGTAAAATCATAAAAAAACCTCAACAACTTCAATCCTAGAAAAAGGTTAACAACTTTGGTCGGCCCTCAGGGCCCTTCACTTCATCAAATCTGGCCCTCTTTGAAAAAAGTTTGGACACCACTGCAAGCCTTAGGCACACCATATTCTGATGAAATAGTGAGCTTGGACAGCAAACAGGTGTCCAGAAAAGTCCACCCTGGGCCTATGAATGAGCCCCTAAATCTTGATGTGTTGGAGAGGCAAGCCAGGATGCAAAATGCCATGTGCGTCTGGGAGCCTTTCACTCCTGCCGTCCTACTAATGCACTCATGCAGCTCTCCATATCCCCTAAAAAGCCGTTTTTGGAAGCTGGGGGAGCCAGCAGGGTGGCATTACATGAGGCACAAGGTGATGCTGCTGGGAAAGTCAATCAGCAATATGCACCCCCAATGTGTATGCAGAAGGCATGGGTCTCTCCGGACTCCTGCCTCTCCTTGTCTCATGTTTTATGTACAACCACCAGTGCCAGATATTAGCTGCAGCTCAAGAGGGCATAGCTAGAAGGCCTTGGCCATGAGACCGAGGTCTGTGCGCATGTGGGCACAGGCGCATAGTGTGCAGGCCCCTAATGGCTGCTTAGCAAGGAGTAGAGCATGAGCGGTGATTACAGACCTCAGTAAATTTTTGCCCATGCTTTCTTTTCCCCCCAGTTTAAAAACTTTATAGCAACACACATTTTTCGTAGGTTCCGCTTTCTCTTGTTAAAACTCAAATGAACTCTTAAAATGAAGCATCAACATTATACAGGCCACAGGAAGAATTAATGTGACTGGAGATTGTGAAATCAGCTGAGCATCATCTCTTTTTCTTCTCTTTTTCCTCCTAGGGTGATACCTAGAGACAGAGACAGAGCTGACAACGCCAGAAGATGTCAATGCCATGCAGAGAGAAGATAAATTTAGAGTGAATGATTTCCCAGTTATGCAGGGACCAACAGAGAGTTTATAATAAAACAATTTAAACACAGTTTGGAATATGACAATGGCAATTTTTCTTGTGTAGAAAACAAACCATTACAGATCTGTGTTTGTGGCCCAGCAGGGTGTTTTGTAATATAGACCTTCTTCCGCAGAAGATATTTATGTCCAACTTCTCATGCAGCCTGTGATATTCTACATTATTATTTCATTTGTCTCTTTGTTATAACTTCATCTCAAATGCTGGAAGAGATGGATCATCCAAGAAGTTGTTGGGGATGTCAGTTGCTTCCTTGGCTTCTTGGAAAATCTGCTTTTCAGATGCGTTCATTGTTGGCTTTGTATTCCTGAGGAATAGAGAACCTCAGTCCAGGCCCCTCTAAATGGTACTCTTCCAAGGCTAAACTCCACCCCACCCCATGCCCCCCCCAGCTATGCATCTCAATGGTCTAGCTCTGCATCCTCCTCCCCACCTAGAAAAACCAAGAACTGAACCTTTCGCATGCAAAATGTGTGCTCCAGCACTACTTTCCCACCATATGCAGAATTTCTCATTCAGATCTCCCCACTCCTGCATAATGCACCCCTGCTAGACCTCTGGCAATGCTGGATGCTACGGGTACCACATATGCCAATTCCTCCAACATGCTCAGCTCCAAATCTCACCAGTGCTTCTCTGAAAGCTGCTAGGGACACTATCTGCATGCACTCTCTGCCTTTTCACACTCTTTGGCTCCTTCATCCACCTCTGTTTCCTACTCACATTTTCTTTCCTCTTTTCTCCCTCCAGGCAGCCTCCAGCTGGACAAATTCCCCAACTTCCCACAGCTGCCTAAGTCTCCTTCTCCCCTGGGTCCTTCATCAAGCAATCTGAGACTACGCTGATGTGACTGTCTTTGCTCCTCCATCTTCATACCACTTCTGGTTCTGGGAGACCAGGGGGAAGGAAACTGGTTGCAGCTGGAGGGGGAAACACCCTGACTTCTTCACCAGCCTGACTCGTCTCTGCCTCTGGGCCTCCCTCCCCTCCAGCCTCCACTTCTGCCTCTGATTCTGGACTGCTCTCTGCCACAGACTCTTCCTGCTCACTAAACCCTGTTACCTCTTCAGTTTCCAACACCTCCTCCTCCCAGTCTGCTCCCTCTTCTCCCTTTGACCACTCATGGTCATCCCACCACCAGTCCCCGGGCTCTGAGCCTTCTTCTCTTGGTAGATAGAATTACCCACAGGTAGATTCTGGGTTGCCTGGGAGCCTGACTTCAAAAACAAGGGCACTCCCCACACAATGTATGGTCCTTGTTACTGCACTGAGATCAATAGCAAAGCTGCAGCCTAAAGAGTTGCTGAAAATAAATAAGGAACCATAAACGATCGCCCACTGTTAGATTTAATTCCCCCAGTCTCCTTGATAAAACCTTGGAAGGGGATGATTCAATCTGCATAGCAGACGTTATAAAAGCATGCAAGTTGTCTGAAATATTCTCTCCCCCCCCCCCTTTTTTTCCTTTTTATCTCTGAGTCATAATAAAACAGGCAATTTCCTTAAAAACCAGAATACAACGTTGTTTATACATTATGGCGAGGACTTTATTATCATTACTCTGCTTCTGCATATTAAGAGAAACCTTAAACTCCAGAAGTAAACATTGTGACAGTTGCCTTTTTAAAAATGTATTTCTTTTTTTAGGTGACCTATGCAAATCTACTTTTTAAACCTAAATGACAGCAATCAATTATTCAATTTGAAATCTATTGAGAAGAATCCTGTGGCCTTCCCGTGTACGTCTTCATTTACAGATCTGGTTTTGTTTTGTTTTTTAATTATCAGCTCAAATGAAAGAGGCTGCTTTTGAGTTATTCAGTTGCGAAATAATACATGTGGATCAAATACTGGACAAGATAAGCAGGTTCAGCGTTAGGACAATCTGCCCAACAGGAGCAGCTTTTGATACAATTTTAATCAGTCCTCTGGCCCCCGAAATGTCAGCGAGCTTCGTGCAAAATGAAATTATCCTTTTCCCTTTGCTTGTTTCCCGTTCCAGCTAATCCCCTCTCTCTTTATTAAACATATCTTTACCATCTGCACCGGCCGAAACGTTCGACACCTTAGTGGAGAACTGTGGCCGAGCCGGTTTTTATGGGCAACACGATCGGAGCTTTAGGCACATCCTTCGGATTATCCCAAGGACAAAAGAGGATGAATAATCCATTAACTGTAATAAGCAAGCGCATGTATCAATGTAACTGGAACAAGGTTTTGGTTTCAAATGCAGAAGCCGAATCGGAGAACCAGCACATCGTCAAATGCTTACAGTTCAGCATCTCTTCCCTCACCCCACCCCGTACCGCGCCAACGTCACAATACAAGATCATTTTCATGTCCACATGCTTCACTAAACAGTACATCTGGAAGCGATGTTTCAGCCACTGCTTATCAGCCTTTTCCAGTACAGAGATGTCATTCCCGAATCTGCTACAGCCAAAACAAATGGTCCTTTGGGAGAAAAACATAAGAAATGCCTTCCTGGATCAAATCAAAGATCCGTCTAGTCCAGCGTTCTAGTTCCAACAGTGGTCTTTCCCATGCTTCTGGGAAGCTCACCAATCGCGTCAAGGGTGCCAGCTTGAATAAAATATTGCCAGGAGGGGGGGGGGGCAAGGTTACAAATGCACCATTTGAATGGCAATGCCCATTAACTTTGGGAGGGCCAGGCCCTCTCAAATATTTTACTGGTAGGGCTGAAGGAACCCCAGCCCCTGGTAAGTGACTCCTATGAATCAGCTACAAAGGAGACAGCCATTGCCTATGGTTTGTCCCCAGCATGCAATACTCTTAAGATATACTGCCCCCGAGCATGAAGGTTCAATTTAGCTGTCATGGCTCATAGGCACCGATACCCTCCTCCAATAATATGGGTTGACCATTAGCTCCAGAGAGAACAGGGCACAGTACCATCATATCTATCTTCCTGGCCACAGACATATGACATTTGGGCCCAGAAAAGCTCTCAGGAAGAAGCAGACAGCATCCCCATGGTGGAATTTTCAAAGTCACGTGACACTGCTACACACACGAAAAGCACACCTGGGACTCAGCTTCATTAGTTTTATATATATATTAGTTATATATATATATTAGTTTTATATATATATATATATATTTATATTAGTTATATATATATATTTATATTAGTTATATATATATATATATATATATATATATATATATATATATTATAATAATATTTTTATATTATAAAATATAGTTTTATATTTATATTAGTTATATATTTATATTAGTTTTATATAGAGAGAGAGAGAGAGAGAGAGAGAGAGAGAGAGTTTTATATATATATTGCGTTATAACACTGTGACACCAGATGGTGCTATAGAGCTGAAATCGGAACTCTGAAATTTTCCATTGTGAGCTTTAAAATGTGTTTTTCCCCCAGCGCATTTTCAGAGCGTTTTTTATAGCTGTGTAGATGAAGCCCTGCACTTTCTTATGCATAGTAATTCACATGGCTACAACGCATGATGAGTGAATTCTGCAACCGCGCTGCTAGGGCTGATCAAAGAGGTCTTTTCCATCCAATTGGTATGTATCACACTGGGAGCTGTGCAGCCTCTTCCACTCACATGGTTGTTATATTCACATAAAAATTGTAGGCATGTAGGAAATCATCACAAGGAATTGGTTTCCAAGTAGCTCAAGGCGCATGGGGGGGGGGCCTGTGCTAACTCTGAGGCAGCATGGTCCTGAACCACAAAATGTGAGGTATTACCTCAGTGAAAAGACCAGTAAAACCACCAGCTAGGAATAGTTACTTCCCAGTGCCCAAGAAGATGAATTTCTTAAAGTGAAACTACCGGTATGTGTGTTTTCAAAAGTCACTATGGGTGATATCCAACTCATTGATTTCAATGGCTCAATAGTCTGGAAGCACCCTCAAGTGGAATCTACACACATATTAAAAACGCTGTGAAAATGCTTTTTTTACAAAACGTTTTGAAAAATACATTGCATTTCGCATAGCTCACTCTCGCCATCTAGTGTCACATTTGTATATTGCACTTTACAACACATTTAAAATGTTTTATTTGCAGCTCTATAGCTGAGTCCTCAGTCTCTGCTCCTTGGCTCCTTGGCACACGTAAATTTCTGTGCTTCCTTCATACCTTCAGTTATTTGCTGTTATTGAGCTGCAAGGGGGAAAACACAGCCCAATCTCTGGGAAGAGAGAGGCCTGCCAATCTGCTGCCTTAGGCGGCCACCTAGGGGCAAGGCTTGACCTGTCTATACCAGCGGAAGATCACGCCTTTATATCAGTTCAGCCAAGATAGAGTTGATTCCTTTCAATCCATAAACATGTGCATAATTTAAACTCAAATACCACCCAGATGGCCTAATGCAGACATGCAGGTTAACTGTGAAATTAAAATGTATTTGAACTACTGCCCAAACTTTTCTGACTGATTGCTTTGCATTGATGAAATGCACACAGTCCCTGGGTGTTACAATTTTCAGGGGCGTCACACTGTCCTCCTGCCACTAAACAGCGCCCAAATTTGTGAGTGTACACTGCCAATTAATTCCGAGTAGCCTGCCTGAGGACCGCCTGATAAAAACTGAACCCATGAATATTCTGAACAGTCACCTAACATCTGGCTCACGACACTTTGCACTAAATTAAAAAATGAAAATATCTGTCGGAGAATAATTTCTCCTCCATAGTGCTTGAGGCACCTAACATGTTTGCACACTGATCTGTGTTCAGATCAACAACAGGTGTGCTGCAGGGCATCAGGGACAGAGGATCAAGGGGAGTCCATTAACAACAGTCCATTTAAAAAAAGAAACACCATGAAGTCTACCTGTGACCCTCAAAAAACACATAAAATTGATTTCGCTTAGATAACCCGCTTTCAGCCAGATTAGCCAGACAAAGAGCATCTGGTTTAAGTAAAGACCACCATGTGCCCATCTGTAGTAATGTCACATAAGGATTAGCCTCATCTGACATTTTAAATGAATACATGCAAGAGGAGGGGGAGAGAGAGTCAAGTGGGAGAGTGCAAAATAGCTCCAAATGATGGAGAATTGTTGTCGGGAGAAGGCTTTGAGGCAAGCCCCAGAGTCATGGGCTAGAGTTGGCTCCAAGAATCAACCCCAAGGCATGATGTAGAAACACAGGAAGCTTCCTTATAGCATAAATAAGATCATTTGTCCATCTGGCACAGTGTTGTCTACACTAACTGGTAGCAGATCTCTGTGGTTTCATACTTAAGGTTCTTCTAAATTCTCCCTGGAGATGATGGGTACCTGCTGCAGGAAAAGCAGATGTCTCACCTCTGAGCTACAGCTCATCCCGGATATGTCATGAAGTTCCCATGCATGTCCAACCCTTATTTGCAGAATAATCTCCCAGGAACTCATTTAGAAAACCAAACTGACACCAGAATTCTAGGCTACAGTCTTGCGGACAAAGATTATTAGCCGTCTGGGATGTAGTAGAATTTGGCAAGTTATGCAGGATTCTAAGCTGGGAAACAGATCATTTTCCAGGATAGCAGGTAGAAAGTGGTGAGCAAGGGGGACCTGGAGACATCAACCAGCTGCCTGCCTGCCTTCCCAAAAGGACTTAACCATCTGATGTGGAGCCCACTGGGATTTCCCATAACTTTTTGGATAGCCATCATTGCCAGACCAATTAAAAATGGGACAGAAGCAGTAAAACAGAGGTTGTTGTTGTTTAGTAGATAAGTCATGTCCGACTCTTTGTGACCCCATGGACCAGAGCACGCCAGGCACTCCTGTGTTCCACTGCCTCCCGGAGTTTCATCAAATTCATGTTGGTCGCTTCTATAACACTGTCCAACCATCTCGTCCTCTGTCATACCTTCTCCTTGTGCCCTCCATCTTTCCCAACATCAGGGTCTTTTCCAGGGAGTCTTCTCTTCTCATGAGGTGGCCAAAGTATTGGAGCCTCAGCTTCAGGATCTGTCCTTCCAGTGAGCACTCAGGGTTGATTTCCTTCAGAATGGATACATTTCATCTTTTTGCAGTCCATGGGACTCTCAAGAGTCTCCTCCAGCACCATAATTCAAAAGCATCAATTTTTCAGCGATCAGCCTTCTTTGTGGTCCAGCTCTCACTTCCATACATCTCTACTGGGAAAACCATAGCTTTAACTATATGGATCTTTGTCGACAAGGTGATGTCTCTGCTTTTTGAGATGTTGTCTAGGTTTATCATCGCTTTTCTCCCAAGAAGCAGGCACCTTTTAATTTCGTGACTGCTATCACCAAAACAGAGGTGGAGGACCCCAACGCAGGAGGCAAATACAGCCCTCTCTATCTGGTCCTATCTCCTCAGGCCACACCCATCCCTGACCACACCCCTCACTAGCCCTGCTTGAAGTCTGAAACTGGAGGGCCAAGGGGTGGGTGTGAGTGGGTGCTATTGTAGATAAAGGATAAAATTTGCATTAGTAGCCCAGCCCACTTTTGCCTCTAGGCCTGCACATCATTGACATGTGGCCCTCAGAAAGTTGCTCAGAAGCGAACGTGGCTCTCAGGCAAAACTATGTTCCCTACCCCTGCATTCAAACAAGACTACAGAAATTAGCCATTACGGGAATGGAACCTTATAAACATGGCATACACTCACATAACCTCCAACATTTCTCCAATGAAAATAGGGATGACCCATTCCATAATGATAATTTTATTAGTTATACCCAACACATCTTAATTGGGTTGCCACAGCCATTCCGGACAGCTTCCAACATATATAAAAACATAATAAAACATTATAAAAAACAAAAGAAAACTACCCTATACAGAATTGGCTCAGGGGTCAGATAACTCCATACCCTCCCACATTTCTTCAATGAAAATAAAGGCACCCTAAGGAAAAGTGGGACATTCCAGGATCAAATCAGAAATGGGACAGCTTCTCTAAATCAGGGATGTCCCTTCAAAATAGGGACACTTGGAGGGTCTGCACTGAGTCTGCATGAAACCCATTAGAGGACTCTAATTTGACTTCCATACCTAACTAGACTATTATAAAAGGCTATTTAAGTTACTTCTCCAGTCAAAGACGCACTCAGCAGCGCTTTCTCCTGATCCTGGCACATGTTCAAAGCAAACACAAAATGTTCCTATAGACTGTGAGCATATGAGGGATCAACACAACATAAGCATTTTCTTCCAAAAGGACTTTCTAGGTTTTGGACTAAAAATAATAATACTTGCTGAGACTTTGGTCTAGTGAGATTTCCCTGAATAAAGACAAAAGTTTGAACACTGCCAAATGCAAAACAAAGACTGCTTGCTCAGCTACATAGCACAGCACAGTGCACCCCCATTGTAACTAGGGTGAGGCGTAGGAGGAAGTGCCGGAAGGAGGACAAAATCAAGGGACGTAGCTCAGAAAGAAAGGAGGAGATAAAAGAGTAAAAGAGATAAAAGAGTAAAACAGAAAACAGAAAAACCCAGAGCAGTCCTCGATTTCCAATTTTAGAGTTTCCGTTCCAACTGAACTGTTTTCTCTCCTCCAGGTCCTTACTACCTCTCCCAGGCTGCACCCCATTGCACAAGAAGTTGAGGTCCTCAAAGGGTCAGTCCACAAACCAGGAACCAGGCCCTCAGTCCCCTCTCCGTAACTTCCCACCTGATTCATTCCTTGTAGCACTGTGTGATGGCCTGGGACTCAGGCTCGGACTCGGAACCAGAGGAATCTCAGTCTGCACCGGATCCTTTGCCTCAGGCATCATCTGACCCAAGTTCCCCTGCAACAAACACCAGCTGGGCCAAGTCAGGGGCCTGAGCCTGCCCTGGCTCCAGATGCAGGGATGAGGAATGAGGAGAGACCTGAGTACTCGCAGGAGGAGTGCTCGCCTTTGGGTGAAACAGGGAGGTGAGTCACCGTGGGATCAGGACCAGCCGCTACCCCGACAAAGATAAAAGGCTGTTGGCCTCTGCCCCAGGTTGCGGGAGCAACATTGCTGTATGTTAGATCCTGCCTAAGATCCTGTACCTGTCCTTGCCTGGTATCCTGCCTCGTGTCCTGCCTTGGCCCTGTTGGACTGACTCCTAGCGGAACCTTTGGATTCTGGACCAGTCCTGGACCGCATTTCACAGGTTATCCCCGGGCCCAGCACACACTGATGGGTCAGAGGTGTCTGGAGCTGTAGGACTTGGCATCTCAGGAAAGTGGGTCTATGGTTCTGGTTCACTTGGTTATTGGAGTCTGGGAGCTCCAGTATTAGGCATAATATCAAGTACTGGGTCTTAGGAACAGAGGAGGCAGGCTAATAGTAAGTCAGACCATTGGTACATCTAGCTAAGCATTGCCTGTGCTGATTGGTAGCTGTTCTCCTTGTTTTCAGACTCTCCCAGCTCTGCCTGGAGATGCTAGGATATTGACCTTGGGACCTTCTGCATCCAAAGCATATATTCTTTTAATAAACCAAGGTCTCTCTCCAAGAGGTCTGTGCCAAGGGCCTGAGCAGCATGGACTCATCCTCTGTATCGAAATCACAACTGGGGTCATGACAACTGCAGTTGCCATGTCAATTATGCTTAGGGCTGGGCAATATTTGGTTTCCAGCTAAACATCACAATAAAACAATATATCATGATGTCTGAAATAAGGATGGAACCCCACGACGGGGTGAGCTCCCGTTACTCGGTCCCTGCTCCTGCCAACCTAGCAGTTCGAAAGCACGTCAAAGTGCAAGTAGATAAATAGGTACCGCTCCAGCGGGAAGGTAAACGGCGTTTCCGTGCTCTGCTCTGGTTCGCCAGAAGCGGCTTAGTCATGCTGGCCACATGACCCGGAAGCTGTATGCCGGCTCCCTTGGCCAATAAAGTGAGATGAGTGCCGCAACCCCAGTGTCGGCCATGACTGGACCTAATGGTCAGGGGTCCCTTTACCTTTACCTTACGTAGAGGTGAATGGGGTAACATGCAGGCAACTGCAACTACTTAGGGGTCTAAAACTGATGCATTTTTACTTAATTTTAACATATTGTTAAAACTCTTATTTTATAGTGCAGGACAACAGAGGCTGCAGGAATCATGAGAGAAGTGATTACCATATTCCGTTTTTCTCATATCATGATTTCTTACAAAGCACACACACACATTGTGATTTGCGATATATCGCTATGTCAAACATAGGAGCCAACTCCAAGGGGCTGAGCTCTCATCAGTCCCCTCCCATAATAAAATATTTGAGGAGTCCAAGCCCAAGTTGATGGAGCATCTCCACCCCCCACCCCCCATCGTTCAGCCTGGACACTGAGGTCCAGCTCTGAGGGCCTTCTGGCAGTTCCCTCACTGCGAGAAGTTAAGCTACAGGGAACCAGGCAGAGGGCCTTCTCGGTAGTGGCGCCTGGCCTGTGGAACACCCTCCCATCAGATGTCAAGGAAATAAACAACTCTCTGACTTTTAGAAGACATCTGAAGGCAGCCCTGTTTAGGGAGGTATTAAATGTTTGATGTTTTATCACTTTGTTATTATTAATAATAATAATAATAATATTTTGTTGGGAGCCGCCCAGAGTGGCTGGGGAAACCCAGCCAGATGGGCAGTGTGTAAATATATTATTATTATTATTATTATTATTATTATTATTATTATTCTTTCCATTCAAATGATATGTGTGCTGCATCATATGATCAATTAGGCAAGTGGGGCTTACCTCCACCCCTACCCCCATATTTTATTCAAGTTGGCACCCCTGATGTCAAATATTATGAAACTGTTATCACGATGTGAACTTTCAACTGATTTTGGATGAGGGATCAATACATTGCCCCAGCCTAATCATGGTCTCAATTCATCATTGTGGGACAACTGATTGACTATACTCTTGGCTTTACCCAGCAGTTTTTCCCTGCTTTCAATATATATATATATATATATATATATATATATATATATATAGGATCTACCCTAAATAATTTAATGTGTCCCTTAGGAGTGGTTTCGCTCTGTGATAAGGTATAGCACATCTCGGTACAGAAAACCCATCACACATTTTAATGCCATCACGTTCCTGTTACCAGGCAGGATGACACTAATGACTACATTTTTTAAATGTGTGTGAAGCATCTTTTATAGCACATGCTGTGTTGGCACCGATGCCCAACACTGAGATGCAATTACTTTTTGTAGTTGTTGTTGCTGAGGGCCAAACTCTAACAAATTAAATTTAGAGAAGGGAAATAGGCTTATATGCAAATGGAATTAAATGCTGACACAAGGATAAAACAACACAGGATTTAAGCAGAGTGGTTCTAACCAATTGCTAAATTTAAAATTGAGGTGACAGATTCATCCGTGCCATTTCATTGCCATCCACGGAGTTAACAAAAGTTGGCCCAGTATGTTTTTTAATAGTCTTGATGCAATGAAATTAAGCAGATAATCAAAGCAAATTAAAAAAAAAAAAAATCATAAATTAAAAGCCCTGCATCAAGGAAGTGACTTATTAGCGTGCAAGAGATGGGGGGGGGGGACAGACACTTATGCCAAATGTTGATCACTGACCACATGTTGCAGGCCCCCAAATCCACAGCTGTGCCAACCCATAAGTGTATTGTCTGTAAATTCAGATCCCACATGGGACTTTGCAGACCAAGAATAAGCTATGAAATAAGCCTTAATAGTAATAATACTTAGCATTTATATATTGATTTGCCACTGAAAGATGCTCCAGTCCTGCTTTCCTGGGGGTCACCTACACTGAACTCAACAGAACTTGGTTTTGATTACGCATGTATTGCCTGCGCGATACAGGGGTTTGCATCAATTATCTCAGCCTCTCCCCCCAAAAGTATCTATTAAAATGACTATTATGCCACCTTTCTAACAAAATTTCCAGTGGCGCTACATACAAACAACAGCAATTAAAACCACACAGCAGCATTAACCCCCCTCCCGCAAACGGTGCCCCAATAAAACAGCAGAGTCAGTCATGAGATAAATTTCAGGATAAAAATGTTTCCAAACATTGTGTTTAAAAAACAGGGAGAAAAGGGGGCTGTTGGATTTCTCTGGGGAGATAATTCAGTAACCCTGAGGGAACTCCTTCAGTTTATTCCATGTGTTAATTTCAGGGTCAGAGGTGTAGCAAGGTCAGGTGGTACCCGGGGTGGAAAATTTCTTGTCACCTCCCCCCACATTGAAATTATTAAAAGAGGGGGAAATAAGATACAGTCGCAAGTGTTATTTTCTGGTTTATTTACTGAACATTGTGAGCATAAGCAGTTTTGGCTTAGCTGCCCAGGAGGTCGTCTGTGGTGCCCACACGCACTGAAGCCCAACTGCTGTCGGCAGCCGCCATGGCCTCCACAGGCCGCCTCAGGCTGCCTCAGCCTCCACGGCCTCTGTGGGTGACCTCCGCAGGCCACCGCTGTGGCCCAAAAAAACCAACCACTGCAGGCAACGGGCTAAGTAAGCAGGCCTCAACAGCATCAGCCTTTGCCTTGCCTTCGCCCCACCCCCAGCCCGCAGCCTATTGGCCAGCTGGGTTGGAGGCGGGGTGAAGGTCCCAAGGCAAAGAGGGTGGCATCCGGGACCCGGGAAGCCCCGTCCACCTCTCAGAGAGGAGCTTCAATAAGTTTATTATTTAAATACTTATTTTTTCCAGTTAGTCACCCCCTCAGTGGTGACACCTGGGGTGCCCCACCCTTACCGCACCCCCCTTCCTCTGCCACTGTTTAGGGTTGCCAGATTTCAAAAGGTGAAAATCGGGGGGGGGGGGGACACACAAAAAAGTTATTGAATCTTTGTAGAAGCTTCCCATGCATCCGGATTTTCCCAGACCTTTCCTTTCAGCGCTTTCCACCCAGACACAGTTACCAATGGCTGAATCCCAGCTATGTCTGGAAAATTCCAGACATATGGCAACCCTAGTTTATTTAGTACTGACAATTATAGTGCTACAGGACACAGTGAGAAAAAACCCTGCACCACCGCCACCTCCAGCCTACCCACTAGGATGGGTATTTTGCTAGTAATTAGAGAATAATCATCGGGGCCGGCCCTACAATTAGGCAAAATGAGGCAACTGTCTCAAGAGGCAGGCGCTTGGGGGCGGGGAGTGGTGGTGAGGCGCCTGAGGACAATGTTGTACCTGCAGGGAGGATGCTGTCTCAGCACTGAATTCAACTGATATTCCAATTCACTTCCGTATGTGAAATTGGTGGAAGTGGGGGAATCTTGTTCTCTGCCTCAGGCAGAAAAATGCCTTTGGCTAGCCCTGATAATCATGTATTAACTCACTCCAGCTGCCGTTTCATTTGTTCATACCTGCTCATCCATGAAATTATAATTCCTTCTTTCTCCAAAGTTCTTCCTGACCGTGAAGATAACGTTCAGTTCTTCAATGAGACTTCGGAGCACTTTGTCTATAGTATAAAGACTATTGTTGCTTTTTCTCGGGGCTAACAAGAGCACGGAGGGAGCACTCAGCAAAGTGTTCTCTGGTGAGCCCCTACCTATGTCCAGGACCACCCCTCTCAGCCATGGGCTTACTTAGCAGCAATGGCTGGCATACTCTCTGTACTGAAGTTCTCACCCTGGGCCAGCAGGGGGATACTGTAGATAGTTCAGGTCCACATATGCAAATAAGATATCAAAAGTGACGTTCAGTGATTGGCTAGTTACAGAAAATGGTTACTGTTGCGTTCTAGTGGAGCTCTATATAAGCAGGCTGGCTGAACCCTTCAGTTCAGTTCTGTCTTGGCCTGTGAATAAACAAGAGCTGTTTGAAGAATCGCTGTGTCGTCTGATATGTTCACCCACAACTTAACACTCTCCAACATTTCTCCAATGAAAATAGGGAATTCCTATTCCATAATGATAATTTTACAATTTATATCCCACACATCTTATTGGGTTGCTCCGGTCACTCTGAACAGCATCCAACATATATAAAAACATTAATCATTTTTTTAAAAAAACACCACTTCCCTATACAGGGTTGCTTTCAGTCAGCTCAGGGGTTGGATAACTCCATACCCTCCAGCATTTATCTGATGAAAATAGGGACATCTTAAGAAAAAGCAAGACAGTCCGGGATCAAATCAGAAACCGGGGTGGCTTCTCTAAATCAGGGATGTCCCTGAAAAATAGGGAGACTTGGAGGTTTGGGCTGGCAACTTCAAGCAGCCATTTTAATTTGCATGTTCAGACCCAGAAGCCTCCCCCCTAAATAAATGCACACTTGACTCAAATTTTTGGTTTGGTTTTTGGCAGAATTTAGGCCACAACTTTACTGATTACAGAAAGTGACTGGTTGCATAGGCTCTGGTTCGACTAGCTCCCTACCATGCAGGTAGCGCTGACCCAGGGTTTCAGCATAGGTCAGCCAAGGGTGAACACCTGGATAAGCGGAAAGTCAGGAACGGGCTAACTCTGCCACCCAAATGGCCCCCTGGACTCAGGCACGGGCACAACCCCCCCTCAGGGGTTGACCAAACCATCAAGTCCCTGGATTCCTTTAACAGAATACCCTTCACATAGAGATGGCGAGAGCCTTCTCTCATCCCTATCACCCGAACCAGAGCCTATCCGCAACCTTACAAGTTGTGACAATTTGCTACGCAGCAGGTGAAACCCAAATAGCAACAGCCAATCAGCCAAGTGGGGAAAATTGCTGCCATGCCCCTGTCCCAACAACAGACGACACACAACGGCATAGCAAGGTCAAGCGCAACAAGCCTAAAAGTAGGGAGAGATGGGTGGGTGTTCCAAATGCACGTGCTGAAAGAGGAAGCTCTGGGTCACGTGCATGGGCATAAATAGGTCCCTCGAACCGTTTGAACTGCATCCCATTGGCCAGATCGTACCAAGCTTCGAGAGACCTACCAATCGGGTGTTGTGGCTGACCAGTAGCACCCACCCACAACACAGGGTGTCGGTTGTCCAGGTCTCACCGCAACACATGCCCTCTTTAAGGGAGAACCCGATTTGCCACAGTGCCTCAGAGCAATACCAAGTCAGAGGTGTGGTGGAAAATTAAAGAAAACGCCTCACAGACACATCTCCCTAGCGCAGGGGGGCCCAGGTCATGGTCAGCACATGTGAGGGTCCCAGCAGCTACTACAGAGTTTCATGTGGTGATACTGAGGCCTGTTTTCTCTGGTCTCATTCAGATACAGGTTTGTTGTTATTAGAGCAAGCTGGAAGGAGCTTTGGGCTTGTGGGATTCCTTTTCTCCTTCCACACAAAGGGAGGAGATTTAAAGCTTCTGTTTCTTGTCTCTTCTAAACCTCTGTTTCCTGAGTTCAGAAGAAATGGGAAGCTGTGGTTTAGAACAAATGAAGCACAGAAATCTGGAGAGAGAGAGAGAGAGAGAAGCGGGGTATGTGAGTCTGCTAACTTTTGCTCCTAAGAAAGAAGAAACCCTCTTTCTCGCTGGCTATTTTTTGCCATTAATCCTTTCTATACTACCCTTTTCTTCGTAGATATGGAAACACCTTGTAATGCAAAGGAGGAACTGATGCCACTCCGTTCCAAAATCCACAACATTTTGAAGCCCAGAAAAGTCGTTTGTGTGATATCCAGTATCTAATGGACTCCCTTTGCAATGGAAATTAAATTCACACCATCCAGGAACTGACCGGGATTTGGCAAAAAGCAATATACTTGTGGATAACATATTTCCATAGAAGTGAGCTAATTATAATTTGGAATCCTAATATATGGTCCAGCTGGCTGTTCCTCCTGCTGTCTGAAAGCAACAACCCCCTACTTTCGCACAATGAAAAATCATATTTTTCCCGGGTTTGCTGATTTTTGTGGGGGTTTTTTGTTTTTTAATTGTGACTAGTAGCACGTCAGCCTGTCAAAAAGCTTCTGATTGCTTTCCAAATGAGAATCGTGGGGCAGAGGGGAGAGGAAACAAGAAGAAAATGGCTCAATGTATATGCATTTCAGCACTGCCAACCTTTCTCTTTTTCCCTTTTTAAAGGCTGCTCAAACTCAAGTGAGGGGAACGAAAATCGGTCAAGCAAGGGTTTTGTGACTCACACGGCCCTGTGCAATTAAGAGGCCATTGTCAATTTTAAGATTGTCATAAATCCATTGGAGAATTTGAGACAATTCACAAAACAATTATGATAGAATGAAAAGTGGAGATTGCCCAATCTGCTGAAATGAAACCCAGCTCACTGAAATAAAACACTGGGAGAGAGTGGGGCGGGGGGGGAGAGAAAACACCCCTGAAATATGTTGGGAGAATAAAAGGCATATGGAACAGATTGATTGTGAAGTCGCGGTCTTTTAATAATAAAGGTTATTTGGCAGGAAAGTAGAGGGATTTGCCTAGCTCTGAGTGACATTTGGCTAAGTGCAATAGGTCCTTTTTGCATCCAATTATAGGGTAAATGGGGAAACCTACCCAGATGCTCTGGGAGAACAGCTGTATTGTTTTGCCAACTATACCTGTAGCATAGCAGCAAATAAGCGAAATCTCTGCGTTTTAATTATTGGGCTGTCTGCTTTGAAACAGGGTTGGAGTTGCTCTGCACCTGCAAGGACAAATAAATCTGTATAATTCACATTACAATTTGATGTACAATATTTCAGCAGCTTCCAGGAATCGGAGCATATTGCACATGCATTTATTTCAGAAGGATAGCAAGCTTTTTGGACGAAGGAATAAATTAGCGACAATAGGCCAATTTCTGGTTCCAAATGCAGCCGTTGTTAAATCAAGTGTGGCTTACGCAAACCGCTGAGACAACCAGCAATTTTGGTGGAAACAAGTTGATTCTGGAAAACCTTTGTGCGCATGTGGAAGTGTTAGACTGGTAATAACAGTTATTTCCGGGGTTTAATTCGCATAACAAGGGAGGGTTACCAGGCTAGCATTTATAAACACACAGCACATTCTTAAGCATGTTTACTCCGAACTAAGTCCCACCAAGTTCAGTGGAGCCTACTGCCAAGTAAATGTGCACAGAATCAGCTCCTTATGGTCTTCATCTGTATCCCATTGGAGAACAGTCTTATTTACGGTCTCAACGCTCAATGAACACCTCAGGAATCTTGGTACTTAACTGGAGCCAGAGTTCAACACAGTTTTGTCACAGAATTAACATAAGGACACAGCCTCTGACCTCCTTTGGGAGGAAGGATGGGATATAAATTGAATAAATAACAATGAAAACGGACTATTGATACATCGCAATGTGCATCGTTTTCAGTTTCACAGTGCCTGCAGGACAGAATATAAACTATACAGACCCTCCAAGTGTCCTTATTTTCCAGGGATAGTCCTGGTTTATTGCCTTAGCACATTCCCTGACATGTAGGTTTTCTACGCGTAAATATTAGATCGGGGGGTGCCAATATGGTACCCTTTCTAAGTCATTGAACTACATCTCTCATTAGCCCCAGCCAGCATGAGCAACGATCAAGGGTATGTTGTAGTCTACAACATCGGGAAGATGCCACATACAGTAGGCCATTCCTGCATCAGAGCCAGGTTTGAGGGTCCATTGGCAGAATGCCCTGTGGTGGGTTTCCCCTTACAGCAGGGACCCCCAGCTCAGACCCTCCAAGTGTCCTCATTTTCCAGGGACAGTTCCAGATTTACAGAGGCTGTCCTGGTTTCTGATTTGATCCCAGAATATCGCGGTTTCCCTTAGGACGTCCCTATTTCCATTGGAGAAATGTTGGAGGGTATGGAATAGGATGTCCCTATTTCTATTGGAGAAATGTTGGAGGGTATGACTACATGTCACTTAAGGTAAAGGTAAAGGGACCCCTGACCATTAGGTCAAGTCACGGACAACTCTGGGGTTGCGGCGCTCATCTCGCTTTATTGGCCGAGGGAGCCGGCATACAGCTTCCGGGTCATGTGGCCAGCATGACTAAGCCGCTTCTGGTGAACCAGAGCAGCACACGGAAATGCCATTTACCTTCCTGCCGGAGTGGTACCTATTTATCTACTTGCACTTTGACGTGCTTTCAAACTGCTAGGTTGGCAGGAGCCAGGGACCGAGCAACGGGAGCTCACCCCGTCATGGGGATTCGAACCGCCAACCTTCTGATCAGCAAGTCCTAGGCTCTGTGATTTAACCCACAGAGCCAGCCGCGTCCCTACATGTCACTTCAGCCTCATATACATCTATCACTTGATGCTTCTAGACTAGATGTTTATTCTGAAATTATCATTTTTATTCACTCACTTTTCACAGGGCTTCTACAGAAATCATTCTCCTATGCTTTCCCTGTGTCCAAGCCAGCAGACCACAGTGGTGGTAGCTGGTCTTTCTAGATCCCCAAGGCTTGTCCTACCATTAGATAGAGTGAGCTAACCCCCTCAGGCAGCAGAACCCTTGGCTGCAACCCTCTGTTGGAAGGCTGAGCTCTGTGCACAACATAGCATTTCCTGCACCTCCATAATTAGTATGCATCCTCATGTGCAGCAGAGGACACTTTCCCAAAATAAGCTTCTACTGTCAGCCCAGCCAGCTCCTGTACATTGAATGATGCGTTGAACCCACTGCTTTATGGTAGTGAGATATGGGCAACTTACACCTACCAGGAACGATGCCTCAATGCCTTCCACATGCACTTTGTCATGAAGATTTGGGGCATCACATGGCAGGACAGAGTCTCAAAGATGTGCTCTGCCAAGCCCCCTTTCCCAGCACGTTCCCACTCCTCTCTCAGCAACATCTATGTTGGCCTTATCATGGGGACAGAATGCAAGATGGCAGGGTCCCCAAGGACATGCTCTTCGGGGAGCTGGCTTCAGGCACCAGGACCATTGGTGGACCAACTCTGTGTTACAAAGATGTCTGAAAACATGACATGGAGGCTGGCGACATTAACCCCGCTGTGTGGGAGTCCCTTGCAAGACAGCCACAGCGCCTTGAGATAAATCAGCCAGGTTGTGTATCCACAGCAGTGGCCAGAGGAGGAATGACCACTGGGAGGAGCACAGAGAGAAGAAACGCCATGGTGCACCTGCAGCAGACAACCGGACACCTTCATCTGCCCCACCTGGAACAAAACATGTCTCTCCTGTATCGGTCTCTACAGCCACAGCACGAGCTGTCTGACTTCACCCACAAAGGCTCACTCCTCCATTGTCTCCCAAGACAGACAGATGCCAACCATCAAGCATATGCCATTTCACAGAATGATCAGAATGATCAGAAGGCTATCTGTGCTAGATCTGTGCTGAGAGTAAGGAAGTTTTACATGGGAATGTGAAGCAACAGTACCAAATTCTGTCAAGTTAAAGAAAATTCAGGATAGGATATGTGGGCACAGACATCCCTTCAGGTACCCTTATAAAATCTAAATGCTATTGACTTTCAGTCACGTTAAGAATCAATTGACCATGGAGATGCCATTGAGTCCTCCTGCATCTGCCAAGAGAGAAATATAATTATGACAGCAAAATATTCATCACACTCACTGCAGTAACACAGGCTGAGATTTTCAGGGGGCATTTCTCCCAGAATAACTGAAGACCCTTGAAATCCAAGCAGCTTTCCAGATAATAATTGTTTTTACCCCATACTTTGTTTTTCTTATATTTGTTCCTATGGTTTATCCAATTTCCCCAGCAGAGAGCACATTTTTATGGACGACTACTGAATTGGAAGAACAGGAACCACACAGGAAGAATCCAATAACGGAATGATTTGAAGGGTAAAGTAGAGAATGGTTTAACGTGGCGAGGTGAAATTCAACAGAAATAAGTGCTTAACCCTATAAAAGGAGAAGTTGCCACAGACGGAAAACTAGCAGACTTAAACAACAATACCTGAACATGCAGACTCAGCTAAGGCATGATGGTAAGCCATAGTTTAGTGCCACAGAAATGAGCCTGCTTGTACTTCTCCCCTTATCCTCCAACATGACCATGACCATGAGAGAAAGATAAGAAGTTTGTTCTTGCATCCTAAGTAGGCCAAACTGTGCTTAGTTTTGAAAAATAGCTTATTGAAACAAGCCAGGTTCAAACCATGGTTTCTGATGCTGGCTTCCTTCAATAAACCATAGTTTAAACTAAACACAGTTTCTGGCTCAAATGCAATAGCAAACTATAGTTTGTTGTTGTGACATCAGAGGAAGAGGTGGGAGTGCTCATGTCTAAGCTTGAACAAGTTTGTTTCCCTAATTCTAAACTATGGTTTAACATTAGGCCAAAAGTGAACCATTGTCTCGGCATTTTCAATTACATCTCTCCGTCCCCCTGCACAAGCAACTTCACTAACTGACATGTAGGCTGGCAAACAGTGCTGTAATTTTCCAATGTGATCCTAAATCTGATACCTGATGAGTCAAAAGTACTTAAAGTTGCGAGAAAAAATATGCATAAAATATTGATTTCATTAAAAATGTTAAGGACTACTTAATCCAGCAGCATTTTATATGTGTGCATATTTATTTCCATATTTGCATATCTGTTTGCATATATCTTGTAACGATGTATGTTAATTATACTTTTAAAATCATTTATAAATTGTAACCAAGCCTGTTGTATGAACTTGGGGCCGGGGGCAAGGGGGGAAGAACACATTCAAGTGCCATTAATTAGAAACTGCCATTTAAGGCACGATGAAACAGCAAACCTCATATCAGGAAAATATTGAACTCTTGACAAACAAAAAACCCCAGCAAGAATTATTAACTTGGCTAGCTCATTAAGTGGAATCTTGCGAGCAAAGCACTAGGCATTCCTAAGTACCCTTCACGGTACTCAACAAAGACTGTGGAGAGTCAATACTGACCACCAAAAACGTTCAACTTTGCTGTGGGTTCACCTTGCTGAGGTGGGGGGGGTGTCTTTTGTAAATAAACTGGGGGAGGGCACTGGGAATTTGGAATAATCCACAAGGGCACCCTTCTCAGGAAAGTTTAATGGCAACCGCTGCCAAATGATGTGAGCTGAATTACACGACAATTGGATTTGAAAACAGGCTCCAAGCAATTTCAATAAGAAGCATTAATATGGTGTCATATCTGAAGTTGTTTCCAAAGGAGCACTAAGAGAAGCAATTGGTGACAGGCAATCACAGCATATGTTTTGTTTTGTTTTGTTTTGTTTTGTTTCTCTATCGTCCACAATAACTGTAAGCATCAAGCAAAAGTAATGAATTTGAATGCAATCCTATGATGGCAGTGGGGTTTTAAGTAGGGTTGCCATACACCCAGATTTTCCTGGGCGTATTTGGAAAACGGCAGCCAGCAGCCGTGTCCGGGTGAAAATTGAACCAATGTCCAGGAAAATGTCCACTTGTGGCAGTGCTGATTTTCCGTAAAAAGCTCAACAACTTTTCTCTCTGGATTTTCACTGTTTGAAATATGGCAACCCTAGTTTTAGGATAAGGCAAATCCATCATACATCTCTCCCGGTTTGCAGAAAGGAAACATCCTTGAAGGAAAAGGCCAGAAGCTGCTGCTGTGCCCCTTGTATTTAAAGCATGGTTTGGTTTCACATGGTGTGTAAACCCAGGTTGGTGGTTTTCTCCCCAAACAAACCATGAGTGTTAAACCAAGGACAAATCTTGGCTACAGCTAGGAATGGAAGCAGGTGTCGTTTTCTGTTCTGCCCTGTATTAATCCCATGCAGCACTGTTTTCCATCTGCTGCAGTTCGTCTTCCTCCAAAACATATGTATGATGTCTGATGTGGTGAAATTGACTCAATTCACCATGCAATTGATCCGTTCCAGGCAATAACCTTCCCCTACAAACACGCAGGTAGTTGCTTCTGTCATTGAACTCCTGTTACCATTAAGGCATTTGTTCAACCAAAATCTACCCTCCTGCAACATTAGCCCATGAGATCCAGCCCTCACTTCTGAGTCAGCAGAGATCAAGTCTTTGCCCTTCAAGCATTCAAGGTACCACTGTACTACCTAAGAGGAATCACAGAAGTGAACGAAAAGTGTGGATTCGGGAAGCTGGGAATGGGATAGCAACCCTCTTTCCTCCTTCTATTGTAGTTACAGCCGCAGTAAATTTGCATTCTAACAGCAGCTCTGAATGCTTCTGTGGTGTCTCTGCAGGTTTGCAACAAGCTGCATTGCTGCTGTCAGCTTATAGTGTAGCGGAGACATAATGTCATGGTTAAGGAGTCCCTATACACCTGTAATGAAATGATGTTGTTCTCATGCCGTATCTTAGGAAACAGTATCCCAGCGCTAGTTTAGCACTTGACATATCGGAATGACACCATGCTGACATTTCATTTCAATGCACAGAGGGGTTCCCGGACCATGCGCTCGAGACCAACACTGGCAGGTTTTGGAAGGGAGCAAAAATCGAAGGCAGCTTGCAGTGGCTACTTGGATCAAGCAGGCCTAAACCCTGAGTGTGAAATAGGGGTCCCTACTCCCAAACCAAATATATCACTTTGTGTTTTAACAGCACTGCAGTGGCAATCCTTTTGGCCACCCTCCACTCACACCTGTAGCAGATCCTCCAAGTGACCCTTTTTCCCAGGGACAGCCCCAGATTTACAGATGCCACCCCAGTTTCTGATTTGATCCCAGAATGCCTCGCTTTTTGGTAGGATGTCTCTATTTCCATTGGAGAAATGTTAGGGGGTATGAATCTTAGAAGGATGTTGGCTAGAAACTAAGTGGTTTCCAGCTGTAATGCTTTAAGAGATACGAAAAAAGATTTACAAATGGGTAAAAGCTTAATGGTAAGGATTTGCTGAACTAACAAACTGAACTGGAATACAAAAAAGGGAGGTATGAGGCGGTCCGGGGAAATAAGGGTAAGGAAGATATGCTATGGAAAGTTAACGTGTTTTTAACTGTTTTTATCTTGTATGTTTTTCTTTATTTTTCTTCTTTTTTGTTATATTTTAAAAATTTTATTCTTTTTTCTGTATTTTGTATTTTCTTGTATTTTTATTTTTTGTTTTTGTATTCTTTGAAACTTTAATAAATATCATTTAAAAAAAAAAAAAATGTTAGGGGGTATGGAGTTGCCTGTCTCCCAAGCCATCTGAAGACAGCCCTGTATGGGAAAGTTTTTATGTTTAATGTTTTATAATTGCATGCCTCTCCTAAGGGGCAATCTAGATGGATTTTATTTATATCTATAAGATTTTTCAGACTTTGGTTGTGAACTGGGGCCCAACAAAAAATAATAACTGAAGTTGCGCGCCACTGCTTCAAATTGGGCCCCACTGGCTAGCCCTGAGTCTCATAGTTACTGAGCCATAGTTACTGGGCCCTCGCATGAAGTCTTGGGTTTACAGTTTTGGGAGAGGGGAGACTGCGACACTGGGGAGCAGGCAGGCTGGCAAGGCCCCCTAGATTTAGAGGCCCAATTTGTCCTGCCCTCACATGAAGTATTGGGTTTGCAATTTTGGGAGAGGGGAGACTGCCTGCTGGGGAGTGGGCGGGGTGGCTGGTGAGGCCCCCTACATTTAGAGGCCCTAGGCTTCAGCCTACTTAGCCTATACATAAATCCAGCACTGGGGACCAATAGTTCCCCATTCCTGCTCTAGCACTTTAGGCTTTGCAAGACCAGGGTTGTGTGTACTGTATTTCACAAGCTCTGCAACATGGACTGCTCCTCAAGGGCTCCCTTCAGGCTACAATAGCAACCTGCAATGCAGGAATATTTTGCCCAACATGGGGCTCAAACCCACAACCCTGGGATTAAGAGTCCCATGCTCTACTCACCCAGCTATCCCAGATGGGTGACTGAAGTAGACCATCACCTTTCCACCACAGAACTCGACAACCATCTTGCCTTGTGCTTGGTAGAATATACACAACACAAACTCTAGCCTGGGCTGGCACCTTTGGGCAAAGGGAATATGGTATATTATTTCATAAAAGCTTATTTCAAATGGCACTTAATTTTATGGGGGGGGAGCTATCAGTATTCTAAAATGCCTCAAAGAGTGAAGGAGACCATTTTGCACCTTCATTATATCTCTCAAACCACAATATTAAAGAGACATTTGCTTGGTAGTTTTAATCATCCATCAAGCATGAAAGTGGATATTATCCACTTCATAATGATTTGTGATGGTTCTGAATCAACCAATATACCAAGAACATGCAAATTAGATGAGCCATAGATTAAAGTTTTGGATATGTAATGGAAGAAATCAGAGCAAAACAGTAAAGTAATAGCAAGAGATATATGGGGGAAATAATGAACCAATGAAATACAAGTGTGTTCTATAAAATTCCATTTAACGATCATTCCAACAACATCTGCAAGTATGAGAGAAATGTTATATGAGAACAGTAATATATTAGAGCCTCATAGAATCATAGAGCTGGGGGGGCCAAACAGAGTTGGAATCATGGGGGCACAGGACCATAGAGTTGGAGGAGCATAGAGCCCAACCCTCTACTCGTTCAGGAAACCCAGAGTTACAGCATCTCCAATGGATAGATGTCCAACCTCTGTTTGAGGACTTCTAGTGAGGGACAGCCCAAAGCACAAACATTGGTACTAGCGTTGAACTCTGCTCTTACCACAAAGGAGTGTCTACTAAAGTTAAATGGTGGTCTACCCTCCTGTAATTTACACCCATTAAATCTAGTCCTGTCCTCTGAGGCAGCAGACTTTGCCTTCTTTTATGTGGCATCCTTAGTGCCATCATGATTTCCCCTCTGTTTTCTCTTCTTTATGCTGAACCTACCCATTTTCTTCCATCTTTCCTCACAGCCTGCTGCAGCCGTTATCTGCTTGACATCACCTCAAGTTGGGCCCTGATATAATCGTGGGTAGAAAAAAAAAATGAGACTTGCATGAACTGATTGAAGGCAGATGTAATGGACAGCCATGTATCCCTGTGAGCATCTGTGCTACAAATACGAAGCGGAGAAAGCCCTTGTGTGGACTTCGGTTCTCCTGGACGCTGTCTCTGATTCACACCACTAGCTGCAGCAACTTCAAAAGAAACAATTAGAAAGAAGCAAATGCACATATTTCAAGGAAGAATGGGGAGTAAAGACTGCTAATTGAAGAGATCTCTGATAAAGAAGACGGGTCGGATAAACAGGAATATATCATGAGAAGACACACCAAGGCTCGGTATGTCGGCAACGGGACTGGATGGGGGGGGGGACTTTCCTTTCTTTCTTTTATGTGATTAACCAATAATCCCCCCGCACAAGTCAGAAATGCCGCTTAAATGACCTAAGATGGATGATTTAAGACTGTGTGGAGATAATTTTTAACCAAAAGCATGTTTTAAGGAGATCGTGGAAAGTACAAGAGCTTTGGGATGACGCAGTAAAAAACAGCGTCGCCATTTTGGCAAGTTCTGTCGAAAGACTTATGTCTGGGAGGAGGAATGCATTTGTTTTCCTACAGTGGGCGAACCTCCTCAGAGGACAAAAGAAGGGACAGATTTGTGAAGATTAATGATGGAAAGAGTGCTTTTATTTATGGAAGTGATGATACATGGAAACCATCTCGATAAGGTTATTGGATGAACGGAAAAATTCACACAGGATTACAATTTGTGTTTACCTGCTTAAGGAGATTATTAGAAGAGATCACAAAGAAAAAAGAAAAATATATGAAAATAACAAGAGGAGATGTGGAAACAGTAAGATAGGACTGAATAGAATTGTGAACATTATTTGGACAGATTTGTGGACATTAATGCAGCAGCAAGAAGATGATTGGAATCCCCTTCGGAACTTGAAATATGGGTACCCCCAACAAAAATTTAAAATTCAGCTTTGTAATTCGGAATTTATGTGATGCGATTGGATTGGATTGGATTGGTCGGTTAATAAAAATTATTTTTTTAAAAAAATATGAAGCAGAGAAGGGCCATAACTCAGCAGTAGAGCATCTGCCATGCTCACAGGAGTCATGTTTAATATCTGCTATCAGCAGATCAGGTTGGGGAGGTTCACTCTTTGAAATCCTGGAGAACCACAGGTCAGGGTGGACAATACTGATTCTGAATAAGGCTGCTTCCTATATTCCTAAAGGAATCAATTATCAGGGCTTCTAAGTACAAAACCTCTGGATTTATCATAGAATGGCTCCAATTGGAGCAAGCGCTCCAGTTGGAGAACAGCCTTTACAAAAGGTGTCGTGGACTTTGAAGGAGCACGAACTAAGGGCAATAAGGAGAAATGAGCTAAGAGGAAGGCACATTTGGCAAACCCTCACTGTGATCAACTCCTGCCAGGAAACCTATGTCCCCACTGGACATAGGATGTGTGGATCCAGAATTGGCCTGCACAGTCACTTACAGACTCACTGACCAAATTCATGGAAGACAATCTTGCTTGGCTACAAGTGATCACCAAAGTGAAAGAAAATACTGTATAATGGCTCCAACTAAAAATGCCCAGGATGTACACACACAAAAATGAAATCCTCTGCAGTCAGAAATGGTATAACCCATTTTACATCAAGACTCTACCATTTTATTCTTCTGTCTGTAAATATGAAGCTACACAGGATGGGGAAAGACACGGAACCCGGCTGCACCTCTCTGCTTGAGAGGAAATACTCCAACCAAGCCCTTTAAAGTTAACAGATTTGAAAATACACTTGATGTGGCTGCTGTGCTGTGAACATCTGCTGGAAAACTCTAATATCAGTACAGCGCTGACGGCATCAATCAGGTGTCTTCAGAGATGCTTCATTTGATTGTTTAGAGAGATGAAAAAGTAAACAAAGTTAGCAGACTAAGCAATTTCAGATATGTACAGTACATTAATCAATGTAGAATGAACAGCTTTTGACTTGGGGTGTAATGGGTTATATGACACACTCTAAACAAATTGACAACAGAGGCCGTCCCGTAATGATGAATCAAATATCACAACTGCTATATTAAAAGGAGTGTTGGAATTTTTTAAAAGCTAGTATCTTCTTCTAAGAAAGGAGGGGGAAGTGTCTACAAATTTGAATTGGTTGTGAGGAAAAACTCACGGAAAGCATATATATATATATATGACCTTGAACGTGACAAAACTTCACGGAAGGGTCAAGTTTATGAAAGAGCTTCCATTTAAAGTTATCTGAGTATTGCCTAAACTGGTTTTCAGAATGAAATACTAGCTGAAGTTTGTATTTACTTCATACACAATCACTTTAACCTTGCCATTTGCACAGCAGATGTCTTCTTTCACAAGACTACAGAAGCTATGGGCTATAAATCTTTATAAGATAAGCTGCTCATTCCTTGTTTGTCAAAATGCTGCAAGGAACTGCATCAAAGAAAACAATTGCCAACTCGAGGCAAATACTAAGTGCTGATCACGCAGTCCTCACTCGGATGCGGCGAGTTTTGCCTGAAAGAAATATCGTGCGTTGGGGACTGCCATAAGAAAGCCTCAACTTCATTCAGTCACCAAGGTAGTACATTCCTTTACTGGAGGAATAGGGGACATGTCCAGGAGTTGTTGAACTCCAGTTCCCATCACCAGCCCCAGCCAGCATGAGATAATGGGGGGGGGGTGTTTAGGGCCACAGTTTCCCATCTGCATTTCAGGGCCAGTACACACAAATGCAACACACCATTGATTACCATTATGTGTATGGTGGAAATTCTCTTGCTGCTATTTGAAGTGGGTTAGCTCATTCACACATACAAAACAGCACCCCTAGATGCTGCAGTCAAAGTCCTGTAGATTCATGTGTGAACCTGGGGCCTAATGGCTTTCTGCTGGATGTGTGAACAAACTCCATAGGACAGCACTTTGTTTGGGGAGCTGTGAAGTAATGAAGTAATCTCGTATAATTTTGGGATGTTTTTCCTAAAGATATTGACCTTATTAGGGAACAGAGAGCTGCTGAGATATACTCTGCCTTTCTATAAGCAACTACCTATTCGAATGTAAATCCAACCTGGAACATCTAAGATTAAAATGGAATTGAAAAGTGGAGTTCCGTGCTGAAGTCCACATGAAACTGTTAGATTTGTGACTTACTCAGTAGCAATGTATGTGCTGACGCAGAACTGCAGACCCTCCACGTGTTCCAATTTTCCATGTACGGAGTTACAGAAGTCATCCTGGTTTCTGGTTTGATCCCAGACTGTCCCACTTTCCCTTTGGACGTCCCTATTTTGAAGTGAGAGCTGGACCATAAAGAAGGCCGATCGCTGAAGAATAGATGCTTTTGAATTATTTTATTTAAATTATTTGAATTTTTGAATTACATGAGACTCTTGAGAGTCCCATGGACTGCAAGAAGATCAAACCTATCCATTCTTAAGGAAATCAGCCCTGAGTGCTCACTGGAAGAACAGATCCTGAAGCTGAGGCTCCAATACTTTGGCCACCTCATGAGAAAAGACGACTCCCTGGAAAAGACCCTGATGTTGGGAAAGTTTGAGGGCACAAGGAGAAGGGGACGAGAGGACGAGATGGTTGGACAGTGTTCTCGAAGCTACCAGCATGAGTCTGACCAAACTGCGGGAGGCAGTGGAAGACAGAAGTGCCTGGCGTGCTCTGGTCCATGGGGTCATGAAGAGTCAGACACGAATAAATGACTAAACGACAACAACATTTTCATTAGTGAAATATTGGAAGGGATGGAATAGCACGTCTCTTTTCATCAGAGAAACATTGGATGGGATGGAGCTGTGGCACTGCCCTTCTGATGCTGGCATCACTGCTGCTTACAGAGTCAGGGCCAGGGTGGGGCAGGAGCACACAGGTACTCTGATAGGAGTAATACGACCAATTTGGTGCTCCCATGAGTGCAACCACATGGCCTTCTCTAGGCAAGCAGCAATCCCAGCACTGGAGGCAGGAAAGTGACTCTGCCTCACCACACAAATTGTTACTGGGCTTATTTACAACAATAACAACAACAACAACAGGCTTCAGTGAGTCTGTTGGATGCTAAGCAGATTTGGATTACTGCAATGCGCTCAACGTGGGGCTACCTTTGAAGGTGACTTGGAAACTACAACTAATCCAGAATGTGGCAGCCAGACTGGTGACTGTGAGTGGCTGCCGAGACCATATAACCAGTGGCGTAGCGTGGGGGGTGCCAGGGGGGCCGGCCGCACCGGGCGCAACATGGGCGGGGGGCGCGCTCGCACTAGCAGCTCTCTGCCCCTACTAAAATCCACGGGTTAGGGAGCCCGCGCTCGCTCGGCTTGGCGAGGAGGTCGCGGAAGGGGGAGAGCGAAGCCTTCTGCCGCGGGCAAAAAAAGGAGAGGAAGCCGGGTGGGCGGGCTGGCTGGCGGGGGTCTGGCTGTGCCTGCTGCTGCCGGTGCAGGGCAAGGCAAGCAGAGCGAGGAGGAGAGAGAGGGGAAGGGGGGAGGAAGCAGCTAGGAAATGCTGCGGTGTGGAGGAGGAATCAATTAAGGAGAGAAAGCGAAAAGCCTTGGAGAAAGGGAAAAAAGGAAAGAAAAGAGGCAGCTCCAGGAGAGCGCGGGGGAAAGAGAAGCCTCGCTGCTGCTGCTGCTTGGGAGAGTAAATTACTGTACTTGCCTTGCCCCGGGTTAGGGGGCACAAATTATTTGCCTTGCCCCGGGTTAGGGGGCGCAAATTACTTGCCTTGCCCCGGGTGCTGATAACCCACGCTACGCCGCTGCATATAACACCAGTCATGAAAGACCTACATTGGCTCCCAGGACGTTTCTGAGCACAATTCAAACTGTTGATGTTGACCTTTACAGACCTAAATGGCCTCGGTCCAGTATACCTAGGGTGCGTCTCCAGCCCCATCGTTCAGCCTGGACACTGAGATCCAGCGCTGAGGGCCTTCTGGCAGTTCCCTCACTGCAAGAAGTGAGGTTACAGGGAACCAGGCAGAGGGCCTTCTCGGTGGTGGCGCCCGCCCTGTGGAATGCCCTCCCATCTGATGTCAAGGAAATAAACAACTATCTGACTTTTAGAAGACATCTGAAGGCAGCCCTGCTTAGGGAAGTTTTTAATGTTTGATCTTTTATTGTGTTTTTAGTATTCTGTTGGGAGCCGCCCAGAGTGGCTGGGGAAACCCAGCCAGATGGATGGGGTATAAATAATGAATTATTATTATTATTATTATTATTATTATTAAAATTGAAGTATTCAGACATACAAACTGCCGGGGGTGTAAGGTCACTGAAGCCAGTTTAATAGCATATTTGGGAACTGTCGGGTAGTGACTTCATTTGGCAGAAGGTAGAAAGAACAATCAGTTATATTTACAGGACACCAGATGACATGACACCCCAGCTCCTTTGCCATCCTTGGTTATTTTTCCAGCACACAATTGGCCTGAGATAAATGCGTGCAATCAGGGCTACGAAGAGACATTCTAGCCTCTGTGGAAGTTGACAGCTTTAATTTATCGAGTCCTTGGCTGCTCTGTTGTTTCGCAATGCTTTTAGATAGTTTTAAATGTTGCTGTCAATTGTTGTTGTTTTTAATTGGAAAATTTATTAGTATTAAAAGACAGTATAGATTTTTTTAAGCGGGGGGATTCAATGTGGTAGTCATGAGATGTGTCCGAAGCATGGACAGCCGTAAACTTGCCTACAACAGCAATGTGTTAGAACTAGCCTTTTCTGCCATGGTGCCCAGCTTTTAAAATATGAGTGTTTTATCATTGGAGTATCCAGCCGGGCAGCCAGTAAGCCAGAGGTTCAAATCTCACTGCAGTTTGATCTTTTATGAAATAGGCCCCATGGGGGAGATAGCAAATAGCCAGAAATTTGGGAGAGGGATAGTTCTGCATTACCAAAATTCTCCATCCACCAACTCCATTCCCATCTCTGAAGTTTACTCTATATGAGTTGTGTGCCTCAAAGGGGAACACTTGGAAAAGTTCTCTAGTTTTCCTACTCCGGTCAATACATCTAACCAAGAATTATGTGCCTTATCTGAGGCACATATCTACCTTCCTCTCCATAGCTAAGCAGTTGGCTATCTTATCAAAAAGTGTCATTAGATTAGTTTGAAGGAATTGATTGTCAGCTTGACATGAATGATTGAATGAACAGACAGTGTTACTTATCACACAGTTTGTTGCTAGCGGACAGCAACTGGCTTTCTAATTAGGTGGCCTGAGTGCTATGCTTGGAATTGAAGTTGAACTGATTTGATGATAATTTAGTGGTGCTCCTAGGTTTTATGCATGAAACCTGCTCTTCGTTTAAATCCCTTGCAGGGTAGAGAAGCATCTCCTCCCCTCCCCCCCGCCCTCTAAGACAGTTTTGTTTTCCCGTGATTGTTATTACTAATGGGCATCGACAACAGTATTCTGTGAAGAGTGTAGGCACATTCTCAAACCTTTCCTGTTGTGAAATAAATGTATCTGCTAAATTAATTTAAACAAAACAATGCAAAAAGCTCTCCCCATGATCGCAATATCCCCAACACCACTATCTAAACCAGGTTTCCTAAACTTGGGTCTCCAGCTGTTTTTCGGCTACAATTCGGCTCTCCCCATGATTGCAATATCCCCAACACCACTATCTAAACCAGGTTTCCTAAACTTGGGTCTCCAGCTGTTTTTCGGCTACAATTCCCATCATCCCTGACCACTGGTCCTGCTAGCTAGGGATGGTGGGAGTTGTAGTACAACACCTGGAGATCCACATTTGAGAAACCCTGGTCTAAACTTAATAGTGCTGTTCCACAGCTTTCTCATGCACATTTATCAAAAGCCACAGATGCCATGACCCAGGATCTTGCAGCTGAGGACTCAGACGAGAACAAGCTTTAGACTACTACTGAGGGAGAATAACCACCAGTACCCTCCCAGCAGGACACAGTCCTGTCACCATCCTCTGCCTCAAAAGACGAGTCCTTTGCAGGACCTCTGGCCCCAAAGTCTTATCAAAGATAAACCTTGCAAAATAAGGGAAGGTCCCTTTAATCAGCCGGCCAACTCTTCCAGAGAGGCGGAGCCTACCACAACTCAAGCCTTGTTGGCCAACAAAAGGCATCAGACAAGCCTAGCACCCCACAGAGACAACTTTCCTGCTGCCTTAGTAGGGCTCCTTGGAGCTCTCCAAGGTCCTGATTTTGGCTTGTGACTGGACATTGCCTGCTTCCTCTGTTGAGCCCACAGAACTGGACAAGAGGCAGTGAACAGCGTAATCCTATGCATGTCTACTCAGAAGTAAGATCCACTGAGTTGTGTGTGTAGATAATTGTGACCTCAGGCTGCAAACTGGAATGCTTTTCTTAGTGGTAAAGCACCGTCGAACATAGAGGGACTTGCTTTCAATAAGGGAATTCTGCATGGGGCTGCTTTTAAAACCTGTTTGAAAACTTTGATTAGTGCACAATGAAGAGGGCAGAGTTTTGACTGTATTGTTTTTAACACTTGATTGGAAGCTGCCTAACTAAATTATTATTATTATTATTATTATTATTATTATTATTATTATTGACTGCCCCTGCTCACTCAAACTACATTGTCAGGTTCCCACCCTCCAAAAAATAAACCTTCACTGGCTGTTCATTTCCAAGCCCAGCCCAAAGCCCTAAATAGTTTGCAAGCCTGAAGATGCATCTCTCTTTATATTATACTGCTGGGATAGTTCAGTTGGTAAAAGCAGGAGACTCTTAATCTCAGGGACATGGGTTCGAACCCCATGTTGGGCAAAAGATTTCTGCATTGCAAGGGATTGGACTAGATGAACCCCGTGGTCCCTTCCAACTCTACAAGTCTATGACTCTATGATTCTCGCTAGAGCAGTGCTTTAAGATCAGTGGACGGAGCTCTGCACTTAGGAGAGGCTCATTTGGTGGTGACATTGAATGGAGCCTTCTCTGTTGTGCCTTCCTATTTGCTCCCCTTACTGCAGCCCTACGGCTGCAGTCCCTGGAGGGCAATCTTCTAAGAACTGTAGGCCAATAGTGGGTGTGGCCAGGGACATACATTGGTGCAGCTCATGAGGTTCTTCCTTCTGGGCCACAAATTCTCTTCCGAGGCATCACACACGCCAAGGAAACAATTTGTCTGGCTTATGTTGGAACAAAGGAAGCTGCCTTTTGCCAAATCAGATCGTTGGTCCATGTAGCTTAGTATTGTATACATTGACCAGCAGCAGTTTTTCAGGGTTCCAGACAGGGACATTCCCAGTCCTACCTGTAGATGACAGGGGTTGAACCTGGAACTAAATAACTGTCCTGCCTCTGCATTGCAAGTCTTCCCTAACTATTGAACTAGAAACATCCCTGAACAAGCACACTGTGGTTTTTAACAACAACAACATAGATTGCTTTACTGTAAAGATCTTAAACGTTGCTGAAATCCAACGTTTCCTGTAGTGACTACGAGTCCTGTAGTGATTTCATACTCTTTATTGCAGCTTGTAAAACAGTGATTGAATTGCCCCCCAAACCTCAGGCTTTTATATACATTATTTACACAATGAGTCCCATCTGATTGGCTGATTCTGCTTCCCACCTGGAATCTGATTGGTCTTTTCCTGCAGGCCAATCGGTTGTTGCATTCTACGATCCTACCAGCCTAATAGGCTGATTAACTTCCTCCAGGAGCCTGATTGGTCTTTTCCTGCAAGCCAATCAGTTGTTGCATTCGAGGATCCTACTTGCCTATTGTTCTAGGATCCAAGCTTAGTACATAACAGTTGCGGATATGATACCGCTGAAGTAAAACACAGTCGTACCTCAGAAGTCAAATGGAATCTGGAAGTCTGTTCGACTTTTAAAACGTTCAGAAACCAAGGCGTGGCTTCCAATTGACTGCAGGAAGGTCCTGCAGTCAACCGGAAGCTGAAGGACCCGTGTAGGACGTTTGGGTTCCAAAGAATGTTTGCAAACCGGAACACTCACTTCCAGGTTTGTGGCATTCAGGAGCCAAAACGTTCAACTTGCAAGGCATTCGACTTCTGAGGTATGACTGTATTATGAAGTCATGTTCACTTTAACAGGTCATATTTAAGCACATGGTTAGGCCTCCTTCTGAAATAAGTGCTTATCTCTGACTGACTGCACACCATACACTTAAAGCACATCCTCCCTGCAAAGGATCCTGGGAACTGTGCTTTGTTAAGGGTGCTGGGAATTGTAGCTCTATGAGGGTAAACTACCATTCCCATGATTCTAGGGGAGGTAAAGGTAAAGGGACCCCTGACCATTAGGTCCAGCCGTGGCCGACTCTGGGGTTGCGGCGCTCATCTCGCTTTATTGGCCGAGGGAGCCGGCATACAGCTTCTGGGTCATGTGGCCGGCGTGACTAAGCCACTTCTGGCGAACCAGAAATGCCGTTTACCTTCCCGCCAGAGCAGTACCTATTTATCTAATTGCACTGGCGTTCTTTCGAACTTCTAGGTTGGCAGGAGCAACGGGAGCTCTCCCCGTCACGGGGATTCAAACCGCCGACCTTCTGATCGGCAAGTCCTAGGCTCTGTGGTTTAACCCACAGCGCCACCCACATCCCTCTAGGGGAGGTACTTTAAATGTAATATATTTTATGGTGGGTACACAACCTATGTTTTGATGGGGTTTTTAAATTTAGGCATGATGGACATTACATTTTTAAAAAAGTAAATATGAGGTTGATGGGTTTTGTACAGATAAACAATTCTGCATTCACAAGAAATATGAATGAATGACATCTATAACAGGCCTTCTACTAATTAAGTAGACTAGAAATAAGTTTTCTACTTATTTTGGTCCAGTATCCCAAACTCATACATACATACATACACACACACACACACACACACCCCACTGGCTTATAACAGAAACAAACCTCAAAGCTGCTAATGAGAAGAATAAAAACAATTAAATCATCAGTACAAGCAATTAAAAGTAACTTTAAAAAACTTTTAAAAATAAAAAAATATAATCAAGAACATGCTAAAAACAAACAAACCCAGATTAAAACGCCTGCCAACAGTCTGTATATCTGGATAGGCTTTTTCTTAGCGAGATACAAACATACCATAGCAATTATGAATGAGTGTGACAGTCATACTAGTAGTTCTGTGTCTTTAGGATTATTACATAACTGGAGTAAAATTCACACATTTACCAGCTGACCACTAGATGGAGCAATTTCATGTAATAAGTAAAATCTTCAGCGCTTCAAACCTGAACACCCTCCCAGTACTAATTTTTCCCATTTAAACCACAGAACATTGCGAAATGTCTGTCCTTACAGTACAAGGAACTAAGAAGTTAACATAAACAAACTACATTATGTAATGCCGAGGTGGTTTGTTTGTCCGTTTGTCACTGTCAACACAGCAACAGGAACTGCAAGAAAAGATAGATTTAAAAGCACAGTACTCTCATTTTTTTAAAAAAATTAAGTGATTTCCCCATTTGATTTAGCTTTAGATGGGCTTGTGTACTGTACATGCTTCATAAATTTAACAAGACAAAATCCAATGACCAACGTTTGCAAAGTTGTTACATACACGCTGATATCAGATTATCCAACTTCCTTTTAAGTCACAACCACTTTATTCCTACAAACCCCCACATATTGTCTTATTTCTGCTAAAGATCTTCCTTCAGAGAGTTCTACTTCTTTTTAAAAATAGTATTCACATTTCTACCCTGCTTCCCCTTCTTTATTTCCACCATCAAGCGGAGGAATCAAAAAGTCTACTGTTGCCATTTGTGGCTCTCTTTTTAAAAATTAATTAAAAAGTTTTTATTAAATTTCACATTTTATAATCAACATATTAATCATATCAAAGAAAATACAATAAAACAAAACACCCACCCCACCCCATGTCTTTCCTCAACTTCCCCTTCTGATTCTTTAACTATTTGCTACTTCTGCTTAATTTTATCTTATTTTTCATCTTTTAGCTGAATGCTCTTATATTCTTATCATTTTTATACCAAATTTCCTTTCAATTACATCTTACATTTAATTAATTTCCAGATTGTTATCTCTTAACCTTTACTCTTGTTTTCTTAGTTGTATGTGTTTACTCAAACCCTGCTAGTGAGTCCATTTCTTTACAATATTTCTGTAGATATAACATACCATTTGTAACTCATCTGAGCCGATTTGGGTCAGAAGATTCACAGCAACCATCCTGGAAGATCTGGAAGACTCTTTGGTTCTAGCCTTTTTGGTCTTCAGTTGCCACCACTGATACAGCAAAGCTTCCCCCCCCCCTTTTTTTTTTTAAAGAACCTAACGCGGGTGGCGCTGTGGGTTAAACTACAGAGCCTAGGGCTTGCCGATCGAAAGGTCGGTGGTTTGAATCCCCGCGACGGGGTGAGCTCCCGTTGCTCGGTCCCTGCTCCAGCCAACCTAGCAGTTCGAAAGCACGTCAAAGTGCAAGTAGATAAATAGGTACCGCTCCGGCGGGAAGGTAAACAGCGTTTCCATGCGCTGCTCTGGTTCGCCAGAAGTGGCTTAGTCATGCTGGCCACATGACCCGGAAGCTGTACGCTGGCTCCCTCAGCCAATAAAGCAAGATGAGCACCGCAACCCTAGAGTCGGACACGACTGGACCTAATGGTCAGGGGTCCCTTTACCTTTAAACTCCCTTCTCTGGTGACAGCTCCTGAGCTGATCTCAGGGTGAACTGCTCCTCCCTTTGAATAGGAACACGATGCTCACATGAATGGTAGCATGGTACCTGAAATTTGCAACATGGATTCACAGCTGATAATTGCAGAGGTCTGGGTATCAGAAATGCTGAGCCCCAGCCCCCAATATATTTTTTTAAAAAATGATTTTAATTTTACAAAAAACAAACAAAAACAAAAAAGGAACAAATTATTATATATATCATGTTTCAACTTTCCTCCCCCTCTTTCTGCAGTTCCTTATAGTTATAATGCTTTACTGCATTTTGAAATTAAAACAAATTATTATTCATTCCATATAATCAGTATATATTTTATACCACTGCATGTTTTTACATTAATCCTGCTAATGATTTAATCTGTTTACAATAATTTTGTGAATATTCAATAAACGTTTTCCACTCTGTATTTAAAAACTTTACTGTCTTGGTTTCTTATTCGTCCAGTAAGTTTCACCATTTCTGCATACTCCAATAGTTTTTGTTGCCACTCTTCTTTGGTCGGGACATGGTCTTCTTTCCATCTTTGGGCAAATGTTGTATGAGCAGCTGTGGCTGCATACATAAATAACATTTCATATTGTTTAGGTAACTCTAGTCCCATAATCCCCAAAAGAGCCTCCCCAGCTAGAAGAATGAGAGTTTGCTGGTTCTCCAGTTGCTCAGAAGCTCCAGCTTCAGAGGCAGTCAATTTTTTGCAGCTCCTCCCCTGCCTACTGCAGCCCTCCATGTCCTATCTCATTCTACTGGAGAGCATCTCCCAATCCCAGGGAGCTGGGGGCGGGATGGGGTGGATAGGTGAAAATCAGGTACCCCAACATTTGTGAGTGGATGCACTTTAAAGTAAGGAAGAGCCAACAGTGGACACAACCCACAAAGTGTTATCCAGTCTGGGCACATCACGCTAGGTTTATGGGTGTGAGAAATGTGTGTGATTGCTCACGAAAATAACAGCCAGGACTCCGACCTGTCTTTTACAGGTTTTATTGAGTGCAAAAATCATGTAGAGTGCAGAAGTCCAAAATCCATGTCTGCCTCAATCACTAGCAGATTCCGGAAGTGGTTTCTTCCGGTTTTTCCAGAAGTGGTTTTTCCGGTTCTTCTACCACTGAATTCCAACTGCTAGAAGGCACATAACAGGAGTGGGCTACTAACTTCCTGCATGGTGTGCATCTGATTGGCTCACTGAGGTAGACAGGCCTTTGCTCTCTGATCCAGAAAAGTATCAAAGTATTAAAAGAAGACTCAGTGGAAGAATGTTGGGGACTAGAGAAGTGTGATAGAATCTTGCACATGATTGACAGACAGGCGACCGTGTCTGTTAGGAATGAAAGCTGGAGAGATGAAAAATGGAGAAGAGATGAAGAATCAGAGAGAGAGAATGAGAAATGGGAGGGGAAATAGAAGAACAAGGAAAAAGCTTAATAGAGAACTCTTAAGGAGGATAGTCATCCAGGTTAGAGTAGGTTATTAGAAACTCATTTTAATTTAATGAATCACCTGCCACAGAAGACTTAAGGCAGCTTCCAAACATATCCATAAAAACAACCAAACATAGCTAAGATAAAACAATACCAGAAAAACAACAACTAAATACATGTTTAAAAACAACATACAGTAAGCTTCTAAAGCATAAACCTATCCACCCAGCTGGAAAAGCTTGTCGAAACGAAAATGTCTTCCGTTGTTTTCAGAGAGTACAAATAGCGGGCACCACAGAAAAGTGGCAGCCTCACTTTAAGTCCTGCTCTGAATTACTGTGCAGCAGGCTTCAGATATTTTAGAGACTTCTGCAGAACTTAGTGACCCACTGGGTATATAACAGATAAGGCAGCCCCTCAAGTAAAGCCTACTATGTTCATACCAACCCTTGAGTTTGGCCCCATAACAGATTAGCAGCCAGTTCACATCCTGCAGACAATTTTAAGAATTTTGTTTAAAGCGACTATTATTTCCCACAAATATATGTTTACTGTTTTAGCTAACTCTGTTCTGGTTTGGGTACATTACAGTGGTACCTCGGGTTAAGAACTTAATTCATTCTGGAGGTTCTGCCGATCAGAAGGTCGGCGGTTCGAATCCCCGCGACGGGGTGAGCTCCCGTTGCTCGGTCCCTGCTCCTACCAAACTAGCAGTTCGAAAGCACATCAAAGTGCAAGTAGATAAATAGGTACCACTCCGGCGGGAAGGTAAACAGCGTTTCCGTGCACTGCTCTGGTTTGCCAGAAGCGGCTTAGTCATGCTGGCCACATGACCCGGAAGCTGTACGCCGGCTCCCTCGGCCAATAAAGCGAGATGAGCGCCGCAACCCCAGAGTCGGTCACGACTGGACCTAATGGTCAGGGGTCCCTTTATCTTTACCTTAGCTCAGGGGGAAAAATATCCCTTGCACCCACTGCGATCATCTTTGAGCACAGAGCAGAACAGAGCAGCATCAGTCCTTCTCTGGCCAAAACAATTGTGTGGGTGAACTTGAACACAGCACACCCCTTGGAGATGCTTGGTCTGAACCTAGTCCTGTGATGATGTGGTATATTGAAGGAGGCTGAGTAGAATTTGTCTGCCACTGAGACAATGGGGGGGAGGGCACCCCCCTTCTTATTGCCCACTGCTTTTTATTATTATTATAGGTTACCACTTGTCTAAACAACATAGTGCAACAGAAGAAATTATGTCCCAAAATAAAACCAATAAGCTAAAAGTGCTTAGCACAAAATCTGAAGCCAATGCTGTGTTTATTACCCATAACTCAAAACACACTTTCTTTTGCAAGCAGAGTACTTAGGTTTCTGCAGTTGCTGTGCCATCCCCTTCTGCCTCTGCCTCACCAAAACAAGTTTCCCTCTTGCGTTCCAAACCTATCAGAGCTTCCTGGTCGAACTGATCAGAGTGCCAAATTTCCACTGGCTCAGCCCTGCCAGAAATTTGCCCACTGCCTTCGTCTGAAAACACTTTCGACACAGAATAGCTCTCTTGATTTTGAAAGAGCTCCCAGGAGAGCTGAAGACCTTGATTTCAAATCCCTTATTAAAACCTGCTTCTTCAGGAGTTGTTTGTGTGTGTGTTTATACATGACAACACCTAATTTTTCCATCTTTTAAAAAGCATTTAGCTATGCCTTTTCCATGTTTCCCACCTAAATATAACCACTTCCAAAATGCGTTAGGAGTTTGAATGCCACGACCACGTTGCTTGTGGAAAGTTAGTAAAAACTCAGATCTTTGCAGAAAATGGCCTTCTTTTAAAATGTTTCCATATCAACCTTTGCCTCAGACTATCCTTCAATGAAGTTAAATTAAGAAGATTTAAAAAAAAAAAAAAAAGATGGGGGGGGGATATGGTGTTGAGTCAACATCCTCCACCCTGTTTTCCATACTTAGTGAGCATGCTCCAGCTGACTGGTTTTCAACTCAATTTCTACAGCACCGTCAGCTTCTAAAGACAACCATGGGAGTGAAGGCTGCGGAATGGAACCTCTGGAATCAAGGTACCTCAAGAAGGAATAAACATTTAATTTATCTAAAGGTAAAGTTCAATGTTCTTCTTCACTAGATAATATGTTGTTTCCCCTTCTTTTTAAGAACTATTCTGTTGAAATAACACTTCTTTCCTCTGTGTTATTTTCCATTCTAGCAAATAGAGGGTGGTGAATCTTTTTGCCAGCAGTTAGGATTTCTAACATGTTAGCCCCATGCTTGAAAAGGATTCAATAGCATCAGGCCAAATGGCCAGGAGAAGCCCACTGAAACTATCAGAAACTGTGTGATAGGAAAAGAGCTTCAGGTGACAACCGACTAATAAGTCTAATAAATGAAATGAAATGAAAAGAGCTGTGATAGCAGGGCATCAGGTTTGCATGCAGAAAGTTCTAGGTTCAATCCCTGGCGTCTGGACGTAGGGCTGGGAGAGATCTTTGTCTCAAACGCTGGAGAGCAAGATAGACCAATGGTGTATGGAACCTTCCTATGTTCCTGAAATCTCCAAGGCCTTGGAGAATCCTATCTGAAGGATATTAAAGGCTGGAAAAGGTTAGGAGAGGTGCATGGGGGTTGGGGGGCATGCTCCCCCATGATGGAGGCCCCAGCTCTGCCCAGCCAGGTGAAAAAAATACTGCTGGCCTATCTCTTGTTGGCTGTAGTAGCAGGTAGAAAAATCTACAGCAGCATATTTCAGGAGTGAAGCACTTGGTGGCTTTGAAATCCTCAAGGGGCCTCATCCTCAGGTCCTTCATTGACATCAGTCTGAAACTGGTGAAGTTACAGTAATAATAATAATAATAATAATAATAATGGAAGAGGGATCATGTGCCAGCAGATAAAGATTGGTTGCCTTTTGCTCACGCAACCATTGCACACAACCCAGAATTTTGGTATCCATCATCTCTGGAAACAGACTAAAACTATTATTTGCATTAAAAAATATTTTATTGTCCAGCCACATCCAATGCAGCTTTACTAGAAACTGAGTTCAGTAGGGCATTTAGATGTTGATTGTTGGATTTCAACTCCCATAGCCAGCATTTCAAGCCACTGGATCCTTATTTTTATTTAAATGGTACTACATCAGTCACTCTCCTGTCGTTGGGCAGAAAGGCCAATCATAGGGGTGTTACATATTTTTTGTTCGAAGATCAGTAGTTTCACATCTGAGTTTTTTAATAGTGGGTGGATTTGCCATTTGTTCAGGTAGATGCCATCTGGACCTGATGATTTGTTTATTTTAAATGTGGATTCTAATGCCTTTAAATATAACTTATTTATCGTTTACTTGAGTCAGAGGCTTCCTCCTAATTACAGTGGTGCCCCGCAAGACGAATGCCTCGCAAGACGAAAAACTCGCTAGACGAAAGAGTTTTCCGTTTTTTGAGTCGTTCCGCAAGACGAATTTCCCTATGGGCTTGCTTCGCAAGACGAAACGTCTTGCGAGTTCTTGCGAGTTTGTTTCCTTTTTCTTAAAGCCGCTAAGCCGTTAATAGCCGCTAAGCCGTTAATAGCTGCTAAGCCGCTAATAGCCGCTAAGCCGCTAATAGCCGTGCTTCGCAAGACGAAAAAACCGCAAGACGAAGAGACTCGCGGAACGGATTAATTTCGTCTTGCGAGGCACCACTGTATTCAGATGGGTTCTTTGCTATCTTAATATTCGTATTACTGAAGAAGTTCAACAAACACTAGGTTGTTAAATGCAGATCTCAGCCTTAAATTTAAATATTGGGTAAGTGCGTAACAGTAATATAGTGATAGTATAATGAGGTTATCTTGGTTGACTTTAATATGTAACTACATGGGAACTGTAGTTCAACAACATCTGGAGGTCACATTTGGTTTCTCCTGGCTTATAGCCTAAGCTCAGTTTGGGTTTATTCTGTGCTGTAAACTAATCAGTGCTGTTGAAATAATAATTAATTAATTTTGATTAAGCAGGGGTGGAGAACTTGTGGCTCCCAGACATTGCAGGACTAATATCAGCTCTGACCATTGGCCATGCTGGCCAAGTCTGATGGGAATTGAGAGTACAATAACATCTGGACAAGCGTATATTCCCCGCCCTGTAAATATATAATTTATTCAGCCTGAGAAACCAGTTGACAGGGTGTGAAGGTTTTGCTTTTTAAAAAACCAGTTATTATTTAACAGTTATCCAAATATTAAGGTATATATGTCTGATGTCAACAGATGTGAAAAGGTAACCCTTTTCACCTTTTTCAATGAGCCAATGAGGCGAAGCAATTACAAAACTGTATCATCATCCAGGGCATTGGCAAACAGGGGGAAAGCGAAGATAACTTTTATGTGAACAACATTGCGATGGCTGTAATAGTGCCTTCCAATTCACGAAGGTGAGCAGCAACAGCAAAATAGCAAGTTGAAAATTGTGGTGGATTTGGTCATTGCTTTGTTCTTCTGGGAAAAAGTTTTGTCATTTTACAAGCTGGAATTTTGTGCCAAAAGGAAAATCATGAACTGGTTGTTATGTGTGGATTGTGACTAAATTTATAATTGCTCAACACTGAAAGCATATCAGCAGCCAAACACGGGATAATGGTTTCTTAAGAACTGGGATATTGCCAGAATGATGAAACTGACCTATTACCTTGAAGAGGAAATGTTTTGATAAATTTTATGCTAAATTTATCCTTTACTGGAAGAGCAGAGACAGTACATTTTTTTAAATTTCTGAGCATTGTAAAGTTTTTAAGCTTAAATTTAGGTTATTAATTAATTAATTTTTTAATGAATTGTGTTATTACCTGTTTCCTGAATATATATATATATATATATATATAGTTGCATATTAAAGTCAACCAAGATAACCTCATTATATTATCACTATAGATGAACAAGAAAAATAAGTATGGCTTGTGCAAAGGTAGGTCCTGTGTATTCTAGAGTTTAGCACTTGGATAAAGACTTAGCATGTGGATAATGGTGATGTAGACGCCGTATAATTTCCAAAAGCTTCTCCGCCCCCCCCCCCCCGAGTCATGGGATAAGAGGAGAGCTGGATTTAGGTTTGATGAGGCCCTAAGCTACTGAAGGTAATGGGGCCCTTTATATGTCTAGCTGTCCTTTGTCAACAACAAACTGTTGCTGTTTTTTGTGTTGAATATATGCTGTATAGTAATTTAGGGACCTAATAGGTATCTAAAGCCATTTGCACGTGTTGCCATGCAACTAGTCCATGCAGAATGTAGGCACCCTATACAGCCATACCTCGGGTTACAGACGCTTCAGGTTGAGCATTTTTGGGTTACAGAAGCGCCGAAACCCAGAAGTTCCACAACAGGTTACTTCCGGGTTTCAGCGCTTGTGCATGCGCAGAAGCGCCGAATTGCAACCCATGCGTGCACAGATGTGGCACTGCGGGTTGTGAACGTGCTTCCCGCATGGATCATCGCATCCACTGTATATAGAAATGCGCAAACCAGTGATATTTTAGGGAGCAGGCTAGCAGGCGGGCCCCATTACTTACATCATAGGAGCCTACACAACACAAAACACTGTTGCTGTATGTAGGTTTTATTTGTTTTTTATCTTATATTTTGGAAATGTACAGCCAGTGTTGTTGTTTTTTCTTTAAATTTCTTGGGGGCCCCCAAGTGAGTGGGGCCCTATGATACAGCTTGTTTAGCTTATACGTAAATCCAGCACTGTTGCAAATCCGTTTGGGGACGTGCGCTTTTTTTGAACTCGGTCGGAGAGCATGTGCAGTGAGCAGTGAGGTCGGAGCGAACTTTGCCGTGCCGGGGTGGAAACCCCGCTATATGACACGGGCTCCCCGAGGGCAGGGAGGGAGAAGCGTGCGACTGACTCCCTTGCGTGGGAAACAGAGCGAGAGAGCGCGAGCGCCGCGTCCCCCTCCCTCTTCCAGGCGAGAACTCCTCTTCCGCTCCTCTCTCAGAACGCGCCCCGCCCCTGCTCCCCGGGCTTAGTCACGTGCTCCGAACGGCCGCCAAGCAGCGCCGCTTTTTACGACAGGGTGACAGCCAAAGGGTGCGACGACGACGACGTCGAGGAGGAGCGGCGGCGGCGGAGGCGCAGGAGGAGGAGGAGGAGGGAGGAAGGAGGAGGAGGGAGGAGGAACCACCACCACCACCCACTGGAGGGGTGTGTGGGAGGGTCGGGAACGGGAGGGCGGCGCGCGCACGGGCGGGAGCGAGCGCGAGACGCCCGGCCCGACGCGAAACGACACCCACCCCCTGTCCCCGTCCCTCCCCGTCCCCTCATGGGAATGTGAGGAGAGGGGGTTGACGCCCCCCCCTCAACCCTCGCCTCCGCCCCTGCCGCCGCCGCCGCCGCCTGAGGAGCGAGCGAGCGCCCCCCTCGGCCCAGACCCGCCTTCTTCCCACCGGCGGCGGCGCCCAGGTGCGGAGTCCAGAGCCAGCGCGCAGCAATGGCGTCCAACGCGGCCGAGAGGGAGATTTTCCTCACAGACCTGCAGCAGGTAAAAGAGAGAAAGTGGCGGCGGCCGAGGCTCGCTCCTTCCTTCCTTCGTTCCTTCCTCCCTTCTCTCCTCACGGCCCGGAAAAGCTCTTCTTCCTTCCTTGCCGCCCTTTCCTCCCCCCCCCAATCCCTTCCAGCCTGGGGCCTCCTGGCCGCGGAGGTGGAGCCGCCCCCCTCCAGGCCCCCTTCCTCGGCGAGGCACACTCTGCCTCCCAGTGTCATAATCTCCTTTGCTGCTGGAGCCGCTTCTCTCTCTCCTCTCTCTCTCTCTCTCTCTCTCTCTCTGGGCTCAGGCCACCTTGAGGTGGGTGGACCCCAGGAGTTTTCCTTTCCCCTTTTCTCCATCCCCCGCACACACGCCTACCTCTTTCCTGATTTTGTATAGGACTGGCTTGTTCATCACAGTGAACCTCTCGACCTTTATTCTCCACAAAATTAGTTTCTGCTGATCTCTCTCTTGAATACAAAATGACAGCTCTGCCACATTTATAGGACCTTAGCATACGTTATTTAACGTTAAATAAATGTTATTTAACAGTAAATTGCAGTAAGTTGTACACTCCTTGTATGTTGGAGTTATATTACTTACAAGTTCCATAAACTAGCAGCATGTCTCCAACATTTCACATCCATGGTCAATTGGGAAATGAACACCCAACCAGAAATTCTGTTACTGCCTAAGTGTTTATATGAAATAGTACAGTAACATAACTGATATAGTTTTAGATGAATCCAAATATTTGCCACTAACTGTCAAACTGAATGTACAATGGGTGGATGTCAAATGTTCTTCCGTTCCTAAATATACTGTAGAGTGTGAAAGTGACTGGAGGGCAAGGCCTAGCCTGAAAAGTATAGTGTAATCACTGCCACAGGCTGTGAAAGAAACATTGTGGACTATTTTAAACTAGCGTGGAATACTGTTGATACAGTAGCGGCATCACCTATATTTATTTTAGAAGATTTATAACTTGCCTCTTGGCTCCAAGAGGCTTCACAGTAGCTTACAATATAATTGAAAAAACACCTCTGATAAAACAGCAGTAATATCACAATAACTGAGAGTTGAGCAGCAGTAAACCAACTGTAGCAGCAGACTGCACAGTTAAAAGGGCATTCTGCAATCATAGAAGACACTTGATACTTCTATTGAGAAGGCCCTGTCCTGTGTCCTTACCAACCATGCCTCTGAAGGCAAAGGAATATGAAGCTAGTCCTTTATTTACCATTATGAAAGGTGAAAAGATGCATGTGGAAGCATGCAATCCTCAACTATTCTGACCATTTAGGACTTTATAGATAATCACCAGCACCTGAAATTGTAAAGATTTGCAGTTGTAAGCCAGTTGCAACTGTTAACACCAGGGTTATATCTTCCATGAAGCAGGTTTCAGCCAGCATTCTGGCTGCTGCATTTTGCACTAGCTGAAGTTTCCCAACACTTTTTAAATGAAACCCAGTGTAGAGCATGTTACAATAAATTCAACCTAGAAGTAACCAAAGCATGTGCAACAGTGGTCAGACCTGCTTTTTTCCAGGAAAATGCATTGCTGATGCATTTACCCAAGCTTTGCAACAGCATTCCTGGTCACAATAGTAACCTAAGTATCCTAGAGCAAATTTAGGTCAAGGAGAACCCCAGGATACGAACCTGGAGTAGAGGTTCTGTTCAGACTAGGTAGTACCCCGAGGCTTGAAATAGCTTCTCTGTTAATTAGGAGACCCTGTCTTTGCCAGGCTTAGCTTCAATTTATGTACTCACATCTGATCCATAACTGCTCAAGCAATGTTTAACACCTTCCGCTGCCTCCCTGGCATTTGATGAAAAGGAGAGAGAGTGCTAGGGTTCATCTGTATATTGGCAGTATCTAGTCCAAATCCCTAAAGTCTCTCCAGCCATTTCATTTTCATGTAAATGTTGAACAGCATGAGGACAAAATATAATGCTGGGGCATCCTAGAAGCCAAAGGCCAAGAAGGCGTGCAGAAATCTCAACACTGTTTTCTAGGACCTGCCCTACCAATAAGACCTTGAATCTTTGCGAAACTGCTTCCAAGCCCTATCCTGACCTAAAGGATATAGTCGTTGGTTGTCTCAAAAGCCATTGAGAGGTCCAGCAGATCCAAGAGAGATGCACTGCCCCCATTTAGCTCCTGACATAGATCATCCAGCAAAACTGCCAAGGCAGATTGAGAAGGATTGTGGGAACCAATCTTTTCAAAAAAATGTCTCTAGATTTGTAACACTTGTACACCTTGCCCAAGAATGGTAGGTAGGCTGGTAATTATCCAAAGATGTAGGATCAAAGAAATGTTTTTTCAGCAGTGGCAGAACTGATGGCATCTCTCTCTCTCTCTCTCTCAAAGAAGCATTCACTACCTATGCCAGCCATTTAGATGGTTCCTTTTGGTCAAGAGGGCATGTACAGTGGGGCCTCGCAAGACGAATGCCTCGCAAGACAAAAAACTCACTAGACGAAAGGGTTTTTTGTTTTTTGAGCTGCTTCGCAAGACGATTTTCCCTATGGGCTTGCTTCGCAAGACGGAAACGTCTTGCAAGTTTGTTTCCTTTTTCTTAACACCGTTAATACAGTTGCGACTTGACTTCGAGGACTTCGAGTGTGGTAGCCTTTTTTGAGGTTTTTAAAGACTTTGGTGATTTTTGAAGCTTTTCCAAAACTTTCCTGACACCGTGCTTCGCAAGACGAAAAAAATCGCAAGACGACAAAACTCGCGGAACGAATTAATTTCGTCTTGTGAGGCACCACTGTAGTCAGTCTCAAACCTACAAGCAACCTGTCCACATGTTCAGGCAGAAGCAACTCAAACATATTCATCAACTGGTAAGCAGATACTGTGGATACATCCATAGTTTCTGTACCTGAAGATGTGCAGATGTAAAGAGCAGGTGTGGATGATTTCATCTGCAAAGTGTTCTGCAAATTTGTCACCGTAGGCCACTGAGCGGTTACCAAGGGGTCTTCTTTGAGGACTCGGATTTGACACGCTCTTCACCACTTGGAACAGCTCTGCTGGATGACACTGTACTGATGAGTTGCAGTGGAAAAGTAAAATTTTGTGAGTGATCATGTCAATTTCTCAGGTCATTTCCCCATTCCATACCTCTGACATGATAGCCAGTCATGTTAGCTAGAAACTACCCAAGAGCAGTCAGAAATTAATTTGGATCCATCAGTCTCCATGGGCAGGCCATCCTGATAGTTTTACAGAAGGTATGAAACCCTGTGAATCTACAAGAGGTAGTGAACTCCTTTGTTATGGACAGTTATCTCAAAGCCTCCCACCAGCAGTGTGTCCAGTCCAGCAGTGTGTGCATGTAGATAGGCCCATAGTTGTCATGGAGGCCATGAATTCCTGACCGCCACAGATGAGGGTACATAGTACTTGTGGTTTAATAGTCTTGATAATATTAAAACCCCTTTCTCCAAAGCAATGACATTGGCTATTAATTCCAAGAGTTAAAGTGCATGTTGATACCAGCCTCATGACAGACTTTTTGTATTGCTTTCATAGTTTTGTCGTCTTTTTTTGTTTTTCTTATGGAAAAAGTCAAAATATTTTCTGCCAATTTTCTTGATAACACATGGTGTTGCAAAAAGAAGCATACTGTGTATTTTACACATTCTGTTTCCAGAATTTGCTAGTGTACAGAAGGTAGAAAGAGAAAGGAAGCAGCAAAAAGCCAAGAGCAGGATTGAAAAAACTTCATACATATGGTCACACAGGCTCCTAAAAATATGATAGCGGCTCCCAGGATTTTAAAATAGTTTTCCATAACTGATTGAGAGAGATGTGACTTTGTAGTGACATGGATGCTGCTGTTAAAGCAAATCCAGTTGAGGCGTCCAATGTGACGTTTGTTATTTCCGTATGATGTGAATTGATGTTCCGTATGATGTGAATTGATGTTCACAGGATACTTGCCCCAAGGCGTCTGACCACATGCCCTCTGGACCCCTGCCCTTTTTGGCTGGTTAAAGCCAGCTGGTGTTACTGGGCGGATGAGGAAGTGCTAGCTGCTCTTAAAGAGTTGGTGATGTGACTGCACCTTTAAAAACCCACCCTGGGCCCAATGGTGTGTAAGAACTACCAGCCAGTTACCAATGCCCCATTCTAGGAGAACGTGGTAGAGAGGGTGGTGGCAGAGCAATTTCAAGTGTTCCTGTATGACACTGATTATCTGGCTCCACTTTAATCTGGGGTTAGGCCTGGTTTCAGTGCTGAATCGGCTTTCATTGCCCTAATGGATGACCTATATCAGGGCAGGAGGAGTGCATCCCTGTTACAATTACTTTCTCAGCAAATTTTGATACCACTGACCATGGTATCTTCCTAGATCAACTGTGCGGGATGGGTTTTGGAGTCCCAAAGTAGCATCAGGGGAGTGCTCTTTGACTTCCTGGCACCTGTCCTATGTGGTTCTGCAAAGTATTGTTTTGTTTCCAGTGCTATTTAACATCTATATCATGCATAGGCAAACTCCGGCCCTCCAGATGTTTGGGACTACAATTCCCATCATCCCTAGCTAACAGGACCAGTGGTCAGGGATGATGGGAATTGTAGTCCCAGACATTTGGAGGGCCGGAGTTTGCCTATGCCTGATCTTTATGAAGCCACCGGGAGTGGTTATTAGGAGTTTTGGAGCAAAGTGCCATCGGTTTGCTGATGACACACAGCTGGAGCTCTACATAGCATCTGAATTAGGAGAGGCTGTGCAATCTATGGACCAGTTTCTGTTCTGGATGAGGTTGCTTTGAGAAATGTAGCTTGGGAAGGTATTCCTGGAAATGTCTTTGTCATTAGGCCAAAGTGACCTTGGTGGCTAGAAGTGCTTTTTACCTGCTTTGTCTGGTACAGCAGTTACATCTGTACCTGGACCAGGATAACCTGGGCACTGTGGTCCACACATTGCTAACCTCAAAACTGGATGTCTGAAGAACGCTTTTCCAGCTGAGATTCAGCAAGCACCCTCACTTTGGGCTTTCAGGAGTCTCTTGAAGACTTTTTTATGTTGACAAGATTTCTGAATTTTTCCCTGAATTGACTCTGTCTTTAAAAGTAACTTTGCTCTTTAAAAATTTAGCACCAATCATGAAGATAAGAAAAGTTGTATACCTCTTTACAAGTGGTAGAAGGTTTAGGGAGAACTAGCACTATTCATGCTCAGCTGAGAGCTGGTGGACAAGAAAATGAGTATTATTCCTTTGGGAGACCCTCACTATCATGACAGTTTTATAATTGTGAGCACAGGTCACTGATTGCACCCTTCAGTTTAATACTAATACAAATTTGTCAAAATAGGATGGAAGTCCACATTGTACGGGTCCTGATTTAGTGATTTTATGTCTTTTGTTTAATCCCAGCATTTGATTAAGTCACAAATGTTTGTTATCTTTTGAAAGTGGGTATTATTCAGAAAGCATATTTGCAATAGTGGGAATATGCGTCACAGCATATGTAATGCAACCTGTATTCCTTAGCTACAGATAGGAGATTGGGAGCACCCTGTGGACTTAAATGTTTCTCCCTCATTTATTTACCTGCTTGTGCAGGCATTCATCGTTCTCTAGCCATTTCAGAGATAGCTGTGATTATGACTATGCCAGCATTTTGCTAACCAAAGTTGGTGTCAACCACAATTTGCACCCACGGTTCTAAATATCCAGCTCCTAAGGTGGAGTGGAGAAGCCAAGGTGTATTCGCTGTGTGCTGGCTGTATGCCTCTGGGCACCAGGCTAGCATAGAGTGAAAACAAGCTTCCAACCTCTTCCCTGTGTCCATTCAGAACTGGAACAGGGTGGAAGTTTGCTGTCTCCCATTCACCTCCAGTCGCAGCTCCAAGCTTGGAGCTCCAGAGAGGAGATTGGGTTTATCTTTGACTTAAACTATATTGTGTGAGGTCTGGGCAAGACCCCACCCATTACGGGAGGAGCATGGTTCTTGCAACCACAAATGTTTGGGTTGGCCAAAGAATGCCAAAATTTGTGGACCACTTGAGCCAGGCCATATAATTTTAATCTTATTTCCTGAGCACCTGGCTTACAAACCTAAGAGCAGGAAGTCTCAGAGACTTTATCCTGGTTAAAGGAAACATTCATGGCTGCATAACCAGCATAAGAGGCCAATCTGAGTGGATTTGTCCCAGTTGAAAGGAAAGCTCAATATAGAGGAGGAAGAGTTGGACGTTTGAACTTAGACCTTCACCTATGACTGGCTATGGCTGACAGTCTTGATATCAGGAAATACATAATAAAAATATAATTACTGTTACTTCATATGGCATTCCCTGTGAGGGGCAAATAATGTTATGTTTGTATGCTGGTTGCATTATATTAAATAGAATGAAAACTTTGTAGAGGCCTGTGCATTGAGCCAATATGATACTTTGATCTCTTAATACCAACACTTGAGTATTTGGTAGTAATGACTATGTGGCAACTATACCCTGGTCAGCTGAGATGAGCAGGATTTGCATAATCATGATATTTGCTACATGTAGGAGTGTAAAGTGGGTGGACAAATCTCAGGTGCATGATCTTCCTTGGACTGTTTAAACATGTTTATGTCAAGCAATTTCAGATTGAAAATACAGTAAAGCCCTTAGAACGTTAGACAAGATTTAGATCGTGGCAGCAGCTGTAGGTTACCTGTTTCTACTTTGTCTAACATAATTTGTTCTTCTTCCAAAATTAGTTCCTTGTTCTGCATTCAGTGTCATTTCTGAAGTTTCCCTGAGTTCAGGTGGATACCTTGTTTGGTGTTGCGGCATGGCTTTTTTTCTTACAAATGTGATTCAGAAGTTCTACACATACAAAGTTGTCTCATGCATTTTTGAATTGGGACAGTATTCAGTTCAAGAATAAAAATACTACTTTAGAGCACGGTTTGGGAGCCTCAAGCCTGAATCAAATGCAGCAGTACAGGCCTATCTCACTGCTCCTTGGGATTCTCCCAGCTCATGCCTCTTCACTAGGCCACACCTCTTACCAGCCCTGTTCTGAGGCCTCTGAAGAGCTTTTGCCCAGATGGAATATATCCTTGAACTGTGATAATGCTCTTGCTTGTGTGACTGGAGGATGGCAATGTAGGTGTAGGTGTAGAAGCCTTGGGCATTTGTGTGGCTAGAATGTGGCCTACTGTACAAAAGAAAGAGTTTCATCCATTGTTCCATCCACTGTTTCCCCTGGCCCCACCTTCCACACATTGGGAATGCAGTCTCTGAAAGGTTTTCCATAATGGAATGTAGCCTTTCTACTGAAACGATGCCCCAGCCCTGCATTAGAGTGTATTACAATTTTGAGAGAACATGCAGTTGCAGTTGCTCTGCACACACTTCGTCCAACAATGGTTGTTGACCCATAGACAGCTTCCCCACCTCCCCTTCTCTTCTACTTTCTCCATCATGTCAGAATACTCTTGGGGTTTATTAAACTAAGCTTTCTTGTTGCATCCAAACTGCTAAACTGTGGTTTGATGGCTTAAAGTCTGAGATTAAACCATAGTTTCCCAGTTCAGATGAAGATGGAAATTCTGGTTTAATAAATCTTGAAAATACTGAATTGCAAAATGAAAGACTGGGGAGAAGAGAGTGCCTGAGATCATTATGTTTGAACTAGCCCTGAAACTGGATTCAATATTTCATGTTTGATTATAAGTGACTCATAGGTCTGAAAATATTGAAGACTACTGATCTAACACATATCACAGTGGAAACAATGGAGAGTCCTCTTTTATTCCTTAAAAAAGGCAACAGAAATCATGAGAGAGATGATAGGCCACCCCACCTGAAAGGAAGTTAAACGCTGAAGTTTTATTTATTTTTTAAATGAATTGCTTCTGGCAGTTAACATAAACACAGCAAGATGAATGTGAGTCAAACTGAAAAGCAAAAATGAACATAAGGCACATTATAGAAGGGCTGGAGAGAGCACAATGCACACATATTTGATTTAGTCCCTTGCACAACTAATTTTATTTCATGTGAAGCAATTTATAGAATAAACTGATATTTTAAAAACTTGCATTGACTGTGGATATGTTCTAAAGTTAGAAGCATCCCTGGAAAAGTAAAAGAAGTGTAAGTCAAATATGCCTGACTACTGCTGTAGCATTCTTGAACTGCTGCCCATGTAGAGCTCTGTAATCTCCTTTAATGGAGACGTGTTTTCTTTGATAGCAAAGTTTGTTTGTTTGTTTGGTGGAGTGAGTTTTAGCCCTCAGATGGTGATTCTTTCCAATTTTATTATTTTGGAAATTTGCAGCAGTTGGAAAAATTGTATTACCTTTACTCATCTTCTGATCTTAATGCTAGAGTTTAATCTACTGAATTCATTTCTGATGCTGAGTATTTTAAGTCAAGAATAAGTTGCTGAGCTATTTTAAGCCCAAAGATTGTGAATGAGCACTAATAGGGAAAGTTTCTCAGGAAGCATTTGCTGTGTGTATTCCGGAAGGCCTCATTAGGGAAGTAAATAATTAATTTCCTATGATTGGTCAGTACTGTCTGGCAGGTACTGTCCATCTTCGGAAAGCCAAATTAGGTTACCACCTTTTAATAGCTCTCATTAATTGGATCTCTGAATTGAAAAGCACTGTATACAGCTATCTGTAATAGAACTCTTAGGCTGCAATCTTATATACCAGGGGTTGGAAACATTTTTCAGGCAAAGGGGAGTCCGCATTTCCTTATGGTCAACTTTCTTGTCAACCTATGAGGCAGGCAGAGGAAAAAGTGGGTAGAATAGTAGATCTCATCCTTTCTCCATTTAGGCAAGCAAGTGGCATTACCTTGGAAGAAGGACACATTCCAGTCAGGCAAAAGCAATCAATTAGGACTAGTGAGGGCCTTTGAGGAACATCCTTAGGGTTGGTAGAGAGCCCACAGACATTGGCCAGAAGTTCCCCAATCTTGCTTTATACAAAAATGAAATCCTTGGTTTTTATATGTATTGATTATTTTGTATCTTTTAATTACTCTCATGAAGATCTGTTATCCTTTAAAAAACAATTTGTGTTTAATCTACAGAAGAATTGTTAATGCAGTTCTATGGTAGTTGGGTGATAGAGTAAAAGACTGCTTTCCATTGCCAACATGCAATCAGGAGGACACTTTATGGCTCCTAAGTGTGCATAGGCACACTAGATATCTGCCCCACACCTGACACCCCATGTCATGTCAGTTGTGAGGCTGGTGGGTGTGGTTTAGGAATAAAACTACCTTTCCAAGCCAAATCTGACAGGCCAAGTATGGCCTGTAGGCCGCAGGTTGTAAAGGATAGGAGATGTAAGTAGTCCCTTGTAAAACCAGCTAGAACTTGAAAGTGAAATAAATCAGATAAGCAAAATAAGAGTTGTTTGGTCTAGTGAAGTGAGTGTGTGAACCATTTAAGAATGGGAAAAAAGGAAATTCAGCTAAGATTTTGGGCAGGTTGCGGCTAATAAAAACAAAAAATGCTTTTGAGATCTTGTGATGCATCGACTTAGGCAAATGAAACCAGTTGTAGGTTGTCCAGTGTTGAAATGTGTCTCACATTTTTTTAAAGTAATGACAATCTACAAGAGGCCCAAACAGCACCAGTTTTGATTCATGAAGTAAGTAGGACAACTGCTGAGATACTACCAAATTGACCACTTGTTAACAAAGCAGAAATGAAATGCCTTACTAAGAAGCAAAGTCTTATTATTTTGAAGTATGCTACTCGTCAACCAGAATTGGTGTATGTTGCATTTGTTGAGCTCTCATCTGCCTTTGACCTCATTGAATATGAATGATTCTTGAAAAATCTGGCAGTTACTTCTGTGGATAACTGCTGTTTCTTAAGCAGGACTCTAATATTGATGCTAATATTCAAACTGGACTCATGGGCTCTTAGATTCTGTATTTACACCTAAGGGTGTAATACAGTCGTACTTTGGTTCGTGAACGCCTTACGAGTCAAACGGTTTGCCTCCAGAATGCCGCAAGCCCAGAAGTGAGTGTTCCGGTTTGCAAACGTTCTTTGGAACCCAAACATCCAACGGGGCTTCCACAGCTTCTGGTTGGCTACAGGAGCTTCCTTCAGCCAATCAGAAGCCACGCCTTGGTTTCCAAACTTTTTGGAAGTTGAACGGACTTCTGGAACAGATTCCGTTCAACTTCCAAGGTACCACTGTATTTTGTTTATTTATTAAATATGTATATTGTCCTTCATTTGAGGATCACAGGACAGTTTACAATAAAAATACAGAACATAGTAACAAACAAAGAAATACTCATCAAGTAATGGGGAGGAGAGAAAGAAGCCTAGATTTTAAGTTTTTCGCTGTGCACAGGACAGGTCTCTTTCAGGCAATGCCTGCAGAAACAAAAGCAAATAAAAACTTGGGCTCTGTGCCCCTGTTCCCAGCTGACAAGCAGGGTTTAAATCTTGTTTTAGCTGTGATCACCTGTTTCCTGCTGGGAACAGGTGTGCTCAGCAAGGCACAAGGCAGAATTGAACCCTGCCCTCCCAGCTGATGTCACGGGCCAGAGATTCCCCACCCGTTGTACATAAAGGATGCAGTTCAGGAGTTCTTTTCTTCATACCTACCCACCCCCACAATTGGTAATCAAGAAATTCCAGCGCTTCTTACACAGGTGGCGTGGCTCATTTCCTTTTCCCAAGTAGGTATAAGATTACCTTCCAAATACGGAAGTTCTTGCAAGCAGGAATATGGTGCTTCCCCAAGGATTGATCGGTGTTGTTCATTTTTATTTCATAATTTTCTGGAAGATCAGTCAGATGATTTCAACATTAGATTGTTGCTGGCTAAGACAAGTTTGCTATCTACAGCAAGAAAGTTACACACCTACTTTTTTGACCCTAAAGAGGGTTGAGAGCTAGGCTGCCATGTGGCTTTTAAAATGATATGAGGAACAATATTAAATGCTGGCAATTTGTATTCCTGAAAATGTTTAACTTACTCTTGAGGTGTCTTGTCTTTGTGTGTTGCATTCTAATGTGTATTAGCTGCAAACAATTTCTAAAAATCATATTGATTTGGAGGCAACCTATCCCTTCTCTGACTTGCACAAAGTGTGGGCACATATACCTGGTCTGGTCTGCTAACACTCCCCCATAATGTTTGCCATCTTTTACAATCCTGATACTAAGCTCAAGTGCTAAACTGCTGGAGCTCTCTTTATTTCGACTTTTATCTGGTACCTGTATATAGTGGTACAAATATCAGTCTGAGTCATGCAAACTTGCTTAACTAGCCATACCACTATTGTAAATAATACTTGCCCCATATATACATTTGCTGATTCACTTGTGCACTGGGATTTTCCTGTTACAAGATGATTTCTGTATATAACATACAAGATAAGAAGAGAGCTGCATAGGCATTTGCCTTGTCCTTGTCTGGTCATTTTTGGAAATTAGAGAGGGGCATCACTGTGAATTAGAAATTTAAGCACTGATAAATATTTCAGTTGCATGTAGTCTATATACTGGAATGATTCCTCACTTTTTCATGTCTATCCCTTGCATGTTGTAGCTGGTCATGAATCAAGGGATGGTGGCCCAGTGTAAATGTAATGCTTAACCATGTCAAAGTGCAATGTAAAGGAGCTTGCTCAAGCATTGGGCTCATGTAGTCCTCCCTGTTTTCCTCTGGCGTGCACCAAAGGAGGAGGTTGAATATACCTTCTTCTGATTTAAACTAAGCCAAACTAAGTTTGTGATTACAGTAGACAAATTGTGATTAGTTTAAAGTGTAATTTATTAATATAACTATGATCCAGTCATATTTGAACTGCTACTTTGTAGGCATGATGAAATCTAAAGGCGACCAAATGGTTGGGTTGAAATTGTTCAGTTTCCCATTTTGCAAAGCTTCCTGAACAAGAGCAATTCAGAAGTGAATCCTAGATTGAGGATTCTGACAGTATTGGGTAAATAGAAACCAATGTAGAATCCTTCCAGTAAGGATCTACAGAAAACTATAGTGCGGAGAGGGAGTTTCAAGGGGAGAAGTGGTGAAAGTCCAGAAGTAAGTTTGGATATAAATATGATTTTATGTTATGGTGTTTATATGCTTGCAATTTCATAATAATAACATTTTAAGCATTTAAAAATGAACATTGCAAGAAAGCATCTAAAGAAAGACTCCACTGAAAATAATGTGGCTACCTTCCACAAGAGAGATGCTTGTGGAAATTCAATGTGATTGCCCGAGTGTACTGGAAATTTTGACTTGTTTTCCAACAAGAGGCTCTCTTCCATCAACTTTTGTCAGTTTTGAAAGTAGTTTTCAATGTGGTGGGCAAAGGGATAACACCTCTTCAAGAAAAGTAAATCTAAAGCCCATCTGAATGTATGGACTTAGTCATGTAGTGCTCTTATCCCTAAAGCTCTAGGTTCTGTAGTAAGGTAACTGCTTACGCAGTCAGAATTCTGCAGATCTAAGCATATGTGGATAGCTTTTATAAATTACAGTATTTGTCTGAATTTGAAATTTTCACGGTTCCCATTTTGCACAGTGGATGTCATAAAGCATATCGTTTCTCTGCTAGACTGTTCCCTGCAATGAATAAATTAGATAAACAGTGCAGATAGAATAGTTATCAAAGCAGTCACTCTGCTGCATTCTGTAGGATCAATTTAGGACTGCAGGGTTTATGTAGTTTTGCTAGCAGGTGGAAATTTGAGATTCTCATTTTAAATGAAGGTTGGTTCAATTTAGTGCTGCAGTTTTGGAATCCTGATGCTTTCAATTCCATGGTAGTCTGTCTTCATCCTAGGAAGTACCACAGACTTTGATCTCCCTGCTCCTGTTCATTTTGCACTCTATATAAGCTAACACATTCTGCTGGTAAATGACTCATGTATGTGGTTCAGGGGGCGGGGGTGGGGGTGGGGGGAACTGATAGAGGATCTTGAGTTTGCAGATATCTTCCAACACTTCTTATAAGAGAGGTATAAAATATTTGGAAGGGCTACAGAATACTAGATCTCTGGCAAATTGCTAAATGTTTAGCTTTACTTTCTGAATATATGCAGCATGGTTTCTTCTGAATTTAATAGCCATTTCAGACAATAGTATAAAATCCTACCTGAACAAAGATAAATACAGTGATAACATGGGTTAAGAACGTAATTCATTCTGGATGTCCGTTCTTAACCTGAAACTGTTCTTAACCTGAGGTACCACTTTAGCTAATGGGGCCTCCCGCTGCCACCACTGCATGATTTCTGTTCTCATCCTGAAGCAAAGTTCTTAACCCGAGGTACTATTTCTGGGTTAGTGGAGTCTGTAACCCTGAAGCATCTGTAACTCGAGGTACCACTGTAAAGTGATAGGTAAAATATGATGGCACATGACATCTAACTGCCAAATCACAATTATGGCCATTACTCTGTATCTTGAGGCCAAATCACAATTATGGCCATTACTCTGTATCTTATACTTTGCAAATGATGGAGCATTTTGCTGCTCGAGTTTGGGGGCAGGCGGGAAAAGAGAAAGAGGATGCCCAGCCAAGAGGCTAGTCCATCTTGTTCTCATGTCACTGTAGCAGTGCATGGACGAATGTGATGTCCATCTCTCTGCAGAAAGCAGAGTTTAGAGTGCCACTGCGGTCAAGATAAGTCACAAGAGTGAACACATAACATTCAGAAGCAGTTATAAACCAGTTTGCTTTTACATTTGGAAGTTCAAGTCACTGTTTGGGTTCTGTGGTCAGAATAATGGATGTGAGATTACTGCTAGAGTAATCTTTACTATATTTACTTACAGTTGCCTTTTGAACCTTGAGAATTTTATGGCTCTTGCTATATATAGTACTGCACCAAACATTCATGTTCTGCATGTTAACCAACTGTGTTGCTTTAGAAGAGACGTGGGGAATAAATATAATGTTGCATTCTTGCAACTTTCTCCAGGGTAGTTGACCATGAGAACTCTAGGCTTGTAATGGATTGCGTAAGTCTTGTTGTTGTTGTTGTTGTTGTTGTTTAGTCGTGTCCGACTCTTCATGACCCCATGGACCAGAGCACACCAGGCACTCCTGTCTTCCACTGCCTCCCACAGTTTGGTCAAACTCATGCTGCTAGCTTCGAGAACACTGTCTAACCATCTCGTCCTCTGTCGTCCCCTTCTCCTTGTGCCCTCCATCTTTCCCAACATCAGGGTCTTTTCCAGGGAGTCTTCTCTTCTCATGAGGTGGCCAAAGTATTGGAGCTTCAGCTTCACGATCTGTCCTTCTAGTGAGCACTCAGGGCTGATTTCCTTAAGAATGGATAGGTTTGATCTTCATTCAGTCTCCTCCAGCACCATAATTCAAAAGCATCAATTCTTTGGCGATCAGCCTTCTTTATGGTCCAGCTCTCACTTCCATACATCACTACTGGGAAAACCATAGCTTTAACTATACGGACCTTTGTTGGCAAGGTGATGTCTCTGCTTTTTAGGATGCTGTCTAGGTTTGTCATTGCTTTTCTCCCAGGAAGCAGGTGTCTTTTAATTTCATGACTGCTGTCACCATCTGCAGTGATCATGGAGCCCAAGAAAGTAAAATCTCTCACTGCCTCCATTTCTTCCCCTTCTGTTTGCCAGGAGGTGATGGGACCAGTGGCCATGATCTTCGTTTTTTTGATGTTGAGCCTCAGACCATATTTTGCTCTCTCATCTTTCATTATATCAGACTTTTAGCATTTTTTTGTGCAGAAAGAAAAATAATAGTTGATATTATTTGAGAACATTGTTGGATACCTGAAACCTGTGGAGACAGATAACTTTTTTTTAAGTAAATGAGCCAATATATTATGTTGCCAAAATATATCACCAAAATTGGCTGTTTGTGGCTTCCTACATTATCTATAAACTATACTGAGGGAAGGAGGGAACATCTGTGGGTGAAATTGGATGGTTATTTGGTGAAGAGGAGAAATTTCTCACAAACATAGTTTAATTTGAGTAATTTTTCACCAAACAAGGGCATTTAGAATAAGCATTCTGAATACTACATATACTTGTATGATTTGCTGCTGAACCACTCAATCATTTGGTAACACTGTGCTAGTTAACATTATGATTATTGTGCAAGACATACAGTTATCATGTGTTTAATCTTTGAAATATTACATTAACTTGCCTGAATATATTCAGGGTCCCCCCCTCCCCAAGTTCGTTCATCTTGGATTTTATATTAAGAAAAACATTTTTACTCTAACAAACATTTTTTTAATTTAGAATTTTTTCAAAATGATATAGAAGGCAGTTGCTGTGTGAGTAATTGACATATTAAGAACATTTTTAAAATTCCACTATTGACTGGGCTCCTAAACATTTCATTGCCCCCACGCCCCTGCGCCCAAATCTTTGGAAATATGAGATCTCTTTTAACCCTCCTGTTGTGATGAAATGTGTATTACTAATTTATAATAGCCAGCATTCAGAATGTGACAAGCATTCAAAGATTGGATAGGCTACACCTCTCCAAATGAAATGTGCATCAACACTTTCCTAGTAATTGATGGAAGCAGTTGCTTTGTAAGTTCTGCAGTGTAAGACCTAGAATAGTACAAGATTGCATGTGATCATCTTTATCTAATAAGACTCTCGTATTTACTAACAGTATGACTTTATATTTACTTAACTGGGATTTGGACTCTAGCTTTTTGTTTAATAGCTGATTGTGTATGTATGAAGCATTTCTACAGGAAAGCACTTATTAAATGCCTAGGTTCTGTACATGTAGCATCTGAAAATATTGCAGCATTAATCTAAGGACTTGTTTACACATTTAGTAATACTGGACTAACACCTCAGCACTTCTCAAGCCTAATTTGTGCTCTGTGTTCAGAGAGCGGTTGAAGCAAGTTGAAAGAAGGAAGAAGTCTTTGAAAAAATAGGGGACTCTTTCTCATTTTCTGTCATCCTAGTGATAATGTGATTATGCCATTTCTGATATATATATATGGGGTGCCTGCAAAAAAACCCCACTTAATAGTTAAACGTCTCAGGGTGGTGAAGGCATATGATTATATTATAGCATGGTGACTAAAATACCTTGTGGTTTTGATGGGGTAACCAGAGACAAACCTCATACATACCTGCCTCTGTATTCCAGATTCAGTTCTGTGAAAATAATGTTTTTTAATCTTTGTTTCTTCATGGGACATATCTGCTAAATATGCATAAATACATCATTGTTACTTGGATTAATAATTGTCTAAATTCACCTTCGAAACAGTGAAATCTACAAGTATAAGGTGGCAATCTTGTGCGTACTTATCTGGGAGGATGTCTCTTTGAACTCAGTGAGACTTCTGAGAAACAGCTAGGATTGCTGTGTTAGACTATTAGTTTCCAAGCATATCTGAACAGAGTCTGAATGTTTTGCAAATCCAATGGAAATTAAATGACTTCTGTTAAAAATAGGCACATGAAAGGTGTTGTGAAACTTAAACCTGTTACTTTTAAGTGTTGTCAGTCAGTATATAACACTGTCATTGCCCCTGTAGTACATTTTCAAACAAGTGGTCAGTAAAAGGCCTCTTAAAATGAGTATTAGTTTTACAGAGTATTGTGGGCAAAGTCATTAATTAACTGTTGTGCTTTTTATTCTTTCTGCAGGGAGATGTGCGAAATATTCTTTTCTCTGAGAGCGTGAGCATTGGACAAAAAGTGGACTATTCGGACACGATGGTACAGCAGAAGTTGGATGAAGTAAAGGACCAAATAAAACGGGAAATAAGGAAGGAACTTAAAATCAAAGAAGGAGCAGAAAACCTCAGGAAGGTCACTACAGATAAAAAAAACCTGGCTTATGTAGACAATATTTTGAAAAAATCAAACAAGAAACTAGAAGAATTGCATCATAAATTACAGGAATTAAATGCTCATATTGTTGTAACAGAACCTGAAGATGTTACAGGTATGTGAGTGGTTGTTGTTTTTTTTAATGGAGGTACTTAAAATCATCCTCAACATTTAACCTAGAAGAGTTAGCAGTTAATTTTGTGATGCCAATCCTTCACATACTTTTGGTCTGCTTTTTAAATAGTGAGAGTTATATCAGAATTCACGCAGTTCTACCTGCAGATACATGCGCGTAAAGAGCAGCCACCCCCACTTTCGTTTAACATAGAAAAGCAGCATTAGGAATCTCACTTAGTCCATTGCACATAATTATATTGCTTCTGCATCTTATTCCTCTAAGATGTTGCATAGTAATATGGAAATGAAGTAATTTGTAGCTGCAAATCATAGAAAATATGCTTCTTGTGACACTGCTCAGACTGTGGAATTCCAGTGAAACATTAGGTGAAACAAGTAAGGAAAATTCCTCTTGTGCTAATTCCAGTTTTCTTCTACAGCTTAGTAGGTGAAAAGGAGTGCTTGGATTGAACTTCAGAGAGCCATTGTGGCGTAATGGTTAGAGTGTTGGACTAGGTCCTGGGAGAGCAGGGTTCGAATCCCCTCTCAGCCAAGAAGCTCACTGGGTGACCTTGGGCCAGTTACCATCTCTTAGCCTATCCTACTTCACAGGGTTGTTGTGGGGAGAAGGAGAACCATGTACACCACCTTGAGATCCTTGGAAGATAAGAGGTGGTATATAAATGTAATAAATAAATCTTTCACTCCCTAGCAATTTTTCATAGAAATGAAGTCTTAGTCTTGCATGTGTAGCCCTTTGGCTGCATAGAAAGAAAAATAAATCTTCTTAGTGGGCTGAAAATGCTAAAGTTCAAACAAGCATATTATATTAAAAATAAACTTTTAAAAAATCTGAGAAAATATATTACTGCTAAAGTAAAACAGATAGCATCCTGCAGATTAATTTTCAAGGGAAGATACTGCTCATGCTCCTACTAGTCACTCATTTTACAGGTGTTTTGAGCAAAATCAGCAGAGATTAACTATGGGTCTAAGTACAGTGTCACTCAGGGACATAAAGTCTCAGTAAAGAACAATGTCTTTTTGCATAGACTGAAAGCTCGGCCTTGTAGTGTTCCTATTTTGTGCAGATGCAGCAGGGAAAAAGGCGGGGTATAAATAAATTTCTCCTCCTCTTCCTCCTCCTCCTCCCCATGGCCATGAGGGGGCTAGTTCTTACTTCCTGCTTTCATTTCCTGGTTCTCCATTGTACTTGGGCAGAGCAGATAGTGATACCTAGGTCTGGCCCTTCCAGGCTTCTGGCTTGTACATGCTCCCCATTTTTGTTCTAGGACCTGCAAGCAGCTCTGCTCTCTTGGGAGCACGAGAAGGTATGCCCAGCACAATGACAGTGAGGCTACTTGGTTCTTCCTCAATCCCAGCAGCTGTGTTGTGAGCTGGGTCTCCTGGGCATGGAACCTCTCCATTCCTCCTTGTATCAGCAGAGATGAGAGGATCGCTGTCTGTTTCCCAGGCAACCAGGTCATCCCACTTCACCCCATCCACCTCTGTAGGCTCTGTTTCCTTTGTGTCAGAGCCAGCTCTTTGTTCACAACATAATGATCTAGGGACGGTTCTGCCATCACCTTTTAAGAATGCTGCTGTTTTCTTCGCGTACAAACACTGCATCAGCTAGTGGCGGTTCTTATGTTTAGTTTGTGAACTCACAGTCAACCCAGTGGCAGGTCTTGGACCATTTGAGGGGTTATTCTTGGTTGGTACGCACATGAAGTCTGCTATCAAGTTTGCCATTCAGTAGACCTGGTTAGGATTTCAACCAAGTGTCCCCTTCAAGCCATACAGATTACTAAAATGTATTATCTTTATATTGGTAATTAATGAGATGCATTGATAAGAACTTTGGGAAACTATTGTTCTTTTGAGAGTGCTAAAAGGAGAGGAAATCTAAAAACCTGTTATATTTTGGTTTCTCAACTGCAACAATAACAATTTGAAAAACTAATGTTTTTATCATTTGCTAACTTTGTAGCACTTTGAATCATAGCATTAGGCTTCCGCCTTTAAATGAGCACTCCTCTTAGAATGCTATAGAGAATGTAATATTTGCTGCAACTAATTCATTTTGTTAGTAAGCTTCTGAATATAATCCATATCGGAAATGCTTGTCAAAGCATATAGTCATGTTTGAAGAGTTTTACCTTGGTTACAATCCTGTCCTAATTTTCTAGGAACCTATTTCAGCAGCTATTTGAAGAGGAAGATTAGAGAAAGGATTGGCATTTAAGTCTCAGTCATGAGGTAGTTTGCTCAAAAGTGGCAGTGTTGAATCGGCCATTAGGTTCAACAAGTTTTCTGTGGAGATTGAAATTCAACAACATGAAATAAATGTTCTTTCCATGTTAGCATTACCCAAGACTTTTTAGTCAGCTCTCTGTTTTATGTAAATTTGGACTATTCAGTTGGACAGAAAAAGTGTTTTTCATATATTGTAAGTGTATATTTCTGAAAAGAACAGTTGAATAACACAAAGTACAATAAATAGTGTGGTTGTAACCAGATATCTGGCCATTATTTGTTGGAACCGTTGTTGTTGTTGTTTAGTTCTATGTCCAATATCAAGCACATGCAGACATGTTTTCCAAGAAATATTTGTATTTCTTTCATGCTTCTGAGAATCAGTGGAGAAAATATAGCAGTAGCGTGCGTCTGAGAGAAAAAGGTGCTTCATTTTTTGTCACCTACCTCATGTTTTGTGTTTTATTTATCTGTCTGGATATTTGCTTGATGCATGTCTGTGTACACGTGTATGCATACAGTGAGAAACGGAAAGGAATAACTGGAGAGAATGTTGAACAAATTTTTGGGGAAGGAATGGTAAAAGGAGATACTGCGTAGCAAATGTGAGATCAAAACAACATGGGCTAATGGATTGTATCTAAGTCATACTCTGTGTACCTCATTGATATAAATCTATGTATGTTAATGACTAAGTCCATTCATTTCAGTGGGACTTTGAGACATCAATGTTTGGGAAATAGTTCTCTGTTTCACTCTGAATTTAAAGTGGTAAACTTGAGGGAAAGTGAGCCAAGAGAATAATTTCAAAACACTTTTTCCCTGGCTACAGCATTCCTTCTATGTTGATAGTATCTCTAGATGTGTGGAAGGTTTTTCAAGGTGTTCCCTGTAGAGGACATAATGATGGACACAGTTTTTGTTGGAATGGGAAACTAGTTAATGTTCAGTAAATACATAATCAGTAAACATAAGATTAAGCAAATTGTCACTGGCACCAAACTTATTGTAAAGCAACTAGACAGTTTGTTGATGCAATCCATGGATAGTTTTATAACTATAAAAGCCACAACTAGTTCTGCTTTTTGATTACTTTATAGTAATCTCTGTGGTAGTTACTACTAACCAAAAAAAATGTTTTTAAATTAGACATTCAGGCTCGCTTATGTCAACCATTCGTTCCTTTTCACCAACAGTCACTTAAACATACAGGCACTACTTTTTTTCTTATGCTAGCTCTAGTGTTCTTGGCATAAGAAATGAATTACTTAAGCGTTAGGCACTGTAACCTACAACAAATAGTAACTTGTGCTTACCCAATGTATGTATGTGGAACATAAAGGAGATTAACTGAATCAACATCCTGTAAAGAGAGGGGGGAGAGGATTGGATACACAAATAGAAGGGATATTTTTGTTAATGAAAGTGTTTTGGATTCATCAGATTCTTCCATGGCTAGAAGTCTGCAGGGCAGGAGGGGAAGGGTAGTCATTATGCCAGTGGTTCTACAGTAGTTCTACAGATTCCCGCAGCCCCCCAGAGCACGGGGGATTTTCGATGGGAGAGTTTCATGAGCAGAATTCTGGAACTGAGCCATTATTTATGGCAGTTGACCTTATTCTCAGCTTTTACTGGAAATTCTTTTCCATTATATTTGAAATATATTTGTGAAATACTATATTTGATAAGATCTCTTAGAACTATTATTAGTGAATGGTTTAATTTTGTCCAAGAACTGTTTTCGTAGATTATCAGTTCTCAGTTGGAGTGGAAAAGCTATATACCAGTCACCCAAGACAAGATAGGAAACATGATAGTCTGTGCCTCAGTGAGAAACCATCACCTCACTTTGACATGGATACCAGTTTGTGCAAAATACTGAAAAGTTACTACAATAGAAAGCATGGTAGATATCAGGTGTAATCTTGGGCAAAGATATAAAAGATTTCTTAGTAGAAGTACTGTATGCTTACTAAAATAATTTGGCTAACTGAAATAATTTTATATTAATCTTAATACTTTGACATTTTGCACAGATTGCCCCAGAACTCCAGATACACCGAACAGTGACCCTCGTTTTCCAACTAACAACAGGCTGATGGCCTTAAAAAAACAGTTGGATATAGAATTGAAAGTAAAACAAGGTGCAGAGAATATGATCCACATGTATTCGAATGGTTCATCAAAGGTAAGACTTATGAAAAGCCAGTTAAATTTACCAGTTTGCGTGCGAATAGTGCTTTTTTTTCAGTTGAGGAAGCCGCCCATAGTGGCTGGGGAAACTCAGCCAGATGGGCAGGGTAGAAATAATAAATTATTATTATTATGATTATTATGATTATTAATCTTGGGTAAACCAGACAGTGTTAAAGAAATGCATACTTCCATAAAGAGTGGTGTGGTCATTTAGAAGTAATTCATGTTTGATCTCAATAGGCTATCATTCGTGCATCACATTATTTGAAAAACAAAAAAATGTTGGGGAGTTTGCCACATTCTGAAAACCTGATATTATATCACTACCCGATATGGGTAGTGTGACAAAGTGCCTTGTAGGAAAATTCATCATATGCTGCATTAAAACAAAGTTTCTAAATGCATTTTGTTGCCAAGCAAGGCAGGAATTTTTTGTTCACTGGTTGAGTATGTGCTTCTTTTGAGAAGATGTGCCAACTGAACATCTTCTCGGATTATGCTGTAGCTTTTTATTTTAAAAAAACAGCCTTCGCCCTTCCCATTCTTACACTTTGGAAGCGCTACATCTGTCCCAAGCCCAGGAATAGTGCTCATCAGCAACCCTAACTTGGAACCAGGATGTTGGCATGTGGCGAAAGAACAAAAAAAATGCAGATTACCATAAGTGATCTGAATAGATTGCAGAGACTCAGAGTTGGCAGTTTGAATTGCTTCCTGATGGCTCCCTGACCTTTTTGAAACTCAATTTGTAGCTTTCTAAGCACTGTTTCAGTTATACATATGAAATTACACTGTTAATCTTACTACAGCACTTCTAACATGGAGGGAAGCTGTTTCTTCCAAGCTCCTTTCCATTACTTCAAATATTTAAAAGCCTTATTTTCGCTTACAAGCTCTACCAGTATGTGTGTGGATAGTTTTGTCATATATTTTATTTGAAGAAACATCTTCCACATTCTCTACTGGCAAACAAATGCAAATGACATTATGGTGCAAGTCCTTAACTTTGGGGATCAGTGACTGCCGATAACAATTTCAAGGGCTTGCAGAAATTCCAATCATAAATTTATACAGTCCACGTGACATTACAATCAGTACAGGAGCCCTTTGATGATAAGCAATGTGTTGCAGAGTACAGTAGTGCAACATTTTAGTTTTCCGAACTTTGAATTGTTCCGCAGTACAGCAGTTCTGCATGTTGAAAGCTTCCACTCAAGTCTCGTGGGTTGTTGGGATCTACTTTCCTATTAAAACTTTATTTTTAATACTCTGCCATCTTCTGCAAGGGTCTGTGATAGGTTAAAATATATAGCAGGAAGAAAGAAATTTAAAGAGGCAGTAATAGAGTATTTGATGCAAAGTTCTGACAAGTGGATAAAACATAAATTGAGGGGGAAATACAGTGGAGGAAGGAAACAGCAAAATGTATTACACAATAGTCGCAAAACTATGTGATTTCTGAATCGCCTTGAATTTGTCAAAAAAAGACAACACAAGCTGCTGTTACTTGGATGTCCCTCCATAATTCATATTTTAAGAGCATCTTTATTTTCTTTTTAGGATAGAAAGCTTCTTGCGACAGCTCAACAGATGCTTCAGGACAGCAAGACAAAAATTGAAGTTATAAGGATGCAGATACTTCAGGCAGTCCAGACTAATGAACTGGCTTTTGATAATGGTGAAGCATTCAAGAGAAGAACATTCTCTAAACTGTTGATAGAATCTTGGATAGGATCTTGCCTTCCCCCTCAACCCTGGGGAAAATTCTAAATCCCCATGGTTGGCAATCCAGCCCCACTCTGTGGGAACTTCTCTGACTTGCCCAACTCTGTCAAAAGTGGGTGTGGGATAGTGCATGCTGCTCTACATCTGTATTGTTTCATCTCTCCCCAGAAGAAGACCTGATCTGTACAGGACACTTGCCACATGGAAAGCCCCAAATTGTAAGCTTTCCACAAATGCCTAGTCACATTTTAAGTGCCCTTCCCGGATGTACTGGCTCATTCACATGTAAGGTTAGAAAGCTAGCCATTAATAGCCTGGCTGAGTGGTGCCTTTGGCCTGCTGTACAATGGGTCATTGCACATGGTAAATTAATTTAAAATGTGACCAGGCATGCATGGTGCACTAGCAAAGGCTTTCTGCATGGCCCGTGCCCTTCATAAATCTTGTGTTAGAAGCTTGTAATGGAATATGGGCACCAGATTTCCCATCATCTGCAGCCAGACAGAATTGAAGACTCCCTCAGTGTGTGAAATGCTGGGAGAGTGGGTCTTGTGTTTTCTCCATGAGGAAATGTAAGTGAAAGGGCAGAGGATATAATTCAGAGAAGAAAAGGAGGATGGATGGGTGGAGAAATGGGAGTCAAGAGAAATCCATGCTGGGCCACAGACAGAAGAGTGCTAAGGAGTACAGAGAGAAGTAGTGGAGAGATACCATGAGAGCGAACAACTGTTGAGATAGTAAGCAAACCTATGGTGGTTGAGAAAGGTGATACCACACATAGAAAATAGAAAGGTGGCTCATGGAATAGGCTGCAGAGCAAACCGAGTTGATTGTAACAATTTGAGTAAAATAACAATGTGGCCCACTTCACTTAATAAAAATGTAAAAGACCCTCAGAGTGAAATGAGTTGTGCACTCCAGTTCAGTAGCACCAACAGAAAGATTGCAACTCCTGCCCTTTTTGCTGAGAAAATTGTGAGCATGAGCTAAAGGTTTGAGACGGAAGTGAACTATAAGAACTTACATGGCTGCATTAGCACATAACACTCAGCCATGGTTTTGCCTTACATTCACAGGCTGGAAAGAGGCTGACTGAAGTCTCAGGCTTGCATGCTCTCTTCTCTTCCATTGTGGGCGGGAGAAGACCTTGCCAGTGTTTTGTTTCAGATTCCCCTAATCTTGACTTGTCCTTGCGTGCAAGCTAGGGATTTTGAGTTTATCACAAATTCTGGCCATTTTCAAAACAAGCCAATTTCAAAGCACGGTCTACGAAGCTGCGTTGTTTAACCAACACCAGCCACGTGCAGATTTGGAGATTACCCAGCAAGGTGGATATTGTCTCGACAGTCTTCATGTGGAGTTGGAATCCCATGACACCATGCAGCTACCCTAAAAAATATGCTGCAGTGCTATCAGTTGTTGCATGCAAAAGGACCACTTGGTTTCAGGACCACAGGTTTTCCTGAGGTCTTCACATTGGCAGATGATGTGTTTTTGAGAATTGTAACCTAAACTTAACATCTCACTTCTTTCACCAACTAGGCTAGGACTTTTAATTATTTCTGGTTGTTGTGGTCAAAATGTTTAGCAGTTGTTTGTATTAAGATAACCATATTAAAAAGCTAGTTGAATGCATACTAAATATCTGTGTGTGTATTTTTACCTGCAGCAAAGCCTGTTATAAGCCCCCTTGAGCTCCGAATGGAGGAACTGCGACATCATTTTAGGATAGAATATGCAGTAGCAGAAGGGGCAAAAAATGTTATGAAGTTGCTCGGATCTGGAAAAGTTACTGACAGAAAAGCACTCTCAGAGGTAATTTTAACAGAGTAAATAAAATCTGAATTTAAACAGTTCTATTTCAATAATTCTCTTAGCGGATTTCTTTTCTCTTTTTTTCATGAACAAGGCTCAAGCAAGATTTAATGAATCAAGCCAGAAGTTGGACCTCTTAAAGTATTCACTAGAACAGAGACTTAATGAACTCCCTAAAAACCACCCCAAAAGCAGTATTATTATAGAAGAACTTTCACTTGTTTCGTCACCAACACTAAGTCCACGTCAAAGTATGATCTCTACACAGAATCAATATAGTACACTATCCAAGCCAGCCGCTTTAACAGGTTTGTTGTTGTGTTCTTTTTTCTGGAAATGTTGTTTGTTTTTGTTTCTGTTTGCGCTAATTGCATAATTGTGAGTATTTCAGTTGCTGACTAACCTCAAACTTCTGAGTAGTGGCTTGCATTTATGTCGGTTAAGAAGATTCTTGCGGTTGGTGCTTTTAGGAGGCGGGTCTTGCTATTCTAGCACAGCAAAACCCAAAGGATTTTTGTAATCGGAATTGGCAAATTAATTAATATTAGAGACTTTTAGAGTTGTGTCCAACTCTGTGTGTGCAGTGGTCTGCTTGCACAACGGGGCTTCTCCTTTCTCCCCAGGAACCCCAAAATTTTCTCCTCTGGGACATATTTTGAGGGTATGGGGGGTGGGGCACAGGGGAGAGGGGGGAAGTTGTGTTGTCCAAGCAGAAGTATGTTGCATGAGACTTGTGGATTGCCAAGCATTGGATCCAATCCCTTGTCCCAACATCTGATCAGGCAAAGGATTTCAGCCCCCCACCCTTCAAGCCAATTCCTGGGACCCACAAAGTCCTACTATCCACTAGCAGAGTCTAACACAGAATTTAGAAGCCCTTGATATGATGCTTTTAATACCCCCAAATGCTTTGAGAACATCTGCTCCATTATTCCTCGCATTACACTTTTAGGTGACGTGGGGGGTTGTGGGCTCTCACCGGTCAACCATCAGACATGGCAGTAGAGATGAAGTATGGTCATAATCACATGCAACTGAGTTGTGATGGAAATTAAGTTTTTCCTAAAGGGAGATTTCTTCAAAGCATTAAGACTTTGCTAATAACGTGAAGAGAGAATTGCAAATAGCAGCAATGTATAAAAATGCATCTCCCATTTACTTGTGCTAATGGGTTTTCTAGATTAAAGTAATTAAATATAAGAAATTTAAGAGTTAGTATTCCACAAGAATAAACGTCTGCACAGGGGTTATAGAAGTTGAGACTATATAGTCCAACAGTTCCTCTTGACAGCCTGTGTGCGTGTCTGTAATTGCAGCACTTCATAAAGAAAATAAATTCCAAGATATTTCGTATGCTTAATGAAGATCTTAAATACATCCCTGCAGATTTTATTTGCTAACTTGAAGCAGGTGTTGAATAAAAACTCTGTTCCTAATATGTTGTTTACTAAATTATTTAATAAACAACCAAATTAGAAGCACGAGCACAGCTGTTAGCTTGTGTTTCCCAAAATGACTTTAGTTTTTAAACTGAACTTGTAGCAGAACTAGCTCGTTACATACGTAGTCCTGCGCACACAATCTGTCCCTTGCCAAATAAGTTCACATTGAAAGTTCACATGTAAGTCAAAGTTGAAATGGTAAAAGTTGATTTGCATTTTCCTTACAAAATTAATGTTCCTTTTTACTGTATATGTGTTAAAAGTATGATGGGTGGTATTCAGCTAATTTTTACTCTGTGTAGGCCTATTGAAATTAATGGGTTTAGCTTAATCTTGTTAATTTATTTCAGTTGGTCTACTCTGAGTAACACTCGGTTGACTATCCCCCAGTGTGTAAGGTAGCATTTCCTAAACTGTTGCCCTCTAGAAATTTTGGACTGCAATTCCCATCAACCCGTTGGCCAAGGATTTATGGGAGTTATATCCAGCAACATCTAGAAGGCCTCACATTGAGAAAGGTGATATATGAAAACAAATGTATGTTTCGAAAGGCATGGATAGTGCTGTGAAACTTGTGAAGGTGTGCCAGGGAAACACTTGATCAGGGTACCCTGCCACCCATATATATGTATGCTTATTTTTCATGGACATTGTGTGAAGCAGCTCTTACATTGTGGCTAGCTAAGAAATAAGGTTGGTGCTTTTAGATCGTCTCCACAAGACTGAAAGTTTGTGAGTTACCTGTCCTGCTACCATTCATGAGCTATTTGTATTTGCTGAAGCTGGTGTTTTGCTAGGAATATGAGCCAAGGCAATCTGATTTCATTCTAGGTACTTTGGAAGTTAGGCTCATGGGCTGCCAAGATATTTTGGAGAATGTCCCCGGTCGATCAAAAGCCACATCCATTACTCTACCTGGATGGAGTCCAAGTGAAGCCAGATCATCTTTCATGAGCCGAACAAGCAAAAGTAAAAGTGGGAGTAGTCGGAACCTCCTGAAAACTGATGATTTGTCCAGTTCAGTACATTTTACCTTTGCTTTTATCTTCAGAAAACACTTTCATGAAGCCTTTTAGTAAGAGTAGATACATGTAAAATTGGGTTATTAGTAGTTCTTCTTAACAGGGGTATACTCAAGCACATCAGATCATTCAGGCTGAGGTCTTGAACAAGTTTCCTGTTTCGGAATAGGACCGTGAATGCTAAAAAATATTAAGTTGGTTGAAAAGTACACTGGCTTGGGAACCCTGAGAACCTGTTTCTCAGGGGTGCTGCCACATAAGACACTGCTGAAGCATTCCAGAGCATAGCAGGAGCCCTGGTGCCAGCTTCCATCACCACTGCCAGGCACATTGATGAGGAAGGATGGAGGGAGGCTGCAGCAGCAGCAGGGAATACTGTCACCAGTGTCAAGTCCTTTATCAGCGAAGGGTTGAACCCCATTCAAATGGATTGGGAAACTTCAACTGGTGGGAGTTTCAACTGGGAGAGTATGTCAACATTCACCATTAATTAGCAAGGGTAAAAGAAGCAAAGACATTAAACATAAGACGTTTAAAATAATCGTAAACTTAACAGTTGCCACAGTTTCTTGCAGCTCGTAATGTTTGTATTTGTTTTTCCATTCCAGACATATAACCAGTCCTTGCATGTTTTGCTTGTTTTACTTCTTGAAAATCCTCTTAAAGTTCTAAGCTGAGTTTGTGTAATTTTCTTACAGACGAAATCTGTGCTGTTTTGAAGTTGGACAATACGGTGGTTGATCAAACTAGCTGGAAGCCTATTTCCAATCAGTCATGGGATCAGAAATTTACACTGGAGCTAGACCGAGTAAGGACCTCTTTATTGTGTTAACAGTAATTACCAGCTTGGTAATTTTATGTTTGTTTATCTGTATATATATACACGGAGAGGTCCTAGCTGGGATCTGAAGTTTTGTTTGTTTTTTGCTGCCCTGCTCCTTCTGGTCCTTGAAAATCCACTTCCGAGTTCTGGGGTATTACTTAAAACAGGATGTTATGAGGCACTGAAATCTGCAGCAAGGCGACTGGGGGAGTCAGCAAAAATTTGAGAGGGGACTTGTATAAGCAGAAGTGCATCCCATCCTATAGGATTCTAAGTCTCTGTATTTTGTAATAAATCCCCCACTATTGGTGATTTATGGCTCTTATCTGTCAGCTTCTTGAGGAAGAAGTTAAGAGCGAATGTAGACTTCAATGAGTGATAAACAATATTTCCTCCAGTTAAATAAATTATTTCAATAGACCTGAAAGTAGATACAGTCATACTTCGGGTTACAGATGCTTCAGGTTGCATTTTTTTCAGGTTACGGACCTGCCGAAACCCGGAATTACCAGAACAGGTTACTTCTGGGTTTGGGGGGTTGCACATGCACTGAAGTGCTAAATCGCGCTTCGTGCAGAATCGCAACTCGCAAGTGCGCAGACGCGCTTCTGTGGGTTGTGAACGTGCATCCCGCACGGATCACATTCGCAACCCGAGCGTCCACTGTAGACTGGAAAACAACAAAGCTCTGAGATCTAGCCAATAAAGTTTTATAACAAGTCAAACAATTATTCTTAAAACAACAACAACAACAACAAAATTCTTCATTTGCTATTTTCACAGTCTGCCAGTTGCTTTAATGTGAGAGGGTGAAAGAAACTGACATTTGGCCAATGAATAAGATTTCTTCCAAAGTTAAATATATACCATATTCTTCCAGAATATTATTCTGAAAAATACAGCCCATTAATTATATATATAAAAAAATTAAATCAATTGAACTGATTTTGAAGTTAATATCCCAACTAATTCTTTCTTCAGGAATGAGATTTAAGCTAAAATGTGTGGGGTTCAATTCTGGGCAACAGAAGTGTATTTTAAATTCCTTTGAAATCAGTGCAGTTTAAGCACTTGAACTGAAGGCTTGTTAATATTTTTTAACTTTCTGGAATGAATACATGCCATGAAGGTGGTCTTAAGTGTTGGGGGTAAATTCACACATGCAGACTATTTGTTTCCTTAGGCAGAAACAATGCAAGTTAGTAAATGGAGATGGCTTGAAGCACTGTGATAACGGAAAATTATTCCATTTAATAGGATCCAATGATAGCAGGGGATTTTGTGGAGATTGGGAGAGCCCATCTATATTTGTGAATTGAAACAAAATAATTATCTGTGTCTGATTCTCCTTCGTAGGTTGTTGTTGTTGTTGTTGTCAATAAACACTGACGGAAATGCCTAAAAAATTTCTAAGCGGTGTACAGTTATTTAAAATAAAAGCCTACACGTTCCCTTTCGCAAAAGGGAAAAGCATGGCTGATGGATGGGGCCATGTTGGTCTTTAGCATGCTCTTGGGGGGCAAGAGGTGCAGCCTCCAGTAGCCCAAAGCTTCCCTTGAGCTTTGTGGTCCCAGAGCAATTGACTTGTGGAGCCAAGTGCTCATTCTGGCAGGGAGGAGGGAATCTAGCTCCCTTCAGCTGTTCCTTCTCTGACTGATGGATGGGGACAGGCTCAACTCCCCCTCTGCATGCTGCTCTTCCTGGGAGGCAGGAGGTGCAACCTCTTGCTGACCCTTGGTCCCCTGACCGACAGCAGAGGCCAGAGTGTTCTTCCCTTCAGCACTGTCATCCAGGCTATATATTACAGAAGTTGCAGGAGTTTCCTTTTATCTGCGCCTGTGACTGCCAGTGGTAAATCATTCCCTTTCAGCCTACCTAGTGCCACACCGAATTAAGCTACCTGTAGTGTTTGTTCTGCATGTATGGGTATTGTTTCAAGTGGTTATGCAAGGCAAGAATTTCGCCTTGTAAAATATATATATTTTCACGGCTCATCTTTCATAACATGGACTGCATTAGAATAAACGTTGCTGACTCTGTATGCGGGTATTTTGATAGCAATTTTAAATTGGAACACGCTTTACAAAGGGCCTTGTAAAACCCTAGGTTCACCCTGAGCACTGTTGCAGTTGGGGGGGGGGCATGGTGCAGCGGTGGTAGAACACAGGTTCAGTTTTCAGTATCTTGAGGAGGGGCTCGGATCGATCCCTGCCTGAAACCCTGTAGGTCCATGGCCACTCAAGTGTAGAGAAAACTGATTTGGACAGATTAATGGTCTGACACAGGGGTCAGCAACCTAAGGCCCATGGGCTGCTTGTTTAACCGGCCCATGGACCGCTGCCACCCGCTCGGTCGGCTCCCGTGCGCTGCGCTAAACTGGCGCGGAGCACCGCGGGTACCGCCTTCCGCTATGCTGGCCAGCTTCCCATTGGCTGCAGGAAGCCCCTGCAGCCAATGGGAAGCTGCGCACACCTCTGCGCCAGAAGGAGCACCTGAAATAGTGTGTGCGTGCACACACACACCCCGGCCCACCGTGGCGTCTGTGGGACCATGAACCGGCCCAAGCCACAACAAACTTTGCCAACCCCTGGTCTGACATGGTATAAGGTAGCTTTCTGCGTTCCTATGGAATGCTTCTGGGCACTTGTTAATGCCCATTCTTTTATAGGCATGTCTTCCTGGCCAGTTCATATGAAGTAAGTGAAACATGTATACAGGGTCAGCAGTGTGCTTCCCCTCCCATGCCAGAGTCACCAGCTCCCATAGTGAAGTGGTGCTGGGGAGGGAATGTGTACACTATTTACTTGTATGGAATGTAGCACCAAGAAACTAATCTGGTTAGTTCAAGGATTTAGACGTGTGCAGCGGAACTCCCCTTTCTTCTTCCCCCATGCCCCCGCCCACCCGCAATCTTTTCTGGGGTTTTGCCCAATCCTCCAGAGCAGATTTGGGAAGGAAATGGCGAGGGTTACAGGGGAAGTTCCATTTCACAAGCATAAACACTTGCACTTATGGAGTGAGTGTATTGGATACAATCTTTAGAATTGTAGCAGCTGCACAAATTAACATTGTCTCCTCAAATCCCTTCAGTCACGTGAATTAGAAATTTCTGTTTATTGGCGTGATTGGAGATCTCTCTGTGCGGTGAAGTTTCTGAGGTTAGAAGATTTCTTAGACAACCAGCGACATGGAATGTGTCTCTATCTTGAACCCCAGGGTACTCTATTTGCAGAGGTAAGTGCCAACGTTTTTTAAAGAAAATTATTAAAGGCTGTGAATGATTTCCAAGATTCATTGTTTTGTGATTTAACACATCTTGTCTGAATTGCAGGTTACATTTTTTAATCCAGTTATTGAAAGAAGACCAAAACTTCAAAGGCAAAAGAAAATTTTCTCCAAGCAGCAAGGTAACAGATTTCAGCGAATCCGTGTTGTATCTTAATCTTAATACAGGCTTATATTCTCAAAAGTTAACTGAAAAGGATGCTGACGCTAAACATCAGAATTTCGTGTAAAATTATTTGTTTATAAATTGTAGATAGGGCTTTCAAAAGTGAAATCTGTTTGTAAAAAAGAAAAAAAGCAGGAAAATGTGGAATATGTGACATGTTCAGTGTATTCATCACAAATAATAAACTAATGAATATGAATTCTCTTTTAATTATAGCTTTTGGTGATAAGTAAAAAGATTACTTGTGCTCTCTGTTTTCTTTAACCACAGGCAAAACATTTCTCAGAGCTCCTCAAATGAATATTAATATTGCCACTTGGGGAAGGCTTGTGAGAAGAGCTATTCCTACAGTAAATCATACCGGCACCTTCAGCCCTCAAGCTGTGCCTGCCGCAGTTGCAGGAGTTGATGCGCACATTCCTGAATTAAGATCACCAACTAGGTAAGTGGCTGAGATGCTTAGGCAGGCTTATATGGCAAAACTCCTGTGATGTAGAAGGAAACACAAGCTTATTTACTCCTCTTGAATTTCCTTCTTCCGGTTTTAAAAAGAGAAAAGTATCAATTAGCATGAAGTATTTTTTAAATTTTTCTAAATTGTTGCCATGCTCACCAAGTGAATTGCTTTCTTTTAAGTGACTCCCCTGTAGCCAAACTGGTGTTTGAACTTGAACCCGAACCCCCACATACTCCTCCACGTGCGTCTTCTCTTGGAGAAATTAGTGAACCTTCGCCTGAGCCAAAGGCTCCACCTACACCCACTCAGGCAAGACTTCTAATATAGATTTAAAACAATAGCACAAATTGTTGTGTCTAGGTTTGTGAGAAATGTGACCTACAAATAGGACATGTTGTATTCTTGATTTGTTGTTGTTTTATCGATGTCTTTACTTTTTAATAATTGGTTGCTATGCAAAGCATTCTGCAGCTGATCATTCTGTGTGCAATTTTCTCAACCGAGTTGCGTAATAGCTTAAAGCGTTCTTATAATCGGGTCATGACCTCTCCTTTTAAATAACTGCTGAACTGCAAAAACTCGTTTGCACCCTACTAGCATTTGAGGTAGTAGATACTTGACCAAAGAAGTATTTGAAGTTAGAACTTAACCAGAGAACTGTCAACAAGCATTTAATGATCAACAAGTCTCACAGGTTCTGAAAACCCTGCCAAACCAATAAACATTTGTTAAGACTTCTTAAAAGAAGCAGGGATGGACACTGACATGTTTCACTGACAAGGCCTCACTCTTTGTGTTTCTTCCCTCCCTCTAAAGATGGCATTCTAAACAGGGTTCCCCTAAGTCCCTGGCACATTGCTTGGGATTGTTCAAATACAGAAAGAAGTAGTCTTGTCTCCTAATAAAGAATCTTACAGTCCTTTTCAAGCACTTGAAGATCAATGTTGTGAGACTTTTGTGGGTGAGCGGAGAGTTTGCTTGGACCCTGGGTGAAAACCCGGAGGTTGAGTATCAAAAGGAAAATGAATGGATATTGATTTGTATATCTTAGCACCTTGGTGTTATTGTAACATTTTATATGTAACTGTGTGTTTTTGTAATATTTTGTTTAAGTTGTTTCTTCAGTTTTTTTGTATACCGCTTAGATATACTTGTAACATACTAAGCGGTATATAAATTAAACAATCAAAATCAAAATGTGTTCTTAAACCAGGTTTAGAAATACCCAAATGCCAGGTTGCCTTTGGCTAGGAAGAATTGATTGCAGGTGTCCCAGTAATACATGGAAGAGGGTTTGTTTATTTTTCTTCAACTTCATTTATGTGGGAAACATGAATATGTGTAGGGTAGCTTGTATGACAGCATTCTTAAACCAGTTCTTAGACCGGGTTCCTCTGTGCTGTCTTTGCAGGTCCTATCACAAACAGTGCAAGAGGTTTAGCAAATAGATATAGTTTCTCGAGGGCTCTTTTAGAAGGCATTTGAATCAACCTTGAGATTCTGAATTCCAAAATTCTAAATTTAAGACCTACTGCTGTAACATTACTCTTCTCCAATTTCTAGCAACTTTTGTTTTTTTAAATCTTCAGATTTTTTTTCTTCTACACATTTCACAGGATGCAGAAACATTTGATTTTGAGAATGACAGAAATAATTTTGTCCCCAAACTTCAGCCGGAAATTATTTGCGAGACTCAAAATTCAAATTCTGATATAGAATATAATATACGAGAGCCCGAAGATAGAAGGTAAGTCCTCTTTTATGTTAACTTGATGTATAACTTTACCCAACACTGAGTAGAAATTGTCACTTACTTTTTTAAAATTGCTGTATTTCAGAATACAACAGAGATTTCAATTCAGTTTGCAAGACTTCCGGTGTTGTGCTGTACTGGGTAGAGGACACTTTGGAAAGGTATGTTTGACAGCTAAAATTACAATATTGTCTCTTTCCACATCTGGTTTTCCCCCTTCCTTCCTCTTAGCCCACTTCCCTTTGCAGCTGCCTGTTGCATTTCACTATGTGCTCAGTAATATGCTTGTTGATTTATCACAGCTTTGAAGCTTTTTAAATGTATACACAACAGTTGCGAGTTTGGAACATAAAATGTAATTGAAAGCATGCAAATTGAGTATTATTTTGTGTTTCAGGTCCTGTTGGCTGAATATAAGAATACAAATGAAATGTTTGCCATTAAAGCCTTAAAGAAAGGAGACATTGTTGCTCGTGATGAAGTAGACAGGTCAGTGTGAAGGACAGGTGTCGTTAAATCTGAATGTGCCCTAAACCCATGGACCAAGACTACTACTTTGAGTGGGGCCAAGGGCTTGTATTTTTAACATTTTTTACATAATTTATTTCAGGTCTGCAGAAACTAATTTCATTTCATAAAAAAATAGAAAATACTCGTTAAGAGTTTTTATAACAGGGCATGTTATGATCCTGCCATATAACCCAAAATTTTTCCATGTTTCATGTCTTAGGAGATGGTTCCACTGTTCAGAACTCAAACTCAAAGCCCCATTAATGTATAAGACTAGTTGTGCAGCTCTTTAGATCTTGATCATGGGCTGCTGTAATTGCCAGATTTTGAAACCTGACCCTTAAACACACATACTTGGAAGCATCTCCGGTAGAACATAATTACAAGTAAATGTAGGATGACAGTGAGTGCTTGGGTCAGTAAGAAATAGTGCCCAGCCTTTCCTTGGGTTTTATGCCTGTCAACCTTCTCTCTCTTTCTCTCTACACGAGGGCATGCACATATTGTGCAGTTGTTCGTCATTCATTGTTAAGCTGCTGTGCTTTTTTTTTAAAAAAAAATAATTATCACATTAGTATCATACCCCTTGCAAGAACTCAGCACTGTTGTCATTTACCACATATTACCAAAAAAGTCCTGATGGCCTTTCGTGCTCTTGCTACCTGTGGGTCACTGTCATTACAGTGGACCCTCTGGTTACAAATTTAATTTGTTTTGGGGGTTGGTGCGCACCCCAAAAAATCCGTAACCAGAGGCGCCACTTCTGCACACACGTGCGGCGCAATAGAGCACTTCTGCGCATGTGCAAGCAGCGAAACCCAGAAGAATACACTTCTGGGTTTGTCGCTTTGGCAACCCGAAGATTACGTATCCAGAGCGGTACATAACCCGAGGGTCCACTGTATTAATTGCAGTAAGTTCAGTATTTCTGCTGGAAGCCTGCGGTTACCGTGGCCTCATTGCAGTTAGGCTTTCGCCTTGCGGGTTAGAGCATGGTGCTGATAATGACAAGGACTTGGGTTTGATCCCCATTTTGGTGCGTATTCCTTCATGGCGGGGGGGGGGGTTAGACTAGATGACCCATGGGGCCCCTTCCAGCTCTTAGGATTTTGTGCATGTATCCCTTCTTGGAGCCGTCACCCATGTAATGAAGATAAATAGTTGATCCAACCTCATAAAACATTTCTGCTTTCAGCCTCATGTGTGAAAAGCGAATTTTTGAAACTGTGAACAGCGTAAGGCATCCCTTTCTGGTGAACCTCTTTGCTTGTTTCCAAACCAACGATCATGTGTGCTTCGTAATGGAGTACGCAGCTGGAGGAGACCTCATGATGCATATACACACGGATGTCTTTTCCGAACCAAGAGCAGTGTAAGTAACAAAAGGTATATTTTCAGGCTGTGGTGTAAATAAGTTGGGTTTGGTGCTTGCCGTGTGAGAGAATACTCTGCAGGGCCAGTAAGACATAGTAATACTGTTCCCCTGCTAAATGGTTGGGAACCACCTCATGTTTCAGAACTCGGTTTATAGAAAACCCTAGTTAGTCTTAACTGTGGTTAATCTCATGCACCCTAACTGCAAGGGAGAGGAAATTTTGCTGCTGAGAAGTTGTGTCTGCATATAGCCACACCAGCTTATAAATGTTGTATCATAGGTCCCTTAGGTACATGGCATGTAGCTCCTGCACCCAGTTGACTTATGCTAGTGAAATCTGTGTAGAGCTAATGGAAGCCGGCAGAGCTTAGGTTGGGCTTGTACGGCATCCTGATGGATTTAGACAATTCCTGTCTGACTGCAGGGGGCATAATTGGCTACAACAGGACTTTCAATTGACTGACAGTATCCTAACACGCACACCTGCTTCATCAAGGGAGCTGTTCTAGTTGTATCAGCAGATGCTGCTTTCGCTCGCTGATACCTGCCAGGTAGAGGTTCATGACATAGATGCCGGTATTATACTTTTTGAGGAGTACAGGCAGAAAGCTTTATAGCGGGTCAGACTGTCCTGTTTAACGCAGTATGATCCACTGGGTCCCAGGCCTTTCCCACTGCCTGCTGTCTTACCTGTTCCTTGTGAACTGGAGAACCACAGATTGAGCCTGTGACCTGCTGCATTCAAACATGTCCTCTGCTACTGAGGTGTGGTGCTCTTTTTAATTAAAAACTTAGAAACCCATATTCAAAATAAATTAGCCTGAAAAGACTCCTCTGGTGGTACTGAACGTTGCTCTGAAGGTTTTCTGGACGCCTGTTTTTCAAAAGTTATCCTTTGTAGAAGTATAAAAAATGCAACATGTCAGTTCTCCCCTCTTTATATTTCTTTACAAACAGGTTTTATGCTGCATGTGTGGTTCTTGGACTGCAATATTTACATGAGCACAAGATAGTTTATCGGTAAGTTTGCATAAGATTTAGATTTTTGTTTCATTTCACATTCTTATACATTTGCCTTATATACCATGCTTGCTCAGATACATTAACAATATTACCTCCTTTTTCATGTGGCAAAGAGGAGGACGGCTGCATTGGGTGTTTATATAAACCTGCATGCCACTTCCAAACACCTTAAATTCAGAAAGGATAATAATTTTGAGTATTTGCAGCTAATACTTTCCCTGTATAGTTTGTCTCCATTAATGGTCAGAATGAGTTGTTTTTAATTTCTTTTCTGCAGAGATTTAAAGCTAGACAACTTGTTGCTGGATACAGAAGGTTTTGTGAAAATAGCGGACTTTGGCCTCTGCAAAGAGGGTAAGCTTTTTCAACAGTATTTCTCAGTGGCTTATAATAGCAGTCGGGAATTTGCAACACACTTTTATCATTTACTGCCTCAGATTAAAAGTGGTAGCCCCTCTACTTCCCCTTTCCACCTCTCCCCTCCCTTCCCCCACCCTGTCTCATTCTGAGTGCTGCACAGATTGTGGATTAGAGACATCTCTGCTCTCTTCCATATGGTGTTGGGGGAGGCATTGTTAATGAACATGTGAATTTCCCCCCCTTTTAATCAATTAAACAAATCACAGATTTAGAGTAGCTCTTTGCCATGGCCTTTGGGCAGTCCCCGAAGAAAGAGTTCTGTGCTGAGCAACATTTGGAACCTTCTGGTAAAAACTCCAAAATGTGGGTTTTTGCCAGTAAGGGTGCAGTCCTATGCACACTAACCTCAGAGTAAGTCCCATTAAACACAGTGGAACTTATATGTCAGTAGGCATGTATAGGATTGCACGGTAAAAAGCCTATTGTAATTTCAAAAGAATATATTGCAAAAGAAATGAAAGATGACATGTCTTTCAAAACACAGTTTTAAAAACTAACACTTTTTTTGTGGCATCAGTTTTCATTGGCTAAAGTTACTCTCATAAACAACTTTCCAGCTAGATCAATAAAACGTTCTGTCCAAAGCATTTAGAACAGCTATACTCAGTGGTTTGCTTTATGTTTTTATTGTATATTCCTTTTTCTTTATTTTTGGTGGGTTTATTTTTTGAATATCACCTGCCCTTCACCCAAAGGCCCCAGCAAATCATCACAGGACCCTCAGAACGATCCAGAAAGTCTTATTGAGAAAAATAAAACATTTTTGTCACAAAGCATAGGGTGGGCAAGGAGGAAAATCTGCTGTATACCAATTACATTATTTCCAACTATTCTGTAAACTAAGACTACAGCACACTTACATGGGAGTAAGCTCTACTGAACTCCATGGGGCCCAACTTAGAGTCAGGCTGCAAAATGCATTGAGAATTTGCTTCACAAAGGCTGACCTGCCGGCTGCAATGCAATCTTTGCATTTTTAATGACAAGACACATGATCTTAAGAAGAGCTGTTAGCATTTCAAAATGCTTGCACTTGTTTGCTAAAGTTAGAAACTGCTGGTTTGTCCTAAGAACCCCATCAGAGAAAGTGGGGAAAACAGTATATAGCTCTGCTTCGTCAGATTCTGTTTTCTGCGCTTTCTTATTTATATCTGTTTATTTTTTGGTATTTGGTTGGGCTTCGTTTGAAACACTTGAATTGGAAGTATTTCTGTGCAATAAAAAACAGGAAGGAAATATAATTTAGGCTGTGTGCCCACCCCCTTCCACTTTGTTGTCAGTCTGGATCCCTGCTTGCTCTGAGTAACAAAGATAAGATAGTATGTCCCATCACCAAAGAAGAGTTATTTGCTCAGCTTCCTTTGGGCTGTATCTAATGCTGTCCCTCCATGAACTGCTACTTCTATTGAGGAGCAGAGCTGTGCTTATGAAAGGACTCCTTCCATGAGTGCACATGAAGGAATGAGTTAATGGAAGTTCCATTCTGAAATATACTCAGAGAAAAGTCGTTGGTTTCATGTAGTTTATTTCAGTGTTCACAGATAAAACAGTCAGTCATCGTGTGTGTCCAGCCTGCAGGCCCCTCCCAGACCCAGGCTATATATCCTGTGGTCACACCTGATAGGCTAGTTCAAAATTCCCTTCTGGAGCACCGCTCCAGCAGCCAATCACATGCTACGTTCTAAAACCCATCCTGCCTATTATTCTAGGATCCAAACTCCAGCCATAACAAATCTGCAAGTGAAAATATTGACTACAACCCTACATCTCCACATTTTCGAATTCACCAATCAAAGCAGCTTAAGATCTGCCTGGACCTTTCGTTTTATCAATTCATTCGAGTCAGGAAGGTGGGAAGGGACAATTGCCAGAGCAGCGAGGAGGAGTTGCCATAGTGTCCTGCTTTTATGGATTGGTAGGAGGAAAATAATGGCTTCTCAGGTGGTTTCATCTGCATAAGCAACATTTGGTTCTCAATTATAAGTGGTATTCCACTATAGAAAGGAACTGTAAAAGAATTGTTCCAGTTATATCCCAAGTTGACAGCATGAAGAGTCTGTTTGTCCACACTGCCAACATGTAAATGATTTTCCTTATGCTGGTTTTCCCATAGCTGCAAACCATGTGAAGAGTTCAGGGTTATTTTATTTTATCATCTCATTCCTGCCGGTATATAAAGAATTTTGCTTAAGCTGCCTTTTAAGTGAGATAACCCAGGGGTTGCCCCACCCCTGTAGTCATCCAATCCTGAGCCAGGGGAAACTGAGTTTGTTTCTGGAAGTCCTTGAGATTTGCAAAGTCTCCAAGATTTACAAAGGGCCAAGCAGTCGTTTAGAGCTGCAAGCCCACAAATTACTCAGTAGCATATAACCAAGTAGCCAAGTACCAGATTCAAAGCCAAGCTTACATCAGGAAGCCACACAAGGAATAAGTGCTATACAGTGGTACCTCGGGTTAAGTACTTAATTCGTTCCGGAGGTCTGTACTTAACCTGAAACTGTTCTTAACCTGAAGCACCACTTTTGCTAATGGGGCCTCCTGCTGCCGCACCGCGGGAGCACGATTTCTGTTCTCATCCTGAAGCAAAGTTCTTAACCTGAAGCACTATTTCTGGGTTAGCGGAGTCTGTAACCTGAAGCGTATGTAAGCCAAGGTACCACTGTACTTTATTAGGGAGTTCATAAGCAGAGAATAAGAACCCTTTACCACTAAAACACAGTTAAGAAAGGCTAACCGTGTGAAGACACTTCAGGGAATTTGAACACAGAACAAAATAACCATTCGAGTCATTGACCCCATTAGCAAGTTGCATCTAGGAACACATTATTGTTGCCATACATGACCCTCAAATACCTTTAGACCCAGGTCAAAGACTAGTTTTTATACTAAAAGGGCTAGACAGGTAGGGTCTCATTGAGCCAATCAGGGCTTGGGGACAAATTTCCAAGAAATAGATGGTGGCTACCCAGTAGATTCTGCACAGTCTTTGTGACCTTGACACAGTCTTACATCAGACACAGGTGCAGTGTTCGAAACTCCCACTGTTCTAGGCGCATTTTGTGACAGAAAATTTCATTAGGGCGAGCAATTTCTGAGCTCTGGGCACAGTAAGATTTCAGATTAAAGCTGCAGTGGAAGGAAAGGAGGATCTTTTTCTGCCTCCCCACTTCCAGCCACTCTCTGAAGACTGGAGAAGAGACCCTCTAAGAATATTAGGGAGGTGGGCAAGGGAAGGACTAGACCGTGTGAAAAATGAACATAAGATTTTAGCTGCAGTTCATTCATTTTCAGCTTTGTATATTTTTATATAAAAAAGCGGGCCTAGGCACTCTGTTGTTGTGCCCATAAGGTGCCATTTAGCTCCTAGCTTTCATATCTGAGTTTCTAACACTGCACAGGTGGCAAGATGGAGCAATTAAATGGGACTTTCGCTGTAGGAAAACTGCATCAAGAATCCTTATTTATTTAAAGGCAATTGCAGGTTCTTCACACTTGATAGTGCATATGTTTCGAGTGCTAGTACCAGTGTACAAAATGTAATGTGTGGTGCTGCTCAGAGAGAGAGAAAGAGAAATTTTTACAACTAATTATAGAGCCAAGGTTTGTTTCTTACCACTTGGAAATTCAAATTTGTCCTACCTACAGACAACATAGTTTCACCAATGAAAAATGCAGGGGGGGGGGGAATTATGCATGCCCTTTGTTAATAAGGAAGTATTTTGACAGTACACAATCAAGAAGTTCTTGAATACCTGCTTGCTCTTGCCCTTTTGTAAAATTTGGCACAGAATTCACATCACACCCTTCTTAAATGAGTTGTTGCCACTGGCAAAAATTCTGTCTAGCGTATGTAGATGACATTAAGCTGTTGGCTTTTTTTTTAAGGGTTGTTGAATACATAGCTTGGCTTCACTGTGCTTAAGAAGGAAATCTTTAAAGGAAAAGTCATATTTCATAGTTTGCTTATTTTAGAGGCAAAACGAGATGCCTAGCATTTTATGGTGTTGGATAAGAAAATAAACATTTTCTGTAAATGCTTTAGAGTGCAGAGTTTTACAAGTCTACTCAGAAGTAGGCCTCTTGTTCTATAGGACTTAATCTCAGGTAAGTGAGCCTAGGATTCCAGTCTTAATAAATCTGTATTTTCTCTGTCATTCTGCAAGACCATGGTTGTTGTTGTTTTTTAAACCACTACAATGTTACCAGTTGTAAATAATTGGCTGAACATTTGGAGTTCAAAGCCATCAACTCTACTTTGTAATAAAAGGTATCTATCCTTATTTAGCTTTCAGAATTTGGATGGAGTTGGCAAAACAGGCAAAAATATGCAATGTTGTTCATGTCATACACAGTTCTTGTTGTGTAAGAATCCCACGAGTTTAAAGCTGGAAAGGTGAAAGGCTCATAGAACAAAAAACTAAAAATGTGTAATTGTTGCAGGAATGGGTTTTGGTGACAGGACAAGTACATTCTGTGGCACTCCAGAATTTCTTGCTCCAGAAGTGTTGACAGAAACCTCCTATACAAGAGCTGTAGACTGGTGGGGTCTTGGTGTGCTCATCTATGAAATGCTGGTTGGTGAGGTAAGCTTCACAAAATGTAAAACTGTTTCCTTTATTCATCTGTGAAGAGCAAATAAATTTGAAAAGAGCTGTTGGGTGTATGTTTCTGTTGAACCCCTCACTCTTTTCACTTCTTATTTGGTTAAATTAGAGTATATTTATTAAGAGAATATATCAATGAAAATTCAGTTTCTGGAAATTATTCTTATCCCTATTTCTCCCCCACCCTCCAGTCTCCCTTCCCAGGAGATGATGAAGAGGAGGTTTTTGACAGTATTGTAAATGATGAAGTAAGATATCCTCGGTTCCTTTCTACAGAAGCCATCTCAATAATGAGAAGGGTAAGATGGTATTTTTCGTGTGCTTGTTTCATTCCTTCTTAATTTGTTTAGCCACGTGTGTAAGGGAAAGCAAAGTGTTTTAAGGTCCACGTTTTTTACGTTTTTATTTGCTACGTACGTTTCTCAAGTTCACTTTACGTCAAAGGCAAGTGTGGCTTGCTGATACATACTAATATCCTAGCCTCCCCAGACGTATGCCCCATGCCTGTTGGATAGAAATACTGTGGGTATGACCTTTACTTCCATGGGTAACTAACTGTGGTCCTTCCAAGTTCCTCTGCTTGCAGCTCCCATCCACCTGTCCGCCAGCATGGCTAGTGGTCAGGGATGATGGGTTTTGTAGCCCAGCAACATCCATCTTGGAGGGTCACCGGTGAGCCACCCCCGATTTACTCACTGGTAGGATTGGTACTACTTGTGAGGCAGGAGGACTTTGCTTTCTCAGGTGCTCCAGTAAAAAAAACACCAATCACAGCCGTATAAAAAGTTAACACACCGGCTTATGATGTCCCTGGAGATAAGCAAAGCAACAGCGAGGATTCTTTCAATTTTGTAGCAGCAGAGAGTGGTAGTTGGGACTCAATAGAGACCCTGCATTCTGGATCATGGAAGCCCTAGAACTTGAGCTCTTTCCTTTCCTTTGACAAAACAATTGGAGACTTTCTGTTTATTAGGTCTTCTTACTGTGGAAGCGGGGACTGATTGCATGGGAGATGATGTCATTAGTCTGCTGCTGTGAGTGGTTGGATTACTAGCCATCTCTTGTAAGGAAAACTGAAAATAGTGCGTGGTTTCATGCCTTGTCTTTTTAAAGACAGCAAGTTGGTTTTTTTGTGGGGTTTGCCATTGTGCTTTTTTTTTGTTTTATTCAGATTATTTTTGTTATTTAATTTGTTCTTCTGTAAACTGCCTTGGGACTCTTTTATGCTGTTAATAACGGGCGGAAACCAGTTATGTCATTCTGTCATGACGCCAATGTCAGCAGTTTTGCTTGAAATATAACTTGGTCAGAACCACCGTTTGGGCCTCGGCAAACCAGCGAGAATTTTAAATTTATGAACTAATAAAAGCAAAGGCAACCATTTCGCTTTCTTTTCTAAAGTTCCCAGTGCTACTTGCTGTCCTAACTGGGGAACCTGATGTGCTTTTTTTAAAAAAAAATCACTATCCTTCATATTTATATCATGCTTTTTCAAAGAACTCACATGGCTCAGGAAATTGTTAACAGGAATGCTTTGCTCCAGCAGGCTACTGACAAAAAGTTCTTGATATCGTTTCAGCTTCTGAGGAGAAACCCGGAGCGGCGTCTCGGTGCTGGTGAGAAAGATGCTGAAGATGTCAAGAGGCATCACTTTTTCCGGGTGAGTGTGAAGTGAAAAGCCTGGGTGCAATCTGGGAGCAGCCAGAAGCAGGGACTTAACTCGGTGTTTTCGTTTTGCAGTTGATCGATTGGAGCGCGTTGCTTGCCAAGAAAATGAAGCCTCCTTTTGTCCCCATCATAAGAGGAAGAGAAGACGTCAGCAATTTTGATGACGAATTTACCTCAGAAGCACCTATTCTCACTCCACCCCGGGAGCCTAGGATACTTTCAGAAGACCAGCAGGAAATGTTCAGAGACTTTGACTACATTGCTGATTGGTGTTAATTCTTTTGAGACACTGTGAAATCCTAGCAGACTGGCTCATCATAACAGCGTTCGCCCCACTCCTTCCCTCCTTTTGAGAATACCAGCTGTTGGGTTGTTCTCTGTGCTGCCTGTAGCTTCCGACTTTTTTGAATCACATGAAGATTTTGGAAAAAGGACCGTTTTTATTACACGTGAGGTGTGACCTCGTTTTTGTATATCTTTCTTTTTTTTTAAAAGAAAAAAAATATTGAGCACTGGAAAGCGATTCTGTGCAGCTCTTTAAGCTTGACCTGGCAGGTATAGGCTGTGTTCCACTCTCACATGAGCACACTTGTACTGTATCTTTACTGTTCTGCAGCAGAAAACATTGCAAAAAAAGACCTGCCTTAAGCAGGATTAGCAACCAGATACTGAGCTAGACTGATAACCATCTACTCAGCGATTAGAGGGAAGAAGGAAGGCAAAATGTCTGTCCTTAAAAAAAAAAGATACAGTAATCTCCAAAAAACATAGACCTGATGACTGTTAAGCACACTGTTGTCTTGATTTTTTTAGGGGGGGAATGAGGATTAAGAATTGATGCCTTGTTTTGTAAACTTTCTATGGTATTTATTAGGGGGGGAAATGTTTAAAAGCCTTACCTATAGGAGAACAGTATAAGTGCTTCCATTCTTAAAAAGACATCGGTCCTAAGAAGTTTACCAAAGCATTTGCCAAACAATTTTTGCCTTTCAACTTCTATAACCAGCAGATATGAAGAATGTAACGAGTAAGAATGTCTCTCCAGTCTTAAATCAGGAACATTTCTAATGTGTGCATTCCCCCAGATGCAATCACTGTTTTGTACTCTTGGAAGTCATGTCTTTTCCACACCAACTCCATTGATACGTTATTTTAGCTAATCTGTGTGTCTAGCTATCTCGTTCATCTTACATTTGCTGATTTGGTGTTGCCATATCATCTTTAAAGAATGAGGATCTTCAGTGTATACATGCCGTGTTCATGTATATTTGGAAGTTATAGTATATTTTTGTTTCAAGCATATAAATTAACTTTACCACTTCCTTTAGCATTATCCAGTGGCTAGGTGAATGTATTGTTAAATTCAGATTTAATGGGGGGAAACATGCTTGTATACATTTCAAGGCCACTGAATTCCAGACTCTTCATTGGCAATTACTGAGAATAAGGGTTAAAGCAATATGTTTTGAGAGAATGTATAAATATTTTTGATAAAACTTGTATATTTTAAGCCTCTTAACACTATGCTGTACCTTGAAAAGTTAAAATGTCTTTGACCAGATACTGTGTGTGCTCCTTTCAGACTTACGTAGTTTTCTAAAAGGGTGAGTCTGTTTGTGGAAAACAACGCTCCGCTTTCCTTAGCTTATTAAAATTGGTTTGTCATCAGGCTCATACTCAGCATGCCCAAGATCAAAAATGTGTTGTGTGATGTTTAAATCCACACAGACTTATTGCTCTGGAATCTGGTTTCATGAAAGATAAATGGCAACCACATAACCATGTGGGTTGGAGTGAAGACAGTGCTGCCCCCAAGGTGTTGCCTTCATTGCCTGAACTTTGAAGCATATGTAACGGGTTCATTAGAATAATGTACATGTAAGCGTGTCCACAAAGAACAATGGTAAAAGACTAAGCAAAAAATCAAATCATGAAATGTCTAACCTGTAATTCTTTAAAAAAAAACAAACAAATATCAAATTAGCATCTTGGGAAAAAATGCTATTTCCCTTCCACTTCAAATAGCTGTATCACAATTAAATACAAAACACTACACACCTGAGGTACAGTCGGCTATTCATTTATACTCCCAAATTAGAGTTACAGGCAGCTGAGCCCAAAAGGGTGATTCAAATTTAAAGTCCTATAGAAATAACCCTTTTCTCTTTTTTTGTAAGTACATCTTGTACAGAAATGTTTTGTAATCTAAGTAAATCACTCAAAAAATTTTTTAGAGGCAGGGTATGTTCACACAGTTAAGCTGAAAGAAAGCACTAATTTTATCTAGTTTTTTTTAAATATTTAGGCAAATTAAGATTTTAAACTCTAGATTGTAAATATATTTTGCTATACTTGTATGTGGCTGTTGAAGCACTTTGTAAAGAAATTAGGTTATTTTAGAATGGTACACTATGCATTAAAATGAAATGTGCCTTTAACAATGTCATACTACAAACTGTCTTGCAGTTAACTATCAAATTAAAGTTTAAATAGTGAAATTTGTATATGAAAACATGATTTACTGATTTGAATCCTATAATCTTGCTTTTTGGTCTTTCGATAAAAATTGTGTTTAGAACTTGGTTTGAATTACCCTTTTCTTTCAGGGGTGCGTAAAAAGTCTCATTTTCTGTTCCTCTGCCAGTAACCTTGTGGTACCATAGCGTCAAAGCAACTCACACAACTTGCATATATAATCATGTAAAGGTTGTACAGTGGTACCTCGGGTTAAGAACTTAATTCGTTCCAGAGGTCCGTTCTTAACCTGAAGCACCAGCTAATGGGGCCTCCCCCTGCCGCCGCTACACGATTTCTGTTCTCATCCTGAAGCAAAGTTCTTAACCCGAGGTACTATTTCTGGGTTAGCGGAGCCTGTAACCTGAGGTGTATGTAACCCGAGATACCACTGTACTGGTAGTTAGAGTGTGTGTTTTTTACTTTAAATGTTGACTTGGTTTCTTACACACACACATAAGTGAGAAATGGAGGGGGGGGGAGGCAACAGGCTATCTGAATTATGGTTCCTTAAAAGGATTTCATTCAAGCATTGGAGCTCAAATTCAGTTGTTAAATCCAGTTTTACTTGTCTACGAAGGTTAATGCAGAAGCTGAATTAATCTAAGGGTCCCCAAGTTCAAACACAAGCCCACTCTTGATAGTGCGGTACGACAGACCCACACTGCCCAGTTTGTCTGCATGGTTCTTTAAAAAAGCATGGCATGTATTCATGGACTGCTGCAAGGCAACCCCTTTAAATACATTGCAGCTATTATGCACCAATGTGCCCCGATCCAAAAATCTCCCTTATCCCTCAACGTGAAAAGCAAGGGGCTCTACAGGAGTTCTTATGGACCTCCACTGATCAGTCATGTCCAAGACAGACTGCTATTCATGGTGGCAGGAAGAGGAGTAACAACTTTTTCTGTATCTGCCTACAAGGCAGGCATAGGCAAACTCGGCCCTCCAGTTGTTTTGGGACTACAACTCCCATCATCCCTAGCTAACAGGAACAGTGGTCAGGGATGATGGGAGTTGTAGTCCCAAAACATCTGGAGGCCCGAGTTTGCCTATGCCTGCTACAAGGCAAATACTATTCTAGTGCTCAAGCAGGATGTAACCGATACAATGGTACCTCGGGTTAAGTACTTAATTTGTTCCGGAGGCCTGTTCTTAACCTGAAACTGTGCTTAACCTGAAGCACCACTTTAGCTAATGGGGCCTCCTGCTGCTGCCGCGCCGCCAGAGCACGATTTCTGTTCTCATCCTGAAGCAAAGTTCTTAACCCGAGGTAATATTTCTGGGTTAGAAGAGTCTGTAACCTAAGAGGAAGTAACCTGAGGTACCACTGTATTGTAGAAGGGCTTTCCTGGAAGATTTCACCTATGAAAAACCCATGCTAGGCAAGAGAACGTAATGGCAGTGGACTTAGGAATATCTTTCTGACAGATGTTGTGATGGAGCAGATTGTATTAACATTTCTCACGGAGCAGATATAATCTTAAGACACTGGTGGTTGTGGATTGAATTTCCCTGCCCATTCCACAGCAGATGCAGGGAAAGCTATGTGATGTCCCTAAGATGACAGTCAAGACTCCAGCCTTACCGCACTCAACATCAGAACCTGGTTCTAAGAATCCTGTTAAGGCTGCACACCAAGATGAAGATTTGAGATGTTTGTTTTGTTTTTTTTCAATGTACAGAGGCAAGGCTTGATGTTGAGCTGATCCAAGATCTACATAAACTTGTACTTATCATTGGCTCCTCCCCTCATACTATTATGGCTTAAGAATGCTGCTGGAGCAGCGAGGGAACAAAAATAGCCCTGACCCAGCAGCCTGCAAAATCAGACTGATGGTTTCAAGGGACAAAAAGGCCCTATTTTTAATTTGCTTCAGTCTATGTTTAGGCCTGGAAAGGGCAGAACTGCTAGAAGTTCTGTTCCTCATCGCCTTGAGTGGTCGGTTCTCATTTACTCATTACCAGGTTAACTTAAAACTTTTAAGTAATCTTCACTGCTTACCTATTTACAAGCAGGGCTGGGGAACCTCCAGATGTTGTACTACAATTTCCATAATCCCTGACTCTTGGCTGGAGGTGAGCCACAGCTGTGAGAATTTCCCCCGCATCACCCTGTAATTCATACAGTAATCCTGCAACTTACACAGGGCTTACATTCTGGGGAATCCACCACACCTAAAGCCAAAATAGTGTATAGTCAAAATCCATTGGGTTCAAGGGCAGGTGGGATTGCCAAAATAATGTTTCCCAGAACCCCACCCACTTTATGCCCCTTTAAATTTTTGCCCATAACTCTGAATGCACATAAGTCAAATGCCCACAAACTGTGGGCTTACTGTATGCACACCCCTATTTAACATATTTTACCATGTTTATCAGCTAATTACATTGTGCCCTACCTTGGTAATACTAATTGAAAAAAAGGCTTGAATTAAGTCATTCCTTGATTATGTTTTACATGCATTACAAGATCGATACCACTGCATCTACAGATGTCAGGATAGGAGTAGTAGCCTCGTGTGGCCAGACTGCCCTTTCTATATTCTGTAATAGTGCATTAGTATGCCTGGTGAATCAATTTGGATTCAGCTGGCTGCTCCCTAGTTTCCAGACTGGCAAGGGTCCCTTTTGAAGTGGCTTGTTGGTAGGGTTACTGGGCTAGTCCTGTTTTAAGTACTAGAGTTCAATTAGTTATTAACAGGACAACATACCTAGGAACAAGGATGGCAGAGTCTCCTGTTCTCATACAAGACCAGTCTTCAGAAATCTTTCTCCTATCAGAGACTAAACAGCATCCAGACCACCACAAGCAGGAGCAGCAGAAATCAAATCGGGTGAGTCATAGCTCAAATGCTTGCAGAAATGTTACATATCACATGTTCACTCTGGATTGAAACTGCCCACAATATACCTTACATTTAACCAAAATAATAGTTCTTGGGCAACAATATAAAAATGCTTGAATAGGAACTGAAAAATTTCAAAAGATGATGCATGCTCCAAGTTGATATTTATTTAAGACAGACACACAGAGTAAAACTTGCAGAACTGTATAGGTTTTTGGAAAACAGTTTATTCAGGAATTAGAATCTGAAATATTTTCCAAAAAAAACAACAACCAAGATCTCTATGAAAGAAATCTAAGTACATACAATAGGAAATTGATGGCTGTTAAATAATTACTTTCACTAATATATACATAAAAAATGCCACAAAATTATTTTGTTTACACCTGGAATGTGTGCTCTGACTCCTCAGTTAGGCTTTTTCACATAGTTTTACCAGTTCCGCAACTTGAAGGCTCAACAGTACCGTTTTTATACATATCGCTTTTAAGTCGAAATCAAAACCTCTGTGGGCTATAGACGTACCCTTGGAAATTCACAGCTGTGGCAGTTTGTCCACTGGAGTATCAAATTTGAAATCAGCTGGGAAAAGATCAGGAGCCCGTGGATAAATCAACCTATATGACTGTCTGATTGTAACATCAGCTACTCCGGCAATGTCTCCAATTTCTGAAATGAAACCCAAGGCAGACAAGTTAAACTGACAAGTAGAGTTACAAGGCTGGAGCGTTTCCAAAAAAACAACCTGTAGTTTCTCCAATTCTTCCTGGTGCTCAGCTTCAGACAGTGTAAAACAAACACACAACCTTTAGAAGGCTGCTTTCAGTAAAAATCTCAAAGCTTCTCAGGAGCGATGTAGTACTACAATAGAAAGACGGGATAATATGATTTTGTTGGGGCAGCCAATCGGAGCTCACACTGCACTTGCACTTGGATATGGTCATTTATTACCAATCAGACCTGGGTCCAATTCAAAGTGCAGGTGTTCATCTCTTAAGGCCTTAAATCAGGTATGGGTAACCAGATGTCACTGGACTTTAATGCCCAATTCTGCGACAGGGCTGGGGCTGAATAGGGTTTGGGGTCTTTACACTATCCAAAGGGACACAGATCCTCCATTCCTATCTTAAGCAAGCCGCATCCTGAATACCTGAAGATGCACCTTCCATCCCCCATGACCCTCTCATTGGACTGGACTTCATCAAATGGGATTTTACTCCAGGTGCCATTGCCTTCAGTGGGGTGTGTATGTTTGTGTTTGTGGGTGTGGGTGTGGGTGTGTGAACAACTTGCTTTCAATAAAGAGGTTCATGTAGCAATTTAGGTTAGCAGAGCAAAACATCCCTGGCTTTGTCTGGTTGACTGGACCTGCTGTTCTGTTTGTATTAGATAAAGGACCCCTGGACAGTTAAGTCCAGTCAAAGGAGGCTTTTCAGGCCGAGGGAGCTTTCCGGGTCATGTGGACAACATGACTAAACTGCTTCTGGTGCAACAGAACACCATGACGGAAACCAGAGCACACGGAAATGCTGTTTACCTCCCTGCCACAGCGGTACCTATTTATCTACTTGCACTGGTGTGCTATCAAACTGCTAGCTTTTCAGAAGCTGGGACAGAGCAATGGGAGCTCACTGTCACTCTGATTCGAACCGCCGACCTTCCAATCAGCAAGTCCAACCAATCAGCAAGTCCAAGAGGCTCAGTGGTTTAGACCAAAGCACCCCCCATGCCCCCCATCTGTTTGTATTACCTGAAGCCTATCATCAACTGATTTTATTTTTTTTAGCACTTATTGATAGCTGTTTCAAAAGCCCTTGACTGATTGCCAAGGCATGAATTCAGCTCTTACAGTATTTCATGCCCAGATGAGAGGAACCTTTACTCCCAGGATCTGCAGAGAGCTTTTGCTTTCCATGTGGTTAGAACTGGATCGGTCCACGTAGGAGCACTTCCAATGGCAACCTTGCTAGACAGAACTGAACATCTTACTAAAAGAGGCAATGCCAGACTTTAGAGAGGATTACATTGAATTTAGACCACTTAATAAGGTATGTTCCTAATGCCGCATGACAACACACATGTTCTGAATGTGCGTGTTTTTTGGGGGGACACTTGTTAGGAGTTTTAATTTTGTTTTAAATGTACTGGTTGTTTTGTGTTTTTTATTATTTTATGTGTAAATTGCCTTAAGACCATGGTTCAGAAAGAAATGAATTATTATTTTGTATACCGCCCTATACCTGCAGGTCTCAAGGCGGTTACAACACAAAATCACAATATAAAAACACAAAATATCTAATAAAAATTAAAACAACCCAACAATCCACCCCCTCCCCATTTTAAAAAGGCACTGGATGCCATTCAGCCAAAGTCCTGGTTAAAGAGGAACGTTTTTGCCTGATGCCTAAAGCTGTATAATGCAGGTGCCAGCAGCATAATTATTAAAAGCTCACTAAGTGTGCCTAGCTATTTATTACATTTGTATCCTGCCTTTCTTCCAGAGGTCTCAAGACAACACAGATCTGCCCCGCTACCCTGTAAGGTAGATTAGGCCAAGAGATATTTGAGTATCTCAGCCCAGCATTACCCAGCAAGCTTTATGGCTAGGTAGAGATTTGAACCTGGTTCTCTCCAGTCCTCATTCAACACTAACCAGACAGGCTCCTTAGCCTGACAATTACTCACATGGCTTATTACTAAGCTACTTATACATCCCAAATCATGGCAAAAGGAGGATCCTTATAGCGCTTTCTGCATCAGTGATTACTCTTTTTCTTTCTGAATAAGTGACTTAACAGAGCTAGAATTTAACAGGGGAGGGGAAATGGAAATGTTACCTTTCTGGGTTCTCTTCTCTGCGGAGGCTTGTGAAGCCATATAAATAGCTGCAGCTGCAACCGAGATGGGACTCCTCCCAGGAACCAAGTCTAATTCCACAGCTTTACGGGCAATGTGTGTTGCTGCCATCTGGACTTGCTTGGGAAGACCCAGGTTTGAACAAAATCTGGACATGAAATCTCCAGTTGTGATCAAATCCACACTCGTTTCCAAAGCTTTCAAGATGAGCTTAAAACACCGGCCTATTTCTTTTTTGGAAATTCTGGAGACAGCACATATTTCTGAAACGAGACGACAACAACACAAAAACCACACACAAGATTAATGCTGAAACAGGATTGCAATAAGTTAAGGATAATAACGCTCTCAGTCCCTTCTCCCTGCTACCAATTAAAGCTTAACCCTCCATTTAAGTCTTTGCAGCACAAATATGTAACTAAGTCTATGTAGTCAACAAAACTGGCACCCATTTTTAAGAGAAACATTCCATTCAAAGTCACCAAGGAATTGCACTGAGGAGTGAGCATCAGTTCAAGAGCTATTGATTCAGTTGTTGGGTCTCAGAACCACAGCACAGGTTTTAATTTAATAGAATGATTTCATTAGGACTCAGGCACAATATGTGGGGAATGCAGAAATTAGCAGCATTTTAAGAGAAAGCCACAGTCCTCACCTGTGAGGAGGAGGAGCGAGAGAAAAGAGCAATGTTTACCAATAGTTTTCCAATGCAGGGAATAACTGCAGGTTCTGAGCAGCATGGAAATAAAACTCTTTATTTGCATACATCTGCCCTTTCATGAATCTTCCAGTCCCTTCACACTGTTAGCTAGTATTTCTCTTCCCACAAGACAAAAAAAGGAGAAACCTAAAAAACAAGTTTCACTGGAATAGTATGCACATTAAAGTCAATTTGCTTTGCTGCATGTGTTTAATTATTTAAATTACATCATTAACGTATATTAGGATGCAATGCTAATCATATTCTCCACGATCCTAAACCTGCTTGCCTTTCTCACTTTAAAATTTGTGGGCCAGTTTGATCTCGGGTGGAAATTATGGGAACCGTGCGTCAACATTCTGCAGGGCAGGTGGAAATGACTTGGTGAGGTAGTCCTGTAAAGACATGGACACATGCCAAGCACTGTCCAACATACAGCTATTCAAAAAATGATAATAATCAAATCAAGGAAAGAGGTGTATGATAACTATAGGCTCCCATGAAGCACAGATGTTATACTCAGTGACTCAATGCTACCATACAATCAGCCATACAGCTGCGTGGCTCTTAGACGGCAGTTTCTACGTAACACCTCCCTTTGGACTGGGCTCAGGGAAAAGAGGGTGCTCCATTTCTATACCTGGCACACGCCCCCAAACCCCACAGCCAAATGCTCAAAAACATTCTGTGAAGTGCCTTCTAATCAGTAGGACACATGCCAGAAAAAGTAGTTTTCATCATTTATTCTACAAATTATTGGTTTTCCTTCGCTGTAGAACAGTCTTGTACTGAACAGTCCCAATACGACATGAGCACCTCAGCACTCTCAAGCCATGTCACACAGTAACTTGTTGATAATAACAACAATCACCCGACTGCCCCCTTCCCAAACAGTTTGCAGGTAATTTGCACAAGTGATTAAAAGGCAAGTAAGATACAAAACACGAAGCCCACTCCTGGGAATCGCAGGTTTTGCTTCGCTGCTCTCGGAAACTGAAGAACGAGGTGACAGCTTGTGCTAGCTGAAGATACTTTGGATCATCCCGGATGAAGCCGACACTACGTTGCCCGCTTACCTTTGAATGTTCTCGGAACGCCCTCTTGCCTGCAGGCGATGTAGAGGCAAGCGGAGGCAATGGCATCGTTACTTCTCCCCTTCAGGCTCTTCTGCTCATAGACTTGCTTGAATAAATTATTGGTTCGATCCTTCAAAGCAAGCAGACAAAATTTAATTAACTCCAGGCCATTTAATTAGCAATAATATCAAAAATTCATGCGCTCATTATATTATGCTAACTAAGTAAACGCCAGAACAATTTGAGAGAGGGAGGCATGAACTTACAACTATATTTCGGGGGAGGTTGATTCTGTCTGCCATGCTAGCGATTTCTTTGAACGCGTTCATCATCGCGCGGTCAGAGCTGCTCATGGTCCTCCGGTTTTGATACTTTGAATTCCCAAATTCGTCAAAACTGGCTGCGCCCGTGCCCTGCAGAAGAAGGGTTTACAGTGTGTCAGAGATTGCTGGAATTTGTACCAGATATACACAGTAAGACCACTTTTGCACTTATGTGAGGATTCAGAAGCTGCAATAAGCAACACCTATTACAACATCCTAGTAATGAAGTCATTAGAAACAGATCACAATGCAGCCGCCTTCAGGTGGCTGTCACTATTTCCAAGTAGACTACAGACACGGTGGTCATAATGACCCTCTTTCATTCTCTAGATCAGGTTTTCCCAAACTTGGGTCTCCAGCAATTTTTTAGATTACAATCCTGTCATCCCTGATCACTGGTCCTACTAGCTAGGGATGATGGGAGTTGTAGTCCAACAACAGCTGGAGACCCAAGTTTGGGAATTTCTGCTCTAGATGAAAAGCACACTTTTAGTGTGTTTTGCCATCCTTATTTCAGTCGTTCTTCAAAGGCCATCATCACTCCAACTTCATGTAGTCTCACAGCGAAAGGAAGTCCCGGTTGCTTACATGGGAAGACCCACACCAGGCCCAGGGAGGTCCAGCAATACTTTCCCCACAGGAACCCTACCCACTCAAAAAAGCAACAACTTGCAGTTGTATCGAACTATGTTTTACCCCCTGAATTGATGCACCCAAGTTACCGTATTTTTCGCACCATAGGACGCACCGGACAATAGGACGCACTTTGTTTTAGAGGGGGGAGAACAAGAAAAAAAAATTCTCCCCCTCTCTGCCCAGCGCCCCTTCAGCGAAGCGGCAGGAGGCGCTGCGCAGAGAGGGGGAGAACTTTCCCCCTCTTGTTTTCCTGCTCTAAAACAAGGTGCTGTTTAAGGTGCGTTCAGACAGCTACCTTGGAAGCCTGAAGAGCAAGAGGGGTCGGTGTGCACTGACCCCTCTCGCTCTCCAGGCTTCAGGTTCCTTTCGACCTGCTCTTTGGGGTTGGCGGGGGGAAGCCCACCACCAGCCCCAAAGAGCAGGTCAGGGAGCAGCGGAAAGGCGCAGCGGAGAGGCTCCTGCCATAGCCACGCATCACCTCTCCAGCCGGGAGAGGGTCGCGGGGCTATGGCTTCTTCGCTCCATAGGACGCACACACATTTCCCCTTCATTTTTGAAGGGGAAAAAGTGCGTCCTATAGAGCAAAAAATACGGTAGTCATGTTCATTTAGTTCAACCACTAATATAAATTTCTTTCAAAATTCAAAATGTTTCCACTGGTCCAAAAAAAGGTTGACAACCCCTGCTCTATTACGTAAATGTAAAGACTATATTGCTCATTAGTCCAGCTGTTGCTCTCTATGAAAAACACATGTAATATGCACTGCACAACCTGGCAAAGTTCTGGTCATCTCCACATTTTCCAAGAATGGCTCAACGTAGGTTTTCAACTGTGACTACAGTGGACTCACTTTATTCCCATTTCAGAAGCAAACACTACATTTTGTGGACAGCAAACAGCAGGGATAGGGTGCAGAAAGAGGAAATGAGAGTCCTAACAAATCCACTGCTTCTTCCTGGGCAAACAACACAGCAAGCAAGAAGCCCACCAGAGGTGCATGTAGCGACAGAAGACAATGTCTGGAAGCAGAGGAAAAAATACTGCCCTAACCAACCTGGTCCCCTTCCCACACATTCCCAGATTTTGTGCATCTGGACACCAAACACATATCTTCCATTTTCATATTGAAAGAGTTAAATACAGGGAGGGGGCAACCCTTAGCAAGGTGGCTTCTAATTCCACTGCCCCTGGGGTTAGGCTTTTTCCTCCTGCTGCAGGGGGCTCTGACCCCTTGCCAAACTCGTGACCCTGACACTCCTTTGTTGTCTGGGATCTCTTCTGTCTGCAGGGCTAGTCAACTAAGCAGGTGACTGGTTGCCAGGCTTCCTGCGCCACCTGCTTGGCCGGCTCAGAAGAATTCAGGAGCCAGAAGCTGTCCTGCAAAGAGTGATTTTTCGATATGTCTTTCACAGCCCATATTACCAAGCTGGCTGCTCTTGAGGTAGAGCCTCTACGGTACCTTCCCAATACAATAAAAGAGAGTAACACATCTTACAACTCTGCAGGAATCTTGCTTCTTTGAGGTCCACTCATCACCTGCTGATACCAGAATGTTTAAGCCCTGGACAAAGCAGGAGTTAGCCCTTTCCCGACTACTTTTCTTCACCAGACAAAAATGAAATCTGGGTATAGCCTGCATTTTCATCTTCACTTTTGGGCGATACTATGAGAAGGTTCAAAAAGCGGAGGCTTCATGGAATATTTGAATACAGCCTTGTAGGCAGTCCACTAATGACTGCCTGACCAGTCTGCATTACAATCGTGAGAGCAAAGGAGTCCACATTTTCTCTAACATGAACATGGATTCTCACAGAAAGGCTGAAGTCTATCATTGCACAACATGGCATCCTGTAAAACTCTGGCTTCTATTAGTACTAGTTAACCTTATAGCATACTGGTCAGAGCTCAATCCTTGTTTGAAAAGACTGGGGAGATCATGGGAGAAATAAAAACAAACAAAAGATGATACACACCTTAGACAGAATAATATATAATCAGTTATGCTATTTTTATATATCATCTCCTGATACAGCTAGTTCTTCCAGCTATGGAAACTGCTTGTGATCTGGAAAGGAAAACTAGTCAGCAACCCCCAAAATAGCAGTGACAAACATCTCAGTGATACAGAGCATGCTTCAGTTCCTTTTTCTTTCACCGCACAGCTGGTACAACTCTATGTTCAAACAAGATAAAGTTGATGAGCGCTGGGGTCTACACAGCACGCCTTATGGATATGCAGGGAACACCAGTCCCTGGTAGTTGTGTGAACATGGATGTCAAGAAAGCAGTGTTAGAAACTCAGCTATATCAGCTAAACGCCAAACGGCGCCTTAAAACTAGGTTGCGGTCGCCACAACGGACTGTCTAGTCACCTTTTTGGGGTGGGGTGGGGCTTATTATTATTGTTACTGTCATTGTCATTCATTTCTATGCTGCTTTATATTTTAAAGAAAAAAATCTCAAAGAAGTTTACAACATATTGGCATCAAATAAAACAACCCAGGAAAAAAATAGTGGGAAGATAGCTCCACAGACTGGCTGGTTGGCTGACACGCAGCAGCGTCTTTTGATGCTGGGGCTTGCTCATCAGAAAACGTTGTTGCACACCAGCCAGATGGTGGAGATGTCAGTCGCCAAACCTGCCAACAATACATCTTCACTTGGTGGTAATTCGACCCACGCCAGTCGCAAAATGTGCCTGGTACCTGGGGAATTTTGAACTAGCAAGCAGACAGCGTCTCTCTGGCTGGGACTCTATCTCCGGCTAGCCAGGGCACTTTCCTTCCCTCAGGGTGGAGGCTAACATGCGAGTGGGCAGGCAACACCTCCTTCCTCTTTGGGAAAGCTTCAAGCCAGCTTTGGGGTCTACCAGCATTTTATGCTTCCTGAGCCCAGAGGCTCTCATTGCGCCAGATGCAGTGCCTGACGCTTCTGCTGCGGCTGCAAACTTTACTTCCTCCTGCTTCAGGCATCGGCTCTTTGCACAGCACCTCCTTCATCTCTCACTCTCTTCCTCTGTTGCAGCTTTCCATCTGTGGGAGGAGAATGGAGCCCGGCTCGTTCTAGTACGCTCAAGGACGGCTCTCTGGCCTGCCTGGTCATCTGCCTGCCATGATGGGTGCAGTATTAGCACCCAAACACCAACACTCTCCCGCTCCCCTTTGCTCTCACAATCCCCCCCCACACACACACCTCTCCAAAGTTTTCTCCTTGAGTATTGCAGCTTCTGCTGGCCTCCTAAATTGCCATGGCACTTCTTGCTTTTCTGGAGTACTGTAGGCTCCCAGCTTTCTCTCCCTAATGTTAGTAGGCAGATGTAAGTCAACCCTGGCCTTTCTTAATCTCTCTTGACCACCTCCCCTGCCCCCTCCCCAACTCCTTTTCCCAGGTGCAGCATCTTTCTTGCATCCAGAAACATCACGTTTATCAGTTTATGAGTACAGTTTTCTGCACATTTCCCTATCAAAGGGCTTCAGTTATGGCTCGTTTCTTTCCCCCAACCCCTTCATCAGTGCCCCACCCCTAAACATTTTCTCCACTCTTAAATAGGTTTCTTTGGGAATGGCATAGCTATTGCCATCGTTGCATAAGCTTTTAATTACAGTGCGCCCATCTTTCTCCCTTCCCCAGTTTAATAATCTGTTAACTTTATGTTGCGGTGGTATTAGCACAATGTATATGCTCTGTTTCTTGTTTTTTTGTATGTGTGTGTTTTACGTTTCTGAGAAGTTAATTAAATAAGCCTGAGGGGTTACTTGGATGCTATTTGCTGGGCATCAGTTGGTTTACAGACTGGTTTATAGAGATAGATAACTTGGCTAAAGCCTGCAAATGCAACAAAAGCTCAAGACCATATCCAGGAGTGCCATTGCCTCATGAGCTAGGTCAAATCCAGCAGTGGTAACTCCAGTGGGATAGTACTGCCTCCAGTATCTCTTCAAGACCTATTAGGGTGAATTGAGCAAGTGCCCCACCAGCCTCAATGGCTTCATCAAGCCCCACTTGCCTTTCGTCTGACAACCAGCCCAGGGGGTGGCATTGCCTGTCAGCTTCCTCCTCCTTAGTCTAAAACAGTGCTGCCCTTATAGAACTCAGCAAAGAAAATGGCAGCTCCACCTATCACAGAAGCTGTGACTTTGCCTAAAAAAAGGTTTTCCCTAGTGAGAGCCAGTGTGGTGAAGTGGTTAGTGTGTCTGTGGGACTGGGACCTGGGAGACCAAGACTCAAATCCCCACTCAGCCATGAAGTTCACTGGGTGTTACTGTCCTATACATGCCTAAATGTAAGTCCCTCTGTGTTCGCTGAACAACCTGTTTCACTATACAACTCTCCCAATACCACAAATTGGGGGACGGGGACCCAAATAAATTATCTACGTAAAAGTAAACAGAAAGAGCTGTTGCACTGGGGAGAAAAAAAGGCAACTAGACATTCTGTTTTGGTGACCACAGCCCAGGTCCCAAGAGCCATGTGGTGAATAGCTTTTCTACTCCAGTTTCTAACACTCTGCACAGCTTGCTTATCTCCAACTTTGCGCTGCCACTTTAAGAGCAACAATATCCAAGTTTCTGCCAAAATCTCCCTGCTGCTGTACAGATCTTGTGCATTAATGCATTTCGTGATTTATATTACCTTGCCAATCATTGTAGTCAGATCACCGTCACTCAGAAGAGGATTCTGGGTATCTCCAACTCGAGACGGGTCTTTGGTTGCTTTGTCATTGCTGAATGTTCGCCATTCTGACCCTACATCTATGACTCTGTCACCTGAGTATGCAAAAAGCATTTATCGTCATTCTTTTGTTTTTGAAAAGTCTCAAGAGGTTCACAAATATGCATTCAGAATCATTTTGGTTACAACTGCAGCAACCATTTAGACAATATTCAAGCAATCGTTCTAAGTCAATAGTCGATAGTTTTGGGTGTGGTTTTTTTACACAAATTAGGAAGTGTGAGGCAGAACCTGTCTCGGACAATCTCTGCTCTAGCAACCCTACTGACACTTTGTAGATGACAAGTAAGTAATGAACCAGCTCTCACTCAAGGATGCTCTCAGGGAGTGACTGCATCTGAGTGGTTAGAACAAGGGCATCCAATGTGGTACTCTCCAAATATTGTTTGCTTACAACTCCCATCATCCCTGCCCAGAGGCCATGCTGCCGTGGACCAATGCAAGTTGGCATCCAACATCTGAAGGACACTTATGTTGGCTACCTCTGGGCTAGAACATGGGAACCTGCAGAGCACAGGCACCTCACCTGGTCCAAAGAAAGCTCTGTTGCACTTCAAGGCAACATTAACAAGACTCTCTATGGGTCTGGCAAACAGCCTATGGTCAGACCTACATTAACGCCTGCTTATTCCATGCTACTATCTGTTACTGGATTCAGCAGGCTGAAGGCAACACAAGGAATGGAGAGGTCAGGTGTCATATAACCGCATGTACACATGAAACTTTTACCAATGGTAACCTGCAAATTAAGGTTGATATGCAACTCCAGCTTTCCAGCACCAAAGTAGAAGGTTATGTTTGGAAGCTTATCATCAATGAGGGCAACTTCATAATGGGAGGAGTGTTTCTAGCTACCCCATCCTTCTCCTTGGAAGCCTTATAAGAAGCTTCTGAGGGAGAAGGACTGAGCAACATCACAGGAGGGGTGTTTCTGGGACTAAAGCGAAACTGTGAAGCTCCCTTGGTTTTTTTGCTATTGTATGCAACATGTTGCTAATTTTATATTTACAGTACTGAAATGTGGTTTTTTTGTATATTGTATTTTTGCTTTGCTATGTTATGAAAATGTCACTGTGTTACTGTTTTGCTATGTTGGGTTATTATGAAATTGTTTAGTAGCGTTTGTTTGAAATGCATCCGTTTCTTTTTTTGCTAGCTGCTTTGAGCATGATTTTTGTGTGTGAGAAAGTTGTATACAAATAAAATGAGGGAAGGCAGGAAGGAACCCAATTCAGCATTTAGGGACACTTCAACGATAACATGAACAGTAATGCTATAGCTAACTTGCCTATTTTGAGTTCACAGAACCAATAAAGCTGGTTCTTTACAAAACCAGCAGATGCCCAGTTACAAGCTGTTAACATACACCTCTACATATTGCAACAATATTCTTATTCTAAAACTGATACCCCCAAACTTGGGACAGATCTTGGAAAACAAAACACTTGACAGCGTGGCTCAAAATGAGAACCTTGAAAAATAATGAATTTTGACCCCTTTTTGTTTATACAGCATTTATGCCTCCACATCTTCAAGTCCTCCTCTGCAGCCAGACAACAAGCTTGAGAAATAATATTGGCAATTGTGTCTTCATTTACTAAACCAAGATATGTATCTGCCTTTTGCCTGCTGCTAGAACCCCTTTGATCCTCCCTCTCTTTGTCCAAGCCACAGATAAGCCAGGAAGCCTCTAATTAACCAGTTTCCCATTTCATGTGAACTGGGAAACTATGGTTACAAGCTTTGGAACAAACCAGGATGTTAAAACTAACTTCAAGCTGGTTGATCCTGGTTGATTCCAAAGCTAGTAACCAAAGTTTCCCTTTCCTTTTTAACCAGGGCTTTGGTTGATTTGATTGACATCCTATGCCCTTTTAAAATGTGTTGGGGGTGTTATTGGGTTGTCATTTTTATTCTGATTACGTATTTTGTGGTTTTATATTCTGATTTTATTCTGTAAACCACCCTGAGACCTGTGGGTATAGGGCAGTATATAAATTCAATAAATAATAATAAATAATATAGTTAATTAAGAGGTGTGATTGGTAGATTGAGCAGACTGAGGCAAACAGAAAGAGCTGTGTGGTTGAGACAAAAGTTCTCCCAAAGAGTTGCCCAAATTAAGGGTGGAATTCAACTCTTCCCTCATTGTTCCATCTGCACAAGCATTCCAGACAGAACGATTCCCCTCTTCTCCCCACACAGTGTTCCAGGGATTCTCCAAAAACCCTCAGAACCAATTTGGGGACAAGGCAAGGGGTAGGGCCGGGCAATATCTGGTTTTCAACATCGAGTTAACATCACCAGCTAAACATTGTGATCAGCGGCGTAGCGTGGGTTGTCAGCACCCGGTGCAAGGCAAGTAATTTGCGCCCCCTAACCCCTAACCTGCCGCCGCTGCCAGCTTCTTCTTGCTGCTGCCTGGGCTGGTCTGGTGTGGTTCTCTCCCGCGCTCAGCGCTGCGCTGGGCGGCCGCTGCACTGTCCCTCCCCCAGATAGTCCCTCGCTCTCTCTCCGCACCGCACGCCTGGCACCCACCCCCTCCACAGTGGGCGGTGACCCAGCGGCTCGGATCGGATTCGCACAGCCAGCACTGCAGTGAGAGAGAGTGAGTGAGCCAGGTAGGGGTAGAGAGCTGCGAGTGCGAGCGCGCCCCCCCCCCCCAGATGTTGCGCCTGGTGCGGCCGGCACCCCCGGGCACCCCCCACGCTACGCCACTGATTGTGATATACTGACATATCACGATGCCTGAAATAAGGATGGAGCTATGTAGAGACACTGGCTGGCTTCACCATTTCCCCCACATTGCGATTTTTGCCGGCACCTGCTCTTGTGATTCGCTGTCCCTACAGGAGGCAGGAGAGAGCTGAGCTGACAGAATTAACAGGGGCTGCAGGAATCGAGAGAAGCATTGGCTGGCTTCATGGTTTTTCCCACATTGCGATTTTTGTACAGTGCACACACGTAATGATTCACAATATATTGCCAGGTCAGATCTGGTTAGATGAATTCCACCCTAAGAATGCATTGCTTATTTTTTGAGAATACAATGACTGTAATATGAAAATAAATTAATTTGTTTTATTAATCAACTAGCAGTAGCTTTGTTTATTGAAGTGTTACCTTAGCCTATGTATCCGTCGGTATTTAAAAAAGGAATTTAAGGGTTTGGCAATGAGGAAATAGATTTAAACTAAGGTTGCCTTTTAACAGAGCGTCAATTAAAACTAGTAGGCAGGTTGTTGTTGTTTTATAAGTACTGAATATGGTTTTAAAATATTAGAACCTTTCAGATGCAATTTTTCACTAATCAAAAATAATCTGAGCTAAGACTCCATTTGAAAGTACTTTTATATTATACTGTTTCTGGTATAGCTAGAGTTATGCTCCATTTTTATCCTATACAGATTTTGAGATTTCAGAAGAAAAGATTAAGATGATTTCAAGCCGAGATGAGCTTCAAAGTAAACTTTTACAACAATATCTTTCCTACAAAGTATTTAAATAAAGACGTTATATATGCAAATGGAGAGAACATTCTGGCTGCACCACAAATTCCCAATGTATTTTTAAAAAATCTGCTTAGCATAAACTGTGAAGACTGATTTGCTGCTAATGAAGTTTACTCAGATATTCAGCTGCTGGCTTGTTATCAAGACTGTAGCAAAGGGAAATAACACTGGTCAACAACAAATTTGTTGTCTGTGTTTTTTCAGTTGATTTAGGATGAATCTGATGTGCTGAATCCAAAAATCACATTGGTTTTGCTCAATCAGGTCAAGTTTTTGAGCTATGGCCACATGTGTTTTTTTGACGTTTTTGTTCACATGTACGCTTGTGTGGAGCATTTTAGAAGAAGTTGGTGGGGGTAAAATGCCATGTCGAATAATTATTTGGAAATGATTATTTTAATGACAAGAAGTATTCAGGTCTGATAGTTCTGGGTGATTATGTCGAAAAGGGATCAGTTTGAAGTCATAAAACCTCAACATCTTCCATAAATTGGTGCGGCAAAGCATAAAGTTGGGGGATCAAAACTAAGTTAATGGGGCAGCCGCCCCACGAAGTATCCTGATCTTCAATCAGCACGTCGTCCTGTAGCTCATTGTGATGAAATTCCAGTGCCTATCTTCGGAGAACTTTCTGACATTAGTGACGAAGATGCCTCCAGTGTTGAAGGACATGAAGAAGAAGTGGTTCTTGAAGATGATGCTCCACATCCATTTCCCCAAAAGCAGTTGAATGATCTAGTTCGCGATCTCAGCTTGTCAAAGGACTCTGCCAAACTGTTGGCACCCAGATTGAAGGGAAAAAACCTCCTCTCTGACAGTGCTCGCACCAGCTTCTTGCGCAACAGGCATCAAGAGTACCTCTGTTTTTTCTCGGAAGAGAAGGTCTTGATGTACTGTGCAGATATTGCGCAGCTTCTGCTCAAGCTTGAAGTGCCACAGTACGAACCCGAAGATTGGAGACTGTTCATTGACAGCAGCAAGCGATCACTGAAATGTGTTCTGCTACACAACAGCAACCAGTTTGCCTCTATACCCCTGGCTCACTCGAGTACACTGAAGGAGAACTATGAAGCGGTGAAGTATGTGCTGGAGAAAATTGGTTATGATCAGCATAAGTGGTTTATTTGTGTTGACCTGAAGATGGTAAACTTTTTGTTGGAACAACAGTCTGGCTTCACCAAGTACCCATGTTTTCTGTGCATGTGGGATAGTAGGGACCGTGCTCAGCATTAGACGAAGAAGGACTGGCCTGTGTGGGAGGAATTGGTGCCTTGCAGAAAAAGGAACGTCATCAACGACCCTCTGGTGGACAGAGATAGACTACTCTTCCCACCGCTGCACATCAAGCTCTGCTTAATCAAGCAGTTCACCAAGGCTCTGGACAAGGATGGTGACTGCTTCACTTGCTTGTGCCAGGCTTTTCCGGGATTGACCATGGAGAAGTTGAAAGATGGCATCTTTGACAGTCCTCAGATCCGTCAGCTCATCAGAGATCCAGAGTTCGGAAACTCAATGAACGAAGTGGAACTGGAAGCGTGGAAGGCATTTGTTCTGGTAGTGAAGAACTTTCTTGGCAACAATAAGGCCAGAAACTACGCAGAACTTGTCAACAACATGCTGACTGCTTTCAGAAACCTGGGCTGCAACATGAGCGTCAAGATGCACTACCTATTTTCACATATGGACCGGTTTCCTGAGAAACAAGTGACGAGCAGGGGGAGAGATTCCATCAGGACATGAAAGAGATGGAGACGAGGTATCAGGGTCGCTGGGACGCAGTCATGATGGCTGACTACTGTTGGACTCTGAAGAGACACCTCCCTGCTGCTGAGCATTCCTGGGGTTCCAATAAACGGAAGTTCAAACCCTGAAGTTTGAAAAATGGTGAAGCAACATGCAATTTACGTGTACTTACCTTTATCAATGCCCACCATTTAGTTTACAGTAAACCTGACCTGATGGAGAGAAACGGATGCCATTTCCTGATTCAGCAGTGCAGAAATACCCTAAATCAGTTGTAGAAATCTAGACAACATTCAAAAAGTAAAAAATTGTTGCCCAGTGTAATCAGTCATTAGAAAAGAATCCAGATATAGTCGTGATTTCATAAGTCGTAAGTATGCCAAAGCAACAAGCTCCATGAAGTAGCAGCTATTTTCCAAATTATGACTCAGAAAGGGCTTCCTCTAGAAGATGAGACTTTAGAGGAACAATTAACAACTAAAACTGATCATACTGGTTGCTTAGTGTCATTAAGGAGATGTATACTACTGCTTTATGATCTCTGTCCAAGGGAGGCCTGAATACTGTGATAGCAGATTGACTACACAGAGCAATATGAAGGTAGCCAAGCAGTTCCTCCTGTTAATGGTTTGAGATGGCAAATTTTAGAAATGTACCCACCCTTATGTTACAGAAGCTGCACATTAGAGCCACACAGCTGAGAATGTTTATGGGCAATTAGAATAAAGAGAATACTGTTATTTTTTTGATCCCCCAAAGTGTATAAAATCTAGTACAGAGGTGCTCAACTTAATGCTTAAAACTTCAGCACAAAGTTTCCAAAGGATAACAGCTGCAGATATTTGAGAACACAAATTAAATAACTATTGATTGTCAAGAGGGTATTATTTTGAACCTGGAACAGAAACATAATGACAGAGAGAGCTGTAAAAAAGGATCAATGGGATAGGAATGGGAAGGAGGGAAATAATGCAACTCTTGAACCATATTTGAGATGTTATTCTTTGCTCTTACATGTCTGCAGAGGATTTTATTTTTTAAAGGATCAATCAGGAGTAAGATTATCTTTTTTAAAAGTGAACACAGCATGTATGGCAATGAAGGCAGGGAGCCATTATTCCCCCATATAAGTTTAAAATAGGAGAAAGCATTTTCCTCTTTTGGCCTCTATGTAAATATTTGATTAAGCATTGTTCCTTCTAAGGCCTAGCAGTCTGGTTACTGTTTACTGCATCTAAAAAAAGCAAAATGTACTTGAAATTCTGGTGTTGTATAAATAGAACAGTGAGCACAGCAATGATGTAATATTTTTCCACACAAGTGGGAATGACCTATATGACTCACAAAAGGGATCTGCCCTCTTGTGAATTATGCACCATTCCTGCTTTAATGACAAGACTGTTTTGTCGCTGCCAACTTTGGCAAAAAAAAGGGGGAGGGGAATGTATCCCTGAGATGGCAACAGAAGTTAAACAGAAAACTATTCAGTGTTATATACCAAATATATTTAAGCAGCACACTATTGGTTCAAATTTTTTTTATCGTGGTGGAGAAAATTATCTGTGTGATTCTGGAAAGAAATGAAAACACATTTATAACAGAAGGTGTGCATTCTATCTAAAAAAGGGGTATAACCAACAAAACTAACTACAAAGCCCATCAGTTCATTGAAGATGTCCCAAGTATTGCTGCTAGTAGGTATTCTTCAGGGATTTTTCAAATATTGTTAATCATTATTTTTTACTGATGGTATTTCTTAAAAAAAGAAACTATGATTGAAGAAACTAAAAGCCACATAGGTGCCACATAAACTGCATAGTACCCCAAGCAGTAGAGAGACAGAAATGGTTGTATGTCTTATGTTTCAAACCTAGACATAATGAGAGAGAAGAGCAGAAGAGCAAAGCTATGAAGAGGCATGGAAAACAAAAAAGGTTGTAATGGTTCAAAGGAGAAGGGACCTTGATGGAGAGAACTAATGGAGGTGTCAGAACACTGATGCAGTCAGCAAGGCAGGAGCCTCCGAGAGGGGGAAGGAAATCAAAGTGTGATTAAAGGTGGCCAGAGAATAGGAAGTAGCAATAGCCAAGAAGAAAACAACATGAAACAGAGCATTAGAAGTAGAGATTGAAAGGACAGATATTGGCAATGCTGTTAAGAGAGAGGAGTTAGGGTTTGGCAATAAATGAATTCTGCAGGAAAGGGGGGGGGGGAGAACACAAGGCTAAGTGCCTGGGCAAAGAGGCTGGATAGTATTGATAGGAATGGGGGGGGGAGTTTTGGAAGATAGCCAAGACATTCTATTTTGAGCATGTTGATCTTGAAATGTCAGTGAGTCATCCAGGTTGAAGAGTCAGGGGCAATTTCAAATCGAGATTTTAATTTACTTTATAAAAGAGGATGGCACTCTTCCAGAAGGGAAAGAAACTGCTTTCACGGAGTTGCCCTTTTACTCATTTCCTTATACTGCTCAAGTAGTAATACAGAAATATATTTGGATTAAGTATAAATACAATAATACAAAGAGCATCCCTGCGTCTTCAATACACACAAGATGCATATGGGGCAACATACAAAGTGGCAAATGTGGAGAAGAGTGCCTGTTTTTAGATGTGTGCTTGAAGTGCAGCAGTACAAAAAGCCACGATTGGCATTATATTATTCTGTGGCTACTGCTGCTCAGTCCTTAGATACTGGTGTTCGCTTGCTATAAGGTGAAGACATATCCCTCCATGTACTAATTTTATCACTACTTTAGGATTCTTTATTTAGAGAAGTATATGACTAATCAGTTCTCAGTCTAGAAAGTTTATTCACACCAGTAAATGCTTTAAATGAATAAAACACACTTCTATCAATAAAAAACATTCTGGCATTTTCAAAGGAAAGTTAGCCTTGCTCCTATTAAAATAAAAAACCTATATACACCTACAGCACCCAGCCACTCATCATACAACACAATAGGAACCATAACTTCCGAGATGCTGCTAGAGTTGCTTATTAAAAAAATATGATCTTAAACAGATTGTTAAATGAAGTTAGATTTAGAAACAACTGTCATCATGGGCCAGTACACAACTCCACCTTTTTTTCAGTTTCTGCGTATTCCAGTTTTCTTAATCTACTAGTAAGTTAGCAAGAATTTTATTTTATCTGTAGAAGGCTTTTGTATACCAAGAGGCCAAAACTTAAGTGATTAAGAAAACTTCACATGAACTGCAAAAGAATACATTAACAATATTTAGAAGAGAAATCTGAAATCCTAAACCTGAAAACACAGGAAAAAAAACATTTTAAAATGCATGGCAGAAAAGAAAAATCAAATCACATTTCCATGAATCTAGGTGATCACTGAAGAGGAATTTAGCTCTGCACAAAACTGTTACCCAGAACAGAAAGAGTTGAATAGTCAGTTACTTCTGCAATTGTGAAGTTCAGTGAAACAGATACCAATTAGAGGACAGCATTAAGACAGCAAGTTAGAATTCTGCATCGTGGATTGGTGTTTTAGCATTTTGTCTAACTTTTTGCTACATAAACAGTGCACAAGGTTCTAAGAACATTTAAACAGGAGCACACAATCCAATGGAACTTGTCCAAATTGTTAATTAGGTAATGTGCTGCCATCTAGTGACTGGTGAAATGACCAGACCTCCTCTTCAAAAGTAAAAGTTCTAAGATATCAACTTTACATTTTGGTTTGTTTCTAGAGTTTTATAATATTTCATTTAAAATTGCTAGTAACAATTATACAAACCATAAATGGTAAAGTTACATATGGTAAACTATAAAATGTTCTCTCTCTTTTGTTTCATTGGAGTTTTCTTCAAAGAAGTACTGTAACTATCTAGAGTTCAGTTTCACACCTCAAAGGTTTCTTTTAAAAGTTTCCCGGTTTGAACGTTGGCTCCTCGGCTCCTCTTTTTAGTGTTCCTTAGCTTTTGTCCCCAGCCACCCATCACAACCAGAACCAATAATATGTTTCATAAGTGAGCACGTGAACAACTGCAGACAGCTTGTAGCTGCACCAGAAGATATGCAGTCTGGAGTATGAATTCAACACTGGGATTCGAAAAAGAACAGAACATAATGCATCGTTTTCTCTCACACACCAACCAACTACAAAAATGGAATTCTCAACCAGAAGAGGCAGCAGTTCCTTTTGAGCTTCTAACTTCCCAGAAGTGCACCCACACAAATCCAATGTCAGTATCTATGCCAGAACTGAGTAATACAACTGAAGGTGATAAATAAAATTTAAATGGTAGACCTTAACTGCAGATACCAGAGACTTAACCATGGACCAGATAAAAAGAATGTGCTCTACCATAACAGGGTGGCCTTTCCTTATGTAAGTTGCTATGGTACTAATGCTTTCAGCATCTAAGAAATTGTGTTCAAATACACGAGAGGTGAGGGGAAGAGCACGCCAAACTCTGCCATCTGTCAAGGGACTAAAGGCACTAGCAACTCCTCTAAGAAAGAACATAATGCCAAGAGGGAAAACTAGCCTGGCACTATCCATTGACCTAGGGAAGAGAAGAAGCAGGGAGCTTGGTATACGCACAACAGCCAGGGTCCCTTACAGAACTTATCTACAAGCAACAGAAGAACACCCCTGGTCCTCACTAGATATAAATGCTTATTGAATTACAGCTTGTTCTGGCATTGTTCTGACCTCCCTCCTCTACCTTTTCCCTTGACTTCTGTTTAGTGTTGCATGTGTAGGTGTGTTTTGGTAAGCCTCAGGGAAGGGCCTGCCACATTGACTACCACCACTTTGGGATACAGTATTTCTCTCAAAAAGTGAAATAAAAAATAATTTTAAAAAGCCAACGGAGGCCTGGATGAAACCTACGTATGTTATCAGTCATTAATTTTGTGCCAGGATTAGAAGAGGAAGTTCTGTTTGGCAGTGTCAGTTTTCTCATTTTGATAATAAACTGAACGGATGTTGAAAATGAAAGTGGCATTTAAATAGGAGAAGCATGGAGAAAGTCCTAGAAAAACCAAGTCGTACAAACAGATAATTGTTTAAAGAATGCCCTTACCAAAGAATACTTAGTTATACATACTTACAAAATCAACACACTTTTGATGCATATTAATATAGTTCTTTAGAGTAGTGGGTGGAATGTATTGAGGCTTTCAAGATATACTTTGCTTTCTATTAAAATCCCAAGGTTTACCAACCACACTCAGGTGCAAGCAGTGGCTCATCTGTAGAAAAGAGCATCCAGCAGATGCTCTCTGGTAGAAGGGGGACATCAATTACTGCTGCTATTAAATAATAGTCAGAAAGTGTTGCAAAGTACACAGTTCTACCAGTAGATTCAAATCTGCGTTTGGCATTCTCCTGCTTGAGAGTCTTCACAGCACTTCACATACTTTCTCAGAAGTCCTGTATGACATGCCAGTGTTATCCCTTTACAGCAGGAACAACAGTGCTTGCTTATAGCCACCTACTAAGTGATGGATATGGGATTTGATCCAGGGATTTGCCTGTTCAGACTCAACCATCATGGGTGGCTAACCAGGTGTCACTGGGACAATTCCCTGACCACTGGCCAACATCATCATCTGAAGGGCCACAGGTTAGCCATACCTGCACTACACTTTACCAGAACTGGATGCCATGGCTAGGTCTGTGTAGGTCTCATAATTCCACATGCAGATTTGGTTCAGCAACCTGTATTTACAGATGAGCACACAGGTGGTTATTAAATGCAACAACCAATCAGAGCTCTACTAGCACAGCAAGTCATGCTCCCATTATCACCCCAAGAGTTACCACCTCAACTCCTTGCTTATATACTGAAGTAAACAACTACAACGTGGAATGCTCATGAGGCAGTATCACTCAGCAAAAATGATCGTGATGTCATCTCCTAAAACTGCAGGGTAGGTGGCGTCACAGCCAAGCAAATTTAGTATAGCAACAGTTAAAATTGTTTCTAAGTAGCATGCACTGCACACGATTGGCAGCTACAGCTGCTCCTGGCCTGGGGTAGCCTGACACTCAGCACTGGTGAGCTACCAGCTGGATTACTGTTACATGGGGCTGCCCTTGAAGGTCTGGAGGCTGCAGCTAGTGCAGAATGTTGCTGCTATAATGGGACCATGTGGATACATTTCTGCACTGGCTGATAGTTACCTACCGGGCCCAATTCATGTGGTTAGTACTACATACAAAGCCCTAAACAGCTTGGAAGCACCTAAAAGAGTATCTTCCTCCATACGTCTCAAGCACTATGGTAGGCAGTGAAGGCCCTATTAGTGGAGCACAACAGGCTGCTGCCCAGGTGGCATTGTCCCTCAACAGGGCCTTACCAGTGGCAGTTCCTCATTTATGGAGTGCCCTCCCTGGTGAGCTTTGCCTCTCCCCTTCATTATGTATGTTCAGGAGGAATTTAGAAACATCCCTGCTGATCCAGGCTTTTGATGGTTGAAAGATACTGTTCCTGGCAACCTTGGAATTATTAGGTGTGAAGGTATGTACAGTGGTACCTCGGGTTACATACGCTTCAGGTTACATACGCTTCAGGTTACAGACTCCGCTAACCCAGAAATAGTACCTCGGGTTGAGAACTTTGCTTCAGGATGAGAACAGAAATCATGCTCCGGCGGCGCAGCAGCAGGAGGAGGCCCCATTAGCTAAAGTGGTGCTTCAGTTTCAGGTTAAGTACGGACCTCCGGAACTAATTAAGTACTTAACCCGAGGTACCACTGTAATTGTTTTTAGATGTGGTAAAATCTTTTACATCTTTTTAAAATTTTCAGTTGTCTTTTTTGTGTTTGTGACCCAGAGCAATTTTGGGAGGACAGGCCAGACATAAATTTAAATAAAGTAATACTTATCTACATCTATTACTACTCACTAGTAGCAAGGAATTAATTTTTTTCTCATGAAGTTTAACTTATCAACCTTTTATCAGTTTCCTTCTTTAAGTGGAAACCTTGAAGAACAGCACACAGTCAATATTAAGAAACGAGAAAAGACTTTCAGGGGCCGCAGATCACCATTTCTATATTAAAGCAACACTTTAGAGAATAGAATAAATACATTAACTCATATTCTCTAGCCGCTTTCACCACCTTATTTCCAAGAGGTCTGATGTCTGTGGAAACCCCAAATCTATGCAAATTGGTAAAATTCATTCTAACTGGCAAATCCGCTCCTTCACACGTTAAGCTGTGTCAGAATATAGAGCACTGTTTTTGAAATCTGGCCAGCATGTTGTACTCTACTGATTTCATGATGGCTCAAGTCTTTAAAAGTTATGAAGATGTAGTTATAATTTCATTATGTCTGGTTGGTTCACAGCAACCTGATTCTGCACCACCTCGAGCAGAAGTAACCAAATATTATGTCCTCCAGATGTTATTGGACTGTAATTCCTATCACCCCCCGTCAGCAACACCAGGGGTCAGAGATGGTGGGAGTTGGAGCTGAACAACACCTGTTTGTTTCTTAAAATATGATACCAATACCTGAAAACTCAAAAGGGAGCTTCTGAGGGCACCACAAAGAATGGCCTGTGAGGAACCACACCCCGCACAACTGAGAAATCAGTTAACACTCGACTGTTTCCAAAACTGTGCAGAGTCTGAGACTTTATGCTCGTAACAGGTCGGAAACTTTTGTGGCTAATCTTTTTTTGGGTCAGTGTGCAAGAGGTGACACATGGGTAAAATACAGTGAAGTTCAGAATGTCTGCCATGTTTTTGGTAAACCAGAAAAAAATATGACGGGGCAGTTATCTAAGGTGACTAAATTAACAGGAAGTATCTGCATAAACATCTGTAGGTTACCAAGCTGTTGGTTTCTATGTGGCAAAGACTTCTCAAAGATTTGTTACAGAAGTAAATGTGTTGACTGAAGCTCTTAATGCAATATTTTGGCATTTGAAATAACATAATAAATATTATAAAAATAATATAATAACATAAAATGTTTAGAGTAAGATATACAACTACTGTAAAATTGCTCACCTACGACTAGTCCACATTCTGGACAGATCATATCTCCAGCTCTGTAATCTTCCACCAAAATGGAATCTGGATGGTTCGGACATGTCACTCTTGGCAGCACATCCACCCTTAAAAACAAATGCAATATTTTAGCTTTGTGTGACAACTCACATTAAAAACCATGTTTATGAAAAGTTTGTGAATAAGTGTAAGCCGTTCAAAGCATATGGGAGAAACGCTTCCAACTAAGTCACTACCCCCAATGAGTCCTTTATTTTAAACAAATATGTACACACATAGTTCACAGAACTAAAAATACATTTGAATAGGTGTAGACCACTTGCCATTATATTTTATGCAATTTAGAAAATGAGTTATATAAGGGGGAAATGCTAAAGAGAAGACAGGGATATTATGAAAACCCTGTAAGACCTCATTTTAACAAATCTGGAGGATTACAAAATAACTGATAAGCAGCATTTATTTCAAGAGGAAAACGTTATCCGAATTCATCTTGATCATGCAAAATATTTGAAGTTTTACTAATTTCTAGTGATCTTGTAAAATGCATTAGAATGTTTTCGGAGTTTTAAATGAAACTCAAAATGTGACATGACAGGATATAATTTGCTGTATGTTATATATGCAATTACTTCCTTGGTGATTTGAAAGAAGCTGATAAACATGTCATGAAATTGGTGACAAATCTGTTTGCCTCAAAGACAGAAATAGCCCTGAAATTGATATCCCAACTATGCTTAGTAATACCAACTATTGCAGCTAGCCATTCACCTTGACAAATCTGTTAAGTGGCCACATACCACTGTGGTCAACTTGTAACAAAAGCAGCAGACCAAAACTTAAATATAAGTATCAGGATACCTCAGGGCTGTTTTCCTAGTAAAAGAGGTGCCAGAACTTGTCCTTTTTTAGGGGGGAGCACCCAGCCAAAGTTGTTGAGCCTCCAACACACAAAACAGAGTGCTGTGCTGTCCACAGCCTCTGTCGCAAAGCCCCAAGTGCCATGCTGCCGTGGCGCAACACTACAGAGGTGCCGGAACACACCAAAGAGATGCCAAAACTCAGTTCCGGTGAATTCCGGCTGAAAAAAAAACTCAGTTCCGGTGAATTCCAGCTGAAAAAAAAGCCCAGGGATACCTCCCTGTAATGGTTATACCATCAAAAAGTGCAAGTTCACCAGACAAGAAATCCAGATTGCTACAACATGCCCAGTGGGATTTCTAAACTTTGAACAGAAGCTCCTCCACACAGAACCACATTCTCTGTTCTTAAAATGGCTATCATGAAGTAGATGAGCACGAAGCAGGAAGCAGGAGTGCAACTATTATTTAAAACAAATATGCTAAATACACTCCCACTTAGCACGTGAGTGAGTCACATAAATGTCAAAACATGTTGAATATCCAATCCTCTGTATTTATGAACTTAAAAGCACATTAGCAGGGTGTAAATTAGACTGGTTAATGTTAATATAAGAGCTATTTTACCTAAATGTATGTCCCTTTACCTTTACCTTTATGTATACAGTACTGTGGTGGTGCTTTTGTTGTTGCTGTTTTAAGTTCAATAAGGAATACTTGGGCATTCTTGTCATGCCTGTGGTTGGCTTTAATGCTATATACTTGTTCTGAATATTGCCTTGTGATGGCCTACAGCTAAACAATACAAATATTGTATTATGACCAAAGATATGTTTTGTGGAAGGTATGGCTGTTGGTTGCATTTTAATTCCCTTCCAAAATAGATTCCAACTCAGAGGTTTTCTTTTCTACATAGTTTAAAAATGGGCCAAGCTTTCAGATAGTCCGTAACAAATTTGTCATATCAATGGCTCCCCGGCAAACTCTTGTTGCAATACAGTGCTTAAGCATAGTACAATATTTATGCCACAGAGTGTCAATTTAGGAAATGTTTCATTCAAACATCTTTAAACAGTAGCCTACTTTCCTCAAGGTCAGACTGCCTCAAACTTACAGCTGCTATCATCTAAATTGTTTAACTAACCTAAACACAGCAGTTATCTTCCTTTGCGGTAGTCTATAATAAGCTCAAAAATTATCTAAACAAGATGCTCTTTAGGAAGTGAAAAGGGAAGAAAGCAGCCTTACGGAAAGTCAATAAACAGAATTGTATGGTCCAAGGAAGACTTGAAGTAATTGGATTGTTAAAGGGAGAAAACAGAAACTGTGGCATAAAACAATTCAGTCAGGAGCCTTCCTTGGTATCCCCAAAGCAACCAGGACACTGTCAAAATGTTTGCTCAGACCTGTTGCCCTCCAGTCAGCTGAAAATGACAGAAGGCACATCTCATTGACTTTTTTCCTTCATTTTTAAGTCTGGCAGTGGGTTGTGGAGAAAAGGAAGGAGTGGCAAGAATATCTCAGCACATTCAGGCCTTTGTTGCCAGCGGGCAGCTGGACCTAGCAGGAGGACCCTGCTCAGGGTCTTGGGGTTAAAAAAAAAAAATTCTGATGGGGGGAGAGAAGCAGTGGGCATATTCCTGCAGCCAGGTGGACCTGGCAGTGAACATTTTATTCATCCTGTTCAGAGCCTTCGTGTGTGTGTTTTAAAAATGCCTGTTGGAAAGGTTGGGGGATAGACCCATGCACTCCCATCTGTACTTTCTTCACCTTGTTCAGGGTTTCATCTTGAAAAAAGAAAAGCCTAGAAGCAGCATTGGCTGGGGAGGGGGACGGGTGGAGGGGATATCTTCAAATTTTGTGTTATGCCACAACCCCATGGCACCACTTCCTCTGAAATCAAAATCTGCTCACTGTTCCAATAAAGTTGCCACCTGCTGGTTAAAGTGTTTCAGTCAAGAGCCTTATATTATCATTGGGGGGGGGGGCTGTGAGGGGCCCTGCTCTAGTTTTGGATTTCCTGCACTGACCTGTATCATCCACAATGCTTTGGAATTAGCACTAAGCTCATAATCACAAGTTGTATATACACCAGACAACAAACTGGTAGAGCAGGCACAGGAAAAGAGCCAACCCAAACTGCTAGAGGGAAAATTAACATTTGGCCACACCATTTAGCACTAGTTGGTGCAGATAGTGTCAACGTGAGTAAATTAGTAAGTGAATTCCATGTACAAAATGATCTGTTTCATGTTACTAGTCTAGGCCAATTGCAAATCACCTTACTAATCTAGGCTAACTGCAAATCTGGAAAGCAAGTCTAAGTAGTCAGAATGTTGCCCAACAGAGAACTTTCATGGGTGTGCAACTTAACAGTATGTCCCCTGTCTCACAGAAGAGGATTGCAAAGAGTCATAAAGATCCTTCTAAGTACGGTATATCTGATGAGGCCAGCCTTCACTCTGAATACACTGAATTTTAAAATGTCAACCTGAACAAAATTAATAAAGCAACCCCAAACTTCCTCTCCTCATCCCTCCAAACCTTATCCAACTTCAAAACAAAGCATTACAATGCAGGATTAGAAAAAATAACAGTAGGATGTTGCAAGAGTGGGAGACCCCAACAGACAGCATACAGACAGGACCCAAAACAGCTCTGCTCACACAACTGCTTCCCCAAAAATGTATTACAAAAGCAACTTTAGATCCTAATGTTACAACAAACATTTGAATATACTCTGCATATAGAAATATCTTGAGGGTGAATTTCCTGCTCTGCCAAAGAGCCATCATCCAAACAAGCGATTTCCTCAACACAGAAACATGAGGCCTAGAAATCAGGTGCAGCCACCCAGAGCATGGCTCCAGGTAAAGCAAGGACTCTTTGGAGATGCCAGCTGCTGTCCCTATGAATTGAGCGCCACATTAAAAACATTAGCAGGTTTATCTCCCAGTTCCTGCTCACCAAGCTGCAAGGTCAGCTGGCTATCCTGGGAACTCCCCTCAGCAGGAGTGGCTAACCTATGGCCTTCCAGATGTGAGCTGTAGCTCAGCAACATCTGGAGGACTGAACAGCAGGCTTGCTCCCAGCATGCCCATCAGATTTCACCCTAACCCTAACCCTACTGAGATTTGCCTGCCCAGCCCTGCAGCTTTACTGCATCCTTCCCAGTATTGGCAAAGAATCGGGGTGCCAACATAAGTGCAGTCAGGATTTTTGTTGGGCCTTTTGTTAGGGCGGGGACAGAACCTCAGTTTGCTATGTATTTTATTGATTGGGGGGGCCAACATATTTTTAAGAAAAATCTCAAAGCAGTTTACAGCGCATTAAAACATCAATAAAGCAATCCAGAATTAAGCATTACTTAATTACGTATTAATAATGTATACCGTAAAAGCAACATAATAGGAAACTAAAATATTATCTTAAAGAGTTCAAAATAAAATGTTACTAAGATCAACTACAGAATACATATTTAACAAAGTTAACAAAAAAAAATCTTAAACATTTCAAAAGAAAACATTGCTAAGTTAAGTCAAATATAAAACGCACAATTAACAAGAAAATAAAATATTGTAAGCGTGACACGGCACACATCCACCATTTGAATGGGAAGACCCATCAACTTTGGGGGAAGGGGAAGGCCCCCTCAAAAAATATTTTACTGGAGGGGCCAAAGGGACCTCAGCCCCTAGGAGTTGTCTCCTAGGCAAAGAATCACCCGCCGCTTGAAATGTGGCATTGCTGCGAAACCAGTTTTGGGGAGAAAACTAAATTGTCTAAAACTAAATTCAGCGTGACAATGATTTGGAAAACCAATAAAAATTTGGATGGGGGTGGGGAGAGAGAAAATAATTGTGGTATAGCAATTCACATGGTTTTGGTGGGGGTGTCAAAAGTTGCCTACACGCCATATGGGGGGTGTTCAGAGTGCTGGGAACTGTAGCTCTGCCCTGGGCGAACTACAGTTCCCAGAATCCTTTGTTTTGGGCGAGTCAAAAGCTGCCTACACGCCATATGGGGGGTGTTCAGAGTGCTGGGAACTGTAGCTCTGCCCTGGGCGAACTACAGTTCCCAGAATCCTTTCTGGGGGGCGGGGAGCTGCTTTCAAGGCACCGTCCGTTTAAACGGGGCTGGTGAAGAAGCGCAGGCGGCCTGAGGCGTCCCAATCCGCGTCCTCCACCACCACCTGAGGCCACCGGGGCGTCTGGAAAGCGAGCAGCGTATCCTTGGTGGCGGAGGCGGGAGTGGGCTGAGGAGGAAAAACCGAAGGCCCCGCGGAAAAGGCCGCCGCCCAAGCTGAGGCGGCCGGAGGAGAGCGGCGAGCGAGGTAAAGGGAGACCGGATAGGGCAACTGGAGGCGGCGGGCCTACCTTCCCCCTCAGAGGAGCCCAAGCCGCGGCTTCAGGCCGCTCTCCTTCCCCCGCCGCCGCCGCCACCCCGAGCCCGGACGCACCCCTCTACCCTTTTCCCTGCTTTCCTATATCTAGAGAAGCGCCCGGCAACTTGTGCTACTGACCGGCTGGTAGACGCCATCTTCCTTCCTCCCCTTGCGCGCGGCTGGGCGGCCGGGGCGGGCCGACGGGCTTTTATGCTTTCGACGGCTCGGTGGGCGGGGCTTCGCCGAGGCCGCGGCTACGGGGAGCCTAGCGGGACAAGAAAGCGTTCGCTTTCGCGGCGATGCTCAAAGGCGGGGGAGAGTACGTAGGTGCGTCCTGGTTAGGATGGGAGGCGGTAATGGGGTTGCCATAGGTCCTCTTTTCCCGGACGCCTCCTCCTTTCCATGGGTAGAGTCGTCATAGCCATCCAGTTAAAAGTAGAAGGTGGCAAATGTGCCCTCTGTATTTCCTAAATGTTCCCCATTAATAAATTCCCTTTTTTTGTTAAAAAAAACAACAAACCGTAGTTTTAACCCCACTCTAGCATGGGCGTAGTCAGAATTGGGGGGGGGGGGCAGAACCTCACATTTGTATTGGTTTTTATTGATGGGGGCAGCTGCCCCCCTCGACTTCGCCCATGCCAAAACTGCTCCCTAAAATTTATTTTTTTAAAAAACTCACCCTCGGGCTTGCAATCTGTGACACATAAGGAGAAAGGGGTAGGGCAGGAGGAAAAAGCAGGTGCAAGTACTACTAAGGAAGAATTTTTTACTTTATAACCAGCAGCTGGGTTGGAAACAAACGCAGGTGAAATTCGGAGAGCATAGGGCGGCTCCTTTCTTAACAGAGGTGGTGGCATAGGGCTAACTCAGAAGTGTGACCAATTTCCCCAGTCTGAAGTGGTGCAAGGCATTATTTCACCTGGGGACTTCGCCATCTCTCAGCGATCTGGTTAGACCTGAGCTCATGCAACACTTGGTTGCAACATAAAATCCAATATAAAAACACGAAATACGTAATAAAAACAAACAACCCGAAACAAGCCCTAGCACATATTGAACTATAATCTGACCATGATGTTGCCTTCTTAGTCCCGTAACTATTATTTCTGGGTGTTTCGTAAGCTGCATTTAGCAAAATCAGATGAATGACAAAACGCGTCTGTTCCGACTCTTGTCAAATCTCCTGCCAACAGAAGTTGTCAAAAACAAGCTCTTGTTGACCTTTTCCACTCATCATCTGAAGTTACAAATTGTCAATTTGTAAAAAATGAAATGAAACAAAAAAATCCTTTCCTGAAATCAAATATCACATTTTTCTGTGAGGTTACAGTGGGTGACAGGGCTAGGAGAGCACTATTGTTAAATGATATCTAATTTTATTTTATACTGTATTGCATACAATATTGATTAACTGTCCTGTAACAATTTCTGAGCAGCACTGCAGAATAAAATAAAGCAACTTTTTAAAAAATCAGTAAAGCTAGAAAAAGTAAATATTACATGGCATATTACATCTAGCTTATAAAACCATTTCTATCCATTTCAGCTTGTTTTGATAATCCAAAGTTTTAGATATAAAACTCTCAAATTCTGAAATAAGGGATGGTTCGCAGTTCTGTGCTTAGCTGGAATTATATGCAAGGCTCACTCAATGCAATTGCAATGGGATATACTGTCCACTGGTTTGTGTAGGATTTAACTTTGTGTCCACAGGTATGTGACATATGTTCATCTTCTCCAGACCACAATACTACCCTGAGGCTAGAATCTTATGCACACTTATGAGATAAGTCTCAGGTAAGTATAGATTTAAAAGAAACATGCAGGATGTACTTACCTGGGAGTAAACAGGTACAGAGTACAGTGAGACTTACTTCTGAGTAAACAGGCATACCTCACTCCATAAGGTCTACAATCCTATGAGGTCACTTTGAAGGATGGTCAACTGAAATCCTTCCAAACATGCACACAATCAGGCTATAAACCTGTTTTAAGATTAGTCCTATGAAGCTATCATTTCCAAATTTTCTTTATTAGTTCTTCTTAAATTGAGCAGAGGGAGGGGAGTAGAATCTGTTTCTGTAAACCTGTTTCTCTGGCAAGTTTAAGGAATACACTATTTTGCTTGTTTACAACATCAGTGAAAGAAAGCAGTCAATGTTTATGCCAAATTTTCACTTTTATTTATTTGTTAAATCAAATCATAGGACCTGAGCCAATGGCTTCAAGTTACAAGAAAGGAAATTCCAATTAAACATCAGGAATAACCTCATGGTGATAAGAGCTGTTTGACAGTGGAATGGACTCCTTCAAAAGATTGTGGACGCTCCTTCCTTGGAGGTTTTTAAGCAGAGGTTGGATGGCCATCTGTCACGGATGCTTTAGCTGAGATCCCTGCATTGCAGCGGGTTGGACTAGAGGATCCTTAGGATCCCTTCCAATTCTACAATTCTGTGATTCTAAGTAACATATCTAGCAGATTCCCCAGGATTGTTAATTGTAAAATAAAATGGTAAAATTTGAGGGGACAGAATTATATCCAGTTTATGCGAGGTAGCGTGTGTCATTTGCATAGCTGGCAAAAAAAATATTGCTTGCCTTATTTACACAAGAAGGGGAAATGGCAAACGCAGACTCTAGAGCAATCTGACCTCTCATCTCCATAGCCATTCCCCTCTACAATCAATAGAATTCACGAAAATATACTGTACAGATCTCATTTCTTATTCATTCCGATTGCAGGGCATTATTCGTTTTTGTTAATTGTGTGCATCTGTGTGTATGCACACACACTTAATCATGAGCAATACAACTGAATGAAAAGACTGCCTGTTCCAACGCCTAGCTCCCATGCCCATCTGTGCCGCCTTTCCTCTGCTACTATGCTATACCCTTGCTTTACATGGCTTGGCCAGCCAAGGACCCTGCCCACAAATCCACACTCAATGTCCTCATACAGTATTTTGTCTGGATTGCAGAAAGGCTGCTGTTTGACAAAAATAAACCCAAAGCTGTGCAATAAATGCATTAATAATTTGTACAAGTATAAAGTAGGTCACAGAACAGGGCTCTGGTGGATGTAGCCTGCACAAATTTTACTTCAGTGTGTTTAGAAAAGTAGAAAAGAAGATTGCTGGAAAAGGTTTCCACTGAATATTTTGGAAAACAGACTATAATTTTTACAATGTCAAAACCAGTATGTTGGCTCACATTATTAATATTAAATATCCAGCAGATGGCAGCACAGTGCAATTTAGAAAGGGTAACCTGAAATGTGACATTCCAGGTCTAGTTATAAATGTATGACTGAGCATATATTTTTAGAAATGGCAGAAGAGGTTAAGTTCTGGGTCAATCTTTCTTCCAGTTCTTCAGGATCACTTCTGCTGCATCTAAGGTGCTGTCTTTCTGTCAACAATGAACACAAAAGTTAAAAATCAGAACTGAAATATTCTTCACGTGCGTAAGACATTTTACTGCTAGAAGATTGCAAATCCACAGAAGCACACTTCTAACAACTTCATTAGGTACTTTTTGTGGCATGCATGCTCACATGAGTTTGGAGCAAATACCTGGGTATGTCTACCCAGTGGCTAATTAAATTTAATTGAATTAATTTTATAATGAATGATTTTAGAGTGTTGTGTTGTGTTGTACTGTTTTATTGTTGTTAGCCACCCTGAGCCCGGCTTCGGCTGGGGAGGGCGGGATAGAAATAAAATTTATTATTATTATTATTAACATCTACAATGTGCCCCATTTCCCCAGCAATAAACTCTAGCTATGGTTTGGTGAGGTTGAGATGCACTCAGAGACACCTAGTCCCCCACTCCTATGACAATACAGCAGTTGGCACCCAGCCAATCTAGTTGTCAATCTGTGGAGCAGAAGAAAAGTTTGTTTTAATTATCATCACATCCCTGAAAAAATAAAGGGAAGCCAGCATATCATGGCTCACAGCATGAAGTAGAGGCTTCCTAGTTAAAAACTCAGCTCATTCACAAACTGCTACCCACACTGGCCTAGGTTTCAGGACTATTAGGAATCCTGGGCTGTGACTACTTAGAAAAAGCACTATGTAGATCAGGAGTGGGCAACTTGTGTCTCTTGACCTAATTTCATGTGGGTGGAAGGAGGAAGAAAATGGGGAGGGAAGAGGATGACGGGAGTAAATGAAATTAATTTTAATGATATCCAAATTTGTTTCCAGATTACTCCTTGATGGAGAAGAGGTTGCCCACCTTGATGTAAAATATGATCATACCCTAAAAAATTATTATTAGGAGCAATATCAAAAAGTTATTTAAACTGCTTAAAAGTGAAAGGAGAAAATATAAGTTTTGGTACTAATAGAAACAAACAGCCCTGCTAAGACTTAAAACATTTAAGCTTGATTTAAGCACATGCTATAGAACTTACTTTGATGAAGCAAAACCGTATGTACTTTTCAAACTGTTCTTTGGTCTCAGGGCCGCAAAAGGAGGTGAGAGGAATAGCTGACAGTTTCTTTAAAAAGCACAAAGCACAATTGCATGCTCAGCAGGTACGTTAAAACAGCTTAAACCTTAGCTCTTGGAAGCTCTAGTAACTGTATCTTTGTGAGAGTTTAAAGGTTGCGGCCCAAGAGCTTAATTAAGGTCACATCACACATTAACAAAATTCGCATGTGCAAAATACAGCACTGTACTATCATGGATGAACATTTCACATGTGGGAATTTTTATGTGCACGGTCTGGGAAGCAGAATTAAGCTACAAACAGATTGCCGCAATATTTCCTTCACTGCTTCAAGTGCTTTCCATGTAGGAATTCTGCAATGTTGCATTCTGGAAGCACCCTGGGCTAGCAGTTTGCCCTCATCTTCCTAGCAAAGGAGCTGATCTTTAAGTAGTGGTTGTGTCTAGGCCACAGACTAGCCTAGCAGAGGCAAATCCCACAGAGCAGATGTCAGTAAAGGATTTATATCTCTGCTGAAGTAGGGAAGAGATCTGCAAGCCTAGCAATGGGTATGCAGCCTTCCAATGAGCACACAATCCCCTACATCAGGGCCACCTGTTTTACAGTCTCACTTAGATGTTAGAATTAAAGACACAGTTATTTGAGCAAAGAGTAGGAGGGAGAAATAAAACCAATCCTTACCTTAGATTTTATCATCCATTTAACAAATTTATAATCGTAAGGTTTATCTTTTTCCATGTCAGACAGATCTACATCTTTAAAACAAAAAGAAGAGGTAAAAAACACCTTAAGAGCTGCAGTTTTTCAAAAGAAAGGCATTACCCAGTATGGGCACTTCAGCAGAGATTTTTTTACAGAACAGTAGATGGAAAGGCCCCTTCATGGATCACTGCCTTGCCGTGGCAAAGGGGCTTGAATAACTCATAGACGCTATGAGCTATGCCGTGCAGGGCCACCCAAGAAGGACAGGTCATAGTGGAGAGTTTTGACCAAACGTGATCCACCTGGAGCAGGAACTGGCAAGCCACTCCAGTATCCCTGCCAAGAAAACTCCACAGACAAAGACAACCGGCATAACCAGCATGAGTTTGACCAAACTGCGGGAGGCAGTGGAAGACAGGAGTGCCTGGCGTGCTCTGGTCCGTGGGGTCACGAAGAGTCGGACACGACTAAACAACAACAACAAGATGGAAAGGATCTGGAGCCCAGGGTAAGATCTAAAGTGCAAGATCTGCTATTTCACTTCTTTTTCCCCAGGACTGCTCCCCAGAGTACCAGGAATTTGCTCTTAAGCTGCATTCTAAGGGGAGAGCTAGACATTATGATAACAAGGGTCTGCTGCCAATGGGCACACAACCATTTTCTCTGTAATGAAAAATTCACATCATGAAGTCGTTAGCCTGTGTATTTTTCCACCCTGTTCCATATCACTGACTGCTTGTGGTGGTGGTGTTCTTACAGATTGAGAAAGGGCAACACAAAAACAAGCTGTAATTGCTGCGTAGTTCTGCTGTAAGTGCAGTAGGACACCTACCATGTTTGTGAAAATATTTGTTACTCAGAAGAGAAAACATACACACTGTAGCCCTCCCTTTGCTCATAGTATATTTCTCCCAGCTTCAGTACTGGGTCGTCATCCCCATTCCGGCCATGGAATAAAATCTTCACTTACTTAATGTAGACACGTCAACTATCATAAAGTATCCTCCCTCTGGAACAACAGGTTTCAGCCCAACTTCCAGGAGCATGCGAGCCATTCGGTTTCGTTTGTCTTCTAGCTCTCTAGGCAAAGAATAGAAGTAGCACGCTGGGTCATCCATGCGCTTCAAGTCTATCAAAAAGGCTTGTGCCACAGCTTCCTGGAAATTCAAATCAGGAAAGGAAGGGGGGGGGACCACACATTTAAGCACATTATCAAAAAGCGGCAGGCACAAAACAGACCTTGTGAAGATTCACTTTTAATAAGAAATGCCGTATCCAAAGAAATGCTCAGATATCTAGAATCTAATTATCAGTTTTTCCATAATAAAACAGATCATTCTAGTAAAATAGAAAGTCAGTGAAGAGTAAAAATAAGATTGTCAATTGGGTTTAGCAGTCAAGGGGGGGGGGGAGAAGGCAGATGAAAATTCTTCTAAAATTGCTGGATACACATCTATCACTAAAATAGATATATTTCCTTTCAAGTATGAGATTTTAAAAAGTCAAATACCTTCATTTTCAGTGATTAATTCAGTAATGTGTATCTGATTTTTTTAATGTTTAATGCTTTAATAATGACATATAAATTATAGAGAATTTATCATTCCTTTTCCTAAATGGCTCAGGGCTGCAATACCACAAGGACTGTCTCTCCCCATATAAACTAACAAGACACTGCAATCATCATCTGAGGTCTTTCTGAGACCTTTTTTCATGTGCCTCCTCCACGAGAGGTCCAGAGGATGGCAACACAAGAACGGGCCTTTTCTAAGTGGCTCCCTGCTTGTAGAATGCTCTCCCTGGGGAGATTCATCTGTCGCCTTCATTATACATTTCTAGGGGCCAGGCGAAAACGTTACTCTTCAACCAAGCCTTTGGCTGAATAACAGTCTAGGTCCTTTTAAATGTGTTGGGGGGTATTGTGGGGTTTTTTTTGTACTTATTATTATTATTACGTGCTTTGTGGTTTTATTCTTGTTTTTATGCTTCGGATGAAGGGCAGTATACAAATGTAATTAATTAATAAATTAATAATAATAATAACAACAATAAACAAACACAAACAAGAATGAAGTCTACAGATCTTCCTTTCTTACCACATAGTATAGAAAACCCCAAACATTTAGGAAACATACAGCTTGATCTGAAAACAATCTAGCCAAAGGATGCACAGAGACAAACATTTGCCAAACAGTAACTTTCCACAGGGTCCAGGTAACCACTGTATAAGGCAGTTGTCTGTATCATCCTGCGAAGCAGTAATGAGAATTTCACTACACATCAGATGCATGGCAGTATGTATTATATACAATGGTAATCACTCATCCCAACTCCCATCACTTGAGTCTGTTGTTTTCCTGCTAATAACGGAATGTCCAAATTATTGACATTCAAATGCTAATCTACATTGGATCAACATGCTCAAGTATTAATTTCATCTGCAATTCCCACAAATAGATTCCTTATTAGTCAATTTTTAATTATGTTTAGTGGCTCAAACCTCCTACACTATCATGCTCTTTACAATACCTTTTGCATGGCTTGGTACCTACCTGTAATGGAGTTGGGCATGTATAGAGTGTATTTTGTTGAACCACCTGCAAATGTTTTATCAGATGTTGGGGACCAACAGACCAGCCAAGCTTCAACAAAAAGAAATAAATTGTAACAAATATCTGGCTGTTTACTTAACATTTATAAAAGTTGAGAAACATGGAAATAATCACATTTTAAAGTGGTAGACTACTGACAAACTTAAAGTGGGGGGGATCCCATCTCTTCCAGTTTATAAAAGATTTCTTGCCTGGCTTAGATAATTACTCCCCAGGGGCAGCGAGGTGTGTCCCTACTTAAAAGGCTGCTCTGCAATTAAAATAAATCCCTGCCAAGAAAAATGAAAATTATGTTCTCCAAAAAGGTTACAAAAATTAAGCATGGGTGCATTTATTTATCTGTGCATGAGCCTGTTTGTGGATACATATTGTATTTATAGTTTTCACAAACTAAAAATTACCAAAAGACGCACAATATTGAAGTTACAGCATGCACTTGCCTAACACTGCTTCCAAGAGAGCTACATAGCCATGCCTAAGGTATGTTTGCATACACACATGGGACTTTACATGGTTCTGTTTCTGGATGAAACCCCACATGTGTATTTTCCTGTGTTGGGGAAGCCCCCAACATTTTATGATACCTTTTCAGTCAGGCAGTGGGGATAAGAAGCCCGAAAGAGCTTAGTGCACCTGCAGAAGTCTCCTTGTAGTTTGTTGGATCCTGGCCTGATTTTCTCATGCGAAATGTGCCCCCAGCAACCACCACCTTCTGCATCTAACATTGGAACTGGCACAGCAAGCACAAGGTCTTCAAAAAATGTGCAAACTGGAAAGGCTTACTGCTTACAATGTACATACTGACCGCCTGTTCAAAATGTAAACAGTAGGATTTCTTAGTTCTGAGTGAAATATTCTGTCTGCATGGCATCTAGAATTTCTATAATGTCAGGGGTTAATTTTAAATACAGATTCTGCACGTGTTTCGTATAGCTTGTGCACGCTTGCAAATGATCTCCATGGTACATCAACCCAGCAGTACTTCAACATATATGATTCTTCATTTGCATTATGTCTTATTCTGTTCACTTACCTTCCAGCCAGTTACACTGTATGTTTTCCCAGCACTTCCTACAGTTACTGTTCTTTCCCACATTCCAGGCAAAGTAGCTGTGAAAAAAGAAAGAAAAGGATCAAGAGTTAATTACATACGAATGGCGCTAACAAGCTTTGCCTCTCTAACAATAAATAGGTATGTTTTAATCATGCATCCTACAAAGGAACATATATTATTTTGGATAAGTATGAAGCTGGCTTCATTATGTTCAAACTAAATGGGTATGTACTGAAAGCACATTGTTCCTTTACTCACACCCTCATTCAGGCATCTTGTGGCACATGAGGGTATGTTCACACCAGAGAGAGGTCTCAATCATTTTATCAGGTCATTCAGATGAGCTCTTTGTTGTTGGTATTGAACTGAAAGAGTAAAATTGTCCCTAAATCCCATATAACGGTATAGCACACAAAATACACACACATCCAAAATAAAAAAAATTTAAAAACCCGTAAGAGTATTTTCCTGCAACTCATGTTAGGGCGGAGGTACAGGTTATAGGTGACGCAGCATTAACTCATGTTGTGGCAGCATCAGGTTGTCCAGCCATCACTTGACATCATTGGGTACCAATGGAGGAAAACAACAAGTAATGCTATGTGTTGCAGTGATGCTATGTGCTGCAGACAAGGAGAAGGGAACACATTCTGTAATGCGTAGTTCTGTGATGAATTGCAGCCATCACCATGGGCTGCAATTACATTTAGCAAATCTCAAAACAAAACGAGAGATTATGAATTTGTGGAGCAAACAGCTAGCCAACTCATTTTCAGAAGATGGCTGGGGAGTCACACAATCCATCAGGTGACTTTTAGAGTAAATATTTTGTGAAAAAAGGACAAGCACCTTCATTGTATTAAGCTACAGAAGAATAGAATGTATTTTTGTATCTGAGCAAGCACCAAGAACTATTAGTAAGGCTACATACATACATATTACCCAAATAAGCACTATGCCTGTTGAGATGCCAGAAGAATCCTTGCTTACAATATGCAATCTTTAAATCTGCCAGTGGAACTCTAATCATTAGTCACATGAAGCTCCTGTTTTGCACAAGCTAGATAAGAGAAATGACGAAGTGTTCTATACCAGAGGAAACTGCCTAGATGACAGCACAAATACTATGCTGATTTTATGATATATCACTGGCAACCTCTATTAGATAAATATTAGAGAGCCACTACCAGATGCTGTAAATTGATGCAATATTCATTTCACATTTTTCACGAGCGATGTGTCATTTCAGCTGATGGAATACGTGAAGCTTAATACAAGAACATCTCTGCCTCTGGGGGGAGGATTTGTGTTCTCCTCTTTGCACAATTTTTATGTGCATGTTATACAAGCTAGAGAAAATAAGGTTTCTTAGGAGAAAAGAGTCCTGCTTAGTTTATAAAATAACTGTCGCTTGCCTGTAGGTTTAATGGTTTGTAGGTTTCAACAATAGATTGGAAAACAGTTTTGGGGATCTGCTTAAAAGTGAGCAAATGAAAAGGCACTGATGGCCAAATGCTATATTTTGAATCATTTAGCAGAACGTTTTGTACATATTATCTGCTGGGTGATAAAAATGCCTGTGTCCATCAGGAATGCACTTATCCCATATGATAAGTTGAGCATGCAACTGAAATAATAGATTTTTCCCCGTTCCCGCCAAGGTCCATTGGAGGACAGAGATGCATTAAGGCATCCAAAGTGCTCATACATAGGACTATTTACATACAAGTGATTTTAAATGAACATTCAAGACTGTACAAATATTAAGATCAGTAGGAAATTACATGTCAAACACGGGAGCAGCAAATTGAGAAATACATTTTAATAAGGTAATATAGTCCTATACTTCAGAATTATAGCTAGTCTACAAAATACTATTAATGAGCTTTTATAAAATACCTAATTTTAATCCGGCAACAATACTTTATTGCCCATTTCCAGTCTACAAACTAACACAATTCAGTACCTATCTTAATGTGTTTATTGCCAGTGTATACCAGCCATTCATATACTTCATCGCTGATGCACAGGGTGTCATATTTAATACAGAGATCAGCAATTATCTGGAGCTCTTCTTTCGTATAGACCTAAAATAGAAAGGGAAAGAAAACAATGTATTAATCAATATCGTCAGAGCCAACATTTTATAACATTTAGCAGGAAGATTTAAAAACAGGAATCTCACCTTTCCTATAGGATTGTGAGGGTTATTCAATATAATAGCTTTCGTCTTGCAATTAAATTTACTTGCAAGTTCAGCAGGATCCAAGACCCAGTCCGCACTAGATGCAGTCTCTCCGGCTGCAGGTCTCTGAGTTATAGGGGGGAAAATGTTTTATTAGGCTGAAATAAACTTTCTTTAAACATTCCACTAGTGATCTTATCCTAAGAATCAGTCAACTATACAAAATACACGAGTAAACTGCAAAGAAATCTCAAATTCTGATCACTAACAAAAAAAAGTTATTCATATCATTTGGGACTTTCCAGTGACGATTCCTCTGACCCACTAGATCTAGCCATCAAAATTGATTAAAAGATTAAGTGTTCCATATAGCAGCAATGCATTTCTAAGAATCCAAAACTAGTACTATAAAAAAACCAGGGGGGACCAGAATTACCATCTACCACTGTGGTCTTAAGTACCGCTTTAAATACTGTTACAGACAAAAGCACTTAAGGATGCTTGAAGCTGAATAAATTAATTAGCTGGGCTGCTCACACCCCTCAGTTTTTGAAAGTTAATGTGGCTTTCACATTTAAAGCAAGGCCACCGAGCAATCTAAAGTTAAATTATTGACACCCATCTCCTATTTGGGCTTCTATCATTTACTTCTAGACTTTTGGGAGGCATTGCTTTCTTGTTGTTATTAATCTGTTTACTGGATCCATTCTGTTTCTCACTGAGCACACAAAGCTGAGTAACATAGGAAAGAAATAACCTTCATTATGAAAAACTGCAAGGTGCAACACTTCTCTTCATTCCCCTATCTAAATAAACTCTGATTATAATAATATTCCAAACACACTCACATATCTCAAGGGTATAAAAACAGGCTTGGCTCCTGCCATCCTCACCATTGGCTCATAACAGTCAAAGAAGGGTTCTATTATTATCACCTAAAGTAAACATATAGGAAAGTTATGTGAATAAGAAATGATATTATACCTTTCTTCAAAGACAGAACCCGCTTTTGATCTGATACAATGCTAATTCTATATATTTAGGAAAGCACATTGCATTAAAAGTACTTCTTGTCAGCAAACACGGGGTAGTATTTTAGATTAAAAGCTAAAACTCTTAAGTATATCTGTAAATGCCACAGCCACTGCTACTTCACAGTGGCTGCTTTTGTGTGCTGGGGATAATAGGAAATAAATGAAGATTTATAATAATGGCAGCAGAACTGAAGGGATGAGGGAGATACATAAAGCAAAAGTGAAAAGACAAAACATCAGAAGGTAGCTAGCTATCGCTTCATTGCCAGTTTTACCCCAAATGAGGCAGGCTATTTGATTTAAAACCCACCCTACCCTAAGTGCTTATAGATCCCCACTATTGACAAACTTATACAAATCAAGAAAAAAAACCAGGGTTTGAAGTTGGGAAATATTTTAAGTTTTGAAGGGTTCAGGACCAATGTTCTAGGCATCTGAAAGGACAAGCACCTAGGATTTTTTTCAGCTGTACCGGGGAGTAGCCAAGGAAGCTAATTTGCAACAGGTTGATAATTAAGTGGTAGATTGATGAACAATTCATCTCAGACATACAGTTACTTAAAGAACAACACTAGTCCCTTTATCCTGCCTTCAACAGCAACCTAATGCACAATAGTTAAAACAGCTGAGGCTTTTTCTATAACTTTATCCCAATGCCAAGAAATCCTTCATCCGCTAAATTAAGGTGCATCAACATACTCTTAAAGGCACAGGAATCTGACAGGTAAAAAAAAAAAAAGCCCTGCTTCAAAGTTTATTTCTTATTCAACCAAAACTAACAAAAGTCAGCTCTCTACCCTTCAATAAATCATCAAGCTGCCAAGGAAAGGGATTTCTGAGTAGGCTTGATCACTTACTAATGGAATGCTACCCATGTTCTAAGGGTGGGTGTGTAAACTTATATGTTTTCATAGAAGAGAATTTTTATTCTGGGATGCATCACAAAACTTACTTCATCTCCTACTTCAATGAGTCCCTGCACTGCACTGAACAGAGATCCATATCCCCCTATTGTCACCAGGATATCAGTGTATGGATCAATCTTTCTTCCACAAACTTTTTCATACACTTGGGACAAGACTTTCACCAGCGAAGGATGTCCCTATGAATGCAAAAGAAAATGCATAGACTCATATGCCAGTTAATAACAAACAACCAACAAATAATACAGTATTGTCTGTTAGCCAAATCTAGCATGGCTGATGCACAAAACAGAGTTACCCAATTAGAAATACCATTCTAAAGATTTAAACAATTAGAAACTGTCATTATGTCTAGGAGAGAACCTACTATACTGAGCTGAACAAGAAAAACAATATAAGGCACAGTTCACATGGAATCTCTTCTGCACAGCCAGCCTTCCATTGAATAGGAGTCTTTGTGCAAGATCACAAGCTGGGAATTGTGTGTACTATCAGTAAGGATCTATGACCGTGACCCTTTGAAGAAAAAATAATGTGGAACAAAAATGTTCGTAACACATATAAATTTCTAGAAACAGTTATACTGCCATTCATGGGTCACTGAAAAAGGAGTAACTACCCTCTGATGAATGCTCATATTGCACCATGGTGAAGAACAAGAAATGAATTGGCTGTATTTGCATATAAACCATGGTTTAATGTTACAAGGATGAACCAAAGCAAGCCTCAGGCTCCTGTCCTCCTCCTCCCCGCCCCCTTCTCCATGCAGCTGCAAGGAGAAGATTGGAAGCTTTAAGTCAACTGCAGTTTAGCATTATGTCCAGACAAACGGCTTCATTTTAACTACAGTCTATTGAAACAAGCCCAGTTCACAACCCATGATTTGAAGCTGGCTTGTTTCAATGAATGATTAACCACAGTGTGTGTGGGTTGAACATCACAAGAAGCTGCAGTTAATCAAAAACAGAAGTCGAATCTTTTGAAATACTCCTTGAGGCTCATCTTCATAATGCCAAACCATGGTTAAGCATTATGTGCAAGAAAGACAAAGTTCCCTGTATACTGAAATGTACTATATAGATTAATAATAACATTACATTGGGAAGTCATTTACATAGTCAGTTCTCCTGGCCCTACGTAAAGTCCTCTTTGGACCATATTTACATTGGCCACTGTTTGGAGATTTATGGTTACCGTGTTTCTATTCAGCCCAAGAATCCAAAATGAAGAAGGCGCATGTGGAAACCATGAGAAAATGTTTGGATATGCAACTGATTTAAAGCAACCTCTTAGAGAGCGTTCAGATGTACTCACAAAACCCCGGGTGTACTGGTTCAGCATATCCAAAGAGGATGCTTTGGCTAATGCTTCTTTAACATAGTTAGGAGGAGATATATCTGGAAGTCCTTGTCCCAGATTAACAATTGAGGGATCTGCAGCAACTTTTGTAAATTCCACCCTAAGAAAGGAAGAAATTATTACAAAGGTATTTAATACACATTTATAGGGAAGAATATTTCAGATCCATGGTAAATCAAAAAACACAGTATAGAACACATGGGTCTGTGGGAAACCACTCAGAGAGCATTCAATCAGATATTAGTTAATCAGAGATCCTGGAGGCCTCATTGCCATCAGTCTAGTTCTAGGTCAGGCTTTCAGGCTAGAACTACGTGCCATAAGTGTTACATGGCTTCTGTGCCTCATCCTCCACTCCCAGTAACATCTAGTAAGCTGAAACACGTGATGTGACATAACCACTTCTGAAGCACCAAAGGGCAATTCAAAAACCATCTTGGTTGAGGACCAACTAGAACACTGAGTTACGGAAGACCAATAAAAACAGGTTTTGTGGTTTTCCCCCCAATGCTGTTGAGAGTACATTTGACCCTCCCCGCAGTTGACAGAGGATTATTATTTCATTTTTCCTTCTTTATAAATGTAGCAAATTAGAACCAAAATAGCCTCATAAACAAAGCCAGAATACCTTATCTCAGCCTGTTAGCTAAAATTGACCCTGCCCCCATTATTTAAACATCGTAGTCCTAGCAAAGTTGTTCTGCAGACTCACAGGCTGCACAACCGGTAATTATCACTGTGATTCATCCAAGATCTTTTAACCATAAAAGGAACAAAGAGATTCATTTGTAGGGAAGAGGGGAATAGAGGGGAGGAGCACACAAAAGCCTGGAGCCCACTCCCAGTGGCTTCACTGACCAAGAGGTTTCTCTCCCTGCCCCCCACCCTGGCCCTGCACCTGGTCAGCTGACAATGTAGGTGAAAAGCATACAAATGAACTACAAGGAGTACAGACATTTCCATTATTCATTCGTTCATTCATTCATTCATTTTCATTAATAATTACTTACCACACATTGCTATCCAGCCCTTCAATTCGTTTTGCATTTTTGTGCTTGAAGGTCATGGTCTACATACAAGAATCAAAGACGGATAATTCTTGTTAGAACTACAAAGTATTGTATTGTTGGACACTATGGTAATCCATGACATTTCTCCTTGTAGTTCATTCTAAAGCTGATGAAACTGACAGGCGCTGCCAACACAGTTCAATGTAACAATTAACCAATATTCTCTTACAATACATGTTTGACAAAATGCCAATCTATGCAAGGATACTAAATAGAATGGTTAAGATTAAATATAAGTTCTGTTCAAACCCAGTATAAGAAAGACAGAGTATATCATAGATGTATGTCAGAGCACAATCTTTTAGCACTTACTTGAGAAGAAAGGGGTAGAGGAAATGTGACTTATGTATCTTGTTGTTTTTCAAAGACAGTGGTGACGTCAAAGTAATGGACAGAGCAGAATTGCAAAGGCTAGGCTATGTGCATAAGAGAGATTAATAAAAACCTGTGTGTAGGCAACAGGATCTGTCTTCACAATATTATTGAGCCTGGCTCTATGTTCTCTCCATCATATGAGGAAAGAATCTGCTAGGTACAGAATACACCCCACTGGTTGTGCCACTCTGTCCGTCCTGAACAAACAATAGCTGGAAAACTATTTTCCCACTTTCCCAAAGAAAAAATAACCCCCTTCCTTTGTTTTCCTAGAATTTTTGTGGATCTATTAAAAACTAGTTTTTTTAACCACTATTTTAAAAGCTAAGGTTGTCCAACACAAAACTCAAGTACCAGCAACATATTTAAAGGGTGTAACAGACAATATCATAGTATTAAAGGTTTTTTTAAAAAAAAATCATTGTGAGAAATTCCACAAAGTAACATCAAAGCTGTTTGGCAAATGGAACATACATGTAAAGACACACACCAAGTGACATAACAGCAGTCTAGATAAAAGGAAGCACTGTTTGGGTGACCTTCATTCTACCGTGCTGGCTATACAGTATACGTATACTCCAGAACATTATTTTTCAATCCAAATCTTGAACTGCTTCATGAATGTCTAGAAGGCAAGGATATTTTTTTAACATCCAAGCCAACATAGTGACTCCATATTCTATGTAATAAATAAAAAAGACAGAGGATGTAGCTTAAGCTGTTACAGGTGGTAACAGCTTACTGTTAACAAAAGGAAGAAAAAAGCTGCCTTTACCAACTTTAAACATATCTCTCAGAGTTAAATCAACCAAGAATCTTGCAGCACCTTAGAGAATGACACAACTATATAGCCATACTGGTCTACTACTAAAATTGTCATTATTTTAACTTATGGTCAATACTAACAGTGTTCCAATTGATACCTTCTGCAATAAGAATAGAAGAAAGCAGAAGAAAATACTGTCTTGCACAAACTTACTCACTGCAAAAGGTGAATTGGTTTACAAGTGTCTGGCAATGTTGGAGAGCAAAACAAAGACATTAAACAAAACCAGATCTCCAAATTCAGGATCGTGGACATAAGTGAATCATAAATATAACAATATGCACATACAATCACATAAGCTATGAAGATATGGAATACATACAGGAGAGGATGAAACCTTGAAGTATCTCAAAGGGTAAGTAATCTTCAGTAGTGATGTTCTAGTGCCAAGGTAGCTGAAGCATTGCTGAGCAAAGAACATGCCTGCATAACAATAAGTTTATAAGTGCATGAAACAACTACACACAAACAATAGTGCCAAATACCAGACCATAATTGTATAACTATTCTTCAGTGTAACTTAAATCCCTATGTGGCATGTCTGTTGATATAGGTAAAGGTAAAGGACCGCCAGATAGTTAAGAACAGTCAAACTTGACTATGGGGTACGGTGCTCATCTCACTTTCAGGCTGAGGGAGCTGGTGTTTGTCCAAAGACAGCTTTCCAGGTCATGTGGCCAGCATGACTAAACCGCTTCTGGTGCAACAGGACACCGTAAAGAGTGCCAGAGCGCACAGAAATGCCGTTTACCTTCCCGCCGCAGCACTACTTATTTATCTACTTGCACTGGTGTGCTTTCGAACTGCTAGGTTGGCAGAAGCTGGAACAGAGCAACGGGAGCTCACTCTGTTGCGCTGACTTGAACCACCAACCTTCTGATCGGAAAGCCCAAGAGGCTCAGTGGTTTAGACCACAGCACCACCTACTCCCTTTCTGTTGATATAAGCCTTACATGTGCTTATATTAAGGATAGATAGGAGGAGCACAGGACTTGAAAGTCATCACACATGTGATATACTCATCCATCTAGGTAAGCTTTCACTCCTATTTTAGGCTTAGTAACTACCTGATCCCTGCAACTGGGTCAGTCAGTACTCTAAATCACTATGTTTCTAAGATTACAGAAACCAGTCAGTATGCATGTTCATTCACAAGCCTAATTCCTAGCCAGGATCAGCAAGGCAGAGCAGCAGATCCACATCTGAAGCCATCCTGCTTGCACCAGACTGGGTAGAAGTTGAAAAGTGTCGATTTTTTTGCTGGTACAGCCGACAGCCCAAGAATCAAGTCTCTTGGTGGGACCTGGGGGACTTTGGATCCAGGTAATACAAAGCCACTGGTGTCCCACAAGGCCTTCCACAGCCTACTGCCAGCGGGAGAACTATGATCTTCTGAAAGTTGTGGGTCTACAGCAAGGGTTGCCAAACTGTGGTCTGTGGACCAACAACCATCTGTGAGTGCCATTCATTCTGTGGCATGTCTGTGGATTTGTGGCTGAAGATAGGAGATGGCACATCCATCACATATTGGTTAATTGTATTTTTCTTGCTTCTTTTAATTCTGATACTGTACTTCATACAATATATATGAAACAAAATAAATATACAATTGAAAATTATTCAGCATCTAGCACAGCACATTACAATTGCTGTAACAGGCAGAAAAAGAATTAAGTTGTCTGCCAAGACCCTCAGCAATTTTCAAGTGTTACATAGGTAAAAAAGGGGGGGAGACCACTGGTCTAAAGCTCCCTCATCCCCAACTACTGGCTATACTGACTGAGGCTTTAGAATCAAAATATATTTTAAACTACTTCTTTGAGATACTATATGCATTGTGCAATACAGCCAGCTGTAAAATTCATCACCCCAGAAACTGAGGGATGTTACATTATGAGACTGTAACCCAAAATAAAAACACTTAGTACCGTTAGGTCATATGAAAGTGACCTAGATTACTGGATCCTATCTACTGAGTAGTCATCCTGATTTGCTGAGCAGTTACGGTATACGATGCCCACTGTTTACTGAACATTCCTTCCAATTTGTTTGCAAGAGAGGCTATACAATGTCTCATCAAGCCATTGTTAACCTACACCTTCAAGTGCATTTCTCCACACCTTTTCCTTACTACAAGTTGTCCGATTTCTTTAGGAAGGTTTTTTTGTCACACACGAGCACCAAACCCACTTCCCTTGCGTAACCTGAAATTGCCAATATGCAAACTGAATCTCAGCACAAAATAGGGAGACCCTGGAAGCAGGCCACGTTCCCTCAGTTTCTTAAACCCTTTCTTGGGAGCTTTACCCCTCCAGTGCTGGGTTATCAAACAGGCAAAGTATAGGGCTGCCATACGTCTGGAATTTCCACTGTATCCAAAAGCAGTGTCCGGGCGAAATGTCCAGGAATATCCAAAAGTATGACAACCGATGTTGCTACAATTCCCAGCAACCTTAAATTACATTTCCCAGGATTCAGGGGGAGTGGGTTGGCAGGTGTAACCCCGGCCTATGGGCCTTTTAGGGGCCCTGCATCAACAGATCAAAATAATATCTATTTGCTCTTAAAATAAAATTACAATGAAGTATTGCAATATAATTTGTTGGGGGGGGGAGCAGAGATTTCGACTGCCTAGGGGCCTCCACGGGGTTTAATCCAGCACTGTACCCCTGTACAGTGTCCGGGCAGTGTCCGGGCGAAATGTCCAGGAATATCCAAAAGTATGACAACCGATGTCGCTACAATTCCCAGCACCCTTAAACTACAGTTCCCAGGATTCTGGGGGAAAGTGGGTTGGCATGTGAATTCGGCAAGCACTCCTGCCTAACAATTAAATGCCCGCTTCTGAGATTATTATTAAATAAATCACATTATTTGCTTAATAAGTCTGAGGGTTTTTTTGGCAGGGGGAGGAAGGATTCACCCGCCCAAACGAAGCCTTGCCAATACTCCTTTCCTCCACCTCGAGAGAGAAAAATATTAAAAGTATTATTATTATCCTTACAACTGCTCCCACCACGCGGGCTTCCCCTGCCCTTTGGTCCCCCTCAAGGTTATGGGGCTTCTCCTTCCTCGCCCGCTTCCGGGTCTCTCGCCTCCTCCCTCCTGAAGGTGCAGGTATCCTCTTATTTCTAGGAGCCTCCCCCGAGGCCATTTTGTCCCCTTTCCCTCCCTTCATATCTAAACGTGTGAAGGGACGAGAAGCCACGTTAGCGGCGGCCGAACCGAAGCCGGCGGGGCGAAAAGTTCAGGAAAAGGACGGCGGCGGGTGGGAGCGCGGCCTCCTCCTCCTACCTCCCCTCAGCCGCGTGGCAGCAGGTCGGGGGGGAAGGAAAGCGGCAACTCGCTTACCTCGCTTATCCCGGATATATGGCGTGTGGGGGTTTTTTTAGGAGAAAGGCGGAGAAGACGAAGCAGCAGGGGAGGAGGGGCTAACTAGGCCGCGGCGGGAGCAGGAGCCGCTCGGTTGTTTCCTGGAGCCGTGGGGCGGCTCGGCTCGGCTGCGGCCTCGGGGAAAGCGGGGGGGGTTTCGCCGCCGTTCTGCATTTTCTCTCCCGCAGGCAGTTTGCAACCTTCGCTAATCTCTGTACATGCAGCAGGCACCAGGTAAAGGAGCAGAGAGTGGCTAGGGAATAATCAATAATCTAAAATATTATTATTATTAATCAAGCTGCTTCTTGAAACAGGCCAAGCTCCCACCATGGGTACGAAGGAAAGCCCTTTGTCTCCGCTTAAGCATTTCTGCCTTAGCATTGCGGCTCCAGCATTTTGCATATGTCCGAAATCTTGTTTTTCACAGCATTTTATTGTTTATATGATATGAGTCTGTCTCCTCCTATGCCATTTGCATCATTAGGTTAGGACAGGGGGAAGGATACCCACCTGTCATCATTCTTTGTCCGGCAGATTTGGAATGAAATGTCTCAACCACGGTTGTTTTAAGTTACTTTCGACCCCCCTCCCCCCAAGTGCTCGGGGGAAAAATCTGTCAAAATCTTTCTACAATTTTTACTTTTCGTTAAGTATTTTTATTTACTTACTTGATTTGGGGGGCAAGCTACGCCCATGACCACTTGGCGGTTTTGCTGTTTAGTGTCTATTTTTCCTCTCTTTTTAGCTAAGTGAAGCTCTTGCTCTACCCCACACACTTACAGTGTCAGAGTGTGGCATGTGCTCATCCTTTAAAAAAATATCGTTCATACAAAACTGCCATGCCGGGGAGAAAGAATCAATCTGGTTCAGAGCTTTTTCATGTTGGTAACACACTTTTTAGACATGCATAATTTCGCAACACAGTAATTTGGTTTTATTAGCAAACCGGAGGTTAAACTAACCCCTTTCCAGCCCCTGGAGGAGCGTGGGGAGCGTTTGCATGACACAACTACACACTGCAGCGGACACAATGTGTTGCGACACACAACTTGGAAAGCTCTGATCTAGTCCATTGGTTCCCAACTGGTGGTCTGCAGACCCCAGGGAGTCTGTGGCACCATTAACTACCATAGTTATCAAAATTTTCAAAATTAGGGGTCCATGGATTGGCTTTTGAAAAACAGGGGATCTGCAGTACTTAGCTAATTCGGAACCACTGGCCTAGTCTTTTCCTGACATGGTGTTCATGTGGGAAGTTTTACCTGTGGCGAAACACTAAAAAATATGCAATATGGTACTGGCAGGTTGAAGTAGCAGTCCAAGGAAAAGTTTGCCAGGTCTTGTGACTGTATAATGAGCTGGCCTTTAGCCCCTACCCACTACACTTTCCCAAGGAGTGGGCCTGCTAACTAGTATTTGAACAAGGCTAAAATCCTGTGTACACTTTCTTGGGAGTAAGGCTAACTGGACTCTGCCTTCTGAGTGAAACAGCAATGCACAGAAGTGCATGTAGAAGATCACGGAGCCAAACATTTTATTGCCTCTTCCAAAGCTTGTTTATCTTGAATAAACAAAGGGAGGCGTGCACCGTGTTAAGTGCGAATAGGGCTCTGGGGCAATTCTTAGGTAGAAAATGACCTTGCTTGAGGACAGTTGTGAGCATAAGCCTTCCCTGTAAAATTACAAATAAAAGCTATGTTCCTTCTTGCACTGTAATTTGTCTTCTGTACCGTACGTAGATCTTTTCACCTTGTAAAGTGAAAAATCAAAACGATGCCTCTACCACCTGCTCAGGACTAGAGCTCTTCTCCCCGCAACCCAATTGTCCTACAGAGATGGAAAGAGAGAAATGGCACTTCCTTGTGAAGCTGCTGCTCGAGTCAACTTTGCTTCGTAGGCTGTGTGCACGCACCTTACCAACTTAAAACTCAGCTAAGTCGTTATTTTTCTCAGTTTGAACCTAGTTTGGGGGGAAATTGATCAAAACAAGGTATTTCACAACCAACAACAGGATAAATGTGGATTGTGGCTTACTTTGTGTATACATCACTTTCCAAACCAGTGGTGGAAGCGCATTGGAGGCAAAAGTACACCCTGCAACAATTACATTAAAGCTTAAACGTGTGCAAAATGTCACTATTCACAATGGCCTGGGACTGCTAACTTAACACCTGTAATGCAGAATACTCCCATTAGAAACCCGGTGCAACCATCATAAGTCATTATAATCCTGAACTTGATGACAGCCCATCAGTCGGGCTCATTCATAGGTAGCCTCATACGTTGATCGAATAAAAGTATTTTGCACACTTTGAGAAAGTTATTTGGTCTTCAAATCACCTCAACAAATGGGCCAGTAGAGGGCAGCGTGCCATAAAGCTTTGTGAATATATGGGCTTTAGGAGGAAATCTCAATTTTAAAAACATTTTATTCTTGCTGATGTATGTTCATTGTAACTAAAAACCCTTCTCAGAATTTTGATGGAAATCTGCTGTTTCTGGAATTCCTTGTCACTTGGGGAAGTGGGTAGCGTGCACCACTATGATGCTTGTAAGACAAACAGATTCTGCAGATAAGTGCAACAACTAATCACGCATTTCTGAGCATCCACACTTGAGTGCTAAAACTGAAACCAATGTTTTCTGCAGTAGCAGATGTACTCTTCCTGATCTGAAAGATAGGATCCCTTCATAATGACATGTTTTCTCTTTTTATCCCAGCATTGTGAAGCATTGCTGGTGATCCAGATTTACATGAGAAGGGGAACTACTTACTTCCTCTTTATTGCTAGTATTAAATACAGTTTTGCAGCTCTATTGCTGTTTCCTTGGAACTAAATCCGACGTGAGATAAATATGGCTTACCAAATGAAGTGTGCTGGCTTTGATATTTTCAAAGCAAGAGTAGCGATGTTCTGTAAAATTTTAAATGTCAGTGCAGTAATCACACAATAGGTGAAACGTGATCATATTGAACCAAGCCTATTAAAAATAAGCCATCTCAATAGCTGAAGTTCTTTAACCATCTTCAAAGGCTGGCTAATACAACAGAGAGCATTATGATAGTCAGCAAATGCAAACAAACCTCACTGCAGCCAACCACAGACAATAAGTCTTTAATAAAAATTATTGAAACAAAAACAAAAACTGGCAGTCGCCATGTCTGCTGTGTCTCAGCAGGGATACTTAGCATATCAGGCCCAGCTAATAAAAGGCCTTCCAGACAGCAGCTACCCCCTGGGAATACAGAAGTACTGTTGAGTCCAGCAGTACTCTCAAGCTGCAAACCTGATCTTTACAGGAAAGTGTAACCCTGCCCTTACATAACTTTTCCCCATTCAATTGGTCCTTTGATTCCCCCACTATCATTAGCTCTGACTTAGTGGGTTGACCTTAAGGTTATTCACCCTCATCCACAACTACCGGTAAATGCAAGTACATATTTAAGGACATGGCTGCTTTCAACCTGGATTTGGTGGAAAGGCATCATGCAGGTAGCTACATGCTTTGCTCAGGGGCAAACAAGGATGGGCAATGCTGCCCCTGGAACATGTACTGGCAATTCTGTGTGGCCAAAAATTCCCTTTTGTACCACATCCCTCACCGTATTAGCAGAAAGCAAGTTCAAGCACATCACAGCTGAGAGCTCTTTAAGCTTTTTATTGGAAAAAACCCAAATGCACTCAGTTTAATGAAAGGGGGAAACAAAGATTTATATGGCACAACTGGGAGCTCTTGAATTTAGGGGGAGAACAGTGGGGGGATGAAACTTGGGGAGAAGGGGGAATCTTATAAAAGGCAAATGGGAACTCCATAGAGGAAATTTGGGTGCAACAGCACAGTTATAGAAAAGATTGGATGTTTATATTTGAAGGAACAAGGAGCATATTTCTTCTTGCCTTACAAAACAATCATAATCCCTGAGCCACACTGCTGAAAGGGGATAGGATGATGCAAAGGTATCCTTCTGCCAGCAGAGAAGCTCCTTTGGCTGTTATGGAATTATTTATTGCTTCCTCTGTGCTTGCCAAGTGGAAGCTCTCACTATGCCTTCCAAAAGCAGAGCAGAACACATGCTACTACTGATTGGGGTTTCCACCGTCAGTAGCCAATCGTAAGGCCACAAAATAAGGCATTAGGGGCAGAGCAGGGCTGGATCCAAGACTGGGTTGTTTCTCAGAGAAGGACCTGATAGGACAGGGAAAAAATGATGCAAAACAATAACCCCACAATTTTCCACTGTGGCAAGTGGCACAACTGCAGATGAGGGCAAAAAACTCTAGGTGTGGTTTTTGTTTTGTGATATCGTATAGTCCAGTTAAGGCTTGTGTTTTAAAGAGAGTTGTAGTTAGGAATCTGGGCACACTGTAAACTATCAGTGAGCCCATTAATCCACATTTTTTTTTTGGTGGAGAGAGAGGTACTGCTTTCAGACTGTACACTTTATGCAAGAGCAAAGCAGGCTGTCAGTTGCTATAGTTGCCAGGCAAGACTTAAACATACCCACATCTTCTCCAGTCAAGGAAGAGCTTCATAACAGTGCTAATTGAAGAGATTCCAACTGAGATATAGTCAATTCATGCTGAGGAAAGGCTACAGTTTGTATGCCTGTCTTTTGTGCAACTCTGCCTAGCCACCTGTTTTCTCTTGCAGTGAGAGAAACAGGAACTGGAGGCAGAAGAAAGCATCCTGCTGGGTCAGCCGCAGAAATGGGAGCTTAGCCGCCCTCTCCCAACTGACTCGTCTGTCCATTTTTTATCTTAAAGAGTAAAGCAGGAAGATCAGTATGGGAGCAGGCAGGCAGTCCTTCCATTGGGCTTTGGTGCAAATTATTTAGGGCTTTAAATGTTAAAACCAACACTTTTAGGTTCAGTCTGGAAATGCACTGGCGACCAGTGACAATGGTGTTTATGTGATCTGATCTCCTGGCAGCCACCATCCAGCAGAGTCTACAGCACCTCCATCTTACCTGGATTTAATGTCAGTTTGTTTGCCCACGGGACATGGGTGGCGCTGTGGGTTAAACCACAGAGCCTAGGACTTGCCAATCAGAAGGGCGACAGTTTGAATCCCCGTGATGGGGTGAGCTCCCATTGCTCGGTCCCTGCTCCTGCCAACCTAGCAGGAGCACGTCAAAGTGCAAGTAGATAAATAGGTACCGCTCTGGCAGGAAGGTAAACGGCGTTTCCGTGCGCTGCTCTGGTTCGCCAGAAGCGGCTTAGTCATGCTGGTCACATGACCCGGAAGCTGTACGCCGGCTCCCTTGGCCAATAAAGCGAGATGAGCGCTGAAACCCCAGAGTCGGTCACGACTGGACCTAATGGTCAGGGGTCCCTTTACCTTTACCTTGTTTGCGCACATCCATCCTAAAAACTGCTACTAAGTCCTTGGGATTTTTAGATGGAACAGACACTGCAGCCCAAACATCCCATGTGTTTCAGGCACGTGTTAAAAAGCATGGCACCCCATGCGGTTTCTGAGCTACTTTTATGGCAAATCGGCGCAAACAGCACTGCCGACAACGGCTACCATACTTTCCCGGACGTTTACCCCATTTCCCACCCAGGTTATAACTCTCACACACCCCGCGCGCGTCCGGGAAATTCCGGGCGCGTGGCAACCCCGGCGCGGGTTGCTCTGAGGCGCATCTCCCACATGCGCGCACGTCTCCCTGAAGGGGGAACGAGGCGGGCCGAACAGCGTCTCTCTCGCGCGCGTGTGCGCGATGACGGCTCGAAGGCTCCTTTTGTCTCGGCCTCGCCCCCCCCCGCCCCGCCGCGAGCCACCACCTCCCATTGTTCCACACCCCCACCCTCCCCTCCTCCGTCTCCCCCTCCCTCCATCTCCCTCTCTCCCCCCTTCCCCTTCTGCGCTGCCCTCCTCGCGCAGCAGTCAGCGGTTCCGCCAGCCGCGCTGCCATTGGCGGACGCTCCCCGTGACGCGACAAAAGAGCGGGGGGCGGAGCCTCGAGCCGGAGAAGCGCCGGTTGAAGCCGGTGCGCGAGCCGCTTCTCTCTCTCCTCTTCGCTTTAAAAAACACCAACCTCTTCTTTCTCTTCCCTCCCCGAGGAGCTGCTTTCTCTTTCTTCGGAGGTGCTGTGGAGGAAGAAGAAGAGGAGGAGGACGACGACGACGACCGGGCGCCCAGCCTGGCTGGTTGGCGGAGGAGGAGCTGGAGGCGAGGCGAGCTTCAGGTGAGTGAGGCTGAGAGGGCGCGAGAGAGAACCTGTCAAAGCTTGCCTGACGGGGGGGGGGGGGGGCGGAGTGTGGCAGTTGGAACCTGCGGCGGTTGGAACCGGCGGCGGGCAGTTGGGACCTACGTTCCCCTCAGGTGGGACGTTGGCGGAGGGCGCCCCTCACCTTCTCCGTCCACCTCCTGAGGGGCTCGAGGATTTGGTGGGCTGCTTACTCCAGCTCAGGTGATAAGTTTATTTCCTTTCTGTTTCCCCACCGCCACCCCATCTTTTCTAAGCTGTTGCTCACTGGAAACTCAGAGGAAACGAGTGCCTCTGGGCATGTGCTGAGCCACGGGGGCCAACTTGAATAAAATACTGGGGTGGGAGGGAGGACAGCTAAGCCCCGCCCGCATAATCGATCACATGACGTGGTGCACACATTTGAATGGGAATTCCCCTTTTAAAAATGCCCCCCCCCCCAGTAGCTGTCAACTTTTCCCTTTTCTTGCGAGGAATCCTATTCGGAATAAAGGAATTTCTCTTAAAAAAAGGAAAACGTTGACAGCTATGCCCCCCCTCAAATATATATATAAATTTGGGGGGGGGGGAGCAAAGGGACCCTTACAACTTTGCTCCTACCTGCTGAGCAGCTGTCCTTCACCGCCACAGGGGAGAGGGTGGCTGGGTTAGTCGGTTGCAACCGAGACCCACCAAGTCTTGTGATAAAGACTGAAACACTTACTGAAAAGTGAAACTTAAAAAAAAAATTGTGTGGGGTATTGGTTTGTATTGTTCTTGTTTTAATAATAATAATAATAATAATAATAATAATAATAATAATTTATTATTTACACCCCTCCCATCTGGCTAGGTTTCCCCAGCCACTCTGGGCGGCTTCCAACAAAACACTAAAATACAATAACCTATTAAACATTAAAAGCTTCCCTAAACAGGGCTGCCTTTAGATGTCTTCTAAAAGTTTGTTAGTTATTTTTCTCTTTGACATCTGGTGGGAGAGCGTTCCACAGGGCGGGCACTACTACCGAGAAGGCCCTCTGCCTGGTTCCCTGTAACTTGGCTTCTCGCAGTGAGGGAACTGCCAGAAGGCCCTCGGCGCTGGAGCTCAGCGCCCGGGCAGAACGATGGGGGTGGAGACGCTCCTTCAGATATACTGGACCGAGGCCGTTTAGGGCTTTAAAGGTCAGCACCAACACTTTGAATTGTGCTCGGAAACGTACTGGGAGCCAGTGTAGGTCTTTCAAGACCGGTGTTATATGGTCTCAGCAGCCCCTCCCAGTCACCAGTCTAGCTGCCGCATTCTGGATTAGTTGTAGTTTCTGGGTCACCTTTAAAGGTAGCCCCACATAGAGCGCATTACAGTAGTCCAAGCGAGAGATAACCAGAGCATGCACCACTCTCGCGAGACAGTCTGTGGGCAGGTATTTTGTGTGTTTTTATCCTATATTTTTACGCTGTGAACTGTCCTGAGATCTTCAGAAGAAGGGTGGTATACAGATTTAATAAATAAAATAAATAGCGGTGGGAGGTTTTATTGGGGCTGCTTTATAACAGTGCACCTGAGATTTTATTTCACATTATATATATATAGTATGTGGAAGCTTAGGCGAGTTTGTTAGTGTTTAAGGAGCCACTTTGTTGTTCCAGCTTCGTTGCTTAAGTGGCCACAAACACTTTCCACTCACTGGAGCCATAAGGAGGGATTTCTAGGAGAAAATGGTTGATGTGTATCTGCTATCTTTATAGGCATGAGGCTGGTGGTCTTAGGGTAAAGACAGACATGTGTGGGAAGTGTGGTTTTCTGTGCCTGAAAACAAATACCTTTGAACATAGGAAAATGTGTGTTGAAACCACTTACATAACACTTTAGAATGTCTTCACTTTTACAGATCAAGCTCTATTGCCCATTGTGGCAAACTTCCATTTTCTTTAAGCACTGTGCACTGGCATATTTCAAATGGGCTTATAACAAATAGTAGTTTGTCTGGTGCATGCAGTGTCTTTTGTTTTGTATCTGTGAGATTTGGGCTCGTACTGTGTTGTGATGGCCATTGGCTATTAACAATAAAATTTATTGAATTGAGTTAAAATAGTAGTTCATCTTATACTTTACCAGCTAGTTAACTGTGACCCAGCCAGGACTCTGTAATCTCCAGTGAAGTTCTTTGCAAGAAATATTCTCTGTTGCTCTTGGAACATTAGGTTTGGTTACCTGTATGGGTTGAAGGTCAAAGGCATCATTAAGCTGCTTTTCCTCTACAATCTTTGAATTTGCCTGGAGTTAGTTGGAAAGAGAGTTTACCATGTGTTCCATGCTTTTAAAACATGCCTTTAGGCGGTGTCTGTGACTTGGTGTTGAATAGCTGCACACGTGTGCCGATACATAACCGGCTCTTGAAATCTTTGGGTTGGAGCAGGCCAATTGGTGGTGTTCTCAGAGACTGCTTCTCAGTGGGCACAGTATGGGCACTGGCATGTCCTACACCACACTATCTGGTTTCAAGGTATTAAGTAACACTTATGCTTCCTACTATGTTGGAAGTGTCAGGAACAGAAAGTACAGACAAGAGTTAGTTGCTGTCTCTCCAAGTAGAAGGCATGCCAGCCAGGTTATTTAAACATTATTTTCAAAAGTTGAAATGTAATCCCAGAAAGAAACCTTTTTGTAAATTCTGAATCATTTGGGTACAGTTTAGGACTCACAAAATAATGAAATTTCACTTAAGTTATGCATTTGTATCCAAAGACACCATAATCTTTGATTACTTGTTTTTCTGTCATGAATCCAGATTGCATGTGAATAAAACTGCTAAATGAGGCACCATGAACTGCAAAGGAATCTGAATCCAGGGCCAAAACTAAGTTTGGTGACCGGATATTCAAAATGAACTGACCCTTGATTTAATGTGTAGAATAAAATGTCTCTTGTTAGCTAAAGAAGCGAGGCTGATAGAGCTGGGCAGCTAGGGCTTTCTTCCAAAGAAGCATGTTTAAAATGTTCTTTATCCTGCCTTTCCATAAAATGTGCTCAAGCATCTTAAAATTGAAACATCTTAACCAATCACACTAATGTATTTCAAATCAACAAAACAAAAAAGAACCAGTAGCAGTAACAAAACAATTATGATATTAAGTAACAACAGTTCAAGAAAATAAAAGTATTTTACTGAAGATAAGTAATGTCTCTCTACTTTCAGATCACTTAGCTGATAGTAGATGAAAGATTGCTTGTGCCCTTGTATTCCCAGCCCTGGCCCTTATTATGAAATATCATAATATGCTTCTCAGTTGTAGAATAAAACATTATTGTGTGCTTCTAATTTTTTTGGTGTGAAATAGATCCCAAATTGTTTCCAAACCAAACAAGCATATTTGAGTTGTAAAATTCACAAGTGAGTTAGCTGCTTGCTTACTAAGAACGCTGTTTTAAAAGGCTAGCCTGTAACTTGAGATAATGTGACATTAATTGCTAATTTGGAAAGATCTTTTCTCAAAGTGAACAGGGGTTATTAGAGTGCAATTGCTATGCTGTTTCACAAAACCATGCTAAAAACACTTGTGCCATCTCAGTGTCTTTCCTATCTGACACAGTTGCAAGGTAATGTATCTGGTTTCCGAAAAGCTGAATTCTTCTGCATTTTATCATGCTTGATATGCATCTACAAAGCAAAACACAGCTGTTACAACTAATCATAGAGCTCACTAGTCAAGTCAAAAGTGTCTACTTAAATCTGTCAGAAGGTAAAAAGGAGTAAACTGACCATCTCATCCAATAATTGAGTAAAAGTCTCTGGGCATGTTATATAATTTGAGGATATGCACATCATATATGTATTAAGAAGGAATTAATGTATATAAAAGCTAAATTGCTGAGTTGGTTAAGCATGAATCCTCCCTTTTTGTTATCTGTATCAAAAAACTTCTAAATGTCTGCCACAGGTAGAGAGTTGCTTCTACTGTGAAGGTTGCAAATATATAACATGAAAGAATCACATCATCATCATCACCATCATCTGGCTCTTCTACTAAATCCAGAGCAACATTCCACACAACCATAAATCATATAGTATAAATATACAAATACAGCTAACACTAAAAAATAATAGTAAGCATCACTGAACTTAGTATGACTTATGAGTAAATATGTACAGCATTGTTCTACACTACGTTTCAGTGACAAATCTGTTGATCTTATTTCCTTCTAACCTATCATAGCAAAACATTAAAAAACCCAGCATGTTAATACTCAAGTTTCAAGAGTGACTATTTTTCTTATAAGACACTGGGCTACTTCATTGAAACTGAGCCTCTGGTCATACTAAAACATGGTTGTGATGTAGCATTTTTAAGACCATATTTATTTTAATGTTGATTAGCATTCTAAAACATGTAATGCTTTAAGGGTAGAACATAGGCCCTCTGAACTGCCTTCTCAGTGTTTTCCTGTTTTCAGTGCTTTAGTTTTGCAAAGCAAGGCTCGTGTGTTGTATGTTGATGACATACCTCCTATTATGTCAGTGCAGTATCTCAAGTCTGCAAAATACATTCTTGTGACATTATGCCAACCCAATTATTGTCAAAGCACTTATTTTGTTGGTGTAGCAAGTCCTAGATTTACACTTTCGTCTTGTGTTGACAAAAATAAATAATCTCTAGAATATGTATTTCATAATTTATATCTGAACTGAAACTTACTAGGGAGGGCTGTGCAAAGTTTAAATTAAGCTGACATATTTGGGGATCTTTGTCCAGTGGTCATACTGATGGAAAAAGTGACAGTTAAGTGGCAGGGAGAAACTGATCTTCAAGATGCAGAGTAAACATTAAACATCTTGTTTAAATATTACTTAGTGTGACCTTAACTCGAGTTGAGCAAAACTCTTAAGAATGTGCCTGTTCTGTGCCTGCAAGCTCAGAACAATAACTTTATTGGGCTGTTAATGTTATCTGTCTTAACGAAAGATAGAATCTTGCATGGGGGAAGAGTTAACACTGCAGACTGATGAAATAGTATGGAATTTTTTCTTTAGCAATAACTCATTGTTGCACCAGTCTTATGTATAAGCACTTCTGTAAATTGTTTTATGGAAGTTTTAATATAGGGTAAACTATAACTTGAAGGAATACTCATGAAAATGTGTACTTGCTCCTTTTATGCAACTGTCCTTTAATAAGATAACATGTAAATCAGTGTTCTGCAAATGTTGGCTTGGCTTACTAGTCAGCCTCTTCGTGTCCTTGCTACCAATTTATTCCCTGTCCCAAAGTCCTCTGACATATGGAGACGGGGCAGTGAGTGTTTATACTCATTTGTGCTGTGGTATGGAAATATTAATAACTAGCTCAAGAATGTTTACTTGCTGGGTACATCTGTGTTAACAAGATTTCCCCAGGCACGTGCTGAGCTGAAATCTATTTTAACTAGCAGCCAATAATTATGAACAAATTTGGTAACTGTTAATTTAGATTAGTCTCACCATTCAGCAGAAGATGTGTCATTAGTATTTATGTAGAAGGAATTTTAGCAAGTGTATTAAATAATTCCCCCTCTATGTATTTATTAAAGGATGGGAGCTCAATCAACTAGTGCATCTGGTTGCCCTTCTTATAATAATGCTGGAGGTTGTATTTGCACAGTTGTTTCCAGCAGTCCCACAGAGTGGGGTTTCATTACCTTGGATAGCTCCTTGCCTATCTTGACTAGCAGAGGTAGAATAAATTGTGTGGAATAAGCAAGCACATGCATATCTGCTTCATTTGCCCAATGTATAATTTCATGATACTATTAACATTTTGGCCCAAGTTTTGATGTTTCATGGCATACAATCCAGATTTCTAAAAATAAAAGTTGCAAAGAGTAAACTCACTTCTTTTCTCTCTAAAAATATTCATTGGCTAAAAGTTTGAAGAAGAGGTACAGAGACAGGGCAAGTCCAGCAAGCACAGAAACAATTTAGATGTGGACCAAGTTGAAGAGGGTTGGTATATAAGATTGTTTTCAGAAAACTACTTAGAACATGAGTTCAGGGTGCTTCATAAACTCTTATACCAGTACCGAAAAGACTGAAGAAGGTGTAGAAACAATAGAAATTTTGGCTTTAAAGCTGGACTGCCATTGGTGAGAAATAGTGTTCATAGTGTGCAACAGTTCAACAAAAACATTTAGTTTTCAAATATTATTTATAATTAAAATAATGTGCATTTCACTTTCTACTTGAAAAAAATTCAGGAGTTTTGCAAAAGTATGCAACATGCTGATGTGAAAGCTGTTGAATAGCTTTCTAACAACTGAGCATAGACCTTGACTTATATTTCAGACTGCTGAAAACTTCTTAACAAAGACCATACATTTGTGTGTTTATAGTTACTGGTTTGATTTGGGTAGTGGATGAACTGTGAGAAGACGTGTTAGTACTCTGGCTAAGCACCTGCTCTTTGAATTTGCCAAAAGAATTTGAACAATTGATCCTGTATGGATAAAGGAGATTATTCTTACTCATGGTTAGAACAGTATGAAAAAAATCAGATTATCGTTGTGTTTTTAATGGTTCTTGCAATAAGGATTAGAAGTGGTGCTGCGTGCTTCTGACACAATCTGTACGTACATATCTGGAACATGGCTGTGAATGTATGTTAAGTAAACAATTAGGTTTCTGATTTGTAGCTTGAATTGCAGTATATTCAGTTCAATAGTAAAGCATGTGCTTTATATGACTGAGGCTTTTCAGTAGAACCCAGGTTTCCAAAACTGAGCGCCACCTGCTCTAAGCTCCACTTTAAAAATAAGAGTAAGCACTGGTACTAGTTTCAGAAGAAGGTTAAGAGGTTCTGTTCAGCCCTGGAAACCTAGGTTCAATACTCATCACCAGTTAGTGGCCACTCTGGTTGTTGATATTATTTGATAGAAAGCTGCTTTCTGCATTCGTCTCTCTGTGGAGTTGAGCTGTATGCTGCTTTGGGTATTTGTATAGAAAAGCAGTTTGATGGAATTCAAACAGGTGAAGGAAATTACTAGGATTCTAAGTAACTTGCTTTTCTTCCTGTTAAGATGGGTAAAGATTAATGCCAGTAGAATGAACATATAGGTAACAGTGTATTTATAAAAGTGAAGGAATTCCAGCTTATTCTCCATTTCTGAATACTTGTCCATATAACAATATATATTCTATATCTGAAATAAATCTTCTACCTACATCCTAACAATTTGTATCCCGAGCACAGGGCCAATTAAAGGGCTATTTGGAGTAGTTCAGCTTCATTGAACCTGTTAAATTTGTCTTGAAAGGAAATTGCAGCCTTCAGTATCAGTTCTGAATGTAGTAATTTTATGTTGGAACAGTATTTGCTACACCATATTGAAACAGCTTTACTTTGTGATGTGTATTAGGGCTAGACTGAACCTTGTTGCATGGGCTACTGTTCTGATGAAAATCCCAATGGACTACTGATGTGTATTTAACTGTACAAATCTGATCAGTTGATTGGGGCCTTCAACCCCACCCCTTCAGCCCAGCATTCTCTTTACCTTTACAGCAGGTGTGGGTGGTTTGGCCAAAATGACCTTGCAGGCCAAATGGGCACCAGGGGTTCCCCACCACCCCCTTACGGCATTACTAATTTATCTTAAGTATCGTATTTTTTGCACCATAACACTCACTTTTTTCCTCCTAGAAAGTAAGGGGAAATGTCTGTGCATGTTATGGAGGGAATGCCTACGGGTGGCATGCCTACAGATTTTCCTCCTCTAAAAACTACATACGTGTTATGGTAGGGTGCGTGTTATAGAGCGAAAAATACGGTGATTAATGAGAAAGAATCCAGTGGTCTGTTGAAATCTATTTTTACTTATATATTCAGATCCAAATCTTTATTGATTGCTAAATTCTGTTGTTGAAAGGCTCTGTTGTGTCAGGGTTTCTTTTTCTTCTGGTTATATCTTGTTGCAACATTCAGATTATTTATAAGTATTATGGACACCGTTGCTCTTGCTTTTCTTGTTCTGTTTGTAGAATACAAATTTCAGGTAGGAGAAAAAATGTTCTTAGGTGAGCAGTTTGTTTTATCCATTAAGCCGATTCTGGAAGATGCATTTTCTTCATAAAGATTCATTTCTAATACGGTGGATAAGCAGCTCCTAGAATAAGTATCTTTACAATATAGGAGATGTAGAAGGTATCTAATTTTAATTAAGTTAGTCATTCCCACCAAAACTCTTCCACAATGTTTGCCTCAAAGTTGGAAAAGCCAATCAAATACAAATGCCTTCAGTAACATACTAAAAACAATGTGCTTCTAATAATGGAGGTGTTCTTATGTCTGTTACAGGAATTGGGCAGTATAAATCCTAGCACACATTCAGATTCCAGGACTGACTGTTTGTTGTTGTAATCTGATGCTATAAAATCCAGGTGTCATCAAGTTCTTACCTTTTGTAACTGACCTGGTATTTCAAGTTTCATACTGGATCAGTTAATTCAGCTTGAATTGAGGTCCAAGTGAAATGTTTTTAGTATTTGTCACAACTGATCACCAATTTTTATCTAATGGGTATAGTAAGCAAAGCTCTATTGTACATGGAATTTGCTATGTCAGGCACTTTCCAATTATTATTCCTTATCCTCCTAATACCACTACTACAATTTTTCTGTGGTGAGATAACAAAGAGTGTGAAAGATGGGCTGTCTGAAGGGAATGTAAAACTGTGATCTTAAGTTTATTTGTGTGTGAGTATGCTGGTTAAACAATGAAGCTTCTGCATACAGAAGCCTTGGGGCTCTTACAGCATTGGTAGATTATAGCCTTTGGAAAGATGTGCATGACTTGTCTAACACCTGTAATGATTTAGGGAGGCAGACAACTGTAATCTCCAACCATGTTAAAATTTTGCATTGGTGTTCCTGTGCAGTCACCTAGAAATTTAGAAAATCAAAAGTCTAGGAAAGCTTGTTCAATCATAGAATTATGACCACTGCACAATAATCTCAGCTGAGAGCAGAAGGTAGATTGGAGTCACTGATAGATGTCTAAGTCACTCACTATTTTGTTTTATATGCCTGCTGAACACTTTTTTTTATTTCAGCAAGCCTACTAAGACCTATATTTTAGTTATCTATATTTGTTTTAAAGTGTTTTACTGTCTTTTTCTGCTTTTTGATAAGTAATTTTTATATAGCCTTTAACAGTTTTGCTGATTTTACCCATGTTTTATGGATAATTTTATTAGGTACACTACTTAGACAACCATCTGTTGAATCAGTCTATACATTTTTCTAAATAAAAATAAAATACATAAGCTAGTGTAAAGATATTTAAAATGGCAAATGTAAAAATATTGTTTTGTGGCCGTCCTCATCTCTGAACCTTCATGCTAATTGATGGTTAAACATTTGTGTATATATTGGTTGTCTTTGGTCAAATCCTTGTGTGGATCATTAGGCAAGTTTTGTGTTGGAATCTCTGATTTGTGACAACACAGATATATATATCTGTACTTATATAAGTTAGTTATCTTGGTGTTTAGTTTATGGAGTTCAATAAATAATTGGCTGTACCCTCTAACTCACCACATGACATCTGGCCTCCTTGGGCCACTACTTTGCACCTAAATTTATTGAACCTGAGTTTAGTGAACCCTCAGGGTTCAAATGAATGTCAACACTCAAATGAAAAGAAAGGAAGTAGATTCTGCAAGTCTTAAATTTTCCCGGCCCTAGTCTGTCTGAATCCATCCATAGTGATAGCAATTTCATCTTAGAGTATTATTTCTCATAGAATATCTGCTAATAGCAAGAGGCTTAACATTTTTCCAGTTCCCATATTCATTCTGGTGTCACTTTCCCCCTTTTTAGTCACTACACTGTGTGTTTTGTAACTCTGTTGCGTAGCCATTATCTTAGAGCTTGAGGAAGACCTCAACAAATATCTAATCCAACCCCTGCAGTTAGTGTACTGATGTTTTCGGATGGGCCAAGATTTGTCCAGAAAGTCACCATGAACTTATTTCTGTACATAGTGATTTACCTATATCTTGGATACAGGGTTGTTGTATTTTGTTAAGTATAGATATGAAACAAATGTATATGGTGTAGCAGGAACCCCCCACCCCAATCATTCAGTTTGTACAAACTTCACACACTCACACTCACACACTACATATGCCACACTTCTGTTATAAATTCATAGAAAAATCAACCATACATCGGATTTGCACTGTTCCATTTTTATTTTACTCCATATGACAAGGACTATCAAAGGGGGGTGGCTTGGTTCTGGTCAGCCATAATCCCTTCACCATCCCAGCACATCCACAGGAGCCCTGCCCAGTTGCTATGCCAACCCTGATGGTCCTAGACAGAAGACCATCAAGATCACAAAGAACTTGCATATGGGAGTGGATTCAGCATGGACTGAAGCAAAGGACAATGATCAGATCTTCCCTCTGGGGGCAGGAAACTGCCAACTCCCCTTTGTCTCCTGGAAGTGACTCAGGGGCAGGGGGAAAGGAAGAACCAGCCAGGTGACAGGACACTCAGGTTACCACCACAACTCCTCCCTCAACCCCTCCTTTCTGTAATGTATGCATGATGTTTCTGGGGGTGGGCTTGACCTAGAGGATGGGAATTTCAAAAGTTTTTATAAGGTCTTGCACACCATCTTTCTGTGTCTTTCCTCTCTCTCGCAAGTGAGGGGAACACCCTGTTGCAACAGTTCAATAAAGGCCAAGCCTACAGGCTGCTGTTTTGCTCCAAGTTATCCTGGTTGGTGTCTTTGTTTTTGTCCAAGGGAGCCCTCGGATTTTTCCGGTAACAATGGTTTTTAGATGTACAGTATCATGAAATCTCACCAATAGAAAACAACCCTCTATATTTCCAGTATTTACAAGGTTAACTTTATTAGAATTACATTAGGTTTGAGTAAAAAAAAACTACTTGCTAGTGTTTTGTGCCTTATTCTGAAGCAGGACAATTTCTTCACTCCAGAAATGTATAAATGTTATACATAAAGGATGCCACTAGGCGGTGCCTTAGGTTTAATTATTTTTCAGCAAATGTAGGAACTGACACTTTAGATATATTATAATTAGGAGATTTGGGGTTATGTGCCTACTGTTAGAATATGTTCTGTGACTCTCTTGTAAATTTGCAGTAGCTAATTCAGCAATGTCTCTGCAGGAACTGTCAAGTTCTAGAAGAGATTACGACTGACTGGCCTTTAAAAGGTAAGAATATCCTTGCTTTTAAAACTTCTGTTGTCTTAGCACAGTGGTTCTCAAAGGGTGCGACAGGCCACATTGGTGTGGCAGGAGAGGATGGCAACTGGGAACTGTGGCAGGAAGATTCAAGGACAATCAATTATTTCAGTATGGTAGCATCAAAATAATTATTTTTATTTGCAGAATATGGATAGATGTCTTTTCAAAATGAGAGCAAGAACACCACAGGATACTGCAGACAATCCTAGTTGTGATCCAGAATTGTGTTTAGAACAGAGTGCTGGAGAAAACTTGTTTATTATTATATTTTGGGAATGATTCATGTTCTTATATAGCTGCATTGTTTTACACTTTCTGGATGTCCCATGATCATATTATAAAGTAGTTGTGTTCTGTGTTATAAATCAAGCACTGCCAGGAGTTGTTTAGTTTTGTTTTCCAATGTATTTCTTATCAGTAAAAAAATTGATGTGGTGCAAACAAATTTGTATTTTGAAAGTGTGGCCCAGAGAAAAAACTTGAGAACCACTGCTTTAGCAAAATCTAAAGCTTATTTCTCTCTGCTGGTTTTTTAAGACTAACTTAAAAACGGGACTGGAATATATATTCAGAAATAAAACTAACAGTTCTAGCATTAGGATGAAAACTAAAATCATTATACAATGAATGAAGATTCTCTAATATGGCAAATGGTAAATATTACTCTGATTAACTGGTTGTCTAATTGAAAAATGCAAATTAGGGATCAGAATTAATATGTAAATAATGAAGATAATAAACCCTTTAAAACACAATTTGTTATAAAGTTTGCTGCAAGCAACCTTATGGCAAATTTCCTAAAGATGGTAAGCAAACTGTTAGACTGAAAATTCTGTACTGTGTGGCAGAAACAATTATCCATGTTATTTTTGATTTGATCTTCCTAGAACAGAAAGCCACATGTCAGTATCTGTTCACTGTATTCATGCTATCAAAACCAGATGTACTTGCGCAACACTACTGATTTCTGTAATGGGTATAAAAATATGGCCAAGATGTTCTGGCCTTGTGAAATGTGTTATTGATGGAGATCCAGCCGTAGATCAGCTAATGGTTGGCAAAGCATTTTAAATAAGGCTGGGTGAGATGTTGGCTGCTTTCTAAAAAAAAGTGAAGCTGTTGAATACTCAAGAGAATGAGCATCATATCTCAACTGCAGAGTTGCAAATTTAGAGAGCTTAGAAAGTAAGATCTTAATTACACTATTTAGGAAAACAAATATTCCCAGAAGTATTAATTGCTCCTTTTAGTTGCCTTAAGGATTTCAAGAGATTGAAATATATAATTGCACCTTTTATGGTTATTTCATTAACAGAATGTAGTTTCATGCTCTGATGCCCTCAAGCCAGGGCTTAAGGAAGGATGAATAGGAAGGTGCGTCCTTACTTTACACTGTCAGGAAATGGTTTGATGGTAAGAACCATGGTTGTAAAGCTTCTGATGTAAATAGACTAGAGAAAATGTTTGAAAAGAATTCTAATCAGGGGTTGGCAACCTAAGGCCCATGGGCCACAAGCGGCCCACAGGGGTCGTTTAACTGGCCCACGAGCCGCCCCCGAACTTAGCCACCCGCTCGGCGAGTCCCCATGTGCTGCACTAAACTGGCTCTGGAAATTGCGTCTGCGCAGATGCCGACACTGGAAATCACAGGCGTGGGCGCAATCCAGCCCACGGAGGGATCTCCACTGGAGTGAACCGGCCCAGGCGAGGTAAACCTTGCCGACCTCTGGTCTAATTTTGTATTAATTGGAAGCAATTCTAAGCACAATGAGGGTCCCCAAAACACAATTCAACCACTAACAAATCCCAGTTCCATATAAAAGTGAATATAAATTCTCATTTAAACAAAGTACCCTTACATGTGTAAGTTATGGTTACCCTATTGTATGTATCAACACCCTGATAATGGAGCACTGGTTAAAATCCATTTAAACAGATTGCAAGCATGAGCCAGAGGAACAGTTGAGCTGAAAGGTGACTCCCCATTTACAAGGGGGTTTCATTCCGAATCCCCACGTGAGTTGGTGAAATCACATAAAATGGGTAGTTGCCTTTCAGCTGTATATTGTAATTTGAACTTTCTTTGGGCATGCTTGTACAGTGGTGCCCCGCAAGACGAATGCCTCGCAAGACGAAAAACCCACTAGACGAAAGGGTTTTCCGTTTTTCGATGCGCTTCGCAAGACGAATTTCCCTATGGGCTTGCTTCGCAAGACGAAAACGTCTTGCGAGTCTTGCGATTTTTTTCGCTTCCCCCCCTTTTTCTAAGCCGCTAATAGCCTTTTAGCCGCTAAGTCGCTAAGCCTTTAATAGCCGCTAAACCGCTAATAGCGCTAATCCGCTAATAGGGTTGCTTCGCAAGACGAAAAAACCGCTAGACGAAGAGACTCGTGGAACGGATTATTTTCGTCTTGCGAGGCACCACTGTAATGTATTTGCAAACACCACTGTCTGTGGTGCTTCTGGAAATTTGGACTTGCAGCATAACCTTATTTTGGATGTGATTGAACTGTGGTCACTGATTATCTATTCAGCTCTGTTTTTTGTCGTCATCCAGTCATGTTGCTTAGCACCTCTCACAAAACAATAGGCTAATGATAATCCAAGGCTTCTGGTCACAAAATGCATATGCCTCTTTCGAGAGACAGGATGAGGCAGCTGAGAGATTAAGAAGTTTCTGCTTTATTTAACTGCCTAGGAGCTATTCAAAGTGGCGGGGAGATACCTACCTTGAACAGAAGTTTATACAGAGAGCTCAATTTACTTGAATTCCAAGTGTTCATAGAAGAAAAAAATATAAGCTTGAACTTAACTAGATTCTTATTGATGTTTCCAAGAATCCAATTACATTTACTTATGAAATTTCTACGCTGCATTTCCTTGTTAGCATCCAACGTGGCTTACAGCAATATAAAATGCACAATGCAGTAAGAATAGTAAAATAAAAATAACAAAAGAGCACATTTTATTCACTTGCTTAAAAAGCATTTATACCCTGCTCTTCAGCTGAAGAAGGTGCCAGAGCTACTTGCAATGACCAGAAATGCTGCAGTCCTTGCCTCAGGCTAACAATATATGAGACGGAGCACAAAAGGAAAAGGGATTGGTAGGCACTAGTTTTTAATTAATAACTTCAGTGGGTAGTAATTCAGTGGTCTTAGAGGCTAACAGTACAATCCTATACATGTCTCTACTCAGAAGTTTGTTCCGTTGAGTTCAGTGGAGCATACTACTAGACAAGGGGGTGTAGATTTGAAGCCTAAGGATTCCATAAAAAAACCTCAGTATAACTAAGCTGGGATCATCTTGGTTACTGTAAAGCCTAATTTTAGCACATGTTGAAAATTGAGTTAGACTACTTTGAAAAGCTTTTATGGCTTTCATGAACTAAAACCTATTTGGAGGATCTGAGCAACGTAATACATTAAATTTGATTATTCAGTGTGTTAAGACAAAACTCTGGAGCTGAACAAAACCAGAAGGTTGACATTTTTGGATCAAAATCTTCAAGAGGACATTATTTTATAAGCTAAGTTTGATCTTGAAGCAAAGATATTTCTCTAGGAAAAGTAAAGGTACATGGAGACTGACTGGAGATGTAGGCTTTTTGCCAACAATAGCTCCATGACTGTTTCTGGGCTATAATACAACAGTATGGATGTTGTTTAATAATACTAATTTCTCTCCAGCTTCTCCCTTGATTCATTCCAGCACATGGGTAGGACTTACAGCCTCAGGAAACATTCAGGAAACTAGCAGTAGTATGGAAAAGTGAGACTACTAGTAATCCTAAGAATAAATACATTTTGATCCACGGCCTCCTAACTAAAATCTGTCAGAATTTATGTATGTTTTCGAATATCTTTCTTTATTTGAAGACAAGGGGGATGGAGTCCCAGCCGCCCCACAAGTCAAAATTTATTTTTTTGTTTGCAACGGAGACTGGCGTCTAAGCAAGGAGTAAACAAGAAATTGTGGTATTTTAAAGTCATTTAATATAGCACAATTGACAATACAGGTCAGTTTGGAAACCTGGAAGATGAGCATGATTGTTAAACTAATACTATGCTTCCTAAGGATAGTTGCTTGTAACTGCCCAATTTGAATGGTACTGCTTTTATTCATTGTGCTACTAAAGAATTTCATGAAAACATGCATTTTTATAAATGGATGGCTTACTAAGAAACTCTTTTCCCCACATTATTGAAATTCTAATAGATGATATTACTTAGCCACTTTGTGTAATATATGCAGCCTCAATTTGAATCTTTGTTTTTGTCCTAGGATGAAGACGATTGTGAAGATGGCTTGCCTAAGGAATTTTAAAAGGTGCAGACCACCTGATTGAAGATGGTGGTTCTGTGTCTTATCCCATTTGATAAGTAAAGTAAGTGGAATGATTATATCCAGTATTTAAGTTGCATGATTACAGCAGAGATCTTCTAATAAAGCCAGAATTTAAGGGATTCAGAAATAATTGTAAGCAGATTTACTTAGCAAAGATAAATGTTTATGCTATATATAACAGATGATAAGTAAACAAAAACAATAGCAGTTCTTCAGAACTCCAACACCAGAAGTTTCAACAAGGAAGTAGACGGTGGCAATAATTTGAGTGCTCTTCTATGCTGAAATATAGGCTTATGCTGCATGGCTTCTCACTTCTCTTTGGGGGTAGCTGCTTCATTTCTGCAGTGGAGATAAGTTTGGAAGGACCATCTAAGTGGAAAGTGTGGTGTTGTCAAGAAGCATAGGTGTGCTATTCAAATTGGGGTCTTGGAAGTTCCCTTTCAATGCAGTTTAGAGTAAATAGCACAACAGGTGTGGGTGGAATTTGCATACTTGCTTTTCTATTGCTTACATTTTTGTTATATCTGTATAACTGTATATTTTTAAAATCAAAATGATTTATATACACACACGCACTAAAAAACATGTAAAAAATTAAAATCCACCCACCAAACTGTTACAGAATGAAGCTTTCTTGATGCCCTGCATAAGCTTGGTGGTATACAAAAGTGTTCAGATGCCATTTAAAGTAAAAGGTGTGTGCTGAATCCCTATTGGCACAACATTTGACAGCATTGGGCTAAAGGCTTGGGGTTTTGTTGTTGTTGTTGCTGCTGTCAGATGGGCCTTACTAACTCAGGATGACCAACGATGCTTCTGCAGATGATCTCAGTGACAGAGCTGAGATATAAGGGTTCAGGCAGTCCCTAAGGTAACCCGGACCTAAGTTGTTCAGGGCTTTGTAAATGTATACAAGGACCTCAATAGTAGATGGGCAACCATTGCAAATACATTAGCAATAGTGGCATATGTTGGCCATGTGCTCCCATCAACAGTATGGTGGACACTTTCTGCACCAGTTGCAGCTTCTAGACAGCCCCACATAGAGCAAATTGCAGTAATCCAGGTTACCAATGCATGGACTTCAGCTTAACTTGAATCAAAATCTTTAGTGTCTGCTGAATGCTATTGTTGGTTTGTTGTGCAGTGTACACACTGCATGACTAGAAGAATAGCAACTGTAAGAACAATATTTGTTAGGTTTGAAGTCTTAACAAATGTTTTGATATTTCCATTAATTAAATAAAATTGTATCTGTATTCTCAGCTAAGAATTTATCACTTGTTTTTCATTTCCAGTTGCCACTGTTCCATAAGCAAGTCATGATTACGTTAACTGAACTCAGATGTTTAGCAGATGCCCAATCATCATACCACATCCTGAAACCATGGTGGGATGTCTTCTGCTATTACCTCACCATGATAATGCTGCTTGTTGCTGTCCTTGCTGGAGCTCTCCAACTCACTCAAACTAGATTGTTATGTTGTCTTCCTTGCAAGCTTGAGTTTGACAATCATTGTGCAGTGCCTTGGGATCTGGTGAAAAACAACCTTAACGTATCCTCCAGCTCTGCAGCGCCAATAGTGCTCCCTCTTAGAATCCAGAATTACCTTCATCGACAGCAGTATTCTTACATTGATGCTGTGTGTTACGAGAGAGAGCTTCACTGGTTTGCCAAATTTTTCCCATACTTAGTGCTTCTTCATACTTTCATTTTTGCTGCTTGCAGTAATTTTTGGCTTTACTATCCCAGCACAAGTTCAAGGCTGGAACACTTTGTAGCCATACTACACAAATGTTTTGATTCTCCCTGGACAACACGTGCCCTGTCGGAAACAGTTGCTGAACAGTCTGTGAGGCCTCAGCCATTCTCCAAATCTAAGACCTTTCTTTCCTCTCCAAGCAACATAGCAGAATTGGAGAACAAGCGGCAGTCTGTCTCCTACTCGCAGACTGGGCTGGAAACAGCTGGAAGAGAGAGCTCTTCAAATGTTCTAGACAGAAAAGAAGGGGAGCAAGCAAAATCAATATTTGAAAAAGTCAAAAGATTCAGGGTGCATGTTGAACAGAAGGATATCATCTATCGTGTGTACCTAAAACAGATTGTGATCAAGGTCATTGTATTTATATTAATAATGATTTATGTTCCCTATTATTTAACCTTTATTACACTAGAAATTGACTGTGTGGCTGATATTCAAGTCTTCACTGGCTACAAGAGATACCAGTGTGTTTATTCACTAGCAGAAATTTTTAAAGTGCTAGCTTCATTTTATGTTGTCGTGGTGATCTTGTATGGCCTGACGTGCACTTACAGTTTGTTATGGATGCTGAGAAGTTCACTGAAACAATATTCTTTTGAGAAGCTGAGGGAGCAAAGTAATTACAGTGATATTCCTGATGTAAAAAATGACTTTGCCTTCATTCTTCACCTAGCAGACCAGTATGATCCTCTGTATTCAAAACGGTTCTCAATATTCCTCTCTGAGGTGAGTGAAAACAAGTTGAAGCAGATCAGTCTAAATAACGAGTGGTCTTTAGAGAGATTGAAAAGCAAACTGATACGAAATTCCCAGGATAAGATGGAACTTCACCTTTTTATGCTTAGTGGTCTTCCAGATGACATCTTTGAACTCACAGAGATAGAAGTTCTAACCCTAGAACTTATTCCTGAGGTTAAGCTTCCTGCATCTGTAAACCAGCTACCCAATCTCAAGGAACTGAACATTTATCATTCATCATTAACTGTGGAATTTCCAGCACTGCACTTCTTGGAAGAGAATTTAAAAATCCTGCGTCTAAAGTTGGCTGATATGGGAAAGATTCCACGCTGGATCTTCTATCTAAGAAACTTGCAGGAATTGTATTTGACTGGATGTTATATGCAAGAAAACCAGAATGGTCTCTACAATGAGGGCTTTCAGGATCTTGTGAATCTGAAAACAATTCACTTAAAGAATAGCCTTTCCCGCATACCTCAGGTGGTTACAGACCAGTTGCCTTCACTACAAAAATTATCTATTGACAATGAGGGGAAAAAACTTCTAGTGTTGACCAACTTGAAGAAATTGCTTAACCTGAGAACTTTGGAATTGATCAGCTGTGACTTGGAACGCATTCCACATTCTATCTTTAGCCTGAACTATTTGCATGAAATAGACTTAAAAGACAATAATATACGAACAGTAGAAGAAATCATTAGTTTTCAACACCTTGAGAACCTTTCTTGCCTGAAATTGTGGCACAACACCATCTCCTACATCCCAGTGCAGATTGGAGCTTTAGCAAACCTGGAGCAGCTCTATTTAAATCATAACAACATAAAAAAAATCCCACCACAACTTTTTCTTTGCCTAAAGCTACATTATTTGGACCTCAGTTATAACAAGCTAACATCCATTCCGCATGAAATCCAGTATTTAACAAACCTGCAGTACCTTGCTGTGACAAAGAATCATGTAAGTAGAAGCAAACTATTGGCGGAATTCAGCATTGCACTCTTGCAATCATTCCGTTTGTGCAAGCAGTCCAGCTTGCCAGATGGAACAGTACCCCTTCCCGTCCCCCTACACTGTCCTGGGAATTCCCATTCCCCACCCCTGCTCCAAGCTGATCTTGGGAAGTGCATGGCTGGTAGGGGGAAGCCCCATTGTACAAGCAGAAGTCCTTGTGCAGGGCTTCTGCTGCCAGGACTGGTTAGGTGAATCCCACCCTTTTGCTTTAAAGTGAATGAAAAATAAAAGCTAAGAAAAAAAGTTAATCGAGATTGAAGGCGTGGTAGAAGCCCAGTCCTGCAATATATCACAGCAGTGGTTGCCAAGCTTTTTTAATCCCATGGGCATATTTGCCAACCAGAAAACATGTGGGTACCACACACCTCAACCAGTTATATTCACTGCAAAAAAATGCTTTCCAATGTAGTAGTAGTAGTCCTGCTGCAGGCAGTGAGCTAAAAACCTGTTCTGTCTTCTTGCTCTGGAAAGAAAATCCAATTTTCAGGTCTTGAGTGGGGAAGTATTTTATCTTTATTACGAGTTCTTGTTGTATCTGTAGACTATAGGAAATCCTATCTAGTCAAAACCATTTTCCTGACTTCTTATTTCAGCTAGAACAGTAGCATACAGCATTCATAAAGCTTAGCTTACTTCAATCTCTTCATACATCATTGGTTTCAAACCTATTTGTCTCCTCCCCTGCCCCATTAGCCTGCTTCAAATGTAGGTATTAAGCAGGGAGCTCAACATCTAACTTTTGATGTGCCGCCATGAAGGATTGTTTCACTGGGCTTATAGCAAGTTGCTCAGATTATTAATTCTTTGCTTATCGTTCTTTTGTTTATTTGAAAATTAGGCATAAAACAGGTCATGTGAATCAGCCAGGGATTTCCACAGTGAAATAGGCATTTTCTCAACCATCTACATTTATAAAAGAATATTGCAGAGGGGTGGGGAAGGATACAGAGAGATAGCCCTCACTGAATGCATGTATCCTAGGCTCTAGATCAGCATGATTTAGGAGTACATACATTAACTGATTTTGTGTGTTTGTGTGTGTAAATTAATGACCTTACAATATTATGTATTTTTTTATTTTTTCTCTATAGATTGAGGCACTTCCAAATGAATTATTTCAGTGCAGAAAGCTACAGTATCTCCTACTGGGACATAACAGCCTGATGCATTTGTCCCCTAAAGTTGGGGAACTCTCCAACCTTGTTCAGCTAGAGCTTAATGGAAACTACCTGGAGTTGCTGCCTGCCGAACTGGAGGAATGTAACTCTTTGAAACGGAGCTGCTTAATTGTAGAAGAACACTTGCTAAAAACTCTCCCCCTTAGGGTAACAGAGCATATGCAAATGTGCTTGGACAAAGTCTGAGCTTGAGATTCTCTGTGCAGAGCAACAAATTCCTCTTGAGAGTTTTAAATAATAGCTCTAAAGGAAAGTATAGCTGGCAAGAAGGGAAATGCAAGGGTGTTGTTGATTTTCCTGCAGCTCTGTGCATTGACCCAAGTTTCTGCTGATAAAAAAACCCCACACACGTTTAAGTCTTAAACAAACAAAAATAAATATTAGGCAAGTATATGCATACATATATACCATGAATAATTTGAAACTGGAATTAAAGAGTGAAAGTTAAGTGAATAGTGTAATCGTGGTTTTGAATGACTGGGAAAGGTGAATATATAGTTTGTCCGAGTCTAGTAAGGGTCGTTTCCCCATAACATTTTATTGTGTAGTTTTCAACAAATGACTGTAAAGACCAACAAACAAAGGATGATATCCAATTGTTTTATCCTTCTTGCAAAGTGGACTTCTATATATGCAAACAGGACATACCATTTATCCCACTCTGCAGCTCCCCATCAGCCCTCATAATCTGCATTGGAGGGTTGGGGGATCCTCCACAGCAGATTGGATGTTGACTGCAGGAGGAGGGGAGGGAGAAGTGTAATCCAATGCAGCAGGAGACAACTCTGGATCTCACCCATAGCTTTTCACACATTCACCATGATTGGGTGTTGGTAACAGTGGGAGGGTCATTGTGAAGACTATAGGATAGTTTTCACAAAAACCCTCCCTCTGTCACCACACCACTCATTTTATTATACTGGGGAAATGATTTCAAAGTTGTGTTTTGCAACAGGAGATGATACTTTTGTTTATAAGTAAGTAAGAAATTACTGTGTACACAAGTACAGTTTTCTAGTGCTTGTCTCCAATCCTGAGGCAGCAATAGAACCTTAATATATGATGTAGGAGGTCATTTTCAATATCTGGTTTTTCTTTTCTTTTCTTTTCTTTTTTTGTCTTTTGGTATTTTCTTGCATCTCTCCAATTGGAGTTCTGATGCACTACTGGGAGATTTCAAATATGTATGTCAAGTTACAAGCAAATAAGGAGAACGCTGTTTTTAAGTATTAACTGATAATGTAGAGGATTTTACAAAAAATAATAATCCAACTCTAACCTTAAAAATGTTTGGGTAACATCAATTTATCCCTTATTCATACACAAAGAATGGTATGTTACAGCAGTTTTCCAAAGCACATGACTAATTTAAGTCTTACTGATTTCAGCCAGTCTATTCTAAGCATGACAGGCTGAATCCAACCTACGATACTCGTACATCTTTCATCTTCTTTAGTGACTTACATAAAGAAAGGTATACCGTATTGTTCGCTCTATAGGACACACTTTTTCCCCTCCAAAAATGAAGGGGAAATGTGTGTTCGTCCTATGGAGCGAATGCAGGCTTTCGCTGAAGCCTGGAGAGCGAGAGGGGTTGGTGGGCACCGACCCCTCTCGCTCTCCAGGCTTCAGGAAGCTATCCGCAAGCCTTCAGAGTGCGGCGGGAGTGCCCGCCGGGCTCCGAAGACTTGCGGATAGCAGCCTGCAGCCCGAAGCCCGGGGAGCATAGTGCTGCGCACCCTGGGCTTTGGGAAGCTATCCGCAAGCCTTCGGAGCCTGGCGGTAGTTCCCGCCAGGCTCAGAAGGCTTGCGGATAGCAGGCAGCAGCCCAAATCCCGGGTAGCGCAGCACTGTGCACCCCGGGCTTTGGGCAGCTATCCGCAAGCCTTCAGAGCCCGGCGGGAGTTCCCACTGGGCTCAGAAGGCTTGCTGATAGCAGCAAGATCCGGGAGCAAAGGCGAGGTTGCGCACAACCTGCCCCCGCTCCCAGACCCGTTCTGGGGGCTGGGGTCGGGGGAAGCTCGGGTTTCCCCCACCCCAGCCCCGCAGCTAAAAAGGAAGCCAAGACAGCGAGCGGGATCCATCCTGCTCGCTGTCTTGGCTTCTGCCACAGCCGCACGCAGCCTCTCCCGGCTGGAGAGGTTGTGCGTGGCTAAAGAGGAAGCCAAGACAGCCAGCAGGATGGATCCCGCTGGCTGTCTTGGCTTCTTTGCTCTTTGGGGCTGGGGGGGGGGAATAATTTTTTTTTCTTTATTCCCCCCCCCCAAAAAAAAAACTAGGTGCGCCCTATGGTCCGGTGCGCCCTATAGAGCGAAAAATACGGTAATATGAACACTCCCAGATAATCTGAGAGTAAGATAATTCTTTATGTAAGTCACTAAAGAAGATGAAAGATGTACAACTATCATAGGTTGGATTCAGCCTGTCATGTCCTTTGGTAAACTGCTGTAACATACCATTCTTTGTGTATGAATAAGGGATAAATTAATCAGATTAATTGAAATCTCACTGATTTCAATATTCTAAGCATGACTGCGGTGGTGGAGCTTTCTGATATCATTCAACCTGATCTCACAAAATCAGCATACGGAACACTACGTTACGTGGCAGAATAAGGTACATTTTCTCTGAATGCATGCTAACAAGTTTACACCATAAACAGGGGAGGCAAAAAAATATGATGATGTTGTCTCAGCAGCATTGAAGTAGATACCATACCCAAATGGTATGGTATGTTGTGTCCTTCTCAGCTGCCCTCCAGGTGGAAGAGTGCCTAAATGTGCCCTCCCAAAAAACTGACCCAGGGCAATGGCCCCATCAGACCACACCCTGCATGACTGGCTCCAACTGCATTTGGGTATGGCATCTACTTCAATGCTGCTGAGACATCATCTTCATCTTTTTTGCATCCCCTGTTTATGGTGTGAACTTGTTAGCATGCATTCAGAGAAAATGTATCTTATTCTGCCACATAATGTAGCATTCCATATGCTGATTTTGTAGATCAGGTTGCATGATATCAGAAAAGTGCTTGTGTAACTATTTTATATTGACTATTTTTTTTTACTTTGCTCCTTTTTAAAAATAGCTTACTTACTCTTAATGCCACAAAACTAAGTTAATCTCTCCAGTAGTATCTTACCATGTTGACATCAGTCCATCACAATAATTACATTCCAAAGACCTTTTTAAATAGCTCTCAGGGAACAAAAAAAAATAAGCTTTGTGTTTTTTCATGGATCTTGTACAGGTCTGATACAGGTCCAATTCTCCCGGGTTGTTTTCCCCCCAAGGTGCGATTTATTACTAATTTGGGGTACTTTTCACATCTGCATGCCAAGAAACATGTTTCACGTTTGGTTTCTAATATTCAAATTAAGTTTTGTTACATAACGGAACACAAATATGCTTAATGCATAGGACTACATTGGGCAACAAAGTCTAGATGTTTCAGAATCTACTCAGATGGGGCTCTTTCCTGTCATGTAAAAAGATACAAACCTGGAACAACATGGCAATGAGAGAGTGGCTGCTGTTGAGGAATTTGTACTAGGAAAAGATTGTGGACATAATTAGCTTTTTGGCCTTCATGTTACCTTGTTCACCCATCTCAAAATCTCATTTTTGCCTCTGTCATCTTTTACTTCTTTCCAGCTCTGTTCTGGTCCTACTCAGCTTCTGACTTGTGCTTGCCAACAGTCATCTCACAAATAGATGTCATTAATGTTGGTGTACGGTGGCACCGGAATGGTTTAAATCACTGTGGCCAGAACTCTGTTCTGAAACTTTTAAAGTCTTGACATTGTTGTATATGTGTTGTGTATGTGTTATAACTGTGTTAAGAGTTATAAAACATTCACAAAAATATTAAAACTTTTAAAGTTTCAGAAATTGATGGACACCTTTGTTTATTTTTAAAAGGAAGTTGGTTGTTTCCATTTTAAAGATCTGCTTTTTGAACAAAAAAATCAAATAAAAAACCAACTGGGCATTGCTGAGAACACACTTGTAGAGATTACTGACACTCTTCATTTTAACTATATCATGTGTTGGTCCACCTTTTAAGTAGTGCATGGACTTAAGAACGGCCTTGATTTCTTGAACATTCCCTCCACTCGAATTATTTTATCATCCAACACAGGGGTAGCTGATGTAGTTCCCTCCAGCTGCTCGTGACTACCACTCCTATCATCACTGACAATTAAGCTGGCTGCGGCTGGAAGGTACCATGTTGGCACCCCTTTTTTGGGCATTTTGAAATGCGTATTAGTAACATCAAAAAAAGACTTCTGTGCTATATTTCTAAAAAACCAGTGAGACCAGGAAAGGGCTATTAAAGAAAGCATGGATAACATTGACTCGGAAAGGTGAAGATCTCTTTAAAAGGCTATGGCCGTAACACACAGGTATGAGGGCGTGATCATTTGCCTAAATACGGACTAACTCAGAGTTAAATAACACGAGCGTAAGAATTTAAAAAGTCTGTTTGATTAATGTCTTATTTTAATCTTTTTGCAAAGCATTTTTCACAAACAGCAAGAAATCTAAAGGCTGGTAATTCTGGCCTTACTGCATGCCACAGTGTGCCTTTTGTTTCCTTTCTGTATTCTGACCTCACACTTCAGATGGCAGAGCTGAACTGTGAGTACTTTTGAAAACTGCTTTATTTCTCATCTTCATACTTAATATATTGCATTGAAGAGAATTTCAACAAGCTAAATCACCTTCCTAATTATAGGACAAGCTATGTTAACCACAACCCATATTTGTATATAGCATTTATTTTATACACAATGGCTTTTCAGTTTGTTTCACTGTGATGCTGCTGGGGGGTAGAGAGGGAATGTTTAAATATGGTCTTGCATATACTGGCAATTTCTGTTGAAAAAAATATTTGAATAAAATTCTATTAAGTTGTCTATGCTCAATCCTGTATTTGTGTCATCTTAATTTTTTCATTAAAAATGGGTCAGGATTTAGTGACGCCTGGAAGGCTAGCATTAAAAACTGAGCCCCACTTAACCCAAAGGTAGTCATTTTTCTTTTGTTCCTTTTAATTTAAATGGAAGGAAATTATGCATATGTATTAACTCACCTATAAGATGTAAGTGCTGACTTAGTAAGCTACTTATCTAGTATGAAGGAATTAAAATATTAGCAGCTTTTAATAGCTAAACACCAGTCTGATACAATTTAAAAATATATACTCACATTTTTAAAATATTAAATGTTTAGATTTTAATTTTTATTTACTTTCCCATGGGAAAAAAATCCAAATGTTCTATATAGCTACTGCCAACTGCTTTTATAGCTGCTGTCCAAAACATGGAAAAATATTTGGTTACTTGGTATAGCAACTGTCCCCTCAGGCCTCGGGTTCTAATGACTTGGAAGGCTTGTCTTAATGCAGAATGTGGAAGTACACCAGTGCAATAGAAAACTACATTTTAAAAAACGAATTTTACCAGTTTTGTAGAAGCTTTTAAAAAGGCATGTATAAATAAATCCAGCTCTGTGCAAGGTCTTAAAATTTTCAGCATCAAAACGTAAGTGAGCAGTTTGGACCAACTTTATGTTAAGGTGAATTCTGCATGGTGGCTTTGACTACCATAAAGCATTCAACGATTTGGGGCATAATAAGCTCTCTTGTGCCATATTATAATCTTCAGCAGCTACTGAGAGTGCACTCTTGAATAAACTCTTAACAAAGTTTTCCCACAATAATATTACATAATGTCCAGTGGCTGGCAGAGAATGACTTCCAAATTTGAGGGGAGGCGGTCCCCCACCCCTGCCAAACAAATCAGTGCTCAGCATGTATTTGCTATCGTATGTTTTCTGAAAGAAGTGTAGAAATAGGGACCAAACTTCCACAACCTACTTAAGGAGGAGGGGAGTGTGTGCAGAGAACAAAATGGTCTCTGGTGCAGACACGCATTAAAACCCTTCTCCCTCGGTGTTTGGCAGATTCTCTGTGCAGAAATTTCAATGGCCAGTCTCTGCTCAGCTTTGGTCTGGGTTGCTGGAGTGGCAGCTAGGTGGAAAAGCAAATTTTAACACGTTTTACACATTTTTAGAAGCCACAACTGCTACTTTCCCCAAGCTTTTCAGTGGGCTAGAAATCTTGAGTTGTGATTTGATACCTGAGCTTTTGCATTTGACAAAATATAACTAGAGGTGATTACTTTAGCATAGTCTGATCTTCGTTGCTTTTGATAAGAAAGCCCAGGCAAGATGCCACCAGCATGGGCAGACCAATCTTTTCTTGAGGAAAGCTTATGTCATTTAATCAAAAACGCCACCAAGATCTAAGAATCGGAGGCAGGATGCCTCAGAATGGCAGTTGATAAGAATCCCTTTGGAATCTGGTTGGCCACTGGGAAGAGGAGGCTGGATTAGACAGGCCTTCGGCCTCATCCAAAAAGAAACTTCTTAAATTCTTAATAATGGTGTAGATCTCTTATTCTGTAATTTAGCCTATTTGCACTTTTACAACAGCCCACTAATATCTTTTTTTTTCCTCCTCCCCCTTCCCACAAACTGATAATCTTTCAAAGGTATGTGCAGTGTTCTAGATATTCTTATAATTTGTTTAAAAACTTGACAGATAACTTTTATTTTTAAGGCTCTGTTTGCACATAGTGCTAGAGAAAACCAAGAGAAAACCTTTTCTACAGCTCATAGTTTGTCTAGAGTGAGACTAACATTAAGCTCGGGTTAAGACGCAACACTAAGCTAAACCATGGTTTGGCCCTGGGTAGCATGAGAGCAGTAGGGTAGAGGCACCGTGGCCATGATCTTTGCTCCAGGAATCCAGTTTGTATAAACCATAGTTTGGCTTAGCATTACATGCAAACAGCACCATGTTTAAATCATTTGAAAGGTATACTTCTGTTTCTTCTTTTTTCTGGATCAACAGGGTTTTGTCAAAATCGCCCTGCTAAAAGTTTTCACTGTAAATCAGGGTCTTTGAAATGAAGGCAACTTTGAATCTGAACTGAAAATAGGAATTTTACTGATGCTCAGTTCCTGATACTTGCTTCAAGCTATAGTTATTTATTCAAGGGCTTGAGAGAAAATTTCTGGTTCCATCTATTGCTCTCTGGTTCCATCTATTGACACACTAGCAGGATTTGGGAAAGTCATGCTGCTGTACTCAAAGACCTAAATGAACATACTCTGTTTTGTAATACTTGACTTCTTTTTTTTTTGCATTGGGCATGTGTGTGAAGACAGCTTTCTTCAAGGACCCTTCTGCTAAAAACACTACACAATTTTACAAGATATGACTAATTCTAGATGAATATGAAATCAATCCAGTTGGACTGAGTTCGCACACTTCATCCAAGTCCAGCACCATTCCAGAGTATGATTATCTCTTTAAGATTACATACAGTGCTTTTTTCTGCGAGTACACAGTACTGACACTTTTTTTTCTAGAAGAAAAGCACTGATTAAAAGTTTGGCACTTACTATAGCAACTTCATGGTGAGTAGCGGCACCCTTTTTTCTAGAAGAATATACATATAATCACCTTTTCACATACACACACATGCACACATAGTAGCTTAGAATTTTTGCAAACTCTTACTAACTAGTACAGTGTGATCATCTTAGCAATAATGTTAAGATCCCCTCCTTATCAACTTTCTTTTGCAAAATGCAGTCTTTTCCTGAAATTTACATCACATTTAATGTAGTTTGAAATACAAATTTTAATTTAATCCACCATCGGTCCTGGTTTTCATAGTTCACATCTGTGTTGATTGTCTAAGGGCCTTCAATGCAATTGGTTAGGTCAAACTGTGTAAACCAAACTATCCTTCCACCCTGGTGTCAGAAAGGAATCAGAAATGAAAGAACTTGTTTGTCTATGGTCTAGCTGAGATTCTGGAAATCTGAGGGGGAGGGGAGGAATTCCCATTTCACATTCCTGATAAAATTGACGCAGTCTAAACATAAAACACCGTATGTTTTCTTCCTTTTTTCCCCATCACACCAAAATACATCAACAGCAGAAGCACAAAGTCTGCTTTCAAAGTACCAACTGTGGGGTTTACATTTAAGGAAAGTAGTGGAATTCTTTTGGACTGCACCAGTTTGGAATACAGGTGGCAACCAGGGGATTACATTACTGATTACAAGTGGTGCTGTTGTCTAAACCACTGAGCCTCTTGGGCTTGCCAATCAGAAGGTTGGCAGTTTGAACCCCTGCAACAGGGTACAGTTGTTCTGTCCCAGCTCCTGCCAACCTAGCAGTTCGAAAGCACACCAGTGTAAGTAGATAAATAGGTACCGCTCCGGTGGGAAGGTAAATGGTGTTTCTGTGCGCTCTGGTTTCCGTCATGGTGTCCTGTTGTACCAGAAGCGGTTTAGTCATGCTGGCCACATGACCCGGACAGCTGTCTGCGGATAAATGCCGGCTCCCTCGGCCTGAAAGCGAGATGAGCGCCGCAACCCCATAGTCTCCATTGACTGGACTTAACCGTCCAGGGATCCTTTACCTTTTACTTTACTGAATTCACTATTACTCCAAAAACTTTCCACATGGTAACTGCTGCCCTCCGGATGTTTTTGGATGTAGCTTCCATCAACTTCAGCCAACAGGGCCAAAAGTCAGCGATGATGGGATCGCTGGCACACTAACTTTCCATCTGTAGCAAAACATATCCAAATGTACTTATATGTACCCTGCCAAGCATTCTTCTGGGGCTTTAGAAATAAAACATACAATCTCAAGGCATACTCCTGTTTTTAAAAGCTTGCTTCAGTTTCTCAGATAACCATTCTACCAGATGTCTGATTCCCCTATATTCGCAAGCAAGCTAAAAAAAACAAAAAACCTCTGCATAGTTTGTAAACATTGTTTTGTTTAATGTGAAACCTAACTGATTTCAAATGGCATGAGAACGGGGAGGAGGAATGGCACTTCCAAAATTTACTTTAAATGATAGAAGTTTATATTTGAAACACTGTCCATGTTCCAGAATTATTGATGCAGGCAAGTTTCTCCGAACATCGAGGGGAAACGAGGCTTTTAAAGTTTATATTCTCCAACCGCCCTCAGAAAAGAACTTGCATCCTACGAGTATCCCCACAAAACTTTGCAGTCAAGCATACACATACAAAATGTTGCAAAGAGTCTCAGAACCAGTGTCTGAGCATGTCTGTCACGAATACTAGCAGTGCTGGCTAGAGCTGATAGGAGTTTGGAGTCCAACAACATCTCGAAGGCTCACCAGTTCCCTATCCTTGGCTGAATCTACACATATATAAAAAAACACTGTGAAAGTGCATATATTTTAAAAAAACTTTAAAAAATATATGGAATTTGCCATTAGCTCACCAGCTCCATTTGTATAATGCACTTAAAATATTATATTTGCAGCTCTATAGCTGAGTCCCTTGACATGCTCCCTGACTCTGACCTGGTTTGCTTCGGCTCACATAAAAACAAGAGCATTGCCCCAATGGCATTTGTAAATACCCTTGCCCAACAGGAAAGAACTCTTGTGTGTGGAAGATTGGGGGAAGAAGTTCCCATTCTCCTGAACTTTGGCTGAACTGGTCTTCTCATGTTCCTTCTTGTGTACCAGACGAGATCATTAAAGCTCCTCAGTTTATCCTGAGAATTTTGTGTGGTGTTGTTGCTTTAATTGAGCAGCTGAATAAATACAGTGTCTTTCATTCTTCAGGGCAGGGACTGCTAAGAAGATCAAAGCAGTCTCTTGAGGGCATGGAGTTGAGATGAAGGAATATCATGTCATAAGGCTACTTGGAATAGCCATGCTGTGAAATGCATGCCACAGAGAATAGGGGTATGCGTGCATGTATGAGAAGAGAGGAAGTAAGGCAAATATAGAGGGATAATTGGAAAGTGGGGGGCAAAAGACTGGTACACTGTGGGTATCTTTCAGGGGGGTGGGGTGGGAGGAGTGGTTTTGATCAGAGAAATATGGGAAGGATTAACCCTCTCCTCAGCACAATGTCCACAATCAAATTATACCCTCCCCCAATATTCTTTTGAAAACACACAAAATATGCATCATAGAATCACGGAATCATCCAGTCCAACCCCCTGCAATGCAGGAATCTCAGCTAAAGCATCCATGACAGGTGGCCATCCAACCTCTGCTTAAAAATCTCCAAGGAAGGACAGTCCACCACTTCTCATGGGATTCTGTTCCACTGCCAAACAGTTCTGTCAGAAAGTTTTTCCAAATGTTTAGTCAGAATCTCCTTTCTTGTAACTTGAAGCCATTGCCTCAAGTCCTACCCTCAAGAGCAGGAGAAAACAACCATGCTTTCTCTTCCACGTGACATCCCTTAAGAAGAAGAAGAGTTTGGATTTGATATCCCGCTTTATCACTACCCTAAGGAGTCTGAAAGCGGCTAACAATCTCCTTTTCCCTTCCTCCCCCACAACAAACACCCTGTGAGGTGAGTGAGGCTGAGAGACTTCAGAGAAGTGTGACTAGCCCGAGATCACCCAGCAGCTGCATGTGGAGGAGTGGGGAAGCGAACCTGGTTCACCAGATTATGAGTCAACTGTTCTTAACCACTACACCACAGATGGCTATCATATCTCCTCTCAGACTCCTCTTTTCCAGGCTAAACATACCCAGCGCTCCCCATAAGACTTAGTTTCCAGACCCCTTGATCATCTTGGTTGCCCTCCTCTGCACACGTTCCAGCTTGTCAACATCCTCCTTAAATTGTGGTGGTTAGAATTGGACAGAGTATTCCAGGTGTGGTCTGACCAAGGCAGAATAGAGTGGTACTATTACTTCCATTATCTGGATACTATACTTCTGTTGAATAGAATAGCTGCATCAAGCAAGCCTATCCCAGATCTTCCACATCACATCCAGTTTCACCCCAAGTTTTCAGAATTTCAGAATTTGTCTGGGTTTTATGAATGCTCATATGCACAAAGGCCACTTCACCTGTGTTTGTATCACAGCCTTTGCATCATGAGCACGTTATTCTCTATCAAGGCAAAACACCAAGTGTCCTGGAGGCATCTAAGGTCAGGCCACTGGCACCAGTTGGACTTTACTCTCAGCAGGTGATTGACACTGAAGTGTGTTCATGTCAGACAATTTTGTCTACCTGGTTTCCACCATAACCAGCAACCTCCCCATTGACACTGAGCTGGACAAGCGTATTGGCAAGGCTGCCAGGGCAATGGCTCACCTCTCCAAAAAGGTATGGGAGAATGTGATGGTAGCATCCAATACCAAGATGAAGGTCTACCAGGCTTGTGTGATGAGCATGCTGCTTTATGGAAGTGAGTCATGGGCAACTTCCAACCACCAGGAGCAATGCCTCCATGCCTTCTACATGAACTGCATCAGGGAGATTCGGGGCATCACATGACAGGACAGTTTCAAACAAAGATGTGCTCTTCCAGGCCCACATTCCCAGCTTGTGTGCACTCCTGTCTCAACAATGTCTACACTGGCTTGCTCACGTCCACAGAATGAAAGATGGCAGGATCCCCAAGGACGTGCTGTACAGGGAGCTAACTTCAGCAAATGACCAAAATAATCCATTGAATTATGGGTCCAAAAGACTGGATATGTTTTCTTTGTATTGATTTGCAACACAGGTAAATTATACGTAAAATAAAGAAGAACAAAATAATATTGTTCATTTGGCCGTGATCTAGAAACACTGGAAAATGGTGGAAATACATGGAGCGTTGTAGCAAATATGCAATCCTAAGGCAATATTTACATGTGACTTTGAAATACGGGATTTGTTCTCTAAAAGGAGATTACTTATTTCAAAGCTTAAGATCTTTTTAAGATTATGGGGATTAACTTTTTTCACTTTAATGCCGAATCTCCCCATTTATCAAAGCACGGACAAAATCTTTTGCTTGATGAATTGCAGAAGCAGTGATGAAAGGGCTATAAATGAAAGACTCACACAGATTATATATATTTTCAGAACACGAGAAAGGCATGCACAGATTTTCCCTCTTCCCAGAACATTGACATTGGAACATTTCCCTCTCCCAAGATACTCTGGAGCTGACCTAAAGTTGCCCTTCTCTTACTGTGGAATTTCAAAGGGATATTCCAGTCTGAAACTGCCGAGTTAAAATGTATCAAGGGATTTTATTTGTCTCTGGGGCATGAATAAAGTTATTAAGGCTTCTTGTCACACTGCAGGTGTTAAGTTACTTAGCAGTATTAGGGTGACTGCTAAGACTATTCCTGTGAAGAGTGACTTAACTGATTTGTAACAGAATGTAATTTCTGTAGTTCCATCACCATTTGGCCTGGCTGCTCATACTCCCCACCCACCCCAAATAAATATATACCCACCAACTAAGGATAGACACTTTGTGTATCTGATGAAGTGGACTCAATGCTTTGGGTGGAAAGAAAAGGACAAGTAAAAAGAGAACAAATTGCGACGATCGCATGTATGTTCACTACAGGATGTTACTTACCAGCATGGGAAACTGTTCTTGCCATCTGTTAGTTTATGGAGAAGGAAAGTGTGGCATGTTAGGTTGAATGAATAACATCACCATCTATAAACATTCATAGGGAGGAAGAAATCTCAGATAACCTTGGGGGAAATTGGATTTTATTTACGTATTCAATTTTGAAATCAATCAAGACCTAGAGAACCAGTATTGGTGGGCATTTGGACTATTCCATAAATTCATTTTATATAATATGGAGAAGTAGGCTCCAATCTGAAATATGTTTAAGTCAATGGCCTTTTTAAAATATGTCCCAGTTAAGCTTTTGGTTTGTGTATGAGTGGGTGGAGATTTTAAGAGAGGCATGATTTGAAGTGGAATTGAAACCACAAAAAAGTAAGTATCACAGGCAAGAAGAGGGCAAGAGCATTTCTATGCCACTGGGAGTCTGTCCTAGTCATGGGCACAGCCAGGATTTCTTTGAGGGGGGCAAAAAATTGCTTAGCTTTTTTTAGATCGCCCCCTAAAGTTGTTGATCTTTTTTGGGAAAACCATGAGTAAAAAATACCCACCAGAACCTCAGTTAATTGAGTACTTTCCATGCTCCTAGTCATACTTTTTCAGATTGTAGCATTTTGGGTTTGGGGTTTTAAAAAAATATATATAACAAAAACCATGTCACACTAAACCATGGCTTAGCAGAAATGATCCAATCAGCACTTCAACTCCAGTCCTGTTCTTGACTCCTCAAAATATTCCATCAACAGTGTCTCCGAAAAAATGTACACATCACTTCGGAAGGCAGGCAAACTAATGCCAGTGTACTGGAAGAAGCAAAGATCACCAGTGTCAAAGCATTGATTCTTCAACATAAATTTTGTTGGACTGGTCATGTTGTGCAGATGCCTGATTATCGTCTTCCAAAGCAACTATTCTATTCCAAACTCTAAAATGGAGAGTGTAATGCTGGTGGTCAACAAAAGAGGTTTAAAGACTCTCTCAAAGTAAATGTAAAAAAAAAAAAAGGAGTATAAACAGGACAATTGGGAAACACTGGCCTGAAAGTGCTCCAGTTGGAGGACAGCCTTTACCAAAGGTGTCATGGACTTTGAAGAAGCACAAACTCAGGACGAAAGGGACAAACGTGCTAAGAGGAAGACACATTTGGCAAATCCACACCGTGATCAACTCCTGCCCAGAAACCAATGTCCCCACTGTGGAAGGATGTGCGGGTCCAGAAATGGCCTCCACAATCACTTAGGACTCACTGTTAAGACCGTGTCCATGGAAGACAATCTTTGTTGTTGTTGTTTAGTCGTGTCCGACTCTTCGTGACTCCATGGACGAGAGCACGCCAGGTACTTCTGTCTTCCACTGCCTCCCGCAGTTTGGTCAAACTCATGCTGGTAGCTTTGAGAACACTATCCAACCATCTCATCCTCTGTCGTCCCCTTCTCCTTGTGCCCCCCATCTTTCCCAACATTGGGGTCTTTTCCAGGGAGTCTTCTCTTCTCATGAGGTGGCCAAAGTATTGGAGCCTCAGCTTCAGGACCTGTCCTTCCAGTGAGCACTCAGGGCTGATTTCCTTCAGAATGGATAGGTTTGATCTTCTTGCAGTCCATGGGACTCTCAAGAGTCTCCTCCAGCACCATAGTTCAAAAGCATCAATTCTTCAGCGATCAGCCTTCTTTATGGTCCAGCTCTCACTTCCATACATCACTACTGGGAAAACCATAGCTTTTACTAAAGGGACCTTTGTTGGCACGGTGACGTCTCTACTTTTTAAGTGGCTGGCTAGGTTTGTCATTGCTTTTCTTCCAAGAAGCAGGCGTCTTTTAATTTCGTGGCTTACTCAGGTACAAGTGATCGCCAAAGTAGAAGACATGGGGCTAAGCCAGGGGGTGTCTCGGCGTACCCTCGCCGCCTACCCCTCTCCCTCCTTACGCGCCAGCCTGCTAGCGGGGGGGAGCCACGTGCGCGCGCCGGCGTCGGAGCAGGGCGCGGCCCGGAGGTGGCGGCCCGCGGCAGCAGCAGTGGGCGGAGAGAGCGGCTGTTGGAGGAGGAGGAGACGGAGGAGGGACGCGCGGGGACAGCGGCCTCGGCACTCTCGGCGCGGATCCTGGTGGGGAGCATCGGCAGCGCCGCCGCCGCGCTCGGCAATGGAGGAAGAGGACGCCACCGCCCTCCGCCCGTGATCCGTCCCCGCCACGATCTCTGTCCCCACCGAGGTGAGCGAGGATGGAGCCGCCACGGCGCGCCCCTTTCCCCTGGAGCGCCCTTTTTCCTTCAGCCTTTGGAAATGAAATTGGGATTTGGGGATGGAGGGTAGAGCCGCCTCCAGGCGGCGGTGGGGAAATAGCGGGGAGACTCTCCAAGCAATGGGGAGGGGTGTGTGGATCGGGGTCCGTCCAAGCGCGCGCTGGAATACCTCGGGGCGGATTTGAGGTCTTTCCTTCCCCAGAGTAGGATCCTACGGAGGAAACGTGGCTTCGGGGAGTTGCTGTGTGGCCATGCAGCGTGCATGACCCTGGCACCGAAATTTGTGGGTGCTCGGCCCCTTCATGGGGAATTTTGTGTGTGCTCGGGCACCCAGAGCCCCAGGGAGTTGGCACCTATGGGAGGGTGGTGGATCAGGGTTTCATACCTCGGGGGCGCCGTCCAATACTCGCCTCCTGCTCACACCCTAGTCTTTCCGTCCCCAGAGTAGGCTCCTGCCCCCTTTGGGGCCAGAACCGGACTAGGAAGGAAGACGGAGGGAAAAACGTGGCTCCGCGGCGTTGCTATATGGCCCCAAGCGGGCTCGCCCTCCCGCCCCGTCTGGCTGCTCCGGACGCGCCAAGCCAGGAGCCTGGTGCTTATGCGCCTCTGCAGGGAGACCAGGAGCGAGCCGTTAGTCGCCTTCCCCGCCGCGCTCTGTCCTCGCCGGCTTCCTGCGTGGAGCCACCGCCTGCATCTCTTTCTCTCTCTGGGGAAAGTTGTGGCTTCCTCCAAAACAAATCCCCGCCGCGTCTCAACTCGAGCCGGACTCCCTTTGTTTGTTCCCGCACGGCTTGAGGACGTGTGGAAAAGTTGACAACGGGAAGCGCCTCCCTCCCTTTCTCAGACGGGACCCTGCCGTCGTTTGGGTAGCCAGCTTCGCATTGCCTCTTCCTAGGCAGCCTCTTAGAGGGCGAAGGCGGAGCGCGCAAAGGAAACCAGCGGCAGTTTCAGGACTGGCTGGCTGAAGAATTTAGATCGACAGTTTAGTGAGAGTGGAGGGGACTCACCGAGGCTGTGATGTGCAGTTGTGGTCCTCCAGAGATTGATGGACTCCAACTTCCATCCAGCGTTCGAAACTCCCATTGTTCTAGGCATGTTTTGCGACAGGGAAATTTGTTAATGCGAGCAGTTTCTGAGCTCTGAGCGCAGTACCACCCCTAAGATTTCAGATTAAAACTGCAGAGTGGAAGGAAAGGAGGACCTTTTTCTGCCTCCCCACTTCCAGCTACTCTTTGAAGACTGGAGAAGAGACCCTCTGAAGAATATTAGGGGGTTGGGCACGGGAAGGACTTGACCCTGTGAAAAATGAACACAAGATTTTAGCTGCAGTTCATTCATTTTTAGCTTTGTATTCTTGCTATAAAAAAGCGCGCCCAGACATTCCATTGTTGCGCCCATAACCTCGGTTTAAGGTGCCATTTAGCTCCTAGCTTTCATATCTCAGTTTCTAACACTGGTTCCATCAGCTCCAGCCAACATAAGCAGTGGTCATGGATGGTGGAAGTTGCAGTCTGAGAACGTATGGAGATCTACTGCTTTAGAGGCAATTTAGTGGCTGAGAAACTCTTCCAGGTGACCAGAGCTTCTTTTCTTTTGCAAAAGTGGTGGTTCTTCTCTGTCTGGCTATTCATGTGCCATAGCCAGCTGTTGTAAGTTATATGTATCGGGGGGGGGGGGGTTTCCCCTTGTTTTGTAGACCAGTAATTGTTCCAGATGTATTTGCAAGGGTCACATCCTGGCAGCTAAATTCTGTTTAAACACCCCACACTCTGTGGTCGTAAACTCGAATACTTGGGAGTAAGGCCTGTTGGACTTATTTGATCATACTTCTGAGTAGGCGTGCATAAGAGTGTACTGGCAGATTTCCTCTGCAGTCCTGAAACTCTTGATTTTAGCCATCTTGATTACATACTGCAATATCTGAAAGACGTCCTCATCTTTCAAGAGACTGCTTTGTTTATGTGGTTGCCCAATTAGTGAGAAGAGGCAACCATAATGAATAGTGGAACATGATTGAGTGGGTCAAAAGCCTTGATGCACATAGCTCTACTTTTTACCCACATTAAAAAATTGGTTTCTCTTAACAAAAAATAAAGTTTTACTGTGCTGCCTAATGGATGTTATTTTTCTTTCTTTCTGTTTTTGCATTCTTGGTAATATGAGAAACTTTGGCCTGCCAATTTTGCTGTATCACATCTCATTCCATTAAGAAGGAAATGGAGGATGCTTTAGAATATCCCAAATAAGTGCTAAAGGTTTGTCTTCGTCTGAAGCCAAGCTTCTTGTAATAAAAGGCATAAGATGGGGGTGTGGTAAGGATAGAACTGCCTTTGTCCATTCTTGAGATATTTACCTATGGACCTAATTGGCTGTTCCCTCTCTGTATGGAAGCAGTCAGCTAGAGAGTGCTGCTGTGCTCATGCTTTGATTGTGGGCTTACCATAGGCATCTGCTTGGGAATTTGAGAATAGGACAATGGGCTTTGGTCCAATGCAGCAGGGATCTTCTTGTTTTAGAGGATGGTAGACTCTCCTCTGTAGATCTAGTAGGGCTGTTGATGCTCCCACTCTGAATTTCCTGCACTGTGTATGAACAGAACATCAGCCAGAGCGCAATTCAAGAAAAGAAGTCAAAAACAAGTCAAGGCTTTCCTAAACCCCTGAATGGATGCTAAAGCTTTCTAGAAACTAGGCTAGGTGGCCTACAAGACCTTCTCATAGTGGGATGACAAAAGACATAAGAGGATGGGGTAGACTGCCTAGTGCAGGAGTGGCAAACTGCAGCCCCAAGGACTGAATGCGGCCCTCAAGCCTTCCTTATCTGGCCCTTGGAACACTCCCTCAGCCACACTCTGACTTGTCTTACACCCCAGGTGTTTTTGCTCTTCTGGAATGTGTCCTTCAACTCTGATAATGCCCCTGGCTTGTCTGGATAGGGAAGAGAGAGGCATTTATTGTACAGTGGTACCTCGGGTTAAGAACTTAATTTGTTCTGGAGGTCCGTTCTTAACCTGAAACTGTTCTTATCCTGAGGTACCACTTTAGCTAATGGGGCTTCCTGCTGTCGCCGCACGATTTCTGTTCTCATCCTGAAGCAAAGTTCTTAACCCAAGGTACTATTTCTGGGTTAGCAGAGTCTGTAACCTGAAGCGTCTGTAACCTGAAGTGTCTGTAACCCGAGGTACAACTGTACAAAAGTAAAGTTGGCATAAATTGTTCTGCCCACTTTCCCCCCGGCTCCTGTCCACTGCTGGAATGTAACCCTTGGGAGGTTGAGGATAATTGAATACAGCACTCAGGCTGGAAAAAGTTCTCCATCCCTAACCTAGAAGATGTGACCTGCCCATAGTGGGCTTTAGTGGTTTCATGGCCTGCTTCCGGAGAGTAATGCTGACTTGTAAGCAGGGTCTTGCAGTAGTTAGCTGTGTGCAGTTGACCCTGCCAGTGCAGGGACGTGCTGCCTTTGCATCATGCAATTTGAAAGGTGCTTCTTGTGAAAGAAGGGGACCCTCTTGGTTGTTCTACTGCTCTCTGAATTATGGGGAGTGGTGACCCAAGAGAGGGCATTTTCTGTGGCAGCTGTCCATGAAGGGAGGGGGGCATTTGTCCCCTTCCCCTAACCCCCCTTTTGTTTTTTTAAAGAGTAAGTTTCTAGCATGTGTGGAACCCACGATACAAGGCAAAATGCGCAGGCACAATTCTTGTCGTTTGTTGAGTGAGAAACTTGCCTGCTCCCACTTTTCAGTTCTGTATGTATGTTTTATTCATTTGACGTATTTATTTATCCGTCCTCCCTTTCCCGTAAATTTCCTGCAGATGTCCATGGTGGCAACCCCTGAACTGTGGAACTACCTTCCCATAGTCTAGCATCTCTGTTGCCCGGCTTCCATCGTATGTGAAGATGCACCTTTGACAATTAAGGGGTTTTTTTGCGGGGTTTGTGTGTAATGGAACCTGCCTTGTTTGGACTTTGCTTTAGAGCTGCCTCATTTGATTCTTGCACATTATATTGCTGTAACGTGCCCCGCGACCTCATGGGGAAATCCTTTAAATGATCAACAAAGGAATACAAGTGGTTGGAGCTCAGTGAAAGTGACGGTGGGCATTCCATTTCTCTGATCACTACAAAGCAGAAGGTGGACTGGGGTTATATTCCGGCTGTCTCAAAACAATGTCCAAAATACCTCGTTCTGGAGGATGGTGCTGTATTTTGTCCAGGAACAACCTGTTAAGTTTACGTAGAACTGGGAAAAATGACTAGTTTCCTAGTGAAGTCAGACATAAAGACCCTTTTGCTTAGCACCTGTGGTTTATTTTTTATTTTTTTTATTTTTTGAGTCATTTCCTTTTCCCTCTGTTTTTAAGCTGCTGATGCATGCTTCTAATTCTGCACAGTACTTCCTGCATGTCTGTCCATTTACTCCCCCCCAAAAAAATTATTGTTTTTTTCCACAAAAATTTAAACACAGAGACAAATAGACAAACAAACATAAATCATAACCTTATTAAAACTAATCTAAATAACATTGTTAAGTGACTTCCTTGTATCCCCCTGGTTAGATTTCATTGCATCTCATTATAACGGTTTTCCAAGTCAATATTCTTATAAAATTAACTTAATCACTTAACATCTTTCTTTCTTTCCAATTCTGCATTAAACATATTAATTCATCACATTACATATTTAAATCCTAAGCCTATCTGGTATTTGCAAGCTTTTCCTATTTAATTTAACTTAACATATTTAACTAAATAATCATTAAATTTCGTCCATTCTTCCTGGTACTCCTTGCATGTCTGTCCATTTACAGCCATCCCATAGCTGGCTATTGGGCAGTGCTAGATGCCAATGTGTTGTTTTCCCAATCCAAGTGGAACACAAAAAGCTGCCTGCTGTGTAATTGAACCATTGGTCCATCAAATTGCGTGTTACCTACATTGGGGGTGGACTACAATATTTTGGCTAAGGGCCGCATTCTCACAGGGGTAATAATTATGTGTTGGAGGCCACATGCTGGCAGTGGGCAGGCCCAGAGACACAAATGCTCTGGATTAACTACCGTCTTTTTCGCTCTATAGGACGCACCAGACGATAAGACGCACCTAGTGTTTTTTTTGGGGGGGGGGGGTTGGAAACAAGAAAAAAAAAATCTAAATCCCAGAAGCCAGAACAGCAAGAGGGATCTGGTTTCTGGGATAGCCTCTTGCTGTTCTGGCTTCTGGGATAGCCGCTGAAGCCTCTCCCGGGCAGCGGGATGAAGGCTCCCCCTGCCTGAAAGAGGCTGCACGTGGGTAAGCTACCCTCTGTACCTTCCCCCATCTCCCGCAAGAACCGTGCTCTCTTGGGGGCTTTTCTGGGAGGTGGGGGAAGGGACAGAGCCACGCTCTGGGAGGTGGAGGAAGGGACAGAGCCCCCCACTTCCCACAAAAGCCGCGCAAAGCCTCCCAGGGCAGCAGGGAGCCTTCATCCCGCTGCCCTACGGAGGCTTTGCGGGGGCTATCCAAAAGCCAGAATAGCTAGAGGGAGTGCTGCGCAGTGGTCCCTCTAGCTGGTCTAGCTTCGTGTGAAACCTCCGCAGGGCACGGGGAGCCTTCATCCCCGTGTCCTGCGGAGGCTTCTGCAGGGCAGCGGGATGCGCAGCTAAGCCTGAAGCTAGAACAGCAAGACGGAGCGCTGTTCTGGCTTCTGGGGCAGCCCATGAAGCCTCCGCAGGGCAGCGGGATGAAGGCATCCCGCTGCCCTGTGGAAGCTTTGCGCAGCTAAGCCCGAAGCTAGAACAGCAAGACGGAGTGCTGCACAGCGCTCCCTCTCCCTGTTCTGTCTTAGCCGCGCAGCCTGTATTCGCTCCATAAGACGCACACACATTTTCCCTCACTTTTTAGGAGGGAAAAGTGTGTCTTATAGAGCGAAAAATACGGTAATCTGGAATAAAGACCAACATGCGTCTTTCACTCACATGCACAAATGTTGAAGTGATTGAGACTGTGGGAGAGGCAACTTGGAGATGCAAAAAAGATAAACAGGAGGGGAAGAAGTCTGATGGGGCAGAAGAAGGGGGCCATTTCAGGGGCCACATAAAATGATTTTAGAGGCCGTCCATATATAATCTCCCAGGCCAGGGTTATCTATGGCTGGTGCTGACTTTTTGCATTTTCAGTCAGGGATTTTTTGCAATCCCACGACTCCCACCAGGGATGTCAGGAACTGAACATGCATCCCTTTGCATCCCAAGCATGCGTTTTACTGCAGAGCTACAGCACTTCCCTGAAGGTGCCTGTACTACACAATGTACAGATTTCATGTCTGGGCTGCCCTCAGCGTCCTCACGCCTGTCAGAAGAAAAGAAATACACCTTTTGTGTTCACCCACACAGGCGCACAAAAATAATAACCAACCTGTTTCAGCATCATACTCCTTTTCATTCTTGAAACAGCCAGAAAACTGACGTGTGGATCTCACTCTGGGGTAATATCTGCCTTTTGCAGGCTTTCTCTGACTGTGGAATGCCCTCACCCTGGGAGCATGCCAGACACGGATGCTTTTGGTAAAGATCTGTCTCCCTGGGCTCCATGGTTGTTATTTTTTATTACATTATGTTTTTGTTTTTATCTGCTCTTACTGCTATGAATTGTTGTTCTTTTAATTCTTGTGGGATCAAATGTTGCAGGGCGGGTGGGCTAAAAATAGTCAAACAAATACAGAAACAACCCTTTCGAGTCATCCCTTGTATGCTTATTTGTGAGAAAGTTAGGCTGGATTTGGCTGGCTCTGACAAATCTCATATGAGTGGGATCGTGCATAGTATTACGTCCCGGAAGGAAAAGGGAGTGGCGAGGAAAACCTCTGTAAATTTTCTCAGTGTGTTCATTCACAGCATCGTAATTTTACAAAAGCACCGTTGTAGGAGTCTGTGGCATGTTGCTGTCCCTCAGACTGATTAGCAATTTTTTTTTGCAGACAGTGCAGGCTTACTTAAAGGATCTCTTTAAGTAATTTGTATAGTGTTCGCAAGTGTTCAAGTATTTGTCCTTCTTGTAGATTATCTAAACCATAATCCTTACAACAACCCTTTCCGATAAATCAGTACAGTCGTACCTCGGATCCCGAACACCTTGCCAGACGAACGTTTTGGCTCCCGAATGCCGCAAACCCAGAAGTGAGTGTTCTGGTTTGCGAACGTTCTTTGGAATCCGAACGTCCGACGTGGCTTCCGATTGGCTGCAGGAGCTTCCTGCAGCCAATCAGAAACCACGCCTTGGTTTCTGAATGTTTTGGAAGTCAAACGGACTTCCGGAACAGATTCCATTTGACTTCCAAGGTACCACTGTATTATCATACTGCAGGTGAGGGACTGAGGCTGAGACACTAAGGACACTTAGTGAGTTCATGGCAGACGTAAGAGTCATAGAATCATAGAGGGGAAAGGGACTGTGAGGATTATCTAGTCCAGCATTCCATTGTTTGTGGAATCATGAACATTACATCCAAACCAACCCCTTCCACCAGGCTGCAGAGACACATGCAGCTGAAGCCAGGCCAGTTGGTCAGTCCACAAGGCATGGAAGTGCTTTGGACAACCTGAACCAGTCCCCAGCAGTTGTTTAATACTTCAGAGTATTTATTCCACTTGAATGGCAAGCATGAGGTGTTTTGCTGAGCAGACAGGGAATCACATTGGCTTTCCGCAGATCAGTACAAGCTGTCTGCTTCCATGAAAAATGATATACCAAAATGCTTCTTTCCACAGCTTATCTTTAGCTTTTGTGTCACGGCTTCTCGTAATGCAATATTATGGAAGAGCATTATGTCGCTGCTTTTTGTGACTTCCAGGGAGCTGCTGCACATAGTTAGCTGGCTTAAAATCTCGCCGAAGTCACGTTTTAAGCTGCATGGCAGGATCACTGCCAGAATCCACACGGGGGGGGGGGGGACAGAAGGGAGAGGATACTTTGTTGCTGACAGTAATTAGGTTCCGCCAAAAGGGCACATTTGTTCCAGGATGGGGAAATAGGGATTGATCCATCTGCTTTCTGGGAATAATCCTTAAATTATTCCACACTTACGGCGCTGATCCTAAAAAATAGTTACTTGGAAGTACAGTGGACACTCAGGTTGCGAACATGATCCATGCAGGAAGCACATTCGCAACCTGAAGCAGCGCATCTGCACATGCGCGGGTTGCGATTCAGTGCTTCTGCGCATGCGCAAAGTGTGATTTAGCACTTCTGCGCATGCACGACCGCCGAAACCTGGAAGTAACCCTTTCTGGTACTTCTGGGTTTTGGCGCGTCCGTAACCTGAAAAAACGCAACCTGAAGCGTTTGTAACTCGAGGTATGACTGTAATACCCAGAGGATAGTAGCTGCAATCTTTACCTGGGAATAAGCCTTATTGAACATGGTGGGACTGACTTCTGAGTAAACCATGCACAGGCTGCAGGCCACACAGCTCGAGTAAGCCTTTTTGAGCATGACATGTATAGGATTGTGCTGCTACTAAGAATATTTAGCTGGAAGTAGCCCTAACTTGAAATCAGCTGTGTATGCTTCTCTGAAGAGCATGAGACTCTTAATTTCACATTTGTGGGTTTGAGCCCCACACTGGGCAGAAGATTCTTGCGTTGCAGAGGGTTGGAATACAGTCATACCTTGGACCTCAAACACCTTGGCTCCTGAACAAATCGGCTCCCAAACGATCAAAACCTGGAAGTCAGTGTTCCGGTTTTTGAACGATTTTCAGAAGCCAAACGTCCAGCACGGCTTCTGATTGGCTGTAGGACATTTCTGCAGCTAATCAGAAGCCACACCTTGGTTATTGAACAGTTTCAGAAGTCAAATGGACTCCCGAGATGCATTCTGTTCGAGAACCAAGGTAGACGACTCTTCCAGCTCTTCCAGCTCTATGATTCTATGATATATTGTGCATGGACAGAGCTACTGCATTGTGTTAATTTCTCAACTGCCATTTCCAGTACTTGTTGCTCAGTCAAGGCATTTTAAGGAGCATAAAGAATAAATCTTAGGACTGTCTTCCTGGAGAAACAGATCTGTTTAATTAAATTGTTTTTCCGGTAGTGTTTTCATCCTCCTCCTTGCAGGAACAATCTTGATTGTGGGGTTTTTTATATTAGTTTGAATCAAATCCAAAGAGATGCCTGGAATGAACACATGCTTGAGTTGACCCGAGGTCACAAAAGGCATTTAAACTCACCCAAGGCACTCTGCTCATACGGGGTGAGAAGGATCAAAACTTCAGCTGCCTAAGTGACGTTTTGAGGAAGTTCAGCAGGGCCTGAGGATTTAACTAAATCAGATATGTCACATCCCCAAGTAGGAGTCCTTATCTTCAATGGACGTGGGCAGGAGAGGCAGGGCATCCAGGGCCAGCCACAGAAGCATTCACAGAGGAAGCACTGAGCATATGGCACTGTTGTCCTCAGACTTGGAGGACTCCACTGCAGAAGACCCAGGAAGGGCTGAGGTTCCCTTGCTCTGTCACAGTAGGAGATTATTCAAGAAGGTTGGGCCCTTTAAGAAGCACAGCATCTTGAAGCACAGCTGGGGCTAACATTAAGGCTGCGCCTGCTGATACTGTCACGACTGCTATATAAAGCAGTGTTTCCCAAACTTGGGACTACAGCTCTCACCATCCCTAGCTAGCAGGTATGATGGGAATTGTAGTCTGGAAACAGCTGGAGACCCAAGATTGGGAAACACTGATATAAAGGCTCAGTCCTAGCTTGTTTCTTAGCTAGAGCACACTGGCGATCCATGCGGCGATTCCTCGACCGTCCATGAGCTGGATCCAGAAGGCAATTGGGCCTGATCCGGCCCCTGGGCCTTAGTTTGCCGATCCATGACATAGTATGTTAAACATCAGTCTTTTTCCATTTACAGTCGTACCTTGGATCTCAGACACCATGGCTCCTGAACAAATCAGCTCCCGAACAATCACAACCCAGAAGTGAGTGTTCTGGTTTTTGAATGATTTTTGGAAGCCAAACATCTGACACAGCTTCCACAGCTTCTGATTGGCTGCAGGACATGCAGTTTTAATTGAGTGCAGTACTGCGCCCAGAGCTCAGAAACTGCTCGCCCTAATGAAATTCCTTGCTGCAAAATGCGCCTAGAACAATGGGAGTTTTGAACACTGAGACAGACCCAATGCATGATCCAACCTGCAGCCAATCAGAAGCCGCACCTTGATTTTCGAATGGTTTGAGGAGTCAAACGGACTCCCGAAACACATTCTGTTCAAGAACCAAGGTACGGCTGTATTTCTTCTCAAACAAAACATCTCTTTCCATTTCCCTTTTCTTTCTATTCCCTCTTCTTCATTTCTCCTTTTTCAAAATGTTTAAAACAACAGGAAAGAAAGGGGGCAGCCTCTAACTCCACTGTAAACAACACATAAATACAAGTGCAAAACAAACGATGGTGGTTATTTAAGTCATCTTTCTGAGATAGCATGCACCAAGTTCTATTAAAATAGTAAGATTAAAGCATTCCAAGCAGGAACAGGTGTGAGGGTTTTCTAGTGCCACATTCTAAACACTAATGTCAGTGCATTTGCTTGCTGTGAGATTTTGTTATATCTGAGGCTGCAATTCAGATAATTGTGTGACCAGCTCTGTGCATCCAGTGGGATTTTCACTCGTTGGGTCTTTGGTTCTCAAACAACAACCTGCTGCAGAAGGGTACTCTGCACAGAAACGTAATGTGGCCTTATAGCTGAGGTAGGCTAGACAGACCAGTGTTAGAAGCTGAGATATGAAAGCTAGGAGCTAAATGGCACCTTAAACCAAGGTTATGGGCGCAACAACGGGATGTCCAGGCACGCTTTTTTATAGCAAGAATACAAAGCTGGAAATGAATGAACTGCAGCTAAAATATTGTGTTCATTTCCCACAAAGTCTCTTCTCCAGTCTTTGGAGAGTAGCTGGAACTGGGGAGGCAGAAAAAGGTCCTCCTAGGGATGCGGGTGGCGCTGTGGTTTAAACCACTGTGCCACTTGGACTTGCCGATCGGAAGGTCGGCGGTTCAAGGCCCCACGACAGGCTGAGCTCCCATTGTTCGGTCCCAGCTCCTGCCAACCTAGCAGTTTGAAAGCACGCAGTGCAAGTAGATAAATAGGTACCACTCCAGCGGGAAGGTAAACGGCGTTTCCGTGCGCTGCTCTGGCTTCGCCAGAAGCAACTTAGTCATGTTGGCCACATGACCCAGAAAAACTGCCTGTGGAAGCGGACAAACGCCAGCTCCCTCGGCCTGTAAAGCAAGATGAGCGCCGCAAGCCCAGAGTTGTTTGCGACTGGACTTAACCATCAGAGGTCCCTTTACCTTTACCTTTTCCTTCTACTCTGCAGTTTTAATTGAGTGCAGTACTGCGCCCAGAGCTCAGAAACTGCTCGCCCTAATGAAATTCCTTGCTGCAAAATGCACCTAGAACAATGGGAGTTTTGAACACTGAGACAGACCCAATGCATGATCCAACCATGCGACGGACAGGAGGAAAAGCCAGGAAGAGGAAGGATATAAGACTTCTGGGGAACTTGTGGATCCACTGGAGGCTGTGTTGAACTCCCAGCTCCAGCCAGCATCACCAGAGGACAGAGATCATGGGAGCTGAGGTCCATGCACATCTGGAGGGTCTACAGGAAGTGGAGGAGCACTACAGAGTAACTGAGCATGGGATCTGGGGTACCTTGTATGATTAGCAGTAGTGAATTTCCTGATAAAGTGAAACTGAAAACTTAGCAGAACCAAATGATAGAGGTCATGATAAGTGATACTTTCCTATACCCTATAGATTTATTTTGCCATCTGTCTTAACTCTGTCTGGAAAGCAGTTCCTGAGACACATTTGGGGGCCAGAAGTATCACTCTGCTTATCCAGATGTGCTGAGGCTGCTTTTGCTCGGAAACGCTGCAAGTTGTTAAAAGCCTCCTTGTTTGACATTCAAAAGTAAGGTAGAATAAATCCTTTATATAAAGAAGCCACAAATCATGAGGAAACAGCCACCCCTCTGACTTTCTTTGGCTCCGCCATGGTGTGATCTTCAACGGACATTTCTGACGAGGCTCAGAAGGAACCCTTTTATAGGTATGCTACTTTCTGTTTGCTCAAAATGTGGAACTGCACCAGCCCTTGGTAAAGTCTGTATGAAGCAAGACACATGAGCAGCTTGCTTGATTTCCTGTTTAGAGAAAGTCAGCAATTACAGTACACTCAGCTGTCAGTTAATGCAAACCTGCAAGCTGTGATGGGTAGCCTGATGGACGTAAACTAGGGAAATCTGGACGTATTGAGCAACCTTGAGCCATTCCTTGGCTAACCTACTTTGTGTGATGGCCTGGGATTCCGAGTCTGAGAGTGAACCGGAGGAATCCCAGCCGGCACAGGAGTCCCCGCCTCCAGGGCCGGCTGAACTGGGGCAAGGCCTAGATGCTGAGGAGCCTGCACCTGTGCCAGATCCTCAGGGGCAGGCACCAGGTGAGACCATTCTGGCCCCAGAGGTGCTGGAGGACTCAGTGGCTACAGGTGAGCTTCCCCCGGGGCCCAGTAACCCTTCGGCCTCTCCTGAACTGCAGAGGCTTAGGGCAGAGAGGCGAAGGGAACTGGTCTCTCCCAGGAGGAGTGCTCGCCTTAAGGCCAAGAGAGGCGGGGCTCCTGGGGGCCGGGACCGCCCCCGGCCTTAGAAGAAGATAAAGGTCAGGCAGCCCGGTCCCAGGTTGCGGGAGCAACGTCATTGTGGAGTACCTGCTTTACCCAGACCTAGATCTGCACTCCCAGTGTGCCTGTTCCACGCCCGGCTTCCTGCTCCTGACTCTCCGGTGTTCCTGTTCCTCGCCCAGCTGCCCGCTGCTGACCCACCAGTGTTCCTGTTCCCCGCCTGGCTCCCTGCTTCTGCTCTACCAGTGTTCCTGTTACCCGCCTGGCTTCCTGCTGCTGCCCTACCAGCGTTCCTGCTCCCCCGCCCGGCTCCCTGTTTCGGACCTTGCGTCTCATCTAGTGATTGTCTACCCAGCTAGTGACTCTGGACTGAACTTCGGCTACGGTATTAGTACCTTCCCCCCCCCCCCCCCGGGACCAGCACACTTTGCAGGATTGCTGTCAGGGTAAAAGGGTGGGGGAAAGCTGTGTACCCTGATCTCCTTGGAGGAAGTTTGGGGTAGAAAGTAGATTAGTTTTGCAAAAGCTTTGAAATAGGTTGCCACTTGTTTGTTGCAAAGATCGACCTTCCAAAAAATTATGGTATTTCCCCATTGCCTCCAACTTGTTGATGGCATGGATAGGAGGGCAATGGTTGGCATCCGTCTGTCTCGAGAGAATGGCAGAGTGCACCTTTGCGGGTGAAATCAAACCGTTGGAAGGTTACAGCGCCTGCTGTGGCTGTAGAGACCGATACAGGAGAGACATGTTTTGTTGCAGCTGGGGCAGATGAAGGCATCCGGTTGTGCTGCCTTCGTTGCTGTGGATACATGACCTGACTGTCTCCAGGCACCATGGAGGGACTTCTGCATTGTGAGGTTGATGTTGCCTATTTAATGAGTATTCATTCTGATTTGTTTGTGGAGAACTTAGGTGACAGTCACATCCATGCCATACAATTAAAGCACCAAAGAATCCTGGCAGCTGCAGTTTTACCCTTTGCAGAGCTACAATTCCCAGCACCCTTAATGAGCTACAGTTCCCAGGATTCTTTTGGGGGCAATCCACTTGCTTTAAACATATGGTGTGTATGGGGCTTACATTGCATGGAGGCAAGAGTTATCCCACACTTTTCAGTGTGTGTCCCCCTCCCATCATTCTATTTACTGCAAAAGTCAGATCTTGGGGGGAAGCACATTTGTTGCACAACACCTCCCAATACCCTATAGCTCAGCAGTTCTAATTTTCCAGTATGTGATTGACTCTCATCCAGAAATATAGACAGTTTGGAAATTCCCATATGCTCCCTCTGGCTCCTCCTCCATCCTGTGTGTGCTTCTCTGGTAAAAGTTTCCTGACCCGTCATAGCATCACATTTTCTGCAGTAATCCTTTTTGTCAAGTGCCGTTTCCTTCTTCCTAGCCTTTCTCCTGGCCATTTAACTTATGCTAGAAAGAAATCATAATTTGTTCTTCAAAGAGCTGAAAGTGCTTTGAAAGAGATTGTGACTTATGGTGGGAGTACACCTCCCCCTTTTGCCTTTAGTGAACAGGATTTGTAGGTTTTTCGGTTGTTTTGAGGTGACAGTCAGACAAAAGAAATAATGTGTGCGCCCTTTGTAAATCCTCTTTCAAATAGTGACATTGCTGAAGTTTGAAATTACCTGCTTTGGACTATGACATTCCTGCATGCGTTATGCAACCAGACATCATTCCCATGATAGGTTTTTCTGCAGCTTGAAATACAAAAACTGAATTCTGCCCATGCACAAAATGTGTATTCAGTCTGAAAATGATACGGCAATATGATCCAGTGCAGCCAGTGTCATGAGGCAATTTAGAACTGTCCTCTCTTTCTAAAAATAATAATAAATCGTTGCAATAATGCTTGTAATTGCTGACTCGGTTTTGAACGGAACTACTCCCAAGTCTCTGGCTTTAGAAGTTTAGTTCCGTTGGCTGATAATATGTTGACCCGGTTTGTACATGCAAATCCTGGGTTAATAAACTGGGATATGCACAAGCTTCATGCAGCAGTGCAACTAGATCAGAGGTTTTCAACCTTTCTGAGTCCACAGCTTCCTTGACCAACTGCATTCTTTTTGCGGCACCTCTGTGGGGCTCAGGAGCCCAGATGTGTCACCTCTTGCCTGCAATGCCTGCAGCCTCTCACCCTTTTTCAAACACCCTTCCTTGTGGAGTGTTCCCTCAGCCTCCTCTCCTCTCCCCTCTCCTTGGGAGTCCTCCGGGCAGCCACTGCTGCTGCCCCTGGTCTCTGAGCCCCTACCCCAAAGAGAGGTGCCTCCTCACACTGCCCTACAGGGGCCTGGGAAACAACCCCAGGCCACTCCCAGGCCAGTTCACCTGGGGAGCTTGTAGCCAGGGCTGCTGCAACAAACTGCTGTGCAAGCTTTGGGGGGCAGAGATGCGAGAGGGCATCAGAGGAGGGAGGGAGGGAAGTAAAGAGGGACAGAGGCCCATGTTGGCTGCAGCACCCCTGACCGTCATTCAAGGCACCCCAGGGTGCCACGGCACACTGGTTGAAAACCACTGAACTAGACGATTTTGTAGCCTATTCAGACTGCTTTTGGGGTGTGTGGCTGGTGTATTCTACAGCATGTCATTAACACAGGAGTAGTGAAGTTATCTGTTATGTATTCAGTGGTCTGTGTTTGCCTGAGCTTGAGTCTGGACTAAGGGCTCTGAGCCTTTATCCATACACTATTCTGCTTTATTAGTTGTTCCATGATGTTTCCCCAGTTTTAATGCATTATTGCTGTCTGGAGGGGCAGTCTTGCACTATAGCACAATAAAAGCAGGTCATCTCCTCCACCCCAGAAACGTTTGCGGTATAAAAAGCAGAAAGTTTTTGCACTGATTGGAAACAAAACAGAAACTTTTGCAGGCACAAATAATACTGAAAGTGGAATTGAGTATAAATACCTTGATGCCATCATGAGCACAAATCATCAGGAATGCACAAGAAAAAAAAGGATGTCTGGAAGGGGCCCTTGGACCTTGGATTTAAATGGTCTTATAGGGGTCCCCTCTAGATGCCTAAATGCATGACTTTGGTTGTGAAGCACACAATTCCTAATTCTATTCCTTCCACCGTCATTCCATGCTTTTCAACTGCTTCTACATGCCTGTTGTGTTAGAGCACCCAACAAACAAATCAGTTTGCCGTCTCAGATTTTCTTTCTTTTTTGTATAAAAACCCAACAACTCTTGAGCATGCACCATTTCACATTTTAAACTCACTTAAATCATAGCACTGTCATAACTACAGGAGTCAAATGAGGGGTTTGCTTCTGCTGCCTGATGCAAAACACATGTATTTGGGGACTGGGACCGTTTGCTTGTAGAAGAGGATAGTACAGTGGTACCTCAGGTTAAGTACTTAATTCGTTCCGGAGGTCCGTTCTTAACCTGAAACTGTTCTTAACCTGAAGCACCACTTTAGCTAATGGGGCCTCCTGCTGCTGCCGCGCCGCCGGAGCACGATTTCTGTTCTCATCCTGAAGCAAAGTTTTTAACCTGAGGTACTATTTTTGGGTTAGCGGAGTCTGTAACCTGAAGCGTATGTAACCCGAGGTACCACTGTAGATGTTTAAAGTCAAAATAATAAAATGAGCACCTGTAATTGGCGTTTGAAATTCACCAGGTGCATTTTGCACCTTGCTATCGGCCACTTGCGACCGAGTGAAGATGCCTGGGCACCAGGATGGTGGTTGACATCAAAACCTGTTCTGTCACTGAGCCCCAACCATTCCCCATTACAGTGGACCCTCGGGTTACGTTACCTTCAGGTAACGTAACTTTCAGGTTGCAAACGCGGCAAACCCAGAAGTGTATACTTCCGGGTTTCACCATGCACATGTGCGCAGAAGCACTCTATCATGCTGCGTGCGTGCGCAGAAGCGGTGCCTCATGTTGCAGACTTTTCAGGGTATGTACGGACCCCCAGAATGAATTAAGTTTGTATCTGAAGGGTCCACTATACTCTGCAATGTCATAAGACTCCGCCCAGAACACTCTGTGATGTCAGAGAAGTTCAGCCAATACCTGTGAGGGATCCTGTCTTTTGTTTTGTCAGCACTGTACTCTCTCCTGTTCTTCCCTTGGTTTGGTTGTGCGCTCTCTCTTTCTCTCTCTCTCTCTCTCTCTCTCTCTCTCTCATTTTACCTATACAAAGGCAACAAGGTACCACCTGTTGTTTCCTCCCCCACCATTTTATCCGCACAACAACCCTTCGAACCAGGTGAACAACGCCATTGTGTTACCGGACAGCAACGATGGTATTCCTTAAACGTGGCTTGAATATGCTTGTAGACCTTGAGAAAGATGGCGTGGTCCCTGCTCCCCAGCTGAACCAGTATTTGAAAACAGCCCATGTGGCGTTTGGAAGATTGCTTGTGGCCTCCTGTGTGCATCTAAAACTAAAAACTGAACAAATTAAGAGGCATGCATGCAAGCATTCCTGATCCCTTCCCTCCCTAACAACAGGAAAGGGAGGGCGTCTCCAGACCATGAAGGGAGAGCCAATTAGGCATCTTTCCAAGATTCAGAGAGGCAGACAATTATCTGATTTTCTAGAACAACAACAATTAATCCTTTTACCCACCATCATCATGTGGAGCTCATTTCAGTCATCATGAGCCACTGTGGTGTGGGGGTGTGCAACTGACAGACCCACTTATTCTCCAGCCCTCTTCATGGAAAACTACGTGGACCAATAGTATGAGGTGATAAAATTAAGGTTCCTCTGCTGCTATGCAAATAATCACCCCACATTATAAAGTGGGCTTTGCCAGCTGTGTGACTGTTACTGGCTTGTTAACTCGATTCCTGTTCAAGATTACAGATAATTGCAACTCAGGCCATCACGAAAGGGGGGAAAACATCCTAACCGGCAAATCACAATAATATTTCAATCCGGTTAAAAGGTTGCTCAGACAGAGAACGTGAAAAGAACACACAGCATCACTGAAACCTTTCCCAACCTGGAGCTCTCGAGATCTCAGACTACAACTCCCACGAGCATGGCCAGTGGTCATGAATGATGGGAGTGGTAGTCCTAAACATGTGGAGGGCACCAGGTTGGAGGTGCTTTGATAAGCTGTGTTGATAAAGTGAGATGGTATCGTACAGTTCTGCAGTATCCTGTTGTTAGAATGGGATTAGGAACGCTGCTTATTTGGCACTACAGAATGAGAATTTGGGCTTTAAATGGGTCAAGTAATCTGATCCTTAAACTCATTCTTGAAAAGTTTCCAGTTCCTTCCAGCTCGTCGTATGATTTCAGAGTTTAGATTCCATGTCCCTGAATGTTTATATTTTTGAAACTGTGAAATTTTTCAGTTATGATCAACAAAACGAAAAGTCGCTCACCAAAGATAAGAGTCGAGTTGGCAAAAAGTGCAGGAGTTTCAAAAGAGGAGATGCATTAGTCAGCGTTTCCCATCCCACTCTGAACAGAAAGTCCTCACAGAACTTGACAAAGGGCGTTTTGTCCTGGCCTGCATCCATCTCCCTACACGCAGGAACTCCAAACGGCTCCAGTAGGAGGTTCTCTTGGTTGCTACTATAGAAGGAACTCAAAATCCCAAAGAGATAAGAAACAGTAATGTCTCTGCCAAGCTAGGTAGTTCCAGAAAGCTAAGTGTGGTAGCTGTATGGGTGCAAGAAGACAGAAAGCACTGTGGCTTGCTGTGGTGTGCTACATTGGTTTTAGCTTTCAGTATAAAGTGTGCTGAAGCAAAAAGGAAAAAAAAACAAAAACCCAGCCACAGCTCAGTGGGAGAGTAGATGATTTGCAAGTAAAAGGTCCTTGGTTCCAGTGTTTGAAATTAGCCAGGTGCCAGGCGTGTTTTGCACCTGGTTATCGGCTACTTGCAACCAAGTGGAGATGCCCAGCTCCAGGATGGTGCCTGACCTCTCCACCATCTGGGGATCATTGGATCTTGACTGTTTTCACGCACTAATACGGCATCCTGTAGATTCTATCAGTTATATTTCATCTGCACAATCTGAATCAATTTCACGAAGCAAAATGCTTTTTCTGTGCAGCCTAAGCAGGAGCAGCGAGCATCAGTATAGTGAATTGTTGTCTCTTGCCTTCGCTTGCCCCACCCCACTGCCCTGATCGCAGTTGTGAATAATATTCTTATATTATGAATGGTCCGTGTTGCCATTAAGAAAATGAGGTCTGAATAAAGGTAAAGGGACCCCTGACCGTTAGGTCCAGTCGTGACCGACTCTGGGGTTGCGGCGCTCATCTCACTTTATTGGCCGAGGGAGCCGGCGTACAGCTTCCGGGTCATGTGGCCAGCATGACTAAGCCACTTCTGGCGAACCAGAGCAGCGCATGGAAACGCTGTTTACCTTCCTGCCGGAGCAGTACCTATTTATCTACTTAAACTGCATGCTTTCGAACTGCTAGGTTGGCAGGTCTGAATAGGCCAATATATATGTGGACTGTCCCCGGATCAAGTGACTTTTCCTCTTTAAGTTCTCAGAGTTCTTAACCTAGCTCAAGGTTGTCATCTGAACTAGCCAGATAATCAATCCAAAATCAGACTTGGGAGCCGTATTGCCCCCAAATGGCAACTTGACGTTCCATTTTGGTTTAAGGAGTCATTTGGCACCTAGCTTATTTATCTGAGTTTCTAACATGGCTTGGTTCTGTCCCCAGGATCTCCAGGTAGAGAAAGACCTCCCTCCCCATCTGACAATCTGGAGAGCCATTGCCAGTTTGTGTGGATACCATACTGAGCAAAAGGGACCAGTTGTCTGACTCAGCTTCTGATGCTTCTAACCCGGCCCTGCAAATGGAACGCAGGCACCCTGGGTCTGCCCATTTGCTTTCTCCCAATATTTGAGAAGCAGGAGCTATGTTGCAGCAGTGCAGGCTTTTTCCTGGATGAATCCCCACTTAACATTTCAAGGTGTGGCACAGTAGCACAAGGAACACCATCATCTGCTTGCTGCTCTGTGCAAGTTTCAAAAGTGGCTACAGGATTAGCGCAAATGATCAAATCAGTAGAGCCTGGAGCTGATTCAGACAGTGTAACTAAGGGTGTATCCTTCAGGGGACTGGAAAACGGCATGTCTCCCACCTATGTTCTGACATTTATTCAGTCAACGAAGAGCCAAATCGTTGATCAGAGGATCTAGAATGCTAGCTCTGCAAAATCTGCAGGAAGGATCAGGTTTCATGGACAGCAGGTTATATAGATTACAATCCTAAGCATTTTTATTTCTGCAAAAGTCCCATTCAGATCAACTTGGCAAGCAGATATTGTTAGTTGCAGATTTATAGCACGTCAGGATTATTACCCCATGTTCATGCCTTGTCTGTTTCCCGTTCATTTACCCTAGCATAGGTAAGGTAAAAGTGCCCCTTCTCCACTTGTGATTGAAAATTATCCTACAACATTATATAAAAAGCATTGCAACCTCTGAAGAGCCCACAGCACCACAAAGCCTTCTTAACTGTTCATCTACTGGGCATTGAGTGAAAGCAATTGAAATGCATTTGGAGCGTTTAAATCCTGGGCAATAAGGCATCAGGTTTATTATAGGCCAGGTCTATAAATTAAGATAGCAAGCTCTCTAATTCTTTAATGAAGTTAAATGCTTTCGAGATTAATATGGGAATCAGCTCTGAGTGCTGCACTCAGTGACTTCTCCAGATGACACTATAAATCACACATAGAAACACCCATGTGCATCTAATACTCAGAGGTAGCTGCTTTGGCACTGAGCAAAAAGTAGTACTGTGAAATCAGAGTACAATTATGCCAGGATGGATTATTGCAGAGTTACCAGTTTGGTTCAAGATGCTTTTGCATAGCAGGAAGCGGGGAAACAATGGCTCTTCAGGTCTGGACTCCAATGCCCATCAGCTCCATTCAGCATAGCCAATAGTCAGGGATGATGGAATTTGTAGTCCAGGGCCACTGTGTAGCATTAGCAATTGGCTGGACAGCGTCGCCTGCAAGCATCCGACCAAAAAAGTTGGGTGTGTGATGTGGTGGTTCTGTATCCTCTGAGAAATAGACCCTAGGATTAGCTAAAGGGAGATTTGGATTTGAAGTTCTATTCTATGTGTGATTTCTTTCATGCCTCGCCTTCCTCTTTAGGTGATCCTTTCTTGTGCTAGAAATAAGCTGAAAGAGGGATATGCATACACAAGGTGAGAGTCAGAAATAATGCTTCATCGGAAGAAGTCTCATTGTTCAAACTGTAATTCAGCCATGTGGCTTTTGCTAAATGATGAGACACAAATTTCTAAGAAACAAGAGGTTAACTAGCTGTTCCCTTCTGCAGATGTCGACTCAGATGTATCTCCTCTATGGTGCTTATTTCCAGGTAAATGTGCATAGGATTTCAGCCTATGTTGGAACTTTTGAACTATAAGATAATGGACAGAAGTGTTGAGATAGCAGGAAAGGGGCCATCAATACCAGCACTAAAGCATGTAGTATCAGCAGAAACATCTGTTGCACTTTATTCTTGTTCAGGCTGTGTAGCAAGTTTAATTTCTCTGTGTTTCTGCACATGCATACTTTTAAGTTTTAGGTACACAAAAACATTCAGAACAGTTCTCCTAGAACAGCGGTTCTTAACCTGTGGGTCCCCAGATGTTGTTGGACTACAACGCCCATCATCCCTGAGCTCTGGCCTTGCTAGCTAGGGGTGATGGGAGTTGTAGTTCAACAACATCTGGGGACCCACAGGTTGAGAAAGGCTGTCCTAGAAGCAGTTGGCTGCCGTTTTTCAGCTGGCTTTCAAAAACACAGAATTGTCATGGCCCCAGACCTGGAATCTACGGAAGCAGGGTCCTCCAATGATGTGAGCCTCAAGGAGATGGATCCATTCCTTGGTCCATGTCATGCAGAACTGCTGTCACCAGAGCCCACACCTCCTTCCCTAAACCTTCAAGAGACCCCTCTGTCACCAGGCTCTGAGGTTGACCCACAGATGACTTAGAGGACCAGGAGAGCCCCGAGATGTCCCCACAACTTGAAACTCGGGACCCAGAAGAAGCCAATGGCTGCAGAGGAAGGCCGTGGGACTTTTAATCAGTCAGATTCAGGAGGCTGGGTCTCTAGTTAATGAATACCTAACACAGGCAATAAGGATCTGCTGCTGATGAGACACTTGTATGCTTTGCCTCAGCTGCAGGATCGCTAACTGTGGTCCTGAAATCCATGTCTAGGCTCTTCTCCCAAGGTGCTGATCCTGCTTCACCTCACCTTCCTGTCTGCTTGCAACCATATGAATACTGACCTTTCCCCTTTTGGGGGTCATAACCTCTTTGTGGTGGTAGGCGTCCCCATGGATCAGGACAAAAACAATCCTTGGCCCAGTTCTCCAAAACAGTAGGGAAACCTGTGTCTGGACTGTACCATCTGAGACTGCAGGTGGGAGTTCAAACTATTGAATGCTTCCCTTATCAAAAATAAAAAGATCCCCCCCCCAAAGAAAAATAGGTGATGAGAAGAATACAGTTCTACTCTAACATTCTCCCTTGGGGGCTAATTTTCTATAGGAATGTTTATTATAGAAGGTTTCCATAATGTAGGGATGGAGAATCTGTGGACCTCTAACACCCATTAGCCCTAGCCAGCATGGCCAATGGTCAGGGATGATGAGGGCTGAGGGTACCACAAAATCTGGAGGGTTGCATGCTTCCCATTCCTGCTATAATTGAAGCCTCCAGCTCTGATCTGAAGTAGTACAGTCTAGACAAGCCTATCATCTCATCTGCTACTTGTGAGACATAGACCTTAATTGTGCCTTCTTTGTACCATATTGTGTAGAGTCATAATTTTGGGTTCTTGATCCTCTGCCCATCTAGTTCAAGACCAGAAAATTTCCACTTGCTTCACCGAGCCAGGATCTGTTCCCAAAGCGCCGTCCTGAAGTCATTTTGGGCATTGGGCCAGACCCTTAAGAGGTGATGGCTTTGCAGATCATTTGCAGCTTATCAGCGCGGTGCCAAAATACTTTGGGAGAAATGGCTAACCTTGCAGCTACTTCTTCAAACAAGTTAGATGTGTATAAGCTTGTAGCCCGAGCTTCAAAACCCCCGGATTTTGTTTTATTTTGATCTGGCTACCATCCTCATCCCTTGCCTGTCTCTCTTCTGAGAACAATTCTGCAACCAAGCCTGTTTTCGTCCTGAAGACTCACCCAAGTGCTGTTCCCTTGGGACGCCAGTGGGCAGAAGATGAATGAATTAATTTTCTTCTTATCCAGGAACGCAGGCCATATGGACCTCCTGAAGTCTGACGTGTACTTGCATCTCCAAAGGCAAAAATACTTAATACTTCCTTGCTGTCTGGACAGCTTTTCTTTATTTCCACTGATGAAAGCTAATTAGAAAAACACAGAATTCAAAGAGACCATTTTAGAATCTGCAGCTAAATTGCTTCCCTCCCAATTCCCTGCCTCAAGCTCATTATCTTATTTCCCCTTAATTTGTTTAGGAAATGTTGGGTTTGCTGGTGCTTCTGTTTGCCCAGTGAGGGAGAGCATTGATCTCTCTTTGTGTAAGTTCCTGAAGTCAGGGGAGTCAGCAAGGAGGCATCACCAAAGTTCATGCGTATGTAGAAGTCTCTGACGTCTGCATCGCTGGATCGTGTCTTCCTGCAGGCCTGAACAATGTGTCCCTGCACAACTTAGGACCAGGGTACCTCAGGGATGTCCTGAATCCTTAAATCCCAGCTCGATCACTGAGATCTTCTGCAGATGTGTCATTGGTCGTTCCCTGAGTTGGTGAGGCTCGTTTGACAACAACGAGAAGCAGAGTCTTTGGTGTCATCAACTCAGTCCTGTAGAATACTCTGCCAACAGAGTTTCAGCAGGCAACTTCTGTGCCAACTTTTAAATGCCTGCTGGAAACTTTCACATTTTGCCGGGCAGGTGCAGGCAATTAAGGACACTTCCTTCCACAACCGTTAATTGATGTCTGTTTTTAACTCTTTTATGGCCTTACTGTATGGTTTTTTTGCTGTCAGCCGCTTTGATAAATTGCTGTTGTTGTGACACAGTTGTACGCACATATTTAAATAAATAAACAAATAACTTCTAACAAGCCAAATTCTTGTTCATTTTGCCTCGTGTCTCAAGTCCTACAAATGCTGGAAATGTACTTTCTCTTTTTAAAGAAAGCTGAGAATCTGAGGACCCTGATTCATTCAGGGGAGAACAACTCTTATCTTGCTGAAGCTCTCGTAGTATCTGGTGGGGGAAGTCCTAGCTCTAGACTTCCTGTATCAAACAGAAAGTTGATTTAGGCTCCCCCCAAAATTATTGATTCCATGATATGGAAACAACAATTTGAAAGGGGCTTTGAAAGACTCTGTTTGCTTGGTTTGAAACACCACCCTTAGCAAGGAGTAACTTGTTTATAGAAAAGAAATTGAGAGTAAGTAGAGATTTTCAGAAATCCAAATGGGGTGTCGTGGAATCATAGGGTTGGAACAGATCTGAAAACAAGAGTCTTGGACCATCCACCCTCATATTCCCTGGCCCAGTTCACACAGACCCAGACCACAGTTCTGAGAACAGATACAGTACAGCAAAGGTACCCGTGGATTCACAGAGACCGTGCAGAGACAGAAGTGCAGAGAGCAATTACCGTATTTTTTGCACCCTAACACTCACTTTTTTCCTCCTAAAAAGTAAGGGGAAATGTCTGTGCGTGTTATGGAGGGAATGCCTACGGGTGGCATGCCTACGGATTTTCCTCCTCTAAAAACTACGTGCGTGTTATGGTCGGGTGCGTGTTATAGAGCGAAAAATACGGGTAGGTTTGTGTAGCCTGTGCTGCTGAATCCTCTAATGAATTGATTCTGTTCTCCCAGGGGAGTACAGGAACTGCAGAAGCAAGAGACCTCGTGCTTTCCCGTAACTTTTGGCAGAGCTTTACCAAACCATTCTTCAAAGAGGAAAGCAAAAATAAGAGGGGAGGGGGGAGAAATAAATCATCCTCCATTTTCTGTGCAGTTCACTTCGTGGTCTTTTGAACGATAGCATGGAATAGGATTGTTGTCCTTTGAGAAAAGGTTAGACGGCTCTTTCTGCTGTGTCTGGCAGTTTGTCTCCCTCTCCAGTGGAATTGCAGTGCAGGTGGGCAGTTGTGACCTTTCAATTCAAGCACTTTGCTTACATGTGAGATTTTTGCACATGATAATAGCTTCTGGTGCATCTGCATTTTCAAGTGATGTCCTTGACCGGCTAATGTTCTGCGATGGGGATTTTCAGGAAAATGTTGAACTGGGTCCCCCTCCCATGCTTATCTGGGCACTTTGCTTCAGGAATTTTTCTGATGCCCTCCTAGAAAGTGCTCTAATGTTCGCTTTAGCCTTGCTTAGCAAGCAAAGCTAGAAACTGAAACCTGCCGTTCTTGCCCGAATACTGTATTTGCAATTGGCATCCATTCATTTTTGCTAATGAGCTTGTGAAACAGAAGGGGGGGGGAATCCTCCCCACATTGCCTCTAATGGTGTCCAGAGTTTGGATTTCAACACTAGTCCTGGAATCATCAGAGTATCAGAGACTTTTGAAATTGTGAATATGAGCATAAGAGGTATTCGTAACCCAGTTGAATTCCACAAGCAAAGGAATGCAATTTTGCAGCTTAAAAAAATGCTTTGTACGTAAGCTGAGTGCAGATCTCTGTAATATTCATTTAGCATCCTACTTATGCTACTGATGATGTGATAAAAGGTGTCCACCCCCCCCCAAAAAAAAACACCTGTTGAGGCCTTGGAAGGGCAGTGACCAATGCTCTGCTTTTCTAGGGCATAGTACCAGACTGGAGCTAATTATTTGTACGTTCCTCAGGGCTACTGGATTTAGGCACTACCATAATGGCTTGGGAAGAAGCCACAAGTGAGCAGTAGATGTGAAGTTGCCTTATTCTGAGTCAGATAGTTGGCTCATCTAGATCAAAGTTGTCTACCCTGGCTGGCATAAGCTCTCCAGGGGTTTTGATGAGAGATTTTCCCAGTTGTAACTGGAGATAGCAGATACGGAATCTGGGAACTCTTGCATGAAAAACATCCACTCCAGCATGGAGCTGATATACATTGGGCCCCCAAGAGCTTCTGGAAAAGACAGACAGGAGTCTCCTCAGTTGGGACTGACAGGTAGGTTGAGTAGCTGGGGTCCATAACCAGCCCATTTTAGAATGAGGCAGGTCCCATTCAGACAGGTCTGGAAAGCAAGGTTTTGAATTCTAAGGAGCAATTTTCCTATTAGGACAGGTCAGACTTGGGAAGCCCTGGCCTGATAACTCTTAAGACCCCAACAGAATTTCCAAGTTTGGAAAGAACATTTGATGCACTCACTTATAACAAGGGTGGCCAGCGTTGAACTTCAACTCCTATCAGCCTGCCTTGGTCTGGAATGAGGGGAGCTGTATTCCAGCAACATCTGGGGCACTGAGTTGCCTTGTGAGGTTCTCAACAAATCAGAGAGCCAGCCTGGGAAACCAACCACTTCCTTGGGAAGTTCAGTGGAGAGACTTGGGAAGAGCTGATGCTACCAAGGACCTCCTGATTTGATGACTTAGCAACACCTGCTTCTAGGTTTCATGGGCCAGGCCGTCACATCAGTGCGAATTTCTGTGATCTCCTTGAACAGAGGAGGAAAACGGGTCTTTTCACTTTTTAAGTAACGTGGAATGAAGTAAGGAGAATGAGAAGCACCCTAACCATTTCTCCCCGCCTCCCTTCGCTGTCTTTCAGGACGATGATTCCTATCACTGAATTCCGCCAGTTCTCTGAGCAGCAGCCAGCCTTCCGGGTGCTGAAGCCATGGTGGGATGTCTTTACAGACTACCTTTCCGTTGCCATGCTGATGATTGGCGTCTTTGGTTGCACGCTGCAGGTAAACAAACAGGAATGCAATCTGATTCTGCCAAGGTAGGGCTGGAAAACTATTCCCAAGTGCTAGCAGAGTTGGTCAGAGTGGAAGACAGATAGTCACAATTTCTATTATTATTATTATTATTATTACTACTACTACTACTACTACTACTACTACCACTACTCCTACTACTACAGTCGTACCTTGGTTGACAAACACCTTGCGACTCAAACGTTTTGGCTCCCAAACACCGCAAACCCGGAAGTGAGTGTTCTGGTTTGTGAACGTTCTTTGGAACCAGAACATCTGACAGAGCTTCTGCAGCTTTCGATTGGCTGCAGGAGCTTCCTGCAGCCAATTGGAAGCCGCACCTTGATTTCTGAATGTTTTGAAAGTCGAATGATTTCCGTTCAACTTCCGAGGTACGACTGTACTACTAATCCTTGGTTAAATAATACAGGAGAGAAACTTACTAAGTGGAACCTTTCCATTTTTTAAAAAAGTGCTTATAGGTTGGAATCTAATCAATGAACAGAATCCACATGGACATTCTTTTTTAAAAAAAAACCTGCCCACAGTTCTTTTGGCTCCCTGCTGCTAAAATTCACTCCACTTAAAAGTTCTCAAAGTGCACTTGAAAGTTGCAAAATGAAACCTCAGAATTTGTCGTTTCCCCATCAAGTCAAAACGCAAACAATTAAGAAGCTTTGAGCCTGATCCATTTTCTTGCTTGGCAAAACCAAGTTTATCCTCCCCTCCCTCCACTTTTGTGTGTGATACTTTCTTAAATAGCTTGAATTCTTTGAAGGGAAAAGCAGCACCCATTTCTGGCTCTCTCCCTCTTCTTCCCACCATTTGGCAATGTCTGGTCTTATTTTTCTCTCTTGGTTCTGCTTAGAGATGACATGGCAGTGTTTGTTTTATTTAATGCCCCCTAATTAATAAACGTTCCCGAAAGGCAAAATAACGGAAAGTCTTAATGGCTTGGCTGTTAACTAATAACTCATATTAATTCCACAAGGTTTAGCTGAAAGTTTAAACAACATCAGATTGTCCAGACTTGTTTAGGGTGGTCTCTACAACAGTGTCAAAAGTTTTGTAACATTCTGTTGGACTAGAATTATGAGGAAGCCCCCCTTGAACCAGGAAAACTGTACCTAAGGAAGTTGAGAGATGTTCTTTTGAACCATGTTAGGCATTACAAAACCAATCCATTCCCCTTGGGGGCAACAGGTTGAGGTTTATATTTCTTTTTCCATCTCTTGGTCTTTTCTGGGTTGGATCCACACGGACAGCACAATCCTAACCAGGTCTGCTTAGAGAAGTCCTATTGAATTTAAAAAAGGCTTAATCCCAGTTAAATGGGATTTCAAGTTAGCCAGGTCCCATCTGCACCGCCCATCATACCACCTTCAGCAGTCATTGCTTCTTCCAAAGAATCTTGGGAACTGTAGTTTTTATTGATCCTGAGAGTTGTTAGACCCCTATTACCCCTCAAAGAGCTACAATTCCCAGGGTTCCTTGGGAAGAGTGACTGGCTGTTAAACCACTCTGGTAATTGAAGCTCTGTGAGGGTAATAGGGCTCTCCTAGCAACTTAAAACCTTAGAGTTGGAAGGGACTCAATGGTCATCTAGTCCAACCCCCTGCAATGCAGGAATCTCAGCTAAAGCACCCATGACTGATGGCCATTGACCCTTAACAAACTACAGTTAAAGGATAATGGTGGGGGGAGCCATTTTTAAAGTGGTATGAAGCTGCTTTAAATGTGTACTGCAGAAGGGGACTCAAAAGTCAGTGATTTCAATGGGTCTGATCTGATATACCGGTAAGTACAGTGGTACCTCAGGTTACATACACTTCAGGTTACATACGCTTCAGGTTACAGACTCCGTTAACCCAGAAATAGTGCTTCAGGTTAAGAACTTTGCTTCAGGATGAGAACAGAAATCGTGTTCCGGTGGCACGGTGGAATTAGGAGGCCCCATTAGCTAAAGTGGTGCTTCAGGTTAAGAACAGTTTCAGGTTAAGAACGGACCTCCAGAATGAATTAAGTATTTAACCCGAGGTACCACTGTATTACTAAGTCTGGATCCAGCCCTGTAGTGCCCGTGGTTATCTTACAGTTAATTAAATTAGAGATTGTGCTTAATATTAGCAAATATAATAATAATAATAATAATAATAATAATAATAATAATAATAATAATAATATTTTTTTTATTTATACCACACCCTTCCCGGTTCAAAACCCTGGGCTCAGGGCGGCTAACAACAAATTTAAAACACTTAATTGTAAAAGCAGCATAAAATACAGTATAAAAACATGAATAACAATAAAATTCAAAATTCGGAAATCAATTTAGGGGAAATAAGCATTAGATAATCACCAGGGCTAGCTGGCTGAATTGGTCCTACTTGGGCCAGCGAAGAGGCCAGGGGAGAATTAGCTGTGGGGTCTCAGAGCGGGTAATCTTCATAAAAGGGGAGGGGGAGGGAAGAGAAAGGAAATCAAAGATCAGGCTGAATTCAAATTAAAGGCCAGGCGGAATAGCTCTGTCTTACAGGCCCCACAGAAGGAGGTTAAATCCTGAAGGGCCCTAGTCTCATGGGACAGAGCATTCCACCAGGTTGGAGCCATCACTGAGAAGGCCCTGGCCCTGGTGGATAGTCTGACTTCCTTAGGGCCCGGGACCTCTAAACAATGGTTATTCATGGACCTTAAGGTCCTCTGCGGGGTATACCAGGAGAGGCGGTCCCGTAAATATTAGCACATGACTCCCCTCCAAAAAAAATCATGGGAATGGTGGTTTCACCCTCACAGCACTGCAATTCCCAGCAACCTCAACAAACTACAGTTCCCAGTTTCTTTGGGGGAAGCTATGCGCTGTAAATGTGCACCGAATGTGCTTTAAATGTACATTGCGCATCTGCCCTCAGGAACAAACTGAGCTGTGTTCAGGTTGCCCATTTTGACCTCGTGGCGTGGCTGCCTGCCTCTTTCTTGGCTCTGGCAGTTCCTTCTTTTTGCACTACCATATCCTTAAACTATTGCATGAATACACTGAAAATGGATCTTGTTTGGCTATAGAAGCCACCAGCCAGTTCTTTCTTTTTTTTGCTGAAGTAAGCACACTCAGAATGTGCAAAGCGAGCGCAGCTCCGGGAAATGGCATGTGAGAATGCAAATATTTGCATTCCTGCCTATTGCTATTTTATAAATGCTCTTTCTAGATAGCAAGCTGTGCCTTCAACCGAAGCCAATGAGGATTTTTCCTCCTGGCATGAATCTGTGATCGCTCAAGTAATGCCAGTAGCCGAGACCAATCCATCATCTGCAGTGTCACTGTTATTGATAACAGTGCTAAATATTTAATTTAGAGGGTAGAATCCTGCGAGGTGTCTGGTTCCCTGTCAGACACATGACAGTTGAAAGCACCCAAGGAGCCTTGAGCACTCCGTAATGGTACATTACAGCTGCATTTTTGGGTTGTGCCGTCCTCGGAAACAGCGCCAGACTAATTGTACTGGGGATGGAAAAAGAAATTTGTCATCCGCAGAACTGTGGTCGTATATAAGCACTGATGCGATGAGTCATTTCTCCACTGTGTTCTGAAGGGAAGTAGACGCTTCTCCACATGTGTGGACTTCTTCCTTGGCAAAGCCTTCTCATCTGTCTTGTGCATATTCGCCTTGAAGGGGCTGTGAGCATCCACTCTGTGTGGCAGTGGACAGAACAGCAGCACAGTAGTGGCAGTGGCATAACATGGGTTGCCAGCTCCCGGGGCTGTGCGGAGGGTGTGGGAATGGGAGGGAAATGGATAGAGTACGCATGTGCATTCAACTGCCTAACAGCGTCAGCATCACCCAGGAAATGACAGCCGCAGAGATAAGAAAAGAAGAGGCATTCTGTTGTCACTTTCTGGTTTGCATTTTCTTTTTCTTTTTTTTATAAGATATTTATTAAGGTTTTCAGAATATTACAAGACAAAAAAAGAAAAAAGAAAAATACAAAATAAAAACAGTTAAAAACAATTCCTTCCTTCCGTTACTTAGCCTTCATTTGCTTATTTCCAGGACCTCCTCACACCTCCCTTTTTTGTATTCCAATTCAGTTATTAGTTCAACAAATCCCTCCCCTCTTTATGTATCCTAATCGTTAATCATAAAGTATTTGTAATTTTAGATTTTTACCTATTAATAAACCATTTTTTTTCATATTCCCTTATAACATTTCGGCTAAAGACCACTTAGTTTCTATCCGACATCATTCTACCATTCATTAATTTTGCAATATTTCTGTACTGGTTTGCATTTTCAACGGAGCCAAGCAACAGAAGAGCGTGTATTGAGGCAGCACCGGGGGTTGACATTTTGCACCCCCTAACAATTTCGCACCTGGGGCAATCACCCCTGTGGGGCCCCCCATGTTACACCACTGAGAAGTGGTAGATTGTAGCGGTTCCTAATAGCTGTTTGACTTAAAGCAGCCCACTCCAACTTGGGGCCCTCCCTTTGTTTTGGACTACAGCTTCCTGGATAGCTCAGTTGGTAGAGCATGAGACTCTTAAGCTCAGGGCTGTGAGTTCCAGCCCCATGTTGGGCAAAAAAATTTCAGCGTTGCCGGGGATTGAAGTAGATGATCCTTGTGGTCTCTTCCAACTCTACTATTTTGTGATTCCATCAGTGCCAGCCAAGGTGGCTTTGGGTTCTGATTTATTTATTTGATGCATTTATCTCCCACCAGACCTCCAAGCAGCTCAGGTACATGGTCCTCCCCCTCTCCATTTTACCCTCACAACCACCCTGTGAAGTAGGTTAGGCTGAGAGACAGTGACTGGTCCATGGTCACCCTGTGAGCTTCATGGCTGAGTGGGGACCAGAACCGCAACCTCCCAGGTCTTAGTGCACCACTGTAACCCAGTGTTTCTCAAGCATGGGTCCCTGGCTGTTGTTGGACTACAACTCCCATCATCCCTGACCACTGGTCCTGCCAGCTGGGGATGATGGGAGTTGTAGTCCAACAACATGAGAAACACTACTCTTGACCACAGCGCCACTCTGGCTCTCATATAACCTGAAAGAAGTGGGGATCCTCTAATCTACTACAAAAATCTTGAGGTGGAGTAGACTGAAAATATATTATTTGTAAATGTGCAATTTAAAGAAGCACAGTACTGTGAGTTTCTGTGTTCATTCCCACGGCTGCTTGATTCTAGTACCAACAAGTAAGGGACATGTCAGTGGTCAAAATATTATGATAGCACCACGGGCCATAAATGTATGGTGTAGACCATTCCCTTATTCTTTGAGATCAAGCAGATTGCATGCTTTTACTTTAAAGAAAAATGGTACAGTTTTTAAAATAACTTTTTTTTGTTTGTGTGCATTGCAGGTTATGCAGGATAAGATCATATGCCTTCCAAAAAGGGTGCAGCCTCCGCAGACCAACTCTCACCTTCCCAATGCGTCAAATCTAGACTCAGACGCGACTCCATTTCTTCCACCCAAGCCATCCACACCTCCTGCTACTGTTGAAATGAAGGGCCTCAAGACTGACTTGGACCTCCAGCAGTACAGCTTCATCAACCAAATGTGCTACGAGCGTGCCCTGCACTGGTACGCAAAATACTTCCCTTACCTTGTCCTCATCCACACTCTGGTGTTCATGCTGTGTAGCAACTTCTGGTTCAAATTCCCCGGGTCAAGTTCCAAAATCGAACATTTCATCTCCATCCTGGGGAAGTGCTTTGACTCTCCTTGGACCACGAGGGCTTTGTCGGAGGTCTCTGGAGAAGACTCAGAAGAGAAGGACAACAGGAAGAACAACATCAGCAGGTCAAACACAGTCCAACCTAGCGCAGAGGGGACTTTGGTCCAGGCTCAGTCTCTGAGATCAATACCTGAGAAGTTCATTGTGGATAAAGGGACCCCGGGAGCTCTGGATAAAAAGGAAGGAGAACAGGCCAAAGCGTTGTTTGAGAAAGTGAAGAAGTTCCGGCTTCATGTTGAAGAAGGGGACCTGCTCTACGCGATGTACGTTCGTCAAACGGTGCTGAAGGTGATTAAATTTCTTATCATCATTGCCTACAACAGCGCCCTTGTTTCAAAGGTTCAGTTCACTGTAGACTGCGATGTTGACATCCAGGACATGACCGGTTATAAGAACTTTTCTTGCAACCATACGATGGCGCATCTCTTTTCTAAGCTTTCCTTCTGCTATTTGTGCTTTGTAAGCATCTATGGATTTACATGCCTCTACACTTTGTATTGGCTATTTTACCGCTCGCTCAAAGAATACTCTTTTGAGTATGTCCGGCAAGAGACTGGCATCGACGACATCCCAGATGTCCGCAATGACTTTGCGTTTATGCTACACATGATAGACCAATATGACCCACTTTATTCCAAGAGGTTTGCTGTGTTCCTTTCCGAGGTCAGCGAAAACAAACTGAAACAGCTTAATTTGAACAATGAGTGGACTGCGGAGAAGCTGAGGCAAAGACTGCAGATGAATGCCCACAACCGTTTGGAACTACAGCTCTTTATGCTGTCCGGACTTCCCGACACTGTTTTTGAAATAACAGAGGTTCAAGCACTGAAATTCGAAATAATTAACAACGTCATGATACCAGCCACCATTGTGCAGTTGGATAATCTCCAGGAGCTCTCATTGTACCAATGTTCAGCAAAGATCCACAGTGCAGCCCTGGCGTTCCTGAAAGAAAATCTGAAAGTCTTGAATGTCAAATTTGATGACTTCCGAGAACTGCCACCTTGGATGTATGGGCTCAGAAATTTGGAAGAGTTGAACTTGATTGGTTCTTTGTGCCATGACATTTCTAAAAATATAACTTTGGAGTCCTTTCGGGAACTCAAGAACCTGAAAGTTCTGTACATTAAAAGCAACCTGTCCAAAATCCCACAGTCCGTGGTTGATGTTTCGAGTCACCTTCTGAAAATGTGCATCCACAATGACGGCACTAAGCTGGTGATGCTCAACAACTTGAAGAAAATGGCCAACTTGACGGAACTAGAGTTGGTGCACTGCGACTTGGAGCGCATTCCTCATGCTGTGTTCAGTCTTGCCAGTCTCCAGGAATTAGACCTGAAGGAAAACAACCTCAAATCAATAGAGGAAATTGTTAGCTTTCAGCACCTTAGGAAACTCACCGTCCTCAAGCTGTGGCACAACAGTATAACCTACATCCCTGAGCACATAAAGAAGCTCTCCAGTCTGGAACGGCTTTCTTTCAGCCACAACAAGATAGAGGTCCTCCCATCCCACCTCTTCCTCTGCAACAAAATTAGATACTTAGACTTGTCTTACAATGACATCCGGTTCATTCCCCCGGAAATTGGGGTGCTGCAAAGTTTACAGTATTTCTCAATCACTTGCAACAAAGTGGAGAGTGTGCCGGACGAGCTCTACTTCTGCAAAAAACTCAAGACGCTGAAGATTGGGAAGAACAACTTGTCCGTTCTCTCGCCTAAAATTGGGAATCTGGTATTGCTGACCTACTTGGACATCAAAGGAAATCACCTGGAATTTCTCCCCCATGAACTCGGTGAATGCAGAGCACTGAAAAGGAGCGGCCTGGTGGTCGAAGACACCTTGTTTGAAACCTTGCCCTTAGATGTCAGGGAGCAGATGAAGGCAGAATAAGCTCAACCCTCTTAGATCTTTTACAGCAGCGGTGGGGAAACCTTTGGCCCTCCAGATGTTACAGGATTCCAACTCCCATCAGCCTTAGCTAGCATGGGCACAAATCGTTATGAATGCACAACAAAAAGCATGTCTGGAAGGGCCTTGAAACCACGTAGTCTGGGGTCTCCAACCCCACTTGAATGTGCTTTACAAAATGATGCCCAGGCTACAACAGCCTTATAGACTCTTTGGACTCCAACTCCCAACATGCCCAGTCAGCATGGCAAGTGGCCAGGAATTATGGATTTTGTGGTTCAGCAACATCTGGAGGGCCACAGGTTTTTCACCCCTGTTTTACAGCAACTCGTCCCTGTCAAATGCCTTGTACATCACGAGCTAGCCTGAATATGCCTTTAAAGTCTATTTTTTATTATTTTAGTGGTCCCTTTGTATGGACATTTTTGGACTAGGTTGTATATGTATATATATATATTTTATATATAAAAAATTTACTTGGTTTTCCTCACCCAACGGTGTTTGTAACTGTTCGAATTTTTATTTTGCCTTGATACAAATGGGTCTGTGTAGTTCTTATTTTGTATCAGTGAAATCAAGTTGCTTGTCTGCCTTAAAAAATGGGGGGGGGGGGTCACTCTCCAGAAATACGGTCAGTATGTTCCAAGGCATTGAATGAAGGTTACCTATATGAAAGTAGATGAATGTACAGTTGCCATAGCAACTCTAAGCCATTTGATTCAGTTTTGTGTACCAGCTTATCCAAGGCTGGGGAACCTGTTGCCCTCCAGGTGTTGCTGAACGACATCTCTCATCATCCCTGACTGATGACTATGTTGTCCGGGATTGATGGGAGTTTGGAGTCAAGCATCATCTAGAGGATTACAGGTTCCCCATCTCTTAAGGCACCAAGTACCCTCTTTATTCTTCTTTTTTATCCTAGTTGTGGGTAACTGTCATTCCCTGTTCCAGAGGCTTCATTTTGACAATAAAGTAAGTCAATCCTGTTTTGTGGTTGTGGATCGAACCTGTGCTGCCATGGCTGGCAAACAGGAGCCTTGTTCCCTTGAAGATTCTAATTTATTAAAATAATGCTTTTGGCTAGGATTCCGCTCTCTGTAGTGGTGCCAAATCTTTGAGTCACCTTTTCCATCTTCGGGATTTTCAGCCATGGTCAGAACCCTCTGCTAGAGGTTGTGTTCCAACGAAAGGTTGTCCTGTGTATAGTGGAACTTCGGTTTTCGAGCTTCTCGGAAGCCGAGTGTTTTGGAAGCTGAACACCGAAAACCCAGAAGTAATTGCTTCCGTTTTTGAACGTGTCTCAGAAGTTGAACGGATTCCGAGGCGTGTTTTTCAATTTTCTCAATGAAAGTTGCCAGCAGCCCTTTGCTGTTGAATGTTTTGGAAGGCAAACAGTCTTCCAGAAAAGATTTCATTTGACAACCAAGGTTCCACTGTACTGTGTAAATTTTCTCTCCCCCCCTAGCTTTTTTTTTCCTTAAGTGTTGGTTCTCCCCAATGTACATCCGAAGATCTTTGCAAGTCACAAGCGTGTAGCCAGTGAATCAGCCGAAGAATGCTTGTGAATATCCTGTCGTGAATGCTGTTTGCAATCCTCTAAGGACAGATGTACTCCATAGAATATAGATGTCAAACTGATAGCCACTTAATTGTTGTGGCTTACCCCTCAAAGAATCCTGCAAATTATTGTTAGTGGAGATGTTGAGAATTGTATTAGGGATTTCCCTCACTTCTTTCATGGAACGAAAGTATCTAGGGGTCCCTGAGGAGAGGGAATGATGGTGTTATTGTGAACTGCCTACCATAAAAAGGAGGCAGAGACATAAATTGATTATTATGACATTACCCGTCAAACTGTGAGGCAATGTCTGGCTAGAAATGCCCTCATTAGAAAACTCATAACCTCTCCAAATGAAAGTTGTGATTGTATTCATGTTTGCCTGGGAGGAAACCACTAAACTCAGCAGAACTCACTTTCCCCAAAAGATGTCATGCTACAGAGAAAATCTGGTATTTCTGCTTAAACTTTATGGGCATTATAGAGGGGTGGGTGAGTGGAGTATGCAAGATTCAATGTGTTTTTTTGTTGAAGTTAGCTATCAATCAGATCATAAAACTGGAGGCCCATTTTTAAATAAGTATAAGAACAATTATCCGTAATACACAATCACTGTTGCCCAACCCAGCAAGGTTATCTTAGGATGAGGCTCTGATCCAGCCAACTTTCTCCTTCTCTTTCATTTTCATTCAACTCATTTCATCCTTATCTGTAAACAAGTCAGAGGTTGAAGCAAAACACCGCACGCTTTACGGTTCTGAGGTTCAGCAGATTGTGAGGAAGAAAGCATTCATTTCTAAAAGTACAAATCTAATGTAAACCAAAGCACTGTTGCTACTAATAAATGTAAGCCCCTTTAATGTGCCTGCTCCACCAGTGACTTTCTGTAGTCACCTGCTGTAGATTAGAAAACTGAGACTATGGTAAGGCTGGGAGCATTGGGGGAAGAGGCTGTGGCCCTAAACTGTGGTTTGCTCCCACCGCAAGGGCTGGCTTCCAATGGCTGTATATCACCAATAAAATCTAGCAGTGGTAAAGCTGAAAGGTGCTGTTTATATTCACATCCGCACCATACAAACACAACACTCTTATACCACTTGAACTGTCATGGCTTCCCCCAAAGAATCCTGGGAACTGTAGCCCTCCTTAACAAACCATCATTCCCAGAATTCTTTGGGGGATGCCATGACTGTTCAAGTGACCAGTGTTCAAAACTCCCATTGTTCTAGGCAGATTATGCAACCAGGAATTTCATTAGCGCCAGCAGTTTCTGAGCTCTGGGCGCAGTGCTACTCCTAAGATTTCCGATGAAAACTGCAGAGTGGAAGGAAAGGAGGACCCTTTTCTGCCTCTCCACTTCCAGCCCCTCTCTGACAACCGGAGAAGAGACCCTCTTAAGAATATTAGGGGGGTGGGCAGGGGAAGGACTAGACCGTGTGGGAAATGAACATAATATTTTAGCCACTGTTCATTCATTTTCAGTCTTGTATTTTTGTTATTAAAAAAGCGCGCCTGGACATTCCGTTGTTGCGCCCACAACCTTGGTTTAAGGTGCCATTTAGCTCCTAGCGTTCATATCTCAGTTTCTAACACTGCAAGTGACACAAGAGTGCTTTGAATGTATGACATAGATGTGACCTGTTTCTTAACCAGAACAAACACAAGTTGCACCAGTGTTTGTGATGTAGGTAATGTGCACTGTATCTACCTGTGAATAAGGACTGGTTCACACAAACTCTAGTTGGATAAACACACACACACAGAGAGAGAGAGAGAGAGAGAGTTGCAATTGAAATTATTTAACCCCCATTGCAGGTGTGAGACTGGAAAAGCCAGTATAAGTTGCGTTTTCAACTGAATTTGGGGGAACCACTTGAAGCATCCATTGTGTTGAGCTATTTCCGCTTTCGTTTGATTTGCTTATTGCAAAGTCTGTAAACCTTGATAATAAACCCAGTTTGCAATGGGGGTTGAATAATTTCAATTGCACCCACATGCACCCCTACATGGAGGGACATTGGAATAACCACAATTTCTACGACGTTTTCATTAGTATTTTGTTTTGAGATTTGGGCCTGCCATGTTCTTCACATGCTGGGAGGTAAATGCATGTGTTCATTGTACAGACAGTGGTTTGTAGCCAATACTTGTCCTGCTCAGTGTAGGCATTTTCATTAACTTCAATGGGCCAACTCTGAGTGGGGCTGGTTTTGGATATAACCTAGAATCTTGGTCTTGCAGTTGTGTGAACCAGTCCCCAAAACTGCTGTAGTCAGTGAAAGCATTCAGTCCAGACTACAGTTCTCTAGTCACTGACTTTGGAGAACTTCCATTAACTTCTCTGGACTTTCTTCAAAACAAATGATTTAAGGAGTGAGCTTTCTTTAAAAGGCCTCTTTCTCATGTATTGAAAGCATTTATTATGGTTAACGGTGTCTTGCATGTATTTTACAGCACATTCTTTTTCTAAACAGAAGTTGCAGATGCTCCTGTTAGCGCTAGTTTTTAATGTTGTTTAAAATTATTGGGGATTTTTAAAAAAAATAAAAAATATATTGTCGTGTAATGTCATGAAACAAGCTCAGGTAAATGAATGTTTAACTTCTTATTTATATTTACTCTTTTGGTGTTTGTGCAAATCATGTGCAAAATCATGTTATCGGGATATATTTGAAAAGTTCTTGCTAAGAAAAAGCCATTTTCCTAATTCTTTCCAAGGTCAGGAAGTTATGTCAACAGAGAAATGCCATATGTATTCCATCATTTTGCTTCATATATTACAAACGTATATCTGCCCATAGTCAACCACATAAAACATTACAGCAAATCATGGTCATCTAGTCTGAATCAATTTTTAATTCATATTGGTGCAATTGTTGTAAGGGGTGTTTCGTCCTGGGGGAATGCAAAATGTAGTGGTTTTGAAAAACTGGGGCAACGTAATGAAAACAGTGTGTTGAAATAAGTGCATTGAAACAGTCTGGAATTTGATCTTGATGCTGTTTTCAAAACCAAACCGGAGTCATTATACCGTCAGTTCACCCTCTAATGCATAAGCTTGTGTTCTGTCGTGCTACAGAAGGCACAATGGGGCAGGGAGATGAAATAAAGTTTGTTCCAAATGTAGCATTTTGAGGCAAACGGTATTCATTTCACCAAACTGTTTCTTCCGCATGCCTTTATTTCAAAAGTGAGTAACGTCTCCTGCGGAGCTTTGTTTAAATTCATGTGTGTGGCACAAAAGGGAAAGGGTGCCTCCATCCACCTCTAGCCTCTGGCACCCACTGACACGTGACCCTCAGTGGGGGAAAAATATGCCCATTCTTGCTTTGGTTCTTTCACCAAAAGGAGAGCCCCATGGCCAGATGCCTGGGAACTAAAATGCATTGACCGTGGATCTTCTAAAGCAAGTGGTGAATGACAAGAGGATGAAAATGGACACGGCAGAGGCAGCCTCCTTTTTTGTTGATGCAAAGTGTTCCCAAATCAAATGGGGGTGTGGGGGGGGGATGAAAGTCTTACTAAAAGCTCTAATGAATGGGACAAATTGCCCATCACTTTCAGTGGATCTTGAGCAGGAGTAGAGCCTGTGTGTGTGTGTTGGCATGCACAAATATTACCGTATTTTTTGCTCTATAAGACTCACTTTTTCCCTCCTAAAAAGTAACGGGAAATGTGTGTGCATCTTATGGAGCGAATGCAGGCTGCACAGCTATCACAGAAGCCAGAAGAGCAAGAGGGATTGCTTCTTTCACTGCACAGCGATCCCTGTTGCTGTTCTGGCTTCTGAGATTCAGAATTTTTTTTCTTGTTTTCCTTCTCCAAAAACTAGGTACGTCTTGTGGTCTGATGCGTCTTATAGAGCGAAAAATACAGAAAATATTTGAACATTTTAATTGTTACTTATTTATTAGATTTGTATACGACCCTCCATCCGTAGATCTCAGGGCAGTTCACAATATGAAAACACAAAACGCATAATAAAAATAAGAACGGAAGAAAACCCACAAACCAAAACATCACTTTCAACCTTAGTTTTCTCAACATAATTTGGCCCCAAAACGGTGAGCATTAGATTCCAGTAAATGCAGTGCAGGTTATGTGGTTACTGATTTTCACGGAGAGGGGCGAATGTAATTGAACGCTATTTTCTACCAGGATTTAAGTTGTGCTCCTCTGACCTTCTGAACAAGTCCTGCATCCGGTTGACAGTGCATTGTAATGAAACAATGCTCTGACATCATGGAGATGCTTCCAGGCCGAATCTGTTGTTCTTCCACTAAGAATAGCAGTAAGCATTTAGACAGATTTCCTGGATAGCTTGCGTGTTCATGCATTCCTGTCCCTCGCTGACCTTAAAAAACAACAACTGGGGTGAAAAGCTTCTTGCGTTTTGCAGTGATCATCCCTTACTCAGCTTGGTAAATGGGCTTCCAAAAGGGTATGTGCCCATTTATCAGTTTGGGCCTTTCACTGTGATCAAAGTATAAGCTCCAGTTCCTTCGTTTACCTCTTAACGAGGCAGCATGCATTAAGAAGCCTCCCAGTGACTGTGGTGGCTGCCAGTTCCCCAAAACATCTAAGGGAGCTGTATCTTGAGATCGCCTTTCCAGTCCCTCCTCTCACCCTGTATATTATACCAGGAAATGGTCCCTGCAGCTTAGCTTGCTGTCGTTTGCTAGGGAAATTGACTCAGGACAGTAAGTTCATTCTTTCAGCCAAAAATAGCAACTTCTTGTTCCGTGCAAGGGGCGAAGGATGCATAAAATTTAGAGCAAGGAATGAAGTGGAAAGCTGTTTAGCCATAGGCTTGAGGGACAAATGCAAGAATCCAGTTTGCATTCAAAGCAGACAAATAATAATAATAGTAATAATAATAATAATAATAATAATAATAATAATAATAATTCTATTATTTGTACATCACCCATTGGACTGGGTTGCCCCAGCCACTCTGGGCAGCTTCTAACATATATAAAAACATAATAAAACAAACATTCAAAAGCTTCCCTATACAAGGCTGCCTTCAGAGGTCTTCTAAAGGTCATCTCCTTGACATCTGATGGGAGGGTATTCCACAGGGTGGGCGCCACTACCGAAAAGGCCCTCTGCCTGGTTCCCTGTAACTTCACTTCTCACAGTGAGAAGGCCCTCAGTGCTGGATCTCAGTTTCAGGGCTGGATGATGGAGGTTGAGATGCTCCTTCAGGTATACAGGGCTGAGGCCATTTAGTGCTTTAAAGGTCAGCAACAGCACCTTGAATTGTGCTTGGAAACATACCTTGATCCAATGTAGATCTTTCAGGGCTGGTGTTTCGGATCACAGCTTCAAGAGTTGCACTGTCCCAAATTTTGCACCGCAGTCCTCCAGCCAAGTAATGTGTACGAGAAACTTGTGCACAAGTGTGCATAAAAATTGGTGGCCATCACTACTTCTTTTGGGAGTGTATTCCATATGTGTTTTTTACCACAGAAACCTTCATAAGAAAAGCTCTCATCTCCTAAACCTGTTCCTGACACAGGAGACCCAACCGCTCCCCATGGTCTATGGTCCCTGACCCACTGAATGCTTTAACATACCCCAGTTGCCCTCCCCCCAATCTTCTACCCACCAACAGACTCCCCCTCCTCTTATTTTAACATGCCACATTTCAAGCAAGCTCATATTGACCCAGTTATACTCCAGAGCAGGGGTCAGCGAAGTTTTTCAGCAGGGCCTGTCCACTGTCCCTCAGACCTTGGGGGGGCGGACTATATTTTTTGGGGGGGGGAATGAATGAATTCCTATGCCCCACAAATAACCCAGAGATGCATTTTAAATGAAAGCACACATTCTACTCATGTAAAAACACCAGGCAGGCCACACAAAAAACCCAGAGATGCATTTAAAATAAAAGGACACATTCTACTCATGGACAAACACGCTGATTCCCGGACCGTCCATGGGCCGGACTGAGAAGGCGATTGGGCTGGATCCGGCCCCCGGGCCTTAGTTTGCCTACCCATGCTCCAGAGCATGGTTCACTAGGTCAATGCTTCTGATGTTTAGCCCATGCACAATGTCTGAGACACACATCAGCCCTGAAGTTAACCTTATAGCTTCACAAGAGCTGTATTATTTGGTCTTTACGAAGCCAGTGCTAGATTCTTGTCCATTCTTCTAAGCCAAGTTTCCATACATTCCGCTACGTTTGTCTTTAAAATTGTATCATTTAGTGTCTTTCATCCATATATAGCTTGCATAAGATTAAGTTGTTTCTGTGGAACATCCGTCAGAATAACTTAGACAACATGTAATACTTGCTCTGCCTTGTTATTATACAGTTGGGTGTTGTTTAGTTGCTAAAAGACCCCTTGAGACAGTGCTTGACATGGAATTCTTGACATATTAACTCCTAATGCTTGCCAAGCCTGCTTTTACAGGCAATTCAGAATTCCTAATAATTCCTGCAAGATGTTCTTTTATAAATCCGATTACACAACAGGGGCCCAGTACAGCTTATTACAGTAGAATTTTTAGACAATTTGCTTTAATGACGCAATTTTGGTAGGCTTCCAGTGAAACTAGATTAATTTGCAATACAATCCACTTTTATTATACCATCGTTCAACCTATTTTGAGGCAACTTGGCAATAGCATTTATTTATTTATGCAGGGCATTTATTACCTGCTCTTCAGCCGAGGCTCTCGGGGCTGTTTGCACAACAATAAACCTGATCAGCGACAAAGCCATTTGCAAAGAATAAAACCATACAACACAATGCAGTGAATTATACAACAATTAAATACACACAAAAAGAAAACAGCAATTACATTCTGGCATAGTAGACGACCAACCACTCTCTCTGTTCCAACTGAATCAACAGAGATGGTTCAGGTGCTAGACTGGTGCCTTGAAGTGCTGATGGGCTGGATGTCGGCCAGTAGACTGAAGCTGAATCCTGAAAAAAGAGAGGTGTTATGTGTTCTTGGTTTTGGGGCCCAAGGGGTGGGCATACAGCCTATCGTGGATGATGTTCCACTCCCCTGGAAAGAGCAGATCCATACCTTGGGGGTCCTGGGAGAGCCAGTGTGGTGCAGTGGTTAGGAGCGGTGGACTCGTAATCTGGTGAACCAGGTTCGCGTCTCCGCTCCTCCACATGCAGCTGCTGGGTGACCTTGGACTAGTCACACTTCTCTGAAGTCTCTCAGCCTCACTCACCTCACAGAGTGTTTGTTGTGGGGAAGGGGAAAGAGATTGTTAGCCGCTTTGAGACTCCTTCGGGTAGTGATAAAGCGGGATATCAAATCCAAACTCCTCCTCCTCCTCCTCCTCCTCCTCTTCTTCTTCTTCTTCTTCTTCTTCTTCTTCTTCTTCTTCTTCTTCTCCTGGATCTAACAGTATCACTGGAGGTTCAGGTGGCTGTGACTGGCTATTTCCAGCTATGTTGGACAGAGATGACCCTACACCAACATGCTCTGGTAGTTTTCAGATTGGATTATTGTGTTCTAAATGAGACGGCCCTTGGAGACGACTCAGAAACTTCAGCGGGTCCAAAATGCAGCTGCCAGATTACTGGCTGGGGTTCCATTCATAACCAACATTAACTCCCCATTTTAAAACAGCTGAACTGGTGAGTTACCACTTTGTTTCAGGGTCCAATTTGAGATGCTTACATTGCTCTTAAAAGCCCTCAGCAACTTAGCCCACAATATCTGAAAGGCTTCCCCTTTGCTATAGACCCTCTCAAGGATTAAGATCAGCAAAGGAGGCCCTCTTGGTAGTTCCTTCTTGTTTGGATGGTGGCAGACTGGAGAGGAACTTCTCTGTGGCAGTCCCTAAGCTGTGGAATTTCCTCACCACAGAGGTCCTCTGACACCTTCCTTGTTTAGCTCTCATCACATACTGAAGATGCCTTTCTTTACCCAAGCCTTGGACACGTAAGATATTTGTAGGACCCATCCCACTCTTCTGATCATAAATTGTTTTAACCGGTCTTATTTTTCTAGAAAAAGTGGTGCCATGAACACCTCCCTTGTTCTCTTATAATGGTGATGGCACTCACCTAAGACATGCCGGAACTGAGTTCTGGTGGGTTCCAGCTGGAAAAAAAGGTCCTGTTTTAAACTGGTTTTTAATCTTATGTTTTTGTATTGCTGCAATCCACCCTGAGAACATATCGGAAAGCATGGGTACCCCACTTCTGCTATGTAACATTTGCCCAATAATATGATCACATTGGAAAAGCATTGAAAAACTATGAATATAGCAGAGTGATGTGTAGATGGTCCATTATAAATCAATCACTAATGCACTCTTATTGCGTCAAAGACACGTTGCAGAATTCACCTGCTAATGAGCACCAGTCTGAAGGGACACTCACTCAGCTTTCAGGGACCAGCTCTGATAGAGTCAGAATCTTGATGCCTGCATTTGCTGACTGTCTGGATATGTCCCCGTTCCCCATACCCCCAAGTTGTTCTATCTCTTTTTTCAATGTTTGTCTTTCCACCCTTAAAAAAGAGAGAGAGAGGGAGGGAGAGAGAGCCTCCCCCCCCCCCCCCCGGTTTATGAAGTTTTTCTTAGGTTTAGAAAGGGGTCAGAAGAGCGAATCTGAAGAGCTTCAGAGAAAGAATGAAAGGTTATATTTATTTATTTTCCAAGCCATGGAACAAACTGGAACAGGATGAGATTAAAGTAAACAACGAAATAAGACGGGAGCCTGACTAATGGGGATATCATGGCAGTAATGGAAACTGATTGCAAAGGAAAAGAAGGGGAGCGGAAGAAGAGAAAAACAACACTCTTATCCTAAGGCCAAGAGGAAGTTATATTGTCCTCAATGATCTGGTTTCAAAAGAAACAAGGAACAAGCTCAATTTTAAAACGAATTATTTTTAATAGAGACAGTATCTCAGCATAAAGGCCAAGCCGTAGTCGTCCAGTCTGAAGAAACCAGGCCAAATGCATGCACACATAAACCGTACATTCTGGTGGGTTCATAAGATTTCAGTTTTAGACACTGAATGCACAGGAAGGAGTGTGGATGAGAAGCAACATTTCATTCATGAAGCAATGCTGGGAGAACGGAGGCACTTCTTTTAGGGGCAACTGGGTAAGGACCATAGCTCAGTGGGACAACACATGCATTGCAAACAGAAGACCCCAGATTCAATGCCTGGCCTTAATACAGGCCCACATGGACCTTCCAAACCAAAACAGAGCAAAATAAGTTAATGAGAGACAAAGAATTGGCCAGAGGAGACTGATCAGCTGTGTGGATGTCTAGAGAAGCTTAGGACTATACAGAGACCAGTGAGAAGAAGAAGAAGAAGAAGAAGAAGAAGAAGAAGAAGAAGAAGAAGAAGAAGAGTTTGGATTTGATATCCCGCCTTTCACTCCCCTTCAGGAGTCTCAAAGCGGCTAACATTCTCCTTTCCCTTCCTCCCCCACAACAAACACTCTGTGAGGTGAGTGGGGCTGAGAGACTTCAAAGAAGTGTGACTGGCCCAAGGTCACCCAGCAGCTGCATGTGGAGGAGCGGAGACGCGAACCCGGTTCCCCAGATTACAAGACTACCGCTCTTAACCACTACACCACACTGGCTCTCAGAAGAAGCTGGTAGGGAAGGTTCTTCAAGGGAAGAGCCATAGCTCGGTGGTGCAGCTTCTCCTTTGAATACAGAAGCTCCCAGGTTCAGACCCCAGCATCTCCAGGTGGGGCTAGAAAGGACCTTTGCCTGAAATCCCGGGCAGCAGCTACCAGTCAAGGTAGGCAATGCAAAGCTAGAAAAACAAAGGGTCCATCTACCTGGCCCTGAGGACTCTCCCCCGGCCCTGTCCCTTGCTTTCACTGATGGTGATGATGACTGGGTGGGCTTCTCATGCATCTACTCACACACTTGCACACTGTCCTGTTAACCATGCACCACAATAGACACCCAGAGAATAGAAGAAATGTGGCTTTATTATGCAGCTGTTAAGCAGGGCTAGTTTTGAGGCCAGCTTACACAGAACTGAACTGGTAGAGGGCTGAAAGACAGGTAACATAAATCCCACCCAATGAGTCATAGGAGGAGCAACGGTTGCAGTTATTATTTTCTTAACCCCTTTTCACACACCATATACTACAGAACCCATGCCATGCCCTCCTCAGGGCCTTTTACCCAACTGCAATGTGTGTTTGAATTGCTGTAATGCCTCTTGCTTCATACCCTCCAAGATTTCTCCAGTGAAAACAGAGACATCCTAAATCATTATTACTATTATTATTACCCCATACATCTGACTGGGTTGCCCCAGCCACCCTGGGCAGCTTCCAACATATGTGAAAACATAATAAAGACATTAAACATTTAAAATACTTCCCTATACAGGGCTGCCTTCAGATGTCTTCTGAAGATTATATCGTTACTTATGTCCTTGGCTCGAGGGTTAAGTAACTCCATAACCTCCAACAGTTTTCCGATGAAAATAGGGACATCCTAAGGAAAAGCAGAACATTCTGGGATCAAATCAGAAACTGGGATGGGTTCTGTAAATCTGGGACGTCCCTGGAAAATAGGGACACTTGGAGGGTCTGTCTTCTGAGCACCCCTTTCCTTGCGCCACAGTTTCTTCCATTTCTTTCTTGTTCCCCTGACAGAAATACCATGCTGAAGGAAATGGCACACACCCTGACAGGAAAGGGTGACTATTTTTAGACTTCCTCTATTGAATCAAATAGTTGGCAGCTTCCGACAGCACCTAGCTGCTGTATGCTGATCAAAAGTTTCAGGATGGACACCCTTTGGGTCTCAGGTAGAATGCCTCTAAGTGAAAACCCGTGGCAGTGTTTTTCATTTGCAACATACAATGAGATCTCGTTGTGAATTTGATTCAAAAATGCAAAAGCACAAGAGCTCCTGGAAGGGCTGCAAAGCTATATAATCTTAGAATGTGGCTTAGCCAAGAAAGAACCCTGAACTTCTGAATTTGCCACTATGCTACACTACTGTTGTTGTTGTTGTTGTTGTTGTTGTTGTTGTTGTTGTTTAGTCATTTAGTCGTGTCCGACTCTTCGTGACCCCATGGACCAGAGCACGCCAGGCACTCCTGTCTTCCACTGCCTCCCGCAGTTTGGTCATGTTCATAGCTTCGAGAACACTGTCCAGCCATCTCGTCCTCTGTCGTCCCCTTCTCCTTGTGCCCTCAATCTTTCCCAACATCAGGGTCTTTTCCAGGGAGTCTTCTCTCCTCATGAGGTGGCCAAAGTATTGGAGCCTCAGCTTCAGGATCTGTCCTTCCAGTGAGCACTCAGGCCTGATTTCCTTAAGAATGGAGAGGTTTGATGTTCTTGCCGTCCATGGGACTCTCAAGAGTCTCCTCCAGCACCATAATTCAAAAGCTTCAATTCTTCGGCGATCAGCCTTCTTTATGGTCCAGCTCTCACTTCCATGCATCACTACTGGGAAAACCATAGCTTTAACTATACGGACCTTTGTTGGCAAGGTGATGTCTCTGCTTTTTAAGATGCTGTCTAGGTTTGTCATTGCTTTTCTCCCAAGAAGCAGGCGTCTTTTAATTTTGTGGCTGCTGTCACCATCTGCAGTGATCATGGAGCCCAAGAAAGTAAAATCTCTCACTGCCTCCATTTCTTCCCCTTCTATTTGCCAGGAAGTGATGGGACCAGTGGCCATGATCTTCATTTTTTTGATGTTGAGCTTCAGACCATATTTTGCGCTCTCCTCTTTCACCCTCATTAAAAGATTCTTTAATTCCTCCTCACTTTCTGCCATCAAGGTTGTGTCATCTGCATATCTGAGGTTGTTGATATTTCTTCCGGCAATCTTAATTCTGGTTTGGGATTCATCCAGCCCAGCCTTTCGCATCATGAATTCTGCATGTAAGTTAAATAAGCAGGGAGACAATATACAGCCTCGTCGTACTCCTTTCCCAATTTTGAACCAATCAGTTGTTCCATATCCAGTTCTAACTGTAGCTTCTTGTCCCATACAGAGATTTCTCAGGAGACAGATGAGGTGATCAGGCACTCCCATTTCTTTAAGAACTTGCCATAGTTTGCTGTGATCCACTACTAGTGACCACTAATAACTGGGTAACCCTTTGCCAGAGATGTGGCTTACTAGGCTTGCAGGAGTTAACAACAACCAAGATGTTGTGTAAGTTGCTGGGCACTTGCCCAAAGTGAAGAATTAGATGATTGCACTGAAACGCAGGTTATTATAAATGCAACGGTTCCCTGCACAATTTCCTGAAAGCCTCCCCTTTTTTTCCAAATGCCAAGCAAGTACCTTAATTAGTCAAGAAGAGGCTAAAGCATGAGCGGATCATATAAATGGAAGAAATACGACTGCATCACTTTTGGTTGGATGGTGCCTTCAAGAAGACTGCACGCCGAAAGCCTTGGAAATAATCCTAAATCACTCCAATGCACATAATAACTGCACGCTCTTAAACCTCTGCACTGGTGATCATCAAAAAGTTATGGCATGATTAAGAAGACGTAGAACATCATTTTATCAGAATGTTCAGAACATCCGCTGAAAACCATAATTTCTGATCTTCAGGGTAGGATGCCAGACCTTCTCTAACTAAAACAGCAGCAACCATTTTAGGGAAGTATAAAGTAAGCCCAAATATCCAGGGGTAAAGTATCGAGACTGGTATAGTTTGAGGGCAATGTCATGTGGACTGCACAAATGAATTGGAGCTCAAATAGGTGCAAACACACAATAAACTTTGGTATGGGCAGCCCATAGTCTCTACCTACTTTCCAGAATGGTCTTACAGACAAAAGACTGTTTTTCCCTGGGTGAATGGTCCCCACCTTATGAACCCCATCTCCTTTGTTGCAGTCCTTGTCTTTCCCTACTGAGTAGATATTTAAGAAGTCATGTTGCCAATGTCTCATATTTTCAAAGGCTCGTCCTTTCCCCACTTTTTGTACTCGGAGCAGCTCTAGAAATAAACAGTTTGCTTCCTTTCTCCTCCCAATGGGACCAAGTGATAGCCCATGGGGAAAGGAGATTGGGAAAAAAAGTTTCCTCTTTCTAAGATGGAAAACAAAGATTATGCAAAGGCTTTGGGGCATGACTCACATAAAACACTGACCTCCAGTGATGCTCGGGATGATTCAACACTCCAGCCTAAACACATATGCTTGGAAGTCATTCTATTGGCATTTCCAGAAAGTTATACACGGCTATCACTCCTTGCTGGGCCTTATGTAACAGTGGTCTGAATTTTAGTTTCCCATTTGTTCCATATTCTAACTTCTGGACAGGGATTAGAAGTACCAGCTCTCTCTTTTTGGGGGGAGAGGGGATTCAATTAGAAAAAAAATTATTGATTTGTTCTCTCTCCCTCTACCACCATTGTAGTGTAGTGGTTAAGAGCAGTAGACTTGTAATCTGGGGAACCGGGTTCGCGTCTCCGCTCCTCCACATGCAGCTGCTGGGTGACCCTGGGCTAGTCACACTTCTCTGAAGTCTCTCAGCCCCACTCAGCTCACAGAGTGTTTGTTGTGGGGGAGGAAGGGAAAGGAGAATGTTAGCAGCTTTGAGACTCCTTCGGGTAGTGATAAAGTGAGATATCAAATCCAAACTCCTCCTCCACTTCTTCTTCTTCTTCTTCTTCTTCTTCTTCTTCTTCTTCTTCTTTTCTCTCTCTCTCTCTCTCTCTCTCTCTCTCTCTCTCTCTCTCTCTGAACCCAGGAGGGTTCAGTCTAGGGTGGAGCCTGCATGTCCAGGCACAGAGTCCACAGAAAATACTATTTCCCTGTGAAGTTTATACTCATACAGTTGAATTACTTGGAGAAACTCTGTCACACATGACCACCGATCACCACAACAACACCATCTGTCCATTCCATGCCTGTGCTACCATTTTGAAACACACAAACACATGGCACAGGTAACTCAACAGGCTCAGCCAAGATGACAGATCAAGTCACATATATTCATGATACGATAGAGAGATTTGGCTCCTTAAATTGACATGAGTGGAAAGCCCTTGCTCGTTTGAGAGATAGAGAACATTGGTACCTGATTTCTCTCACATACAGATACACAGCATTTCTCTCTCAGTCACAAAGATAAAACACATGCGAATGTAGGGTTATACTATACAGTTTGCACTTCAGATGGATGGCTAAGTTTAAACCCCACCAGTCTACTACCCTTAGTTTTGCAAGATTGTCATGACAGCACTTGGAAGAAAATTGTCAACCAAAAGTTTCACTTTTCTGATTTATCACCACAACAGTTATTAACACTTGGCTTCAGTAAAGCAAATAATTTAGACAGCACCTATTCATTTTGATACTCTGGCACCCTATTTGCAAAATTTAACAATTCCAAAATACAGACATGCTTTCACTTACACAAGATTAAATATACTGCCTTCAGCTGTACAGTGGTACCTTGGGTTACATACGCTTCAGGTTACAGACTCCGCTAACCCAGAAATAGTGCTTCAGATTAAGAACTTTGCTTCAGGATGAGAACGGAAATCGTGCTCCGGCAGCGTGGCGGCAGCAGGAGGCCCCATTAGCTAAAGTGGTGCTTCAGGTTAAGAACAGTTTCAGGTTAAGAACGGACCTCCGGAACGAATTAAGTACTTAACCCAAGGTACCACTGTACTTGAGGTCAATATCAAAAAATTCCCCTGGAAAAAGGTGTGCTCTTCTCCTCCCCTAGCCTATAGGTTTATATCAGGGATAGGGAATCTACAGCCCACCAGACATTGTTGACTCCAATTCCCATCATGCCTGATCACTGGCCACGTTGGCTGGAGCTGACAGGAGTTGCAGCTTGCCTTGTTTCTTATTGAAAAATTAACAATAAGCTTTCTGTGCCTTTCCCTCCACTAGCAGCAAGAAAAAAAAGTATCTGCTCTATGTCAACTTTTTATCTGCCTCTTTCTAAATTCCACACTGCATTACATATGCTCCGTAATTCAATTTACATTTGAAAAGAAATATATGAGAAATTAATTAGCAAGGCAGCATCAACATGCTCTATTGCAAGGACTCAAAGGGGAAAGGATGGGAATAGGCGGATGGAGTCATTGGCAAGGCGAGGAAACAGGCACGCTTTCCATTACCTCAGCATATGTGCATCTCTGGAGTCAGGGAGAAGGGCCAAAGACCATTGTGGGAGACTGGCATATTTCATTGCAGCGAGGCAATATGCCATTCTTGATTTGTAGATCTACAAGTCGGAGCTGCGCCTTGCAGAACTTACAGCAAGGTAGCCTCCAGTGCACAATAAAGCGAAACTCAAGACAACTACATTAAAGACACTACAGGGCAGGACTGGAGCCAAAGCAGGGTTTACATTACAATGTAAACGACTGGGAAGACAGTCAGTATAAAATGCATGCTCTTCTTGTTCATTGCCTAAGATCTGTAAAAAGTTTGTGTAATAGGTACCCATTGTCCTATTAGGTAGGACATATGTCCAGAATTTCCCAGATATAGCTGGCAACTTTTCCATCCTGATTTTCACTTTTTGAAATATGGTAACCCTATATTAGGAGGGGACCAGAGCCATGCCCTTGGCTGGGTGGGTTGTGGGGAAAAGACTCCTAGCCGTCACGGAGAAGGGAAATGCTCTCTCTAGTGCAGCAAAATTGCCAGTGTACAAAGCAGGCTGGTTGCATAGTCTCATTTCATTGCTAAACTGAGATATAAAAAGTCACTTTACAGGTTGCAATATGGCAGCCTTGATATGTAGGTGTTTTCCATTTCCTGCATATACACATATTTTTCTGGACTTCTCGTCCAGTCTTGAAATCTAAAGATGGACAAAATTATTGGGACATATAATATAAAATGACAAAATCTTCTGCAATGACGAGGTCAACTGTGATGCATTTTTGAAGTTGCAATAACACCTGGTTTCTGTAGGCACGTGATTGCTTTGTTAGCATTGGAAAGCTACTTATTTCTGCATTTTGAATGCATGTACCTTCTTAGACAAGTTGGCCTATGGTATCCAGTCCCATAAAAATATTATGGGATACAAATGCTGCTAGACCCAGAATATTTGCATTCCCCCCCTCCTCACACACCGCCCCCAGAGCCTGTTCTGGCTTGGATTTGAAACAAACGTAACAACCAATATTGCCAGACTAATTAACCGTAACTCTGCTTCAACCTGAAGAGAAGCAAAACAAACGTCCAATAATTGTATCCCAAAGGTACCTGGAATCAAACCTGAAGGGGATGTGACGGATGTGTGGTTGATGTTGCTAGGAAACAGTCGTAAGCAGTGAAAGCACAAGGTCTGAAAGGGAACATCATTAATGGGATGTTTCTATTAGCTAGCAAAATGCTTAGCAACTGCAAGGGTGAGTATCATGATGGGATGGTACCAGAGAAAGAGGAGAGGGTAAAAGAGAGAGGATAAGGTGAGGACAGAGTGAATACTTACTCACTGAGGTGCTCTTTACACGTTTGCCCAATTGCTCATCCATGATACAGCTGAAGGTTTCAATGACCCAACTGTATGAGGCAGGGCCGATTGCATTAGTCTATTTCCCACAGAACTGGCACCATCTCCTAGAGGGGTGCCAATTCTATTGGAAAGGCCCACGGGATTGACTCCATCCACCTGGCTGAGTCACTTAAACTAAGGTCGGGGCTGATGGATGTTGTAGTGCAATAAGATGCGGAGGGCAGTGGCAGAGCATGGGTTGCCAGTGCCCAGGGCTGTGCAGAGGGGTGGGAAGGAAGCAGGTGGGGTATGCATGTGCATTCAACTGCCTAACAGTGTCCACATCACCCAGGAGATCATGGTTGCATAGATAGGAAAACAAGAGTCATTCTGTTGTCTGGAGAGGTCACTTCCTGGTTTGCATGGATAAGCTGTTTTCAACGGAGTCTGGCGAGCAGCCAGAGGATTTCTCACCACTGCTAAAAATCCTGTAATGAAACATCATACAGTGGAGGGGGGGGGGGAGATGTTGCATTCCTGGCTATTACTGAACACCCCCATGCAAATCCCGATTCAAGTATGGCAACAGAACTCCTATGGTCCTACATACAACCTTATGAGCTGCTCTGTTTACTTGCTCCGTGCTAGGGAGCAACCCTCTATTATAAGGTAAATCCAATGTCCTGTGTTTTTATCACTAGACATAACAATGTCCCATGTTCAGATCTTTATCACAGGCTGTATACAGTGATACCTCGGGTTACAGACGCTTCAGGTTACAGACTCCGCTAACCCAGAAATAGTACCTCGGGTTAAGAACTTTGCTTCAGGATGAAAACAGAAATCACACCGTGGCGGTGCGGTGGCAGCGGGAGGCCCCATTAGCTAAAATGGTATCTCAGGTTGAGAACAGTTTCAGGTTAAGAACGGACCTCCAGAACGAATTAAGTTCTTAACCCGAGGTACCACTGTACACACTATGTCTTTGAAACCCATTCAAAGCACATCCTTTCCCTCAGAGAATTCTGGGCACTGTGGCTTGAATTGCAAATCTGTGAGGGATAAATACAGTGCCCAGAATCCTTTGAGGGAAAGAATGTGCTTTGAATGTGCTTTAAAGGTATACACAGTCTCGGGATATACATGAAACAAATTTGAGCTTTCTGGGTAACGTTGAAGGGCTTTCACTATTTTAGCGTCCATTTCACATTTTGAGACTGCCATGTTCAGTTTTGTTTAGAATATGTCAAAGTGGCGTTGAATGCCACCCCCAATCTGCAAGATTCCAAGGGGTTCCAAGGTCCATGTTTCCTTTTGGAAATGAGGTACAGTGAAAACGGCGGTGTCTTTATGATATATGGTTTCTTTATATTACAACCTGACGCTGCGATGGAGGGGTTCACAGCATTTACACCCCAAAGGGGTCTGCTTTCTCCCATAGCCTCAGCCCTGGATTCCAGCAGAAAGCAAAACATTGTGCTCTGCTTTCCTGCATTTACAGCCTGCAACCTTTCCCCCTAGGTCACCTCACCACCAACTTTAAAACTCTCATTTTAAACTCTGCCTTTGTCTTCTAACTTCTGACCCACTTGCCCTCTGAAGAAGAGCGCCTCTATGTAGTTTTCTTAATGGGCCATTTCCTTTGTTTTCTTAATGGCTCATCTCCCAGGCGATTACCTCATGAGGAAGCTGGCCTGGCTTATTTAGCATTTAACCTTTACTGTGTCCAGGGATTAAGTGGCTGGCACTCGCAAACTCATAACACAGGGGTGTCTGGCACTCACAAACTCATAACGGTATCCTCTTCCACCTTCTTATGTTATCATGCTTTGTAAACTGAGTGAAGATAATCTAACAGTAACAGTGGTAGGAAATGTTCTGATTTATCAGAGTTATTTGTAAACGGGGGGTGGATATCCAATTTGTATCCTTTTTGTCTTACAGAATGATCCTGCTGAGATAAGATAAATAAGATAATGAATCAGCAGAGGTGCCCTTTCTCATTCCTTCATTTTCTGTTTACACAGTCCACGTATGCTTCTGAGTAATTTGCTCTTGCTTTGTGCTCCTTCTGTGTACTGCCCCCTATTCATGTCAGAATTTATTTTCCATGCCATCCTTAATCATCAAAATTAATAGGGGGTAAAAGGGCAGAGTCGCCATAAGTCTATTTGCTAATACGCTCATCATCTCTGTGCGAGGCAGACAGGATTCTAAGACCTATCTGATTCCCCCCCCCCCCCAGGCTTCTGCTTTTCATCAAAAGGAAATGCAATGAAAGGAGGTGCTGTCCTTTCTGCGTTCTGACCAGTGGTTTGTTTTGAACCTTTAAATGGGTCATGAGCTATGGTTAATAATTTTAAGAAAGTGGTTGAGATTAAGCTGCAGTCACGTTGAGAAGCCACTGGGTCTACTGATCAGCGTATTCATATACATGCCTTCCAACATTCCTCAGAAGAAAATAAGGACATTTCTCACTCCCTACAACCCTGCATTTTTGTCCCCCCACCCCACCTGCAGAGAATTTCCACTAACCAACAGCACACATACCCTCCACTGTCCCAAGAAGAAACCTTAATCTTGATTCTATTTTATTCTTTGGTTGATTTACAAAAAGAAATGCACACACCAATAAATACATTTTAGAAAGGGGCACGATTAGACATGGACGCACAAAGTGTGTGTGTGTGTGTGTGTGTGTGTGTGTGTGTGTGTGTGTGTATACACACACACACACAGTATATATATATATATATACACAGTATATATAGTCAAGACTCCTTGCACTCAGCAAGTTAAGTATGCATAAGCCCATTATTGGGATTCGGGTGGCGCTGTGGGTTAAACCACAGAGCCTAGGACTTGCCGATCATAAGGTCGGAGGTTCGAATCCCCGCTATGGGGTGAGCTCCCATTGCTCGGTCCCTGCTCCTGCCAACCTAGCAGTTCGAAAGCACGTAGATAAATAGTAGATAAATAGTAGATAAATAGGTACCGCTCCAGCGGGAAGGTCAACGGCGTTTCCGTGCGCTGTTCTGGTTCGCCAGAAGCGGCTTAGTCATGCTGGCCACATGGCCCGGAAGCTGTACGCCAGCTCCCTCGGCCAATAAAGCGAGATGAGCGCCGCAACCCGAGTCGGCCACGACTGGACCGAATGGCCAGGGGTCCCTTTACCTTTACCTTTAAGCCCATTATTAATTTCGCTGTTCATAGCTTTGACGGCACTGGGTGAAACCTTAGGGTGCAAGGAGGCAACTTTCTGAACAGGACATGAGCAGATTTTATAACCCTGTTCTAAAACGCAGAAATCATAGAATGGTACAGTTGGAAGGGACCCTGAGGAACATGTAGACCAACCCCCTGCAGTGCAGGAATATGCAGCTGTCTCACACGGGGATCGAACTTCCAACCTTGTCATTATCAGCACCATAGGTGCCAACTCCCTGGGGTCCTGGGTGCCCGAGCACCCACAAAATTTCCCATGAAGGGGCAGGGAACCCACAAGTTTCGGTGCCAGGGCCATGCACACTGCATGGCACCCACAGCCCCGGGCACCCACAGTCACGGGGCCAAGCTGGCACCCCTGATCAGCACCCTGCCCTAACCAACTGAGCTATCCAATCAGCAGTTTGCTGAACTTCTGACTTCTAAAGAGTTTAGTGTGATTCGAAACCAAATTATATCAGGGCAGAAGTTGACCCCAGGGATGGAGAACCTATGGTCCTCCAGCTGTTGCTGGAATACAACTTCCACAAAACAACAACAAACCTCTGGTTACGTGAAACACACAAGACGTAACTGGCTGTACATTTGGAAAAAATAAGATCTACTATTCATTGTATTAAACTGTAGATTTCAACCGAAGTGGCTCATAAAGTTCAATGAAGTAAGTAGAAGACCCAGTGGATCAGTTCCTTCTCTAATCAGTTAATGCATAAGGTCCAAATATGTGTAAGTGTCTATTCCACTTGTCTGTTCATAAAGTCCAACAATCCACACAAAAGGTTGTTACAGTTCCACAGAATCCTTTCAAAGAGTCTTAGACAAGGATTTTCGGAATATTAGCCTTGTTTCGCCGTCCTGGGCTTCATCAGTAATACAAACTCTAGGTAATGCAAATGAATACAATATCGTAATCTCACACATTTTTACAGCAAAAATAATATAAAAACCGTCAATAACCGTACATACTATATATGATATCACAAGACAGTGGATCTTATAGTATAGTAGTAGCTGCTGTAAGAAGCAACTTTTCCAGAGTAGAGTTATATGGACAAGCACAATAGTGATTCGAGTAACAGGTGTTGGCAATCAACAGATACAAAATTTCTTTCTTAAAGTGACCCATATGGCACAGCAGAAGTAAAACAAACTTAATCAATACTCAGATGTTATACATATAAATCTTAATGCAACTCATACAAAAATGTAATCAAATTTCAGGTCTAAAGTAATGGCAATTCACAAATACAAATTTTTTTTATCACAGTAATCTACTTGGCCCACAGAGCTGAAACAAACTTAACCCATGCTCAGGTGTTCTACATATAAACCTTAGCACAGTGGTACCTCTGGTTATGTACTTAATTCGTTCCAGAGGTCCGTTCTTAACTTGAAACTGTTCTTAACCCAAAGCACCAGTTTAGCTAATCGGGCCTCCCGCTGCTGCCACGCCGCCGCCACTCAATTTCTGTTCTCATCCTGAAGCAAAGTTCTTAACCCGAGGTAGTATTTCTGGGTTAGCGGAGTCTGTAACCTGAAGCGTATGTAACCCGAGGTACCACTGTACACATTTCAAAAAAAGCAACTATAATCAATTTCAGTATTCAGAGCTAATAAGAAAACAAACCTAGTTTCTTTCCGCATGAGGATTTTTTTAGCTCGTTCTACAGGACCTAAATACGTCCAAATTACAAAAAATGACAAGTCCTCATCAGAATGAGATGCTTCAATAAAATGTTGTACTAAAGGAGCATCTGTTACATTGTTCCAGATCCTAGATCGGTGCTCTGATATTCTTACTTTGATAGGTCTGAGAGTGTGACCCACATACAACAATCCACAGGGACATCCAATCCCGTGGCTGGGGCTGATGGGAGTTGGAGTCCAACAACATCTGGAGGACCCACAGGTGCCTCGCTCCTACAGTGATGTAATGTAACCTGCTCTGTAGATAACATTTTGCTGACCAAGAACACCACTGCCTGTACAACAGTTTTTCAGAGATGCCGCAAAGCCCCCTAGTGTCTGTTATATGGACTTATCTGGACAAACACACATTTCTCCTCTTCTGACGATTGAATAGGAATCTGTATCACAGCTGTGTCACAGAATCACAGACCGGCAAGGAATCTCAAAGATGATGGGCTGAATCTTTCAAAACTGCACTGATTTTAACTGCTGGTCTAACAACTGCAACTGCAACGATTTCGGTTTCTTTCTTTCTTAGAATTCATCAGCAATGATAAGTGCAATGCTGCTTGTTTCAAATAATTCGTCACAACTAGAAGATCTTGCTCCTTAAATATTTTACTGGACCTTCAAACAAGGCAACTTTAACAAAGTCAACTCCACATTTCTTTTGCATGTGTCGGGTCTTCATCGTTGACAACTCACCTTTTCCAAGTAATTTTGTCACCAAATATTTTTCTAAAGCCTTTGGGATGTCCATTGCAAGCCTTTGTTCAGAAGCTATTTACATTAATAACTATAACCATATAATTTGGGTGGAACAAATAGCATAAAAAATAGTATTTTATACCAGTGTTGTTCTATCTAGATGTATTCATTTGATTTTCTGATTTACTCACATTGATATGCTTAGCGGTCCAATATATAAGAGATCAGAGTCATCCCCATCGAGGTCTTTTTTTGTAACCCAAATTATTGTAAGTCAGAGGTTGACCCCCACTTTTTATAAAACAGACAAATAAGAGCTTCATAAAATAATTCTATCCAGTGACTAAACACCAGACTTTGATAGAGTCATTAATAGATACCCTTCATTATCACCAATACTTCCTCACTAAAAACATTATATGTATTTATGTCACCCAGATTACATTCAATGGTTTATTTATATTATCTGATATTTTACTCTTTTCAATTAAATCCGGTTGGTTTATAATCTATCTAGGGGACCACTGCAAACATTAGCAGGATTTTAATATAATAATAATAATAATAATAATAATAATAATAATAATATAATTTATTTATACCCCACCCATTCAGAGTAATCTCTATATATGCATTTGAATTGTTATAAAATTATATCTGTAAAACTAAATAAGAATTATTTCAGAAAAGAAGGGTATTTAAAGAATGAAGTGTTCAATTGTTTTGCTAACATTAAAATTAATAGCCGTGTTGGTCTGCCATAGTCAAAACAAAAAAATTCCTTCCAGTAGCACCTTAAAGACCAACTAAGTTAGTTCTTGGTATGAGCTTTCGTGTGCAAGCTTTCGTGTGCAAGCTTTCGTGTGTATCTGAAGAAGTGTGCTTGCACACGAAAGCTCATACCAAGAACTAACTTAGTTGGTCTTTAAGGTGCTACTGGAAGGAATTTTTTTGTATTAAAATTAATGTTTTAATTGGGATGAGGAATGATAGTGGGATGTAAGAGGAAGTGTTTGAATGATCCTAGGCTTGCCATACATCAGGAAAATTCCTGACATGTCCTGGATTTCAGGTGTAAAAATGGCGTCAGGGGGAATTTTGGCGAATTGGCAAAATATCAGGGAAAACCTAGATGTATGGCAACGCGATGGAAAAAGCAGCAGAAACAGCTCAAATAGCTTAAAATCACCATTTTGAGGGTAGGTTGTCAGGAACTTTACTTTTTGAAATATGGCAACCCTCAATGATCCACTTTTTTTGCCTATAGCTTCAGTCCAGTACAGTGGTACCTCGGGTTATGTACTTAATTTGTTCCGGAGGTCCGTACTTAACCTGAAACTGTTCTTAACCTGAAGCACCACTTTAGCTAATGGGGCCTCCTGCTGCCGTCGCGCCGCCAGAGCACAATTTCTGTTCTCCTCCTGAAGCAAAGTTCTTAACCCAAGGTACTATTTCTGGGTTAGCAGAGTGTGTAACCTGAAGCGTCTGTAACCTGATGCGTATGTAAGCCGAGGTACCACTGTACTTCAAGTCTTACTGTGAATTAAAACAAAATAGAATAAGAACACTGGACAGTAGAGGGAGCTCTTTGAGAAGAAGAAAACGTTCCTGTTCTCTGAAACCATTATTCAGCAGTATAGCTAGTCTCCATTTTTAAGTACCTCAGAGATAAAGAGAGCGATCAGAACACGGTCAAAGTAAGCTGTGGACCTGATACTGGTCACGTTCTCTAGCCACAACCAGAATGAATTGCTGAAAAGATCTACAGCAGCTGTGCGGGTTCAGAAACTGCAACTGATATAATAGGCAACAGTCTGAACCTGAATTTTGCCTGGAATCTGGTGACTGAAGAAGAAAGATATTGAAGTGACATATTCCCCCCCCCCCGAGAAACAGCTATGAACTAAACCAGTGGTTTTCAACCAGTGTGCAAACAGTGGCACCCTGGGGTGACTTGAATGATGGTCAGGGGTGCCGCAGGCAACTGTGGCCTCTGTCCCTCTTTCCTTCCCTCCCTCCTCTGATGCCCTCTTGTGTCTCTGCCTCCCAAAGACTTGCACGGCTGTTTGTTGCAGCAGCCCTGGCTACAAGCTCCCCACATGAATGGTGCCTCTGGGGCTGGCTAGGGGCTGCTTCCCCAGTCCCTATGGGGCAGTGTGAGAAGGTACCTCTCTTTGGGGCAGGAGGGCAGCTCACAAGACCAGTGGCTGCCCAGAGGACTCCCAAGGAGAGGAGAGGAGGCTGAGGGAATGCTCCACAAGAGAGGGTGTTCGAGAAAGGGTGAGAGGCTTTCATCTCTGCAAGAAAGGGATGGCATAACTGGGCTCCTGAGCCCTCCAGGGGTGCCGCAAAAAGAGTGTGGTTGGTCAAGGGAGCCAAGGACCCAGAAAGGTTGAAGACCTCTGAGCTAAATCATCCAACATTTAGAATATAAGCCCACCAACCCTCCCAGGTTCCCTTAATACCTAAAGTGAAATACTTAAACTGAATTCCCAAAACCATTAAAGTCACACAATGCAGACCCTACAAGTGTCCCTATTTTCCAGATTTACAGAAGACATTTCTAATTTGATCCCGGAATGTCCCGCTTTTCCGTAGGACATCCCTATTTTCACCAGAGAAATATTGGAGGGTATGGAGTTATGCAGTTCCCTAGCCAAGGCGATAAGTAACTACAACTCCCATCAGTCTTAGCCAGCAGAACCAATGGTCAGGGATGATGGGAGTCATAGTCCAGTAACATGGAGGACACTACACTGGCTGCTTCTGCTTTCAGTGGCATCATCAATCTTTCTTACGGTCCAGAGACCCAGCAAATCGTTACAAAGCAATGCACAATTCAGACAGCCTACCTCCAGGTTAAACAAACATTTTGTTCAGACTTAAAGATAGGGATCATTGGTTCTTGCAACCACCGATAAAAACTTTGCCACTGCTAATGTTCTAGCCTATTGTCTTCCAATAGGAACCTGACATAGTGAGCCTCTGATTTTCCCAGGAAAGGTACCAGCAAGGGTAATATCAGTTCAGCCCTGGCTTGCTCATATTTTGCACAGTGCAGCAAAATATGTTTTATAGAATCGATGTCTTGAGCACACAAGCAAAGTCTGTCCTGGTAGGGAACTCCTCTCCACCTGCTATCCAACACTGCAGAAGGTTTTTTGTATTTTGTCTTGCTTTTGCAAACCACTCTGGAAGTGCTGCTTCCAGGACAGGACCATGTATACATTTTTGTTTTTGTTTTTTCTAAATAAAATAAATAATACGTGCAAAACCAAAAACCCAACTCGAATAGTGCTTCTCGGTGGGGTTACATCCGTTCATAGGTGGCTTCCCCATGCAGCTTTCTGAACGAGGAAAAAGTAGAAATAAAGAGAGAGCTATTGTCAGGGAACTGCCATCGGCTCAGGGGCAAGAGGGGAAAAGCCAGATGGATTACAGAGAGCCCCCAAAGATCATGGGAAGCAGCACCCCCTCAGCGGAGGAGAGTAACCACGCCTCCAGTGGAGAGGAGCTTCAGGGCTCGGAGGAGGCGAGGCGGTGCCAGGACACCTTGCCTGGGCAAAGCGGGGAGGAGAGAGGTCCTCCGTTACCCACGCCCTCCCTGCGCAGTAGGCTTCCACGCCGAGAGGGGAGGCGCAGACTGGGTGTCAAGAAACTACTCTGCTGGGGAAGGTTTAAGGACCGCCCACTCACAGATTCTGCCAGTGAATGAGCGAGCCACGGAATAGTGGCGATCTGCCTGGTGAAGGGTTTTTGGCACCAATAACGAGGCTTTACAGCCGACCAGGGAGGCACTTTCCTGATTGCTCTCAAGTAACCCCCTGATACAGCTATCAACATTTGCATTGCTTGCAAAAAAACCAACTTCTTTTTAAATTTCTTGTGGAGCCATAGGCTTTGGGACACAAGGAATTCTACCAATTGTTGTGAATTGCTCTAATCCTGTAAATTTGATCAGATGTAACAGCATATCATGTATTGCAGGTGAAGTAATTAGGCCTGCCAGGACAAAGGACCAACCACAGAGCGTAAAACAAAGGGTGGAATTCAGTGCCACGCTATGTTGAACATTTTGTCTGTGCAAATGTATCATCTTGTTGACAATCGCCCCACCCCCACTGTTCTGGGGGGTTCTCCCAACCCCAAGCCAATTTGGGGGGCCATGTGGTGGGAGGGGGGAGGAGGGGGGAAAGCCCTATTGCACAAGCAGAAGCCCTTGCGCAGGCCTTCCATTGGCAAGAGTTTCGCAACAGTTCAAAAAGTGCAGTGCATAAGTACATTCTGTACCTGGTATTTGCAAGCAGATTTTGAGAAGCGTTCTGAGAATGGGTTGTTTTGGACTTGGAAGTCGGAGCTCATGTAACCAGATACAGGACTAATTCTGCCAGGGAGAATCATTCAAGAGGCAATTTTAAGCCCGGCATTGTTAACGCTACTGAATAAACCATAAACTGGAGTTGAATTAAAAATAAAGCAATGGCCTTTCTCGATTGCACCAAATGTTGGTCTAGTTTCGTATTCTGGTTTCAACAATGGCCGGTCAGTTGTTTCTGGGAAGCTTAGCAGTGGGGCGGAAAGACAGCAGTCCTCCTTTGTGGTTTGTCTTTAGTATTTAGAGGAATTCTGCCACTGGAAACATGAAAGTTCCTTCAAGCAATCATGACTAGTCCCTGTTTCCTTGTGAATTTATCTAATTCTGCAGTCCTCAGTGTGGTTCCAGTGGGGACGATGGCACCAGTGAAATTGACCACACTTGTTCTCTTATCATCCTCATCTCTTCCTCCCTTTCTGTCCAAATTTTGAGGAGGACATGCTGCAAATAAATTACAGATGTGTGTATATGGCAGACTTTGGGGGAAAGAAGGGTATAGATGGACATTTTTAAAAAATTTTTAAAATAAAAATAGGCAAAGAGTTCAGCTCTGGAAATCTCAAAGCATCACCTATGGTGGATATCAAGAAGTCCTCTTTAGGTCATGCTGGCTCTCCCTGGCCTCCACAGACAGCAGATTGTGGTGTCAAGTTCTTCTATGACTGAAACCCAGAGCCCAGGCTGGCTCGAAAGTGTAATTGTGATTCCATTTACTCATCATACAAAGCTCAACCTGGTAAAATGCATACAACTTCATACCCCCCCCCTTTTTTTGTGTCCCTCAGTTATTAAGAGGATCAAACCCGAACCAAACCATGAATAATGATTTGTTTATTTTCATTCATATGTGCATTCATATTTTCACTGTTATTTATGCAATTAGAACAAGACATTCTGTGCTTTTGAGCTGCAAATTAATCATTGATCCTTTGGAACTTAGATTCCTGTGCCTTCCTGTTTTGTACAGAGTTAATTTGGAACTTTGAACTTTTTCCATCTCATAGCCACGGTTGTTAATTAACAGGTATCTCCAAAGGTTAAAATCCATTTAGTGCCATTTCTCCTTTAACGGTGTTTGCCTGTAGCTTACACTGCCTGTTTCTTCCTTCTACTTTCTCCTGAAGAAAGTTGCTATAGAGCAGTTTGCTTCACTTCACATCTTACTCAGGCGAATCTAGGATGTTTCCTTTCTGTTAGCGGACTGAGAAGCTGAGTTGTTTTCCTGGAAATTGTGTATTTCATGGAGTTGTGTATTTCCCCAAAGTCATTTTAGGAAAAGTTGCACCGTATTCTGTGTGACTGCATGACAAACATATGACACAAGTCAATTGCAGTAGAGTTGGTAGACAGAGACTTACAGTCCCATACATGCCTACTCAAAAGTAAGCTCCACTGAGTTTTATGGCATTCACCCCAGGAAAGCAAGTAAACCAGGAAAATAAACCAGGATTCCTGGCTTAGCATTATGTCTGAATTGGGGATTGTGGTTTATTTCAGTCTAATAAACAATTATCAGTAACTGACTACGGCAGGGGTCAGCAAACTTTTTCTGCAGGGGGCCGGTCCACTGTCCCTCAGACCTTGGGGGGGACTATATTGGGGGGGATTCCCCCCCCCCACTGACTCTCCCCTACCTTCTCCACAGCACTGGATGAGCCCCAGTGGCTGCTTACCTGTGCCTTGCGAGTGGCAGGGGCTGGCAGGAGTGGCAGAGGAACGATGAACGGCACGAAAGGGCTGGCTCTGGAGAGGGGCTGCTTAAAATGGTGCTCAGCCAACTGCAGCTCAACAAAGCCCAGTCCCCTTCCTCCTCTAGGCAGGGCAAGGAGAAGCCAGGAGGAGGGAGGGAGGCGCTGCTGTGGTGTGTGTGAGGGAGGGAGGGGGAATGGCGCAGCCTGAACGATCAGAATCCCCATGCCGATCCACGCGGTGATTCCCGGACTGTCCGCGGTCCGGATCCAGAAGGCAATTGGGCCAGATCCAGCCCCCAGGCCTTGGTTTGCCTACTCATGGACTACAGCTTGTAGTTCACTGCGACCAAAACAACCCAGATTGGTGTTCATGGTGAACCATTAACTATGGATGACTGTAATGTGCGAAAAGGCCCATTGATTCTAGATTCATCTTTAAAACTTTGGTCCTCAATATCTATCCATCTCCATTTTGTTTGGTCAAATCTCAGTTGATAATCTTCTTTTACCTTTAATGGTTTCATTCTGCTAACTGCCAGCACAAGGTTTTCCAGCCAGTTTTAAAAATATATTATTGTTTGTTATGTCTCTCAGTGCTAACCCACTTTTTCTCCTCAGCATGGAGGCCAAGCAGCAGAAACGACACTCAGCATGTTAGGTCCACCCCACTGTCACAGTCAATAAAACCAAACACAACAAATAAACACAGTGGAAGCAACAAGTGAGGCCTTTTCACAGCTGGCCAGAAATAATATAAATGAGAAGCAGCTGAGTGAGAAAAATAATTGAGTTGGATTGGACTGGCCAAGCGTTTTAAAAAGGCTTAAAATAACCCGCAGCTAATTGCCATAAAGAAAAGCTGAGTTAAAAATACAACCACAGATGTATTTGAGACAATTGGTATAATTTTCTTTAGATTTCAGAAGCTGATGTTGCTCCCTGGAAACTTTAAATAGACAGTTTCAAGTCAATAATTCTTTGAGTTTTGCAGCCCAGCCCTGTGCATGCATCCTCAGAAACAACTCCTGCTGAGTTAAATGGTCTTACTTCCAAGTAAGTGACTAAGATTGCACCCATGTAGTGCAAACCAATGCACACTTACTCAGAAGTAAGTCCCAGCCTGCTCAGTGGTATTCACTCAACTGAGGCAGTCTTTAAGTACAAGCTTATGTATCCTTACTTGGAAATATGGTTTTCTGTGCTCAGTGGGGATTATTCCTAGGTAAGAGTGTATAGAACTGCAGTCTGACAGTGCAATCCTATATTCAGAAGTCCCATTGAGTTTAATGGAGCTTATTCACAGGTAAGTGGGTGCAATATTACAGCCTTAGGAGTATGACAATTACAGCCAAATGACTGATAGCACAATCCAGTGCATTTAAAAAGGTAAAGGTACCCCTGACCGTTAAGTCCAGTCACGGACGGCTCTGGGGTTACGGCACTCATCTCGCTTTATTGGCTGAGGGAGCTGGCGTACAGCTTCCAGGTTATGTGGCCGGCATGACTAAGCCGCTTCTGGCTAACCAGAGTAGTGCACAGAAACGCCGTTTACCTTCCCGCCGGAGCGGTACCTATTTATCTATTTGCACTTTGACGTGCTTTCGAACTGCTAGGTTGGCAGGAGCAGGGACCGAGCAACAGGAGCTCACCCCATCGTGGGGATTCGAACCGCCGACCTTCTGATCGGCAAGCCCTAGGCTCAGTGGTTTAGACCACAGCGCCACTTGCCACTCCAATGCATAAACTCCAGGACACACCCAGCCTATTTCCCTCTCTCAACAGTTGGCCTAACAGTTATAGGTGCCAACTCCATGGGGCCCTGGGTGCCCAAGCACCCACAAAATTTCCCATGAAGGGGCTAGGCATCCACAAATTTCAGTGCTAGGGCCATACAGCCCCAGGCACCCAGGGTTGCAGGGCCCAACTGGCACTCCTGTTAACAGCTTAGCAGTAATGGTCTCTATACAGTATAGAGATGGTGCCTTTGTGGGTAGCTCAGCTGGCAGAGCACAAGACCCTTAATCTCAGCGCCGCAGGTTCGAGCCTCCCTCTGGGCAAATAGATTTCTGCATTGCAGGGAGTTGGACTAGACAAGCTTAGTGGTCCCTTCCAACTCTATGATAGGGCAGTATCTGAGGAACTGTAGGCCACAGAAGCATCTGCTGGCCTTTTAAGGCCGCCACAGAACTCTTGTTGTAGCAAGCTACGAGACAACGCTGGCCCAGGGAGCAAATGCCACTATTCGCTACCCTAAGCAACTCTCGGGGGAGGAAGAGGTGCAATTCAATGGCCAAGCAGGCAGGCTGACAGCAAATCCGGGTCGTAGCCAATGCAATTCCTGAGGCTCACCCTGCTCTACACGTGCACCGGTTTCCGCAGCCGGACCAATGGGGACGAGCGCTCAAAATTCCCATTGTTCTAGGTGCATTATTGCAACAGGGAATTTCATTAGTGCGAGCCGTTTCTGAGCTCCAGGCGCAGTACTGCGCCTAAGATTTCACATTAAAACTGCAGTGTGGAAGGAAAGGAGGACCTTTTTCTGCCTCCCCACTTCCAGCTACTCTCTGAAGAGTGGAGAGGAGACCCTCTTAAGAATGTTAGGGGGTGGGCAGGGGAAGGACCAGACCCTGTGGAAAACGAACATAATATTTTATCCACCATTCATTCATTTTCAGCACTGTATTCTTGTTATAAAAAAAGCATGCCTAGACATTCTGTGGTTGCACCCATAACCTTAGGGCTGCCATATGTCCGGATTTTTCTGGACATTACCGGGATTTCAATGGCGGAATGGACATAGGGGTGGTGGGGTTTCTGAAAAGTGGCATTTTGTCCTGGATCTTAGGCAAGTCAATTGAAAAATCACTTATTTTGGCGTTCTCGTAAAGAAAAGACCAACAATTTTGGGGTCTCCCTAAAGAAAAAGCTCAACGATTTTGGGTTTTCCCTAAAGAAATCTCAATTTTGGGACCTTCCTTTTGAAAAGCTCAATAACTTTCGGGTTGTCCTGGTTTTTACTTTTTGAAATATGGCAACCCTACATAACCTAGGTTTAAAGTGCTATTTAGCGCCTAGCTTTCATATCTCTGTTTCTAGCATTGATTGGAGCGTTCAGGTGCAGGCGCGGCGACGGGACCGGGCCAACCAGCCAGCAGGCGCGTGGCGAGCTCCCCTTGCCGGCGGCCCTGTCGCACGCCGCGCCTGCACCTGAACCTGAACCCGGGCGCGCGCCGGGGGAGTGGGGGTGGGGGAAGAGAGGAAAGGCGTCTCCCGGAATCACATGGGCTTCGCCGCCGGTGCCATTGGCTGCGGCCAATGCGCTGAAGGCGCTTGCAAGGGGGCAGAGAGACCGGCGAAGGGGCGGCCGCGCGTCTTCCTCTTTTTCTTCTTCTTCTTCTCCTCGCCAAGGCCGAAGACGCGCTCCTGGAGTTGCGTGGGGGGGTTGCAGCCCGAGCCGGGGGTCGCCGCGGCAGCTCGGCTTCCTGGGGCTCCGCTTTGCCGCCTTTGCTTCTCCCCCTCTCCTCATGGCTCCGCCGCCGGAGTGACCCACTTTTGAGGTGCGTAAAAGCGCGGCGCGTCTGGACATTCCCCGGCGCGCCTTGGCGCGCGGGCGCCCGGGGGATCCCCGGCGAAACCGCAGCGCCGGCGGTGCCGAGGGTTTTGCGCGCCCCTTTGCAACAGCCCTTGCAAGGCAGCTCGGTGCTGGTATCCCCGAAGGTAGTCTTTGGAGGGCCGAGGCCAGAAAAGAAAGGTTGCCCAACTTGGTTACTTGTAGCCTTATCCTCGGTACTTGCTGGCTGTGCTCGCGCAGGTAAGTAAGTGGGCGAAGGACCGCAGCCTTAGAAATAAAGTTCCAGGGGTGCCAAGTTGAATGACATATTGGGGCAACCCCATCCCACATAATCGATCGCACGCACATCATTCGAATGGCAATGCCCATCAACTGTGGGGTGCCCCGGCTCCCTCAAATATTTTACTTTTGCGGGGAGGGGGCGAAGAGATCTCGGCGGCCCCTGGGAGTTGGCTCCTGTGTAAAGTCTTGTCGAAGCCACTGAGGTGTCACTTCTGAACAGACTGTCATATTGCTGCGCTCTAAAGTGCCTAGTCAGGCGGGAGACCTCATGTTTTTGCCGTTCAGTCTTTGCCTCTGTGCCGCGCGAGGTCTCTGTCTGCAAAAAATGATGCAGCCTCTCTTGTCCTCAGCTGAACTTCCGGCTGCTGCTAGGGCTGCGTGAGACTTGTAGATTGTCACGGCTTATTTCATAGCCTTCCCCTTCTAAGAGGCCGAGCATACGCATGGAGGATGCGAAATAATAAAGAGAAGAGCGTCTCTGGCAACGTGCAGAGTGCGCCTTCTCTTCCACAGCATAAAGACGCAGCCAGGTTTCCAGTCTAGGCATTACCTTATCCTTTAACGTTCTTGCAAATTAAAGGGGGGGGGGTGGATTTCAAATTGCCTGACCATACTTTATGACTGCAATCAGCTTCATTTGCAAGATAAGAACAGTTATAACAAAATAAATGCTGTATGTTAAACAGCAGCCTTATACTCCAGATCACTGCACCGGATAAAAATTGAATGCAGTTCCCCATCCCGTTTTGTTTCAGAAAGTCAAACGTCCCAATTGGATTTGGAATCCTTCACCCCCTAGTTTAAATAGGCAGGTGTAAAGGAAGTGTTTTTTGGCACGCTTATTGGAAGGGGAAATGCAGAGCTGGTGTGAGTGGCCCGGCAAGAGTGAGAAATGATGCAGATGCCTCCGAATGATGCATTATGTCTAATGGGCCAAAGAGATCCAAAGCGGATGATGCTGGTTTGTGAGAAATGCTCAGAGCCTTTGCCACTTCACTAGGATATGATGCATCTTGTTACCAGATCTGATGCTTCCAGCTCATGCTGGCGTTGTGCAGGGCAATTGGAATGCATCCAGCAGTTTAGCAAGTCCGCTGAAGCTGGGAAGGCTAATATACTCAGATTAAATTCCTTTGTGAAAGTCCTTTGTTCTCTCTCTCTGTCTCTCTCCTCCTCCTCCTGCCAATAGTGACTTGCCTCAGGGACATCCATAAATACAGAGAATAGAATCTGCAGCAGAGAGGAAAAAGGGGTAACTAATTTTGCAGCCGATATGAAAGAAATAATAATGATTGACTGGCAGAAAGGAAGGAGGAGGGTTCATTTCTCCCTGGCTCGGTAACTCTGCTGCAAGAGAACAGGAGGCAGGGCAGAGCTGTGGAAGTGGGAATTCAAGGTGGTTAAGGGCAGAAAGCCTTTTGCCCTTTCATTAAGAGTTGCTCTATTACTTCATGGTTCCTTCCAACAGTCATTTATGCCCTGGGAAACCATAGGTTGTTCCACATTGCGAAAATAGGCACGTCAAAAGGCTTGGTTCCTGTCCAGTAACCTGCCCACAATATAGCTGGTTCATAGTGAATAAATAGTCTGACGCCAAGCTGAAGTCTCAGGCCAAGCTATGCAAGTTCTTTACTCATTCCCATCTTTTTGGGAGATAAAAGAGCTCCATTATCCCTGCTTAGTGTTATACCGGCTAGAAAAGAGAAAGTTGAGGATTTCAGTATGAATTTCTGTCAGGATAAGATGTACCTCTTGGATCTAATTCAACTTTTGGCTAGGCATATAAGGTTTAGAAATATACTTAATTGCTAGGAGTTACTAGCGTGTGATTGACAATCTGCGTTCAATGTGTCTGATGAGGATTTTCTTGGAAATATCAAGGGGGGTTTAAAAATAAAAAATGCCCTAAATTGATTGGGGCCTAATTTAGTGTGCTATTTGACTTGTATTCCCTCCCCCCCAAAAAAATATTGTTTCACATGGCTTTTGAGGGGTAGTTGCAGTGCTGTTTATGTAGTTTAAATTATATATATTTGAAGGTTTGCTTGGAAATTATGTTGGAATACTTATTAAGTATTTTGGAATATGACAACTCAAGAGCATACACTTCCTTACATTGTTTAAAATTGATTAACCGGTATTTATTTTTAAATCGAGGCACTGAAAAATAAAGCACAATTTTTTGCATGCACAAAACAGCTGTGTGTTTATGTTTGTGCCTGCATCTTTCTAGGAATAGTCATGGCGCAAAATAATGACACTTTCAGGCTGCCCATTTGGCTGGCATTTGACAGAAAAAACAAAGCAGCAGATGGACTGCTTCTTGCTCCACATCACTGGTGACAATAATTAATGTTGAGGTGCGGCTGGTGGACGTCTAACTATTCCATAGTGCCATTTGTCCACCTATGAGTGTGAGATGGTTTTAGGATCTTTTGAAGGCTGTTTGTAAAGGCCTGCAAAAAAAAAAAAAAAAAAAGATGAGAAGTTTGTGGGCAGCAGAAAGTCTGGGGGAAATGGCTAATGCAACACTTCAGTGGTGTTTCTACAATGCCCCCCCCCCCATATGCAACACACGTGTAACCTAGAATACATTGGGTGAGATCAAATGTTGTCTTTGCTTGGGTAGTGGGGGAGCCAGTGTTGTTCCACAAGCTGAATTTTCTGCACAAGTTGAAGTAGTGTCGCAGTAGAAGACAGCATCCGATAGGTTAACATGGTGCAATACTTTCCCCAGCCAAAGCCGTCCGTTGAATTTGGCTGTCGCAAGCGGAATCGCTGTCGCTCTAGCAGCGCTGCCAAAATTGAATCTTATTTGTTGATGTGTGGAGAAATTGCGCCTATAATTTTTATGGATGGAGTGCTCATTCTGTGGGAGCACTGTTCCCATAGTTATGAAACTTAAAACGGTTATGAAAGCAGATTTTTTGTTTGCTTCTTTGTCTTTCCTTCCCCAAATGGTCAAAAAGAGAAGGAAAGAGGCCTTCTAGAGCAAGCGAAGAACAACAGCAAGCGTGATTTTAAAAATACCAATAAGGGTGATATTGTGTGACGGAAATATAAGACACAAACAATTCTGGCTCCAGGATTTGGGGGCTCTTGGGCATGGCGCCATCAATGAAGCCGCTTCACCTGGAAGAATCGGAACCTGCAAACACAATTCTCTACGACTCCGTGAAGTTGAAATGATAGTCCTGTTAAGGCAGCGGATCCTGTGAAATGCCCATGGTGTCTGAAACTCACTCTGAAAATTGTAGCGTAACCATTGTTGTAGTTTAACCATGGTATATTGCGGCTTTGTTCAATCTGATGGCTTCAGATGTTTTCGACTTCAACTCTCATCATCTCTTGCTGTTGGCCATGCCGACTGCAGAAGATAGGACTTGTCGTCCAAAACATCTGGCTGGCATTAGGTTGGGGAAGGTTGGCCCGCAGGGACATTGCTATCATTTTTAAAAACTTCATATTTAATCATCTAAATGTGACTACTTAGCCATGATCTACGTTGGTAGCAGTGAGCCGCTACTTAGTTTCCCCTCCTTTCCTTTAGCAGGGTGAATGGTTGGACTATGTGTAATTTAGCTAGATTAAAACATGACAAGGAACACCTGTTTGGATCCTTTTCTCCCAAGATCCCCTGCGTTCCCAAAATTGTCTCTTTAGCAGCAACTTTAGGTAGTCATTACCATAACAATTATGTGATTTGCTGTAATTTCAAGAACTGGTCCCTGAATTTGCTTCTTTTCCTCTTCCCTTATCTAGTCTTGTGCCTGTTAGATTCTGAGCATTTATATAGACCAGACTGTCCAACTTTTCATACCAAGTGGACTGCAGGCTGCACACATGGGGAGGGGGGAGTGAACCCCAAATCTGGCACCTCCCTAGCTCTAACACTGCCTTTCCAAAGCCTGCTAAGTAAGGTGCTGGGCTTTGGGAAGGAGCCGTGAGGCTCTAGCTGGGTCCTGGAGCCCTCCCACTTCCTTCCCAAAGCTGGGAAAGTGCCAACTAGGCTTTAGGAAGGAGGTAGGAAGACTCTGGGACACAGGTGGCGCTGTGGGTTAAACCACAGAGCCTAGGACTTGCCGATCAGAAGGTCGGCGGTTCGAATCCCCACGACGGGGTGAGTTCCTGTTGCTCGGTCCCTGCTCCTGCCAACCTAGCAGTTTGAAATCACGGCAAAGTGCAAGTAGATAAATAGGTACCGCTCCGGCGGGAAGGTAAACGGCGTTTCTGTACGCTGCTCTGGTTCGCCAGAAGCGGCTTAGTCATGCTGGCCACATGACCCGGAAGCTGTACGCCGACTCCCTCGGCCAGTAAAGTGAGATGAGCGCCGCAACCCCAGAGTCAGCCACAACTCGACCTAATGGTCAGGGGTCCCTTTACCCTTAGGAAGACTCTGGGATCCTGTCAAAGCCCTCACACCTCCTTCCCAAAGCCCAGCTTTGGGAAGGCAGCCTGAGGGTGAGGGGGGGCATCAAATGTTGCCAAGGGCCACCCAAAAGGGGCCTTGAGGGCCACATGTAGCCCTTGGGCCACACATTGAACCACCCTGATATAGTCTGCCTTATTTCTTTACATTATTGTTCATGTGCAGTGTTTGGAAAGTTTAGGTGTTTAATGGATAATTAAAAATAAAATTGCTTTTCACACGGGCTTCCTTGGTAATGCTGCCACTCTAAGATGTGTGGGCCACCCGGACAGGGCATTCTCTGTGGTAGCCCCTAAATTGTGAATCTTCCTCCCAGCAGAAACGCTTCTGGCTTCTTTATTATACATGTTCCATACTATGCTGAAGACTCACTGCTTGACTCAGGCCTTGGACAGGTGGGATTTTTTTAAATTTTATTTTTTGTGGGATACATCTCTTGTTTTGGTCAATCCGCACTGTGCTGCTTTTCCTTGGAATTGCCTTACTTGCTTTTATAATTGCATGCACAACTGCCTTACTTCTTTTATTTCTTTTTAATTGCTTGATTGTATTGCTGCAACAGGGCCCCGGTACCTCATAGTGAAAGGAGGTAAACCTCTTAAAAACAATCAAACCTGCAAACTCGATATCCTTATTGAATTGGACAGGTTTCCGCCTTTAAAGAGTCCTGAGAATATATATTTTTTTAATTGGCGCAGGCTTCGTAAAACAACACCAACCTTGAGTCGAAGACTTTCGTCATCTCTGGTGAAGTGGTTTGCTTTAAAAGTCACTGTTGCCCTGAAGAGTCTAGAAGTTCTCCTCCCCCCCCACTCCCCCACCCCCGCTTTCTTTGTGGCTCCCCACCCCCCCTTCTCCTTGATCACATCTGCTGTTTGGTCATTTTCCCTTCTCGCTCTGTGGTGGGTTGCGAGAGGAATTTCTCGCAGTTTCAGAATCCTTAGTCATTGCTCACCCTGGCAGCTGCAAAACAACCCTCTTCCTTGTTACTACGTTACTAGCTTGTTCTTGTTGTTAACGTGCTTTACCAACCCCAGGAGAATTGTCTAGCCCTAATCCCCGAAGATTAGACGGGGTCTTGAGGATTTAGGCTGTGCCTGGACTGATGAACAGCCCGGTTTCATTTTGCAAAGGTTTTTATTGCAGAGTTTACTGACGCCTTACATTGTGTTTGTGTGCGTTTTCTTCCCTTGTTCGGGTAATAGTGTGATTCCGCCCCCCCCCCCCCGGACTATGCACTAATGTTTACCAGGATCTGCCGGAGGCAGAGGAGATTTGATCATTTGCCTCTCCCTGTTCAGAAGATCATTTTGACCCATGAAGCCCTAACTGCATATTCACTTGACTATCTGATCCGTACACAGTTTTAATAATGAATGGCATTTAGCTTATTAATATTGGATATTGGTATGCGTGCTGTATTTTATCCCATCCAGGAGCCTTGCGAATCAACACTTTAAAAGACACTGACAACTTGGCAATATAGATAGACCACACAGCAACCAACAGAGGCAGCCCATTTGCAAAACAAGCAAACGAACCTTATTGCTCTCCCATATTCACGATCACAAAGCATCTGCGCTATGCTGTATACAAGTTGGTGCTCACGGAATGGGCATAAATATGGCTGCAGTAGCCACAATTCCATTATTCGAGGTTTGCATCCTGACATTTTCATTCCTTGGGAGCTAGAGGGTTCTGTCTCCCTCCAAGCTATTTCCAGATGTTCAGAGCACAATTTATGCAGGGCAGATGAACATCACAGTAGCACCAAATCGATACTGACAGGCAAGCTGTGCACGGAGATGTAAAGTTTTTACCTGCACATAGCTTCAGGTGCTCAATGTGAAATTACCTTCCTGAAAAGTGTTGGAATCAAGCCTTTTCAGAAGTTTTAAGTGTGTACTTCAGTGTGGCACCTGATAGGGGGATACCTCATTCTCTCATGACGTTTGGGTGTGTGGGGTGTTAGGAAAGATAGTACCTCTGGTGGGGGACACATCATGTTCCTTCCGGGGTAGTTTGTCCACCTTTGGTCCCCATCCTGCACTCAGATCTCACCTGTGGCTTGTGGGAATGGCTTTCACTGTCCAGCTAAACCAGGTGAGGGTAGCCAATGGGTCTGAAACGCTTGGTAAGTTAGGGACTTCCCCTGCATGCGAAAACAGACTCTGGTAGATTGAGCAAACAAGACCAATAGTGAGTCCAGCGGTCAAGAAGTTTGTTTCTGCAATTGCTGTAGGGGGAAGTGAGGGCCAGATGGGGCTTCTCATCCTGGGAAGACTAGGACAGGCTTCCTCAACCTCGACCCTCCAGATGTTTTTGGCCTACAACTCCCATGATCCCTAGCTAGCAGGATCAGTGGTCAGGGTTGATGGGAACTGTAGTCTCAAAACATCTGGAGGACCGAGGTTGAGAAAGCCTGATCTAGGGTAAGGAAAACTCTGATCCTACCTAACTACTTCTGCCTTGTGGGATATCTTTGGGAGATGAAAAGACTAAGGAGTAAACCCTACACAAATCCAGAATGGAGTCTCTAAGATGGTTGGATGGCACCTTGTACGCCTCCTTCCAGCAACTCCCGCAGCCAAGGAGTTATTTATTAAGTGTTTGGGACAAGTACATACATAATCTATCCAGTTAAATTTCACATAGCTGCATTGATACATGGGCTTTGCTTCTGTTCTAATAGTATGTTAGATTCCTTTGAGTTGTGGAAAACATAGGCAACGTCATCTATCCAAATTATAGAATGGAACTGTGAACTCAAGAGAATGTCTGTCTGGTAGGGAACCTCCATGGTCTAAATTTTTACAGCTGAGATTATATATTTGAGAACTAGTTGATCAAATCACAAATAACAAATATGGGGTGAAGAGATAGGCATTCATTCCAAAGTTCAGCAGATGTGGTCTGAACATTTATTTGCTGCATTCTGAGGCGTTCTTTTTCCAGGACAGAAAAAAAATATATATTCAGACTGCTCCCATCAATCTTGGAATGTCTGCCTTGTCTGTCTTCACTCTTAAAAAGTTTTGAAAATAACGCTGGGTGGGTGAGCTCATAAATTTTGGGGTTTTTTATTATTATTTTAGAGTTCAGCAGGGAAATGGAGGAAGTCAAGAATTATATGATGAATGCAGACCTATCTGAAATTGATATGGGATCTATTTGGTAGTACAGTAATAACTCCTGATATATATATATTCATTGTTGGGTCCACTGCAAGGGGGAGGAAGAAACTGCGGAATCCAGAACCCTGCTGCTGCTCCCACCCACCCCGTGGCTGCTACTTACAGTGCAAAATGCCTGTTGACTGCATTCATTCAGTTAATTAATTACCAAGCTTCATTTAGCCCCAACTTCTGCACAATGTTTTCAGGTGTTTGGAGGAATTAGGGCGCATTAATCTGATATGTTTGCTGTGGAATAGTGTTCTGTGGCTAAACAGGGCCACTTAAGTTGCATCTTAGCCGCTTCTCTTCTGATGGCACCACCAAAATGCTCAAGCAGGCAAGTTACATAAATACCTAGAAACACATGAGCTTTCCTTGTGTTGTAAATAGCTGCTGTGTGGTGCAGGTTCGTCCAGTTGGGACTGTGATGGCGGCAAAAGGTTAAAGCTCCCCTTCACTTACCATGCCGGCTGTTGGTTTTGGAAAGAAAGACAGCCATGCAAGGCCAAACTGTTTGACACTTTTCATTTGTCCCTTGGCTAGGTAAAGGTAAAGGGACCCCTGACCATTAGGTCCAGTCATGACTGACTCTGGGGTTGCGGCGCTCATCTCACTTTATTGGCCAAGAGAGCCGGCGTACAGCTTCTGGGTCATGTGGCCAGCATGACTAAGCCGCTTCTGGCGAACCAGAGCAGCGCACGGAAACGCCGTTTACCTTCCCGCTGGAGCGGTACCTATTTATCTACTTGCACTTTGACGTGCTTCCGAACTGCTAGGTGGGCAGGAGCAGGGACCGAGCAACGGGAGCTCACCCCGTCGCGGGGATTCGAACCGCCGACCTTCTGATCGGCAAGTCCTAGGCTCTGTGGTTTAGCCCACAGCGCCACCTGCGTCCCTTGGCTACCTTACATTTATTTCCTCCTCCTGCCAGCCCTGCAGCACAAATAGCAGCCTCGGGTGTGTGTGAGTGGTTATGATTAGCACCAAGGGTTAAATGCTCATTTGCCCAGCACCATTGCTTGGATCATGTTGGCAACTTCCTGTGCTTGCATTTCAGTAATAAACCAAATAATCTTGGAATAGCTCAGTCTGTAGAGCATGCGACTCTTAATCTCAGGGCCATGGGTTTGTGTCCCATGTTGAGTGAAATATTCATGAATTGCAAGGCGTTGAAAAGATGACTCTTGCAGCCCCTTCCAATACATAGAATGTTATTCTATGAAATGTTGGGAAATGCAATCTCTGATCTCCATGCTGTGTGTTGTTTGGCCCTCCCAGAAGATGCATTGATTACAGAGCTTTATTTCTGGGTTGGGAGTGTCTGCTATAACTGAACTTTGTTGGAGAACGTTGTCAACAATGTTGAGATTTTAACTATGAAGAATCTTCTTGTGTTTTTGGCACAGATTTGTCTCGCAAGTTAAGTTGGCAGTCCGGTGCTGCGAGTAAGGCTCATTTCCACATCACTAATTTTAACTGACGTGGCCTCTCTCTCCCTGTCATGCCAAAAAGTTGCTTTCATACAAAGGAATCAAAGGTCCTTTTGAAGTGCGGCACCTCTGTGTTCTTTGTGGCGGCATTTTCCAGGTCTTGCAAACTGTCAAAGGGGACGGGCAACCAAACAGCTGGGGAAGTCTGCCAGAGAGGACCTTCATCTTGCAACTGTGCAAAAGCTCTAGGGGTCTGAAAATTTCTTTGAGGAAGTAGGTTATATCTCTTGGAAGTTCCTGGAGAAGAGTAGGCAAGTTATTTTGCAATTCATCTTTAAAGGAAGAGAAAAACCAGTACAAAATAAGCACCGCTGCACCAAGTCTCTCTTTGACAGGATTCAGGAAAGATGCCTTCCGTTTTAGTATATTAATGAGAATAAGCCTTAGCTTAAGCATTGCCATCTGCAACTCCCTCTTTCTTTACCTGACTCCTGTTTCACAGAAGAGAAGAAAGTTTTGTGGGGAAAGAAGCGTAAGCCTTGCTGGCTGCAAGGAAGATATATAATTAAAACAGATGTTGATAGTATATTTTTTGAAGTGAGTATTTGATGCATTGACTCATTTATGCCATGCAGCCCTGTTAGTGACTTAAGAATCTAGGAAGTACTGTACAGGTGAGCTATCTATTTAGGACTGAGAAGATCATATCAAAATACCCTGAGCTAGAAGGCTACCAATAGTTTAGTTTGGTATATCTGATGAATGGTGGTAATTTTTAAAAATTAATTAATTAATTAATTAATTAATAATTGCATATCATTGTCACAGTTTTGATGGATGTAAAATTTATACCCCGCCCATCTGGCTGGGCTTCCCCAGCCACTCTGGGCAGCTTCCAGCAAAATATTAAAAATATTAAAATATTAAAATACCGTAAATACATCAAACATTAAAAGTTCCCTAAATAGGGCTGCCTTCAGATGTCTTCTAAAAGTCTGGTAGTTGTTCTCTTTGACATCTGGTGGGAGGGCGTTCCACAGGGCGGTCGCCACTACCGAGAAGGCCCTCTGCCTGGTTCCCTGTAACTTTGTGTCCTTATTCCATAAAACTGGTGCAATTTCTCTTCTTGCAGAGTGGTTTTTGAATTTATAACAATGACGGCCAGAAACTTGATTACTGAAAACTGCATTTGTTGCTGTTCCAACAAGAGCTATTGAAAAGTATTTTGGGAGCCTCACGATACCTCTGAAGGCAATGGAGTGAATAGAAGGCTTTCTGAATGTCCCCTAGTAGATGCTAATCCAGCAACCTCCAGCTACGTTAGTTACTCTATTGTCGTTTAAGACATTGGCCGGGTTGGCATGTTATATTAAACCATAGTTAATGTTCAACAGCGGTTTAATGTTAAAGAGCAGTGTGATGGTTCTGCTCAAAAGTCCCATCTTTGCTCCTCTCTCAGCTTCTGGCTGTGCCAGGAGCAGCAAACAGCAGGCTTGTTGTGCTGTCTGAACCTGGGTTCATGGTTTGTTCCTCTCCAAAACAAACCATGGAGCGACCAACATTTCCTCTTGGCTTATTGCTCATAGATTGTTTGGGGGGGGGGGAGAAACCATGAGCTGGGTTGGCACAACACACCGGGCCGAGGTTTGTGGCAGCTGTTCCTAGCAGGAGAGGAGTGGAGCCGGGAGTTTTGAACAGCCTGCACCAGCCTGCTCCTTGTTCATGTTAACACCATAGTTAAATGTTAACTGTAGCTTCATGCAGGGTGGAGAATCTTTTGCTCCCATCAATCCCAGACAGCATGGCCCATGGCCAGGGATGATGGGAGTTGTAGTTCAGCAACATCAGGAGAGCCAGATGTTTTAATGTGACATTTGACCATGGCAAAGGATTTATGTTTGTGCAGTGTGCCTTCTCTGTCCCTCCCTCCCTCTGTGCATGTCTTCTTCAAATCTGTTCCAGAAAGTTGGGGGGAACCCCCAGAACAGATTTAAGGAGATGTAGAAAGTCCTGTGGCACAAGCATAAATCCTCTCTCTGACAGGACAGTCGCTTAGTGCTCTGTTGGATATAACCTGTTTATTTGGAGAGTACAGTGGTACCTCTGGATACGAATGGAATCCGTTCCAGACCCCGTTCGCATCCTGAAGTAAACGTAAGACGTGTCTGCGTGTGCACGGGTTGCTTTTCGCCGCTTCCGCGCATGCGCGTGACGGCATTTTGAGCATCTGCGCATGCGCGAGTGGCGAAACCTGGAAGTAACGCGCTCCGTTACTTCCGTGTCGCCGCGGAGCGCAATCCAAAAATACTTAACTTGAAGCTACTTCAACCCGAGGTATGACTATAATGTTGTTGGCGCCCATCTGTCTCGAGAAAAAATCACATGCTCCGGCAGGGGTGAAGCCAAACAGCTACATTAGCAGTACAGTGGTACATCAGTTTAGAGAGGCTTCAGGTTACGGACTCCGCTAACCCAGAAATAGTACCTCAGGTTAAGAACTTTGCCTCAGGATGAGAACAGAAATTGCATGGCGGCGGCGCGGTGGCAGCGGGAGGCCCCATTAGCTAAAGTGGTACCTCAGGTTAAGAACAGTTTCAAGTTAAGAACGGACTTCCAGAACGAATTAAGTTCTTCACCCGAGGTACCACTGTACTGAAATGACCTCTCTGGACTACAAGCTTGGGCAGTGCGTATGGGCTGCCCAAATGACAAGCCCCGCCCCCTCACCCTTACTAACATGGTCCAAAAGAAAGCAGAGCAATACGTTTGGCAGCAGCTTGTCTACAGGAGTTGCCAGAAGGAGGCATAGAAGGCGTCATCCAACCATCTTAGGGACTCCACTCTGGATTTGTGTAGGGTTTACTCCTTAGCCTTTTCTTCTCCCAAAGATATCCCACAAGGCATTGCAGGTTTAGGATCAGCCCCATCTGCAAAACTTCCTTATGAATAAACATGCATAACATTGTGCTTTAATGTTCTCTTCTGCGACTTCTATATAGTGAGACCACGCAAGTCCTTGAAACATGAAAAATTACGTGTGAAGTGTTGGGGAATTCCAGTTGTCTCATAACTGGGTTTGTAGATCAGCCCGTAACATTGGTCTTTATCTGCCATTTACCTACCATATCGTGTATTGATAACCATAAAACTCTGTATGTACATTAAGGAGCTTCTGACATCCTTTGCTTTTGTTCTGTTGGTTCAAGCAATGTTAACCTGGATTTTGCTAATTAGAAAAAGAAGAAGAAGCTGTGTTTGAGAGAACGTGGTTTGTATAAGCATCGCTTACAAGGTTGACCATGGCCATAATTTCTGAAAAACGCTCTTTTGCTCACGGTTAGCACCTGAGTGTAAACAGTTTCACAAGAGCAAATCTATTGAGGTTGTTTTCATTAGACTGTCTGTCTATTCTTGGAATGTCTGAAATGTCCTAACATCTGCTGACAGTAAATTGTGCATGCATGGTTTTCAACATTGGCCTCAGATCACAAACAATAAGTCCAGTGTAAGAATCTATTATAATACTGAGCAAATAAATTGTTCTGAAAACAAGAGAGCAGAAAAGAAAACATCCCTTAACACTCTCTGTTAACATGCGGTTTGGGGGTGGGGGTTTTTTGCTACAGATTTTACATTGGCTCCTTTTAATCAGGTTGCTTCAATGAACATTTTCGTCGTGTTACCGTATTTTTCGCTCTATAAGACGTACCAGACCAAAAGACGCACCTAGTTTTGGGAGGAGGAAAACAAGGAAAAAAAATATTCTGAATCTCAGAAGCCAGAACAGCAAGAGGGATCACTGCGCAGCGAAAGCAGCGATCCCTCTTGCTGTTCTGGCTTCTGGGATAGCTGCGCAGCCTGCATTCACTCCATAAGACACACACACATTTCCCCTTACTTTTTTGGAGGGAAAAAGTGAGTCTTATAGAGCAAAAAATACGGTAATTTGGAGGTTAGTGATTCCCCCACCCCACCCCCAGCTAAAAGATCACTATGTGGAAACATTGTTTTTTGTTGTATACCTGGTAGGGTGGCATTTTTTCTGGCCTGGTAAGCAATGTTCTAGGCAAAATTATGCCATCTCTTCTTATTGAAAAACATGCTTTCATGCCTATTTAGTATTAAAACATCCGTGTGCCGACTCACATTTTCTGCATGCATTCCCAATTGGCTTCATAAACATTCACAGGGGATCAAGATTTCATGCTTAATCCAGCAAATATTTAAGCTGCGAAAAAGGAAATCTTCATGTGTCCCACCACATTTGTGTTGCACAAACTGATAAGCAAATTATTGTTACCTACTTTATGTGAAGATCCCTTACTTTTGGTCAGTGATCTGAAGAACCATCTATCTCTACCTCTACCTCTACCTCTACCTCTACCTCTATCTCTATCTCGCTTGGACTACTGCAATGCGCTCTACGTGGGGCTACCTTTGAAGGTGACCCGTAAACTACAAAAATCCAGAATGCGGCAGCTAGACTGGTGACGGGGGGCGGCCGCCGAGACCACATAACACCGGTCCTGAGAGATCTGCATGGGCTCCCAGTACGTTTCCGAGCACAATTCAAAGTGTTGGTGTTGACCTTTAAAGCCCTAAATGGCCTCGGCCCAGTATATCTGAAGGAGCGTCTCCACCCCCATTGTTCTGCCCGGGCGCTGAGGTCCAGTGCCGAGGGCCTTCTGGCAGTTCCCTCATTGCGAGAAGCAAAGCTACAGGGAACCAGGCAGAGGGCCTTCTCGGCAGTGGCGTCCGCCCTGTGGAACGCCCTCCCATCAGATGTCAAAGCGATAAATAACTACCTGACATTTAGAAGACATCTTAAGGCAGCCCTGTTCAGGGAAGTTTTTAATCTGTGATATTTTAATGTATTTTTGGTTTCTATGGAAGCCGCCCAGAGTGGCTGGGGAAACCCAGCCAGATGGGCGGGGTACAGATAAATTGTTGTTGTTGTTGTTGTTATCTCTATCTCTATCTCTATCATTACTAGCTCATTCAGTAGAGCATGAGTCTCTTAATTCCAGGGTCGTGGGTTTGAGTCCCACATTGGGCAAAAGATTCCTGTATTCCAGAGGGTTGGACTAGATGACCCTCGTGGTCCCTTCCAGCACTACAATTCTTTTATTATTCTCTGAACTTGTGCCCTGTTTGCCTGATGCTTTATTGTCATTATTGCTTTTCTTCCAAAATACTGAATGCATCATTCATCCAAAGTTAATACCTTTCCAATTAATTTCAAAGGGAAAATTTAAGAACACGTTTAATTCTTTCTTGTACTTTGGAAAGGTTAAAAGTGCTGGGTTATGCCCTGTGATTTAGCGCTTTCCCTGTATCATTTGACAAATGATCCTATGCCCATGGTTGGTGAAACCAGATTCCCTTCTTGGTTGTTGATAATTCAGGCAGAATTGAAGAAGGAAACCATGAAATGACTCAAAGGAAGGAGGCATGAAATCACTACTAATCGTTCCCTTGAATCCATGCTAAGACTTGTTTTTAAATTACAGAAGTGGCAGAGAGCAATAGTGTAGCATGCCTAGAACTAATTCTGGCTGCTTGTTTTAGCAACAGACCATTACTTTAAATCAGCACTGCAGCTGGTTCTCAGTTGGGTAGAGCATTGTGCTGATAGTGCCAGGCTCACAGGTCTCTGTATGGGACAGCTGCATATCCCTAAGTTGGACTTAGTTGATCATCAGGGTCCCTTCCAACTCTACAGTTCTACGATTCTGTGATAAAAGTGCTGTAGCTGCTGTCACGGTGTGTCTGCCATTGACAGCAAAAGCAGAGGTGACAGTACTCTGTATCAGTGACACACACAAAAAAGAACTGGTTAAAACGGTGCAGGTCTGACAATGGGGACTTTCCCCCATTTTTAAATTGATTTTTCTTAAATATGACATTTCTGGTTCTGGATGTGTAAAAGCTGTGAAGAACGAGAAAGCAAGAAATAGCTTGGTTGCAGCCCTGGAAACTTCCATTGTTCTAGGTGTGTTTTGAGACAGGGAACTTCATTAATGCAAGCAGTTTCTGAGCTCTGGGTGCAGTGCAGTGGTACCTCAGTTTAAGAACAGCCCTGTTTACGAACTATTCAGTTTATCAACTCCGCAAAACCGGAAGTAGTGTCCAGGGCCGTCTTAAGTATATCCGGCGCCGTGGTGCAAAGATCCTCCCCCCCCCCCCCCCATTTCCCAGAGTTGCAGAGCTTTTTATGGCTCTGCTGGCAGCTTTGCATGGCTGGAGGAGGCTGGAGGGCAGCTCCTCTGGCAGGGAAGGGGAGGCTCCGGGTGTGGTGCTGCTTCAGCGAGGCGGGTGAGGGCAGCGAGCTGATGCCAGGAAGAAAAGTTTGGATTTGATATCCTGCTTTATCACTACCCGAAGGAGTCTCAAAGCGGCTAACATTCTCCTTTCCCTTCCTCGCCCACAACAAACACTCTGTGAGGTGAGTGGGGCTGAGAGACTTCAAAGAAGTGTGACTAGCCCAAGGTCACCCAGCAGCTGCATGTGGAGGAGCGGGGAAGCGAATCCGGTTCACCAGATTACGAGTCTACTGCTCTTAACCACTACACCACACTGGCTCTCTGCGTCCACCCTCCACCTCTTCCCTGGCGACCTGCAGAACTTGGTGCCCCATGCCACTTGCCGCTATGGGCAAGACGCCCCTAGTAGTGTCCCAGTCTGAGAACTTTACCTTGGTCTAAGAACGGAATCCAACTGGTAGAAAGGCACCGGTGATGGGAGGCCTCATTAGGGAAAGTGCACCTTGGTTTAAGAACGGACTTCCAGAATGGATTAAGTTCGTAAACTGAGGTACCACTGTACTGTGCCTAAGATTTCAGATTAAAACTGCCACTGCTGGAACGAAAGGAGGACCTTTTTCTGCCTCCCCACTTCCAGTCACTCTCCGAAGATTGGAGAAAGGACCCTCATAAGAATATTAGGGGGCGGAGGTGGGCAGGGGAAGTATGGCTTTGGGTTTTTTTGGCAGTCTTCAAATGAGGACTAGACCATGTAAAAAATGAATGTAAGATTTTAGCTGCAGTTCATTCATTTCCAGCTTTGTATTCTTGTTATAAAAAAGTACGCCCAGGCATTCTGTCATTGCGCCCCTAACCTTGGTTTAAGGTGCCATTTAGCTCCCAGCTTTCATATCTCAGTTTCTAACACCGCTCAGTCGGTAAGAGCAGGAGACTCTTAATCTCAGGGTTGTGGGTCTGAGCCCCACGTTGGAGAAAAGATTCCTGCATTGGACTTAGATGACCTTTGCCATCCCTTCCAGCTCTGTGATCCTGTGTGCTAGCATCTGTTGTCTACTGCGGGTGAGATCAGATAAGGTAGACATGTGAAAGGGAATGGGTCCAAAGATGATTTTCAAGCAAAAGGCAATCATAGTACCGTGACAGAGGAAAGGAACCAGGGGTGGCTGAAAAAGAGCAGCCTGCCATGTAATTATGCACACGCTTACTTTGCAAAATTTATTGCATTGGGATGTTGCAACGGCCCTTTGCGTAGATGGCTTCTAAATGAAATTCTTAGAGGATAAATCTAGTGGCAGCTACTAGCCACGAGAACTGAACGGAGCCTCCTTTTTCCAGAGGCCGTGTTTTTCTGAATGCCATTTGCTGGAGGCAAATACCACAGGATGGCTGCTCCCTCAAACGACTCTGACCTTTCTTCCTTGCTGGCTCTTAAATGGGACTGCTGCTTCCTTCAAATCCCTCCTCCAATTTTAACCTTTTGTATAAAGCCTTTGGCACAGCTCCCCAGTTCCCAAGCCGAGCTGCATTTTTTATGCCTGTGAACAAGCCCATATAACTGAAACAACTGCACATCCTTTCCCTCTTACCCTTGCCTCCTTTCCCCTCGATTTCTCCTGCGTTGGGTTTTAGATTGCAAACTGCCCTATTCTGCTCCTTAAATTGATGGTGGCATATTAATCTCTTGTCGCGCTCTCTCTGCTTCCGGACTTCCCAGCTGGTGTGTCTGGTCTCTCTGGGTCTTTAGTCCGATCCAGCAATGCAGTTATGTGTGGCTCTGTGGGTGATATTGGACCTGTCCCATTGCAACCTGTATTTCTGATACGGTGTGTAATACTCCCATTTTTCAGTTTAGAAGATGCGTACAGTGGTACCTTGGTTCTCAAACTTAATCCGTCCCAGAGTCCGTTCCAAAACCAAAGCGTTCCAAAACCAAGGTGTGTTTTCCTATAGAACGTATCCGTTCCAGACTTTTAAAAACAACCCCTAAAGCAGCAATTTAACATGGATTTTACGAGACCCTTGATCCATAAAATGAAAGCAATAATCAATGTACTGTACAGTGGTACCTTTTCTTTAACATTTTCATTATATTCTTTATATCCTGCCCTTTGTCCCAGAAGGGAGAATGGGGTGGCTAACCACTTAAAACAATACATTAATTATAAAAAACTTTTAAACCACAAACTGATCTTCATCAGCTGCCAAAGAGTGTGGTGGAGTCTCCTTCTTTGGAGGTCTTTAAGCAGAGGCTTGACAACCATATGTCAGGAGTGCTCTGATGGTGTTTCCTGCTTGGCAGGGGGTTGGACTCGATGGCCCTTGCGGTCTCTTCCAACTCAATGATTCTATGATTCTACCTTGGGTTACATACGCTTCAGGATACATACGCTTCAGGTTACAGATTCTGCTAACCCAGAAATATTACCTCGGGTTAAGAACTTTGCTTCAGGATGAAAACAGAAATTGTCCAGCAGCGGTGCAGCGGCAGCAGGAGGCCCCATTAGCTAAAGTGGTACCTCAGGTTAAGAACAGTTTCAGGTTAAGAACAGACCTCCAGTTCTTAACCCGAGGTACCACTGTACTATAAAATAAATAAGACAGTATTGTAGATGATAAAAATAAAAATTATTTTTTCTTCTTCCCTGCACTGATGATAGTCATTGTTTGGATGAGGGGCTTTTATCCATTTCCGCAGTCACATAATCAATCAATCAATCAATCAGTCAATCAATCAATCAATCAATCAGTAGCTGAACTGGGTTCCACACAGTCACAAAAACAAATTATCAGAAAAAGCCTCAAAAACAAAAGTGTAAAACTTAATCCGTTCCGGAAGTCCGTTTGACTTTCAAAATGTTCAGAAACCAAGGTGCAGCTTCTGATTGGTGTAGGTGCTCTGGAAACAATAGCTGACAGCCGCATTGGACGTTCGGCTTCCGGAAAACGTTCAAAAACCAGAACACTTACTTCCGGGTTTTAAGACGTTTGAGAACCAAAGCATTTGAGTACCAAGGCATTTGAGAACCAAGGTACCACAGTATAGCTAAATATTGGTATATGGTGATAGCACTGCTGACTCCCTGACCTAGCCATTTTGTGTTTTCTTCTGAGACAGGTGATTTACCCACATCAAAAGCAACCACCGCCCTCCCTCAAAAATACCTTTCTGTTTTAATTCTGTGCATATCTCATTGGGGGAAAGCTTTCTATGGCCTGAGGCACACACAGTGTGGCTGCCACATGGAGCCTTTCTTTAATTGCTATGCACAACGGCGGTCTCCACGCAGGGTACTAGTTAGGTTCAGCAACCCACTTACACATCAGATTATTTTATTTTCCTACATGTATTTCACATAATGGCATTGTCCCGTTTTATCCACTGCCCCCACCCCAAAATAAATTGGTGGTATGCAGAAACCCACAAGATCTCCACAATAGGCCGTGGCTTGCAAACTGCCTCTCCACCCGTAGAACCCACAAACAATTGAGATGCTTTTAAAAAGCAAACTCTCCGCGGTGTTTATGTAATGCATCGGCCTTCCGCCCCACAACACAAGGTGTTTTTGTTTCAAAACCAGTTGAGTGTGGAAAGAGATTTACTATTGATTGTTTATCTAGTGGGATGTCCTTAAATAAACGGTTCTGAATAGCGAAAGACTCAATTTCTACTTTGCATTTAAGTTCTTGGCACACGAGAAGAACAAGGAAGGAAACTCCCTTTTAGTAGTTGCTCAGATTACACCTGGAGATACATAGGAATCAGATTTCCTTAATATACCTTTTGAAATCGCCCCCCCCCCCCTTTTCTGGGAATTACTTGAATCAGCAGTTTGTGCAAAGCCAGCCACTTTTAGGATTAATAGTAACCACTGCGGTGAGCAGGAGAGAATTCCTCTGACCCAACGTACTTCGCTCAGAAAAAGTCTTACCGTATTTTTTGCTCTATAAGACTCACTTTTTCCCTCCAAAAAAGTAAGGGGAAATGTGTGTGCGTCTTATGGAGTGAATGCAGGCTGCGCAGCTATCCCAGAAGCCAGAACAGCAAGAGGGATTGCTGCTTTCACTGCGCAGCGATCCCTCTTGCTGTTCTGGCTTCTGAGATTCAGAATATTTTTTTTCTTGTTTTCCTCCTCCAAAAACTAGGTGTGTCATGTGGTCTGGTGCATCTTATAGAGCGAAAAATACGGTATATATAAGCAAATACCTGGGAACAATTGGTTTAGTCTTCCTTCGAGAGTGTGCGATTGCAACCAAGGTTTTCAGTTGGTAGCAATTCTATAACTTTACGAGGTTGACCTCTTAACTCCCCTCTCTGGCTTCTCTGAACGGTGACCTTTGGCCATTTCCAGGAGGCCTTGTAGAAAAATGTACTTGGACTTCAGCACCACTGAGGGGTTTGTAAGACATGCCTCTTAGCAGAGCAAGAGCTCGTGACACATTCATGTTCTTCCCACAATGCACACGTTTTTACAGTTGTTGCATCAGATGAGTATTTGTACACTTATCCGAGAGATGTGAGCCTTAGACTACTGCCCAAGGTGTCTCCTCCATGTCCCCTTCTCTTCTGATGTGAGGTGAGTGGCAGTTTGGACAGGGCCTTCTCTGCAATGGGACCCCAGTAGTTGAATGCCTTCTCCAGGGTGGCTCGCCTGGTGGCAACTCTCTGTTTGTTTGCTTTTAATTTGCCGAAGCGTTTTAGTGCAAATTCTCAGATTGGCAGGGTTTTACGCAGGGGTTTTTCTGTCGGTTTTTGGTTGTACTGCTGTTTTTAAAACAATGTTTGTGCTTTTAAATTGTGCAGTGCTCTGAAAGTCTCAGCGCAAACAGCCCTTTATAAATGTTTGTAAAAACAAGCTTGTGAATACTCCGTCCATCATTCCCATGAAGTACTTTTGATTTATGTATCATCAACATCGGTATTGTTTTGTGTGGAAATGTGTCCTGACCCAATTCTACTGGAATTTGCCCAAAATGGACCCCCGCAAAGTGCCACACACAGTGCTTTTTTCCCTTAAAGAAAGACATTTAGGGGCACTCTCATTTTGACTCAAGAAAATCACCATTTTATAGTTCAAATCGAGGAAAATAAATACAATAAGTGGACAAAAGTACAAAGATTCACAAAATGTTTAGGGGTATGCGTACCCCTGTGTCCCCCCAGAAAAAAAGCACTGGCCACACGTTTATACATTATATGGTACGTGGCTGAAACAAACAAACAAAAAAGGAAAATTATTTCAAAGTTTTGCTCACCAGTCTTCCTAACTTTTGGCTTAAATCTGTTATGTCTGTCTTAGTTTCCTCTGTTCCTTTCTGGTTTCCTGCGCCTATTTTGGATTGTAAGCTCCTTTGCGTAGGAATCCATCAAACCCGTTCTCTGTACTGCATCATGTACATAGATGACGCAATATGAATAAACAATAGGATCACAACTTTTCTACTCATGTTCTCTGATGTTTGTATGTTTCCTTAGCTGTCTCCCTATTGTTTCGTATCAAGTTTAAACTTCTTATTTTAACCTTTTAAGGCTCTTTATATTCTTGCTTCTTCTTATCTATATCTGTTCATCAGGCCCTAATCTTATTAAATCACCACTATCTTGGGCTGTTTCTATCTCCCTGCCTTCTCTCTTGTGTGGAAATCTCCCTGCCTCTCCCTCTGATATTCACCTTGCTGCCTCTTTTATTTTTGCCTTGCTTTAAGAAATTATTAAAAATGCATATTCTCTCTGTTGCATTTCTTTCTTGATGTTCTATTAAAAAAAAACCTCCCTACTCCTAAAATATATTAACTCTTCTCTCTTTTCTTTTCATTCTCCCTAGTACAATTCTCCTTTTTTTCTTTCTTAACTTCCTTCTTCTTTTAGATTGTCAATCATATGGACTGGGATTTATTTTTAAAAAAGATGTTACATTTCTACAGCATTAGTGCACATTGGATATTTTTATAAATCCTTATGACGATAGCAACAAAATGTGCCCTAACATACCGTATTTTTCCGTCTATAAGACGCCCCCATGTATAAGACGCCCCCTATTTTTGGGGACCCCGATTTAAGAAAATGGGGGAGGGGGAGATACTATCCATGTATAAGACGAGCCCAGATTTTGAACATTATTTTAAAAACATAGTCTTATACATGGAAAAGTATGGTAAAAGAAAGTCTAGTAGTGGGTTTTTTGGTGGGGAGGGGGACTTCCTGGATAAGGTGTCTTGCTCAGATCATAAGGTATAATATTGATGTTGGCTTCATCTTCTGCCTGGGTCTCTTCTGCATCTTCTCTGCCCTTGGAACAAAGACCAGACTAGATTTCAGCTCCACCCCACCCCCCGGGCATTTTAAATGTGCATTTAGCTAACGTAATGCAAGATGACGAGCAAAACGTTGCAACAACATGCTGAAAACGGAGGACTCTCACCCAGGAATTGAAGGTGAATTCCACAAGCCTCTTTTACAACCTAAAGAACATGTAAGAACTTCCCAAACCTTCCGTGGAATCCAGTTGACCCCGAAAGAAACACAGAATGCTGATGCTGCAAGTAGGCTGAGAGGGATTACAATATTCACTAACACTCTCAGCGCGACAAATGTGGACTCGGAGCCATTACATAAGAACCAGTCTACTTACATCCTTGTTGGCTAAACAGATATGAATCCTGACAACTTCAGCCTCACGCCCCAAAGAAGGAAAACAAAGGATGCAACTGCAATGACGAACAGCACCCAAGGTGCCCCAGACAAAGTATGAGCCAAGATTGCCTGTTCCTTCTGGGTGACCTCGGCATATGACTGTAACCAGGAATTTCTTCCAAAGAACTTTGTGATTCTTAACTACATAACTACCGTATTTTTCACTCCATAAGACGCACCTGACCATAGGGCGCACTTAGTTTTTAGAGGAGGAAAACAAGAAAAAAAATATTCTGAACGAAACGGTGGATGTATGATTTTTGTGGTTCATGCTGTGGCCACAGACATGTGATTTGACAGTGAGTTTGCGGTAGCGCAATGCAAAAATCCTGAGGATCCATGTGGATCCATGCTTTGTAACCATGTTTTTGTGCCATTGTGGCTTCCCTTATCTCTCTTCCTGATTGCTTGCCGATCAGCTGCTTCCTTTCAACACTCCCTTCCCTCTTGTTTGCCATAGTGTCTTTTCCTTAACTGGAGCAATTTTTTGCTCCTCCTTTTCTTCAAATTTCTCCCCTCATTGCTTTAGTCTTCCTGCCTCCTCTCCTTGCAAGTTTGCTGTCTTTACCTCCCTGCTCCCAGGCAGCCTCCTTTATTGCTAGCGTCCCTTATCTCCCTCCCAATCGCTGGCCGATCAGCAGCTTTGTTTCAACAGCCACTTCCCTCTCTCTCTTTTTTTTTTAAAAAAAAGCATAATCTGCTTTTCGCCCTGGGCAATTCGGCTCCAGGAACCACGCATTCACTCCATAAGACGCACTTTTTTCTTCCTAAAAAGTAAGGGGAAATGTCTGTGCGTCTTATGGAGGGAAAAATACGGTACTTCAGTCTTCAAGTAGACTGATAGAATGCGCTCCCTACAAAACATAGAAAATTTAGCATTTAGGGAGAAAGTTGGGCTAGAGCCCTTCACCCTGACATTGTAGCCCTGTTGAGATGTTCACCTGAGCATCTCTCTCTCTCTCTCTCTCTCTGTATGTGTGTGTGTGTGTGTGTGAAGTTTCTGTCTACTCAGTCCCTAGACTCTCCCTGTGCAACATAAGAAGGTTGAGCCTGATGCCTATGGGGGGTGGATGTACATGGGGGTCGGGCTTGTGTGTGTGCTCTTGGCCCCATGCACACTTTTAAACTGCATTTTGGGGCAAATGCCTGAACATGGCACTAGTGTCCTGTGTAAGGTAAAGGTAAAGGACCCCTGACCATTAGGTCCAGTCGTGACCGACTCTGGGGTTGTGGCGCTCATCTCACTTTATTGGCCGAGGGAGCCGACGTACAGCTTCCGGGTCATGTGGCCAGCATGACAAAGCCCCTTCTGGCGAACCAGAGCAGCGCACGGAAACGCCGTTTACCTTCCCACCAGAGCGGTACCTATTTATCTACTTGCACTTTGACGTGCTTTCGAACTGCTAGGTTGGCAGGAGCTGGGACCGAGTGACGGGAACTCACCCCGTCATGGGGATTCGAACCGCCGACCTTCTGATCGGCAAGTCCTAGGCTCTGTGGTTTGACCCACAGCGCCACCCGCGTCCCCAGTGTCCTGTGTACAGAATTTTAATATGGAGGTGAATTCACACAGGCTAGCGCCCCCACCTTCTCATAGTTTGAAATGTTATAGCACAGACACAGGTTTAGGCCCAAGTGTGCAATAGATAGCAGTTTTAAAGCCCACCATAGGATAGAAGTTGTCAGCTTTTGCTTTGAAGGATGGAAGGTGATGAAAACCGGTTGGGGGGAGGTGGCTGCGGAGGCAAGGAGTCTTGTAGAAAGCAGTTGGAGAGACACCAAATGGAGAGAATCCTATGTGTTGCAGAAAAGGCTCTGTCACAAATGCTCAGTTATCTTCTGACACACCGTTGCTTGCTTTCTGTTACATTGATGGCTTGATCAACAAACGTGACAAATCCTCATTCTTTAAGGCTCCTGGAAAGTCAGGCACGTCGTCAATGATTGTAAATTGTGTGACTGTAGATGAATGTTTTCTTCCAAAGCCATGGAACTCTGTCAGTCATGTTTTGCCCCCCCCCCCCATTCTTTCCCTTGTGTTGTGTTCAGCTGAATGAGATTGACATGGTGTTAGGTGGTGAAACAGTTGTCAATCAAAAGATCTGAAATAAGACAAAAGAAATGTCATGGAGATATATATATATATCCCCTAAGTTCATGATTTTTTGGTGCAATTCGCCAACTGTCTTTTTCAAGTTGTAAGAATGCCTTTCAAACAATAATTGGATTTTTTAAACATAGCTGACAGCAGGCAAGATGACAGCTTTTCCACCCTACTTGGGACTAAGGTGGTCTGTGCTGCAGATACGGAAGTTATTCATTCAGGGACATTAACAGAAAAGTCACTTGAGAGCAGTCACAAAGATGTACTCAAGGTATGGTTTTTCTTCTTGGATCACATTTGTCCTTCAAGAAACTGTGGTCAAAAAAACATCAAGACAGTTGAGATTGCTTAAAACGGGGAGAAAAACTCTAGATGTACAAATGTATAGCTAAACGTTGGGCTGCCGTCTAAAAACACATTCCAGTCCATCTCCGTGGCAGCTCTTGCACACTAACTGGATATCTTACTGTGAAAACATTTTAGTGGGTCTTGCCTCATTTTCCAGGAATGCAAATGTGAAGTCATTTGCCAGCTATGAAAGGGCTTAGAAAGTCCTCATTTCATTGGATACAACAGAAAAGGTAGAAAAGGAGGCAGCAACAAAACTGTTATCGTTGATGAATGAACTTACGCTTGATGCATTTTCAGATGTCTCATGGCAACAATCTAAGAGATCAATGATGGTTCACCTCTTCCATGTGCTTCTGTCATGACAGCTGGAGATTCAGCATAGAAATATAACTGATGCACTTGTCGTAGGATTGTATCGCTGGAAGGAACCCTCGGGGTCATCGAGTCCAACCCCCTGCAATGCAGGAATCTTGACTCAAGCATCCATGGCAGATGGCCATCCAACCTCTGCTTAAAAACCTCCAAGGAAGTAGAGCTCGCAACCTCCCAAGGAAGTCCCTTCCCCTCTTGAATAGCTCTTACCATCACAAAGTTCTTCCTGAGGTTAAGTCGGAATCTCCTTTCTTGTAACTTGACTCTATTGGTTTGGTCCTAGCCTCCGGAGTAGGAGAAAATAATCTTGCTCCAGGCGACAGCCCTTTAGATATTTTGTACCAGTGTGACCATTGGCCTATTCCCACCTGCTCACCACAAAACGGCTGGGAATTAGTTTATGCAAAACACTTTCCGTGCTGATTCAAGACCGCAGTGTTAGAAATTCAGATATACAGTGGTACCTCGGGTTACAGATGCTTCAGGTTACAGATGCTTCAGGTTACAGACTCTGCTAACCCAGAAATAGTACCTTGGGTTAAGAACTTTGCTTCAGGATGAGAACAGAAATCGTATTTTGGGACTACAATTCCCATCATCCCTGACCACTGCTTGTTAGCTAGGGATGATGGGAGTTGTAGTCCCAAAACATCTGGAGGGCTGAGTTTGGCCACCACTGCTTTACAGTGTAGTCTACCTTGCCCAAAGGTGAGCTAGCAGGTCATGCTTAGACCTTGCCATGGAAATACAGTGGTACCTCGGGTTACATACGCTTCAGGTTACATACGCTTCAGGTTACAAACTCCACTAACCCAGAAATATTACCTCAGGTTAAGAACTTTGCTTCAGGATGAGAACAGAAATCGTGCGGCAGTGGTGCAGCGGCAGCGGGAGGCCCCATTAGCTAAAGTGGTACCTCAGGTTAAGAACAGTTTCAGGTTAAGAACGGACTTCCAGAACAAATTAAGTTCTTAACCCGAGGTACCATTGTATAACCTAATTGCCAAATGGTACCTTAAACTTATGGTCACCACAATGGAATGTCTAGGCGCCTTTTTTTTTTACAGTGGGGTTTATAATTATTATTTTATTTATATACCACTTTATATTTTAAAGACCAAATCTCAAAGCTGTTTACAAGACATTGAAACATTAAATAAAACAATCCAGAATAAAACAAATTTAAGCTGCAAGGGAAATATTTCAGATCCTTCTCCAAGTTACATTTTGCTTTACCCAGTTGTCATTCTGGCATACAGAGATCTCCACACGGTCTCAACTGGACCCGCTCCAGTTGCAAAATGCGCCTGGCTAATTGCTAACACTGTTGAAGGGAGAGTCAACCCCATCATTGTTTGAGTGTACCTTCTTAGTGTGCTTGCACAGAAAGGTGCAAATGCGGCTGAGGAAAGCAAGGATAAGAATGTGGAGACGAGTTAATCTTAGAATGATGATGTGTACAAAGCTGGTGTGCAACTTGCTCAGCTGAGTTTGTCTGTACAAGCAACAAGCGCTACTTTCCTTTTTTGCATTCATTCAAACTCCACTTTGGCAGCTGGCCTGCTTTATTGTCATAAATTACAACATGGGATTTACATCTGGATAAATGCAATGATGCATACAAGAAGAGATTGTTGTGCAATGAAAGGCTTGCTTCTTTCATACATTCAGTGCCAGGAAGGAGGTAGAGCAGGGGTTGCCAACCTTTTGGGACCAGTGATCACATTTTTAATTTTGAGAGGGTGGGGGCGCCAGTCACAAAATAGTTGGTGTGTGTGTGTGTATTGTAGCTTAACACAAAATAAGCAAGGCAGCCACCCCCAACAATCTTATGGGAAGTCATCTATGTCCTGCCGGTCCTAATTGTGGACACACACAACACATACAGACAGATGCTGCTGCTGCTGCTTAAAACAGCAGGGAACATTCCTCAGTACCAGAAAAAATATTCATAGTAGTCACACAACATTCACACACATTTCACAGAAATCTCTTAGGAGGTACCTGCACCTTCTGTTCCATAATAACCATATTTCTAGGAGAACTACATATAAATTAAAGGTAAAGGGACCCCTGACCATTAGGTCCAGTCATGACCGACTCTGGGGTTGCGGCGCTCATCTCGCTTTATTGGCCGAGGGAGCCGGTATACAGTTTCCGGGTCATGTGGCCAGCATGACTAAGCCGCTTCTGGCGAACCAGAGCAGCGCACGGAAACGCCGTTTACCTTCCCGCTGGAGTGGTACCTATTTATCTACTTGCACTTTGACGTGCTTTCGAACTGCTAAGTTGGCAGGAGCAGGGACAGAGCAACGGGAGCTCACCCCGTCACGGGGATTCGAACCGCCGACCTTCTGATCGGCAAGTCCTAGGCTCTGTGGTTTAACCCACAGCGCCACCCACACCCCTAGAACTACATATAGACTACCTTTAAAAGATAACGAAAGCTCCTATTCTGGGGCACTAGATTTAGTGACACCCCCCCCCCCCTGAGGCAGAGTAAGCTCTGGTCCCTTCTGAACTTGGTTGGAGGGAAAGGGATGATTCCCACCTTCTTTCTTTCTTTCTGGCATGCTATATTTGGGTCTGCCAGGAGAGGAACATGGAGCTCCTTCCTTCCTTGTCAGTGCTCATGAGATCCTTACTCATTTAGCGGCTGGCTCATCTGTACAAAGGCTGTTAGTCATGGGGACTCAGTTTGGAGTCAAGGGAACAGGATGATGGGAATAACTGAGTGGCACTTGAGTTCTGGGGCTTCCCCTGCTCCCTTCTCAGCCCTCTTCCTCCATCTCCTCTCCCCTACCCTGGACATTTCCCTTTCAGTATTGGCAAGGTAAAGGTTTCCCTGAAATCGTACACCATGGGTAGGCAAACTAAGGCCCGGGGGCCGGATCTGGCCCAATCGCCTTCCAAATCTGGCCCACAGACGGTCCAGGAATCAGTGTGTTTTTACATGAGCAGATTGTGCCATTTTATTTAAAATGCATCTCTGGGTTATTTGTGGGGCCTGCTTGGTGTTTTTACATGAGCAGAATGTGTGTTTTTATTTAAAATGCATCTCTGAGTTATTTGTGGGGCATAGGAATTTGTTCAACCCCACCCATAAAGTCCAGCCCCCCACAAGGTCTGAGGGACAGTGGACTGGCCCCCTGCTGAAAAAGTTTGCTGACCCCTGTCATACATGCTGTTAATACTGTTGAGTGTAAAATCTGTTTTTCATTTCGGTGGCTCCACTACTAACCAAAGAAAGGATGGATCCCTAAATTCACTTTGCATAGTTTGGGGGGGGTGTGTTGGAACACACTGCCAAATGAAATGCCCTGGGAAACAAAAATCTTCACAATGCTCACTTCACATGCAAGGTGAACTTTATTGCCCTGAGGGATCTTTGGCTTGGATCAAGCTGGATAAATTCAGCTTCCACCCTCCCATCTGTTTACCTTGCTTTCTGTGCTGCAGTGGTGGCAATGGGCGGGTTCTCCCTGTTCCCACACCTGGCTTAGAGGCTTCAGGATAAAGGTAAAGGACCCTTGGATGGTTAAGTCAAGTTCAGACTAAGGGGTGCAGCGCTCATCTCGCTTTTTGGGCAGAGGGAGCCGGTGTTTGTCCGCAGACAGCTTTTCCAGGTCAGCATGGCCAGCATGACTAAACCGCTTCCGTGACGGAAACCAGAGTGCACAGAAACACCCTTTACCTTCCTGCCACAGCGGTACCTATTTATCTACTCGCACTGGTGTGCTTTTGAACTGCTAGGTTGGCAGGAGCTGGGACAGAGCAACGGTAGCTCACCCTGTTGCACGGATTCGAACCGCTGACCTTCTGATTGGCAAGCCCAAGAGACTCAGTGGTTTAGACCACAGCGCCACCTGCTCCCTTTTAGGCTTTGGGATATGCCAGTGAGTGGAGGGTGAGAGGGACACCCCTTCCTTGCTGCTGGGGTTTGGAAGCTCCCTTGGACTGCAACAGGGTTCCCTTTGGTTTGGAATGAACCAAGTTATTTTCTGAGTCTGGGTGAAAATACCTTTTCAAAGCATCGTGGTTGGGCGCGGTTTCCTCCAGGACAGGTTTCAGCCATGTACTTCTTTTAATGATGGTGTAAATCAAGAAGGCTTCTACAGCCTTTCAGGTTTAGGAGTGTTGTAGCCTAAACACCACAAGCTGCTTATTAAGTTTATTTCTCGTATACACGTAGAAAAGCATACCTGTTGCAATCGCTGGGAAATACTTGGTTTATACGGCAGCAAATGCCACTGCAACCATTTGCAGTGGACCTCTTTTTGTCATATAAGAGAGTTTGGATAAGATGTAATATTATTATTGCATTGTGAAAACTTGCAATTATGGTGTCCAAGCATTTGTTTATAGTTTCAGTTGTTATCGGTTTGCAGCCATTAATTAACAACACTGTTGATTTAGTTGTTACATCAGGTCTGATTGTTCTCCCAGGTGAATGTAATCCTGTTTTTGAGACTTTCCTAATTTCATTTAATTCTGCCTGTGTTATTTCCCTTCTTATTTGCATTGTATATTGCAACAGAGTTAAAAATGAAGATATCATATCCCAGAAAACGAGGAAGCACTCAGCTTTCACTGAAGAGATGTGAAGTTCTTACATGCAAATGATCTTTGCATCTTGAAGAGTGGTTCAAATATTTCCTTTGAGTCTGGAAGACACATCACAAAGTTCTATACAGTACCTAGAATTGCTGCTGCTTTTTCAGCAGAGTTAAGGTTTGGGGATGTTTGTTGAAAAGTTAGGTTTGTATGTAGTTCATATGTGGAATCTGCATTGTGTGCTTTACAGATGCACATTTGATGTTGCTACAGGCACACCGTTAAAAGCATTCTGTAGGGACCTGTTGCTATGTGTAGCACCTCCTTGTGATGTGCACAAAACTAAATAAACACACATATCCACTTCCCTACTGTTATGGGGTGCAATTGCGACTGTACTTGTCGCGACTGTAATGTGTATCTGCTAAGGGAGTGTGCTCCTTTTCCCCCTATCTGAAGGCAGGACAGGGGTTGAAAGCACCAATCCTGTTGGGTGCCCCCCAGTCATGATAATTCAAGACCTTCCCTTGGGCCGCCTAGCAGTGGTGGCACCAGAAAAAATGGCGGCAGGGTTTTTACAAAAGGGGCAAAGTATTAAGGTCTCTGAAAGAAAAGCAACAGGTTATATCAGTGCTGTCGCACCCTAAAAGGTAAAGGACCCATGAGAGTTAAGTCCAATCACAGACGACTCTGGGCTTGTGGCGCTCATCTCGCTTTACAGGCCGAGGGAGCCACCTATTTCTCTACTAGCACTTTTTGGCGTGCTTTTGAACTGCTAGGTTGACAGGTTGATTTCAGTATTACCCATTGTGAGTGGAGAAAGAGGCTAAAAAATGTGTAAAGTCACCTTCACCTTAACAGCATATTTCCAGTAAGCACCCTCTGTCTCTTCATGACATCTGACAAACAGGAAGTGTGATTGACTTGCACTGTTCCCTTGCCAGTCAGTTGAACTTCCTGTCCATACCCATAACTTGCTCACAGTACTACAGGCGTGATAAGCATTAGTCTGCTAAACTGTGGACAGCTGCTTCTGTGATCGTAGGCAGTACAGGCGGACAGGGGAGCTGGGGACAGGCTAAACTGTAGCTAGCCGTATCGTAATACCAAGGCAGCCTGTATAAGGCTGCTAGTTCCCCTCCTCCTCATCTTGGTTTCCAAATTTAGCCTAGACAGGTGTGAGGCCACACCTTGGCTCCTTCAAATGTAAGTGCTAGGGAAAGCGAAGAGCCTGTGGCAGGAGCGGGGGACCAGTGGCCCTGCTGGACTCCAGTTCCCATCATCATTGGCCACCACAGTTGGAGCTCATGGGAATTTGAGCTCAGCAATCCCTAGAGAGCCATGGGGGTCTCCATCACCTGGCCTACAAGAAGGTGAGGAGATTTCAGGGGTGGTTGGCCTGCAAAATTCACAGTGGCCTTGGAAGGCTTCTTTTGACATTTAAATGGAAACATTTTAAAATCTCCGTAAGAAATCATCGGGGCCCACCCAAAAAGTTTTGGCCTCTGAAGTGAACCCCAAAATGGTGCCTCCTGCCCTGGCCAGGGAAGAAGGGGTGAGTGAGGCATAGGAAGAGAGAAAGATCAACATTGGGATCTGCTGCCCCTCCCCCTATCCTGTCATCTGAGACAGTCGCCTTACCTGATGGCCCTGGGTGCAGGCACTGTCCTGAAGGAATGCATGACCCACACTATCTAGTGTACATGACACTCGCTTTGGAGCAACAGAACCATCCAGCGGGCAAGATCTGCTCAGGAGCATGGTTCCTTGCTTTGGCACAGTTTTGGAGGGGATTCCAAATTTCGGAGTTATGAATCCAGAGCCATCGGAGCTCCTGGCTGGATTGCAAGCCAAGGGGCGCGTCCCTAACGTAACTTTGGTTTTATAAAGGGTTGGTGGAGGGGGGACTCTTTGCACACACACTTCTGGAAAGGGGCATGATTCCTCCCCTCTCAAGAAACTGTTACGCAAGCAGACATGCACGCTCCGGTGCGGTGTGCCTATGTAGCCGCTTCTGCAAAACCAGCAGTCGGCGTGGAGAGGGAGTTCCGCTCGCCGCAATGGGCCCCAGGCTGCTAGTTCCCGCCTCGCCGCATCTTGCAAGGTGCACTTGCCCATCCTGCCCGGGGAAACCAGTCTGAGTCTGGAGACCTGGCGAGGCAAAGCAGCGGCGCCGCCACCGACGGGAAACTTCCGAGGGCTGTGCGCAAAGTGTGTGACCGGCGCGTGCTTGGGGTGGGGGTGGCGTGAGTGGATCGCGTCGGATCGGTGCTGGGAGACGGGAGGGGGCAGATCCTTGATCCAGATTGATGTGGGGGGGGGGGACGGAGGGAGAACCGGAGTGCAACCTGGGTTGTTGTTTTTCTCCTCTCCCCCTTTCGTTTCTCCGCAGGAAGCGTTGCGCAGGGCTGCCCCGGCGTGACCCATGGCTGCGATATTCGCCCCCTTCTTTGCGGCGCGCTCCTCGCTTCTCCCCAGAAGCCTCCTGGACTGCAGCTTTTTCCAAGGCCGGGCAACGGGGGAAAACAGGTCTCGGACGGCCCCCGTTTGCTCGACGGCGCCTGCAAACGGTGCAAGCTTCTGTCCCTTTCGCCCGCCACCTCCGGCGCTTGCAAGCAGCCTGCCATAAGTGCTTTAGGTGCCAGCTCCCTGGGTGCCCAAGCGCCCACAAAATTCCCCATGAAGGGGCCGGGCACCCACCAATTTTTGCTGCCAGGGCCGTGCACGCTGCATGGCGCCCGCTGCCATTGGTGGCAACTCCCTGTATGCCCGAGCACCCACAAAATTCCCCATGGGCACCCACGATCGCGGGGCCAAGTTGGCACGCCTGGCCGCCACTGCCGAGCTTGCAAAGGCGCCGCCGCGCGCGCACACACACACACACACACACACACACGCGCGCCGCCCATCGGCGCGCCCCCGACGCACAGCCCGGCTCGGGAGCGGCGCGCCGTTGTCCTCCATGGGGGCTTCGCAATGAGCCTGCTTCCCCGAGACCGGCTTATTCCAGCCTGCGAGCGCCGGCTGCTGCTGCCGCTGCCGCCGCCGCCGCCGCCGCCGCCGGTCCTTTGTTCCCGCGCCCGCGCAGCCCCCCGAGGACGATGCTGCCGGCCGGGGAGGGGAATCGCGTGCAGCACCGGGGCGAACTGGCTCGGGCCGGAGGAGGGCGACCGGCGCCGAGCTGCGAGGGCCGCTTGGGAGAATAAGGAGAGCAGGCGCCGCGGCTGCCCTTTGCTCCCGCCACCCCCCAGATCGTAATCAATTTCATTTTTATTTTTATTTTCAAAAGCGGGGTGGGTGGGTGCGGAGCGAGGGCCCGCCATCACCTTGGCCACCTCTTCCCCGTCAAGCGGTGCAGAAGGAAAGACAACCCGGCAGGTTGAGTGTGTTTCTCTCTAATATTTTTTTGGTGTGTGTGTGTGTGCATTTCAAAGGAGGAGGTTTTCCGGTGCAAAGTTCTTTGAGGTTGTGGGAGGGCTCTCTTCCCCCGCTCCCTATTGCATCCTGTCCTGTTAGAGTTGCAAGAAACAAAAGCCTGCCTGACATTTATTCTAAAGCCCTTGATATTTATTATTATTATTATTATTATTATTAATAATACACGTATGCCATATATCAATGGAGTTTGGTTGGAGGGGGGGCAGCACTACTCGGAAGGTGGAATACAGCTCCATATAAGATGCCAATAATGCCACTAACTGCAGTAAACAAGGGTCCGTGTTTTGATGCTTGCTAGGATGTTGCTGCAATGAGTGATGCCACAACAGTTCGCCTGGTCCCCTCCATTTGCAGACTTTTGCAAGCTGTCTTGTAATCTGGCAGAGCTGAGTGGCGATTGGCAAGGTGTGAGTGCTTGATATAGGTGAGCAAGGCCTGAGTTGGGGGGGGCACGGAACAAGCCCCCACCCCCTTTCTTTGCACCTAAATAGGAATTGAGGGAAGCATCACTGGGCATGTTTTTGCCCATGTCTGCTCTCCTGTGTTTCTCCAGACCCAGGGGTTAATTGGTGCTATTAATCTGTTTTTGTACAGAGAGCTTTTGTTTTGAGTGTGTGATGTTAGTAAACAGAACAAACAAGGAACAGATAGATAGATAGATAATCCCCAATTGCATTTTGGAACAACTGATGTAAGGTTGTGTTATGTACAGACATTTCATGCTGTTTTCTCTGGAAAAACTCTTGGTGACGACAATTATTTTGGGTGGATCGGTAGTTGCTTATATAATGTTCTAGCACCAAAATAGGTTTTTACCTGAATAAAATTGTGGTCATACTTTACTCGTCCTCTCTCAGCTGAGTTATTCTTCCAGTAACTTTCCTGGTGACAACTTTCCTTTTCTTTCAGCTATATTTTCTCATTTTTAAAATCTCACCTTATTTCTTCTCTTAAAACATTGTCCAGAATAAGTTTCCTTGTGCAGACTGTCATGTAGCATATAAGGGTGAATGGAGATGGAGACTATTATAGCCAACTCCAAATCTTGCAACTGTCATTTCAGCAGAAATTAACCAGGGTGCCCATAACTGCAGATGAATCTTAAGGGTAGCAACGTACATTTTACTGCATTTTCCCCACTGGGGGCGGGTAAAATGTTAGCCGTGGTAGTTGCAGAAGTTAACTAGCAGTAAATCATTAGCAATCGTCTACCCAAGCAGCACTAGAGTGTGCAGAGAGATAGCAAAGGGTGCAACCCTATACCCAATTACTTGTGAGTAAATCCCATTGAATTTAGTGGAACTTACTTCCTAGGATTCCTCTGTGCAAGCAATGTTTGCAGGTTGCAGTCTAGCCTGACGGACTGCATTTAAAATCAATGGGGCCTAGCTGGATTGCATTCCTTGATCTGGCAGAGTTATCAGCTTCTTTAACATCAGAGCTCCTCTGCTTTTAACAGCTAGCAGGCATGCAGAAAGTTAACTGATAGCAGGGTTGTCATTTTTTTCTGGGAAGAGCTGCTTTGATTCCCCCCCCCCCCGCCCAAAGAATCTGTTCATCACAGTCTGTCCATTTTCATCCTGTCCCCAAGAGCAACTTTAAGCTAGAGTTCCGGCTGGAACTATGGCGTGCCAAACACTTCTGAAAAAGAACTCCCAGTTCCTTTTTTGTTTGTTTGTAACAAATCTGCTTAAACATCTGGAATTGTGGAAGAAAGCAGATGCCTGGCCGTTCTCTGTAATTCAAGAGTGTTAAGGGTGTGTACATGGAAATTACTTTGGTCATGGGGGGAAAATACTTAAATCTGTTTTGAGTTTTACAGTGAGTCAGGGGGCGGGGGATGACCTCTTTTGGTGGCGCGATTGCTCACATGCCAGTGAAGATAATAAACATGCCCAGTCTACTTGTGAGTAGCTTTTAAACTATAGTTATTCTACCTTTGGGGACGTGGGTAGCGCTGTGGGTTAAACCAAAGAGCCTAGGACTTGCCGATCAGAAGGTCGGGTTTGAATCCCTGAGACAGGGTGAGCTCCCGTTGCTCAGTCCCTGCCCCTGCCAACCTAGCAGTTCGAAAGCATGTCAAAGTGCAAGTAGATAAATAGATACCGCTCCTGCGGGAAGGTAAACGGCGTTTTCGTGTGCTGCTCTGGTTTGCCAGAAGGGGCTTAGTCATGCTGGCCACATGACCCGGAAGCTGTACGCAGGCTCCCTCGGCCAATAAAGCGAGATGAGCGCCACAACCCCAGAGTCGGTCACGACTGGACCTAATGGTCAGGGGTCCCTTTACCTTTTTATTCTACCTTTAGCTATTTTCTATAGGAAATGAAAGACTCCAATTACTGTATCTGACCTGCAGTGTTAGAAACTGAGGTTTGAAATCTAGGAGCTAAATGGCACCTTAAATCGAGGTTGTGGGCGCAACAACGGAATTTCGAGGCACCCTTTTTAATAGCAAGAATACAAAGCTGAAAATGAATGAACTGCAGCTAAAATATTATGTTCATTTTTCACATGGCCTGGTCTTTCCCCTTCCCACCCCCCTAATATTCTTAAGGTGGTCTCTTCTCCAGCCTTGGAGGGTTGCTGGAAGTGGGGAGGCAGAAAAAGGTCTCCCTTTCCTTCCACTCTGCAGTTTTAATCAGAAATCTTAGGTGCAGTACTGCCCCCAGAACTCAGAAATGGCTCGTGCTGATGGAATTCCCTGTCGCAAAATGCGCCTAGAACAATGGGAGTTTCGAACACTGCCAGGACTTTTTTTGAGGACCAAACTCAATCAGGCAAGAACTGCCACTCTGAACCAGCAGGCAGACCCACCCAAAAAGTCAATACCCTTTCTTGAGAGGAGTGCTGCTCCTTGTTTTTAACTCCTGCCTGTAGCCTGCACCTTTGAGAAGAGAGCTTTCGTGGTTTCTCTTGTTTGTGCATTGTTAAAGCTGCTCCTCTAATTTCTAAACTTTCGTTTCTCCTTTACCCCATGATCTTAGTGTTTTCTGCCTCGGTCCTGCCGATCACCACCCTGCAGACCTTTGGGCCAAAAAGCAGGATATAGATATAACACAACAAAAACCATGTATGGTTCTGCTCTCCTTCTTTGGTATTCCTATCCCCAGTGAGCTGGTCAACACCAAGCTCTCCCACTCACCCCTTCTCTCAGCTTCTGGCCTTGGAGAAGAATTTGGTGCTAGTAATACCATGGTGGGCAGCTGGGAAGATTCCTGAAAAGTGGCCAGATAAAATCTCTTCTGTGAGACTCTGTCAGAACTCAGTCAGCACGCATGCAAGTCTGCCAAACTGTGGAGGTCTTTTGCAAGATCAGTGAGGCCACATCAATGGTCCTCATTGACGAATCCATCAAGTTACTGGAACTCATAGCTGTGCCGTTCACGTGTCAAGTTGATACTACGAGGGCATGTAGACTAGGATTCTGAGTGATTGCAAAAGTTCTCCAGGCTGAGCCTGGAAGATCTTTAACTGGGATGGTTTTGGAGGTGTGGCTATTCACACAATGTTTAGGATACGTGTTGACCCCGGAGGGGAAAATAAGTCTTCTCCCAAAGATGATGCTATAAGCACCAAATGCAAATATTTCGCAATGAATTTGAAAACTACCACCACCTTTGCAGCTTCTAGATTGCGGCTAACGTACTTAATCAAGTTCTGGGGCTGCATCACAGCACGTAGGCTTAAAAAGAATGCTTTTCAGGTAACATATACCTATATAATCATGTGGCTATACCATCTTATGCCTGCATAGTTGTATGAGCTAATTCTGAATATAATATACTGCAGTATATTGAATAAAGGTACCCCTGCCCATCAGGGCCAGTCGTGACCGACTCTAGGGTTGCGCGCTCATCTCACTCTATAGGCCGGGAGCCGGCGCTGTCCGAAGACACTTCCGGGTCACGTGGCCAGCGTGACGAAGCTGCATCTGGCGAGCCAGCACCAGCGCCGCACACGGAAACGCCGTTTACCTTCCCGCTAGAAAGTATTTATCTACTTGCACCCGGAGGTGCTTTCGAACTGCTAGGTGGGAAGGAGCTGGGACCAAATGACGGGAGCTCACCCCGCCACGGGGATTCGAACCGCCGACCTTTCGATCAGCAAGTCCTAGGCTCTGTGGTTTAACCCACATCGCCACCCGCGTCCCTAGTATATTGAATAGATATGCTATTTTAAGTGGTCTAGCTATTCTAGCCCGTTGGGAGTAGGACAGGTTAGAAATTCCTGTCTCCCCCCCCCCCAAAAAAAATAAGAAGTTGGATGGTTTGAGGATTCCAGATTAATCACCATCATTATTACAATCTTCATGCCCTGGCTTGGCCCTTTAACAAGACCCTTTGGGAGTAGGGAGAGCTACGATAATCCTAAACAAAACCAGGTTTAAAGCTTTGAGCATTCTCATCTCTATAATCCCACATTTAAAAAGGCAGCTGGAGAAAAATGAAGAACAGTGGTCCGTTTCTTTTCCTTTTTTTGAAGCTGATGGTAAGTAAAGTGGGAGTAGATTTAAGATGCAGAAAAGTCGATCTTAGAGGGAGGCTAGCCACTGAGCCGCATTCTAGTGTTCCACCTCTGAGGCTTCTTTCGTTTTCTCCAGATTTCCAGGTTTTGAAAAACGCTGCCTTTTTGTTCACAGAACCTGCAGTGAACTTTGCTGTTTCACTGGAAGCTCTGGAGATCAATTAAGCGGCGTTTATTTATCTTTACTTCTTCAGCTATTGTGTGTTTTGCAGGATAAGCTCCGTCCCATAAGAACTGTTTTGAGCTTGTAGATAACAAGGCGATATTCTGGAATGTAGCTGGTAATTTGTACCTTTGCTGCCTTTTTGCACATAGGGCAGGGAGGCTGGTTGGGAGTTCCCCTGACGGAAGCAAACCGTTGTTGTTTTGTAAGTTGCACCTAGGCAGGCGAGCTAGTCGTTTCTGCGAATGGCTTGGGACGTTACTGTAGGAGCACAGTCCTCTCAAATGTCTCTGCCTTCTGCTGCTTATAAACACTCGAAGGGAAACCTTTGTGTGGAGGAACCTGCTCAGGTTGTATCTGTGTGTACAGCCAGCACAACTTCCCTGTGGAGCAAGCAGCACCCTTGGTTCAATGTGGAAGCAATGTGGAAGTTAGAAATTGGGATAGAAAAGCTAGGAGCCAAATGGCTCCTGTGACCTGTGTTGTGGGCGCCCAAACAGAATGTCTGGTCGCCATTTGTGGGGGTCGGCAACACTTTTTATTTATTATTTCGATAAGCATGAACTAATACGCAATTCACATAAGTGACACATTGTTAATATCACGTTTTTATCAGAATACAGTGGTACCTCAGGTTACATACGCTTCAGGTTACATACGCTTCAGGTTACAGACTCTGCTAACCCAGAAATAGTGCTTCAGGTTAAGAACTTTGCTTCAGGATGAGAACAGAAATCATGCTCCGGTGGCAGCAGGAGGCCCCATTAGCTAAAGTGGTGCTTCAGGTTAAGAACAGTTTCAGGTTAAGAACAGACCTCCAGAACGAATTAAGTACTTAACCCGAGGTACCACTGTACATGTTTAATTTGGTGTTGACAATAAAATATTGGTACCACACTTCAGTTTTCAAAACACTCTACTCCGTATTGTTAAAACTCCTTAACGTGTTGTCTATCCTTAACATATACCCTGAGGTTTCGAAGCACATACATTTCAGTAATCCTTGAGTGTCAGCCGGGCGCAAAAAAATGGCACCCAGACTTTGGGAGCTGCTCGCCAACGGAGAATCCTTAGGCACAAAAAAGCGCCTGGCTCCCTGCTAATTTCGAACGCTGTGCGGAAATGGGTCTTGTGGTGCTCCATTGTCTGGTGTGCTTCTTCAGTGACCTCCGAAGCTATTCCGAAAGGAAATGTAGTTATAGAGTTAAATTGTGGCTTCTGACTTGGGATGCCTAATGGCTGATGCTTCTAATGGGCACTTCTGGTGGGAGAAAAGCAATAAGGCTAAGTGGTGGGAGGGAACAGCAATCTTGTATTGGCTTCTTGCCTCTTCTGTGATCTGCAGCTGGAAGTGTATGGGTATAAGTACACTATAAAGGTGCTCAGCGAAGGGCAGAATTTGATCCTGGTGGGGCATATGGGTGTGTTTCAGTCACTAGGTAACTGTCTGTCTTATTGATGGGAAAGGTGGGTAGCCAGACTTTCTGGAGATAGTACAAGTATTGGGACTTATGCTTTACTAGTTTTTGAGGGGCACAGCATGATTTGAAGATAAGGAATGCCAGCATTAAAGGCACTGTGGTCTAAACCACTGAGCCTCTTGGGCTTGCCGATCAGAAGGTCAGCGGTTCGAATCCCCACGACAGGGTGAGCTCCTGTTTCTCGGTCCCAGCTCCTGCCAACCTAGCAGTTTGAAAGCACACAAAAAAAGTGCAAGTAGATAAATAAGTACCGCTCTGGCGGGAAAGTAAATGGCGTTTCCATGCGCTGCTCTGGTTCGCCAGTAGCAACTTAGTCATGCTGGCCACATGACCCGGAAGCTGTACACCGGCTCCCTCAGCCTGTAAAACGAGATGAGCACCGCAATCCCAGAGTCGTCTGCGACTGGACTTAACTGTCAGGGGTCCTTTACCTTTACCTTTTTTAAAGCTTGTTTTGAAGTTAGCAAAAGTGGTCTTTTATTTTTTTATAAAAATATCAGGACAATTGACCTGTGTGACTTTCTCTGCACTGTGTGTGTGTATGCATGTGTGAATGAACTATGATTCAGACAGAAAGCCCGTTGCCTATTTCTGCCCATGGTATAAAGACTTGCTGGATTTGAACTTGTGCGAGACAGGCAGAAAGAGAGAGAGATCATATACAGAAAACTGTCAAAACAAAGCAGAAGCTACAACAGGATGTAAATACTTTGGGTAGTAGTGAAACTGTTCTGTTTTGTCTTTCTCAAAAGGAAGGTCAAATAGCCTGCTGTTAATAGTTACGATGGTAGTATTTCAGAATACCTAAGCTCTTGTTTTTGTAATTTTAAATTGTGCAGGGTTTTAGAATCTCAGTAATCCTAGCCTCAGTTACCTGTTTCCCTGAACATTCCTTTTGAGTCTTCTACCATTATAAAATACAGGCAAATAACAGTCTCTCTCTCTCTCTCTCTCTCTCTCTCTCTCTCTCTCGCTCTCTCTCTCTCTTTTCACACACACACACACACACACACACACACACAGTGGCCAGTTTTACAGGTCCTGCCAGTATATATTCTGTGATGCACTGTTACAAGAAAATGATCACATCTTGAGATTCTTAAATTTAAAAGTAGTTTTAAAATCCCAAACCCAATGTATTTCTTTTCTTTGTCCGGATCATCCTACTGGGACAATTGGAGCAGTTGGAACCAACAAACAAGTAGCAGATTACCTTTTTCATTGTTAAATTTTCTCTTCCCACCCTTTTGAAAATGACAGGAAGTTTCATAAGATGTGATGCGAAGCTTGGAGAAAAACGTATTATTGGGTCTGTTACGCAAGTTTTAATGACTATGACAAGAGGCATCTTGATTATTTGCCACTCTGGCTATCCTGTCTGTCCTGTTGTTTATGTAAGTCGTGTCCTGCAATTTTATCTTATTTTTTTAAAAAATATTGATTGTCTGTGTTATTTCATGCACCTAAACCATGTGGGAGTGTGATCACGGATGATGCAGCTAGCAAAATCTACCGCTGTGGTCTTTTGTGTGGCTTGGAAAAGGAATATAAAGGAAGAGAGGTGAGAATGAGTTCAGCAACAAGGTTCTTCTTTGAGTCTGACCTTAAATCTCGGAGGCCTTGTTGATTTGCAGCGTTTTCTCCTGACCCCATCCCTGGAAGCAACCTTGGCAGCGGGCTTTGCTTTGAATAGCTTATCACCGAGACAGGCTTTCATTTGCTAAAGCTTCGAGAAAATAAATGACTTCTGATTATGCAAGGGAAGTTCCCATCCCTGTCCCACAAATTAAGGCTTCCAGGCTAACATGCTTATTCTAGGGAACATGCACCATTTGTACACCGTGGGATTTTCTTCTGAGTAAGCATTTAGAAGATTATGCAGTAAGTATATTAGGGTAAAACGTGCTGGCTCTGGTCCAGGTTACATGACCTAGTGGGAATCTCAAGTCTGTAATCTCATGATCATGGGTAGGAAATAAAGCTTCCACCAAGAACTCTCTCTTCCTTCTCTCATGTAGTGTTAGCAACTCAGATAAATAAGCTAGGTGCCAAATAGTTAAATAAAACCAAGGTTACAGTCGCCAGAACAGAATGTCCTTGGGGCAAGATGGCTCTTGTTTTTCAAAGGATGGGCTGACTGCGATTGATTCTCAGTTAAACATCTGGCTACTTCAGAGGACAACCTTGAGCTAGGTTAAGAGCTTTGAGGGCTTAAAGAAGAAAAGTCACTTGATCCAGGGACAGTCCACGTATATATCGGCCTATTCCGACCCGTTTTTCTTCATGGTGACTGTTCCTGCGCAGGCTGTAGAGAAAAAGAAATTTGGTTCCAGAAAGTCACTCCTATTGTGCAGGTAAAATAGAACGGATAGAATTCTACAGAATGGGGCGTTACTATGTGAAAACAGTCCCGATCCAATGATCCCTAGGCATGGTGGAGACATCAGGCGCTATCCTGGTACACAGGCATCCTCACTTGGTCACAGGTGGTCGAAAGCCAGGTGCAAAATGCGCCTGGCTAATTTGAAACACTATAACGTTTTTGGTTTTATAGAAGTAATTTTTGAGTACTAGAAATTTCCTTATATCAAAGTTTCTTAGAATACGCATACACTTTAGACTTAAACAAAACAAAAAAATTGGGGGGAGAAGTTTGGAGATGGTGGTATGAGGAAATTGACTGTGGTGGCGCTGTGGGTTAAACCACAGAGCCTAGGACTTGCTGATCCGAAGGTCGGCGGTTCGAATCCCTGTGACGGGGTGAGCTCCCGTTGCTCAGTCCCTGCTCCTGCCAACCCAGCAGTTCGAAAGCACTTCAAAGTGCAAGTAGATAAATAGGTACTGCTCCAGCGGGAAGGTAAACGGCGTTTCCGTGCGCTGCTCTGGTTTGCCAGAAGCGGCTTAGTCATGCTGGCCACATGACCCGGAAGCTGTATGCCGGCTCCCTCGGCCAATAAAGTGAGATGAGTGCCGCAACCCCAGAGTCGGCCACGACTGGACCTAATGGTCAGGGGTCCCTTTGCCTTTGCATTAAGCAAACCTATAGGGATGAGGACTGAGTTGTCTCGAACAGCACTGTGCTCATTTTGATCCTTTTTGTGTCTTGAGCCATTTTGAACTGGGCAGGAGCCCATCGGCTACTCATGGCAACCAAACAAAAGGCAGGCTTTGCCACGCCAATAATTTATCACACCATCTTCCTTGCTTCATGGTTTTTGTTCAGATAAAGACGGCAGATTCGGATGGCGGAGAGAGCGGGGCCAAAACCGGCACATGACTCTTCCTGTGTGTTCTGGCCACCATCAGACCGAGATTTGAATATAGACTAAATTTTGGGGTGCATTAAAAATTAAGTCTTTACCTGCGTTGCGGATGTGCATCTTCTTCAAGGGAAGGGAGGTAATTTTCCCCCTCCGCACCGCAAGATTTTGAAAAGCATTCCTGCAGGGGCTGACTGGCACGCATGCCTCTGGAGGTGCATCCACTTGTTCCGCTTGTTGTAGCTGCCAGTGTTCCATGTGGAAGACGTCACATGCGAGCCATTAGCAGGTGCAGAGCTGTGCTTGTATCAGTCTCACGAAACATCGATGCACGTTGACTTTTGCACGGGCCACCAGGCTTCATGCAAACCACCTTTAGAAGTCTATCAGTTCTGTTTTGTTAGCACAATTGGAATGAATTTAAGGAACCCAAATCCCAACCCCACTGCCCTGCTCACAGTTGCGAAGCATATTATGTTATGAATGGTCTGTGTCACCATTAAGAAAAAGAGGTTGGAACAGGCCAATATATATGTGGACTGTCCCTGGACAAACTGACTTTTCATCTTTAAGTCCTCAAAGCTCTTAATCTAGCTTGTCGCCTGAACTAGCCAGATGTTTAACTGAGAATCAATCACAGTCCATCCTTTTTTTAAAAAAGACTCTAGATCCATCTTGGCCCAAAATGGCAGCTAGACATTCTGTTTTGGCAGATGTAACCTTGGTTTTAGGGACGCGGGTGGCGCTGTGGTTAAACCACAGAGCCTAGGGCTTGCTGATCAGAAGGTCGGCGGTTCAAATCCCCGCGATGGGGTGAGCTCCCGTTGCTCAGTCCCTGCTCCTGCCAACCTAGCAGTTCGAAAGCACGCAGTGCAAATAGATAAATAGGTACTGCTCCAGCGGGAAGGTAAATGTATTTCCATGCGCTGCTCTGGTTTGCCAAAAGCAGCTTAGTCATGCTGGCCACATGACCCAGAAGCTGTAGGCCGGCTCCCTCGGCCAGTAAAGCGAGATGAGCGGCGCAACCCCAGAGTCGTCAGCAACTGGACCTAATGGTCAGGGGTCCCTTTACCTTTAACCTTGGTTTTAAGGAGGAGCCATTTGGCCCCTAGGGTTGCTATACATATCCTGGACACTGCCTGGTTTCGGCCATCGGAAACAGTGTCTGGGCAGAGCTCACTTAAATGTCTGGGCAACCCATGTCAGAAGTGTAGATTTACTTTTTGAACAGGGCAACCCCAGCCTAACTTAAATATCTGAGTTTCTAACACTGGTTGCCTGTGAGATGCCATTCTGTACGTGGTTACCTCGTCCCGCAGTTTGAAAAGTTTTCTTACCTAGTGACTAGCTGCTGTTAGAGAGCTCTGTGGGTGAGATTTTGATGTAAAAAGCAAAATGAGGTTTTTAATCTGCAAATGGGGTTCTGTTGGCTGAAATTATTGCTGAATTAGGCACAGCCTTTCCGGCTATCACCTTCCTCGAATTTTGCTTCTACCCCACACAATAATGATTTTACTTGCATCCTTCTTCCAAAATGCTAGAGTTTATTTGGTAGTTAAATATTTACCTGCCTCTTTACGTGCAATTGGGGGATGTATAGGAAGGTGGAATAGACTACACTGCAGAAGACTCTGCAAAAACTCCCATCCATCATTGTCCCGAGGGTTGTTTTAGTCAAAGTGTTTATGGCTCAATTAACTATTGTTTATCTAGCTGGAAGTGAGCTTTGGCTCCAGCTCTTTGGTCTTTCAATCACTGTGCCCCAAATGGAGAACTGTGGTTTTATATCTGTTTGCTAATCACACAAAATGATCATTTGATAAGCCGCGCTTTATTATGCCTGGCATGTTGCATCCAAACCACCTCTAAAAGTTGCTTTGCGTTTTATGCAGTGTGGATGGGCATTTGCTTTGGCTAACTTGTAAAGAGGTGAAGTGGGGGGGGGGGAGAGAATATTCTGAAATACTAGTGGGGGGATTCAACTGGGAGGGGAGCAGTCTTGGGGGTGTTTTTCCCTTGGTGCATGTCCATTGCATGTTTAGAAATGTACCTCTCTATAGCAAATGCTGGCATATCTCTGGTACACATGGAAAGTCCTTTGTGAGTCCTTTACGGGTTAGTCACTTGCAGTGTTAGAAATTAGCCAGGCGCTAGGCGCATTTTGCAACAAGCATGGGTCCAGTTGCAACCATGTGCAGATCTCTGGATGCCAGGATGGCAACTGGGAAAAGCAAAATGTAACTTAGAGAAGGATTGGAAATATTTTCCTTGCAGCTTGAATTTGTTTTATTCTGGATTGTTTTATTTAAGGTTTCAATGTCTTGTAAACAGCCTTGAGATTTGTTCTTTAAAATATAAAGCGGTATAGTAGTAAAATGAAATAATAATAATAATAATAATAATAATAAACCTCAATGGGGGAAAAGGCGTCTAGACATTCCATTGTGGTGACCATAACATAGATTTAAGGTGCTGTTTGGCAATTAGGTTACCGTATTTTTCGCTCTATAAGACGCACCAGACCACAAGACGCACCTAGTTTTTGGAGGAGGAAAACAAGAAAAAAAATATTCTGAATCTCAGAAGCCAGAACAGCAAGAGGGATCGCTGCGCAGTGAAAGCAGCAATCCCTCTTGCTGTTCTGGCTTCTGGGATAGCTGCGCAGCCTGCATTCGCTCCATAAGACGCACACACATTTCCCCTTACTTTTTAGGAGGGAAAAAGTGAGTCTTATAGAGCAAAAAATACGGTATATATCTGATATTCTAACACTGGTCACTTGTTTCGGGGTTAGCACAGGGATCAGATATGCCAGCTATTGCAGGATGCACTTTCGTTCAGCTTTCTTTTCCTGTGTAAATGTTTGTCTTTCAGTTCTGTACCTTTCTGATTTCTAACGTCCCAATAACCTGAATCTTCATCTTTCATTTCCGTGCATGTGATGGTTTGGGATGACTAGGCTATTTTATTTTATATTCCCAGCTGCTGGTTATGAAAGTAGCTATATTTTTCACTGGTCACTTTTCACATTGGACAGCTAGAGCTTTTAACCCACTTTAGATGCATCTCATGCAAGCTGTATGAGCACAACCTTTCCCATTAATTAATAATTCTCTGCCTCTTTGCAGTTGCATAAAGCACGTTGCCTCTGTGACATGTGACTGCTACCGCTGACTCAGGTGTCCCCATTATGGGGCTAACCTGAGTGGAATAATTCTCTCCCACTTCTGGTTACTAGTGAAGACCTTATAAGCAGAATTTAAAGCAAAATCCAGTGATTGTGTGGATTCAGACCACCAGGAGCTACTTGGAAAGCTTGCCTTGAAAACTTCAGGCTGTACATCTCTACTCAAAAGTCAAAAGTGACAGTAGCAATATAATTACTGAGGCACCTGTTGCTAGTTTCCATACCTGACAGAAGCTTATTGAACCAGATTTGCTGGAGGTAGTTTTCCCAGCTCACGCTGACATGGTTTTTAAAGAATAAATGAAAGAAATTGGGTGCAAAAACTGCTACATAGCCCAGTTACCCAAGGAACTCTCTGTTTACCCTAGAAATCTCTTAGGCTCAAATTTGAGTTTTTGGAATTAACAGAGAATCTCTGGGAGCAGATGGCATGTTTATGACATTTTGTATCAGATAGCATATTCTCCCTGTCACAGAATGATGGGGAAAGTTGGTTCTTTGAATGAGTCCCCAACTCTTGCTTGCCCCTCAAACTGTACCAGCAGCAGACAGGAAGTACCATATTTTTCCATGTATAAGACTAAGGTTTCCCCCCCAAAAATAATGTCCAAAATTAGGAGGCGTCTTATACACGGATAGTGCCATGGGTGGGTTTTCTTAAATCTTGAGTCCCCCAAAATAGGAGGCGTCTTATACATGGGGGCGTCTTATAGACGGAAAAATATGGTAACTTTTGAAGGTTTGGATAGAAATGCATAGTGTGCCTATGGGTTTTATACGTTGGTGATGTTAAAAGTATCAGAATTTTTATTATTATTGTGGGCTTGTCTACACAAAGAGCAGATGACTGTACCATTTTGAGCTGCATGCAATAGTGCTGGGGTGCTTGTGTGTCAAATGTTACGTCGTAGGTTACCGAAATACTTCTCTATATTTGGCTTTGCCAAAGCGCTGCTAAGTCTTTATTGGATTGTTCAGGGAGGGGGAGAGGAGATTGAAGAAGAGGCTTGACTAGGCAGCCTCCCTCCTCCAGTCTACTTGGGTGAAAACCACATTGAATTTTGCAGCACGCACATTCAAGTCCAACTTACAAGAATGTCCGACTGTATTCATTTTAATGCCTGGAGATCTGTTTTTCTCAGGTGCTAAAATAAAAACTGTGGGCTTATATTTTTGCTACCGATACGAAATGCTTCTAAATTTGGCTATAAATTGCTTGCCTACATAAGACACCAGGTTGAGTCATTAGCCTATTCCTAGTGTTATAAGACACTGATATGTCTTTTAAATAGAAAATTGAACATCGGCACAGTCTCTGGCCTAAGTGTACTGAGCAGAGGTTCCCTCTCTTAGTCCCACACACCAGTTAACATTATTTTTCATGGGTTGTGGAATAAAGCTAGAGGTTATTGATATCACACTCACTCTCTCTCTTACTTATTTTGAATTGTAGGCTTTTGACTTCTTGGAAGATGGTTTACATTCTTGACATGCTTCAAGCATGCCATGTGGCATATGGTCCTTTGATTTCCCAGCCTCTGGCCAAGGAGAAAGTTAGCCATGCTTTGTTGAACTGCTTGTGTTTACATTCATCTTGTATGCAGGGAAGCTCAAAAGATCCTGTCAATTTAACCTAGGATAGTAGCAGTTTGGGGATTCCCTGATGTACAAAAGGAACAAAATGTCTTAATGTGGAGCTATTTTGTCATTTGGATGCTTCCAATTTTGTATTTTCATGGGATAAAGATGGGTACCATTTACTTGTTGGGCTGGCTTTTAATTTAATGCATGCCTAAGAAGGAAATGCTGTTTAGGCGTGGGTAGTGTAGCCTTGCATGGCTGTGTGTGTTCATTCATCATTTTGTCAGCTACAAAGGAGTCCTTTTATCATTCAGCAGAACCTTGCACTTCCTGAAGGCCGGCCATGTATAATGCTGCCTAAATTTCAACACTCTAAGACAGAACTTGCCATTTGGGGCATACTTTAACCATGAACTCTTAATTTTAGTTTAGTTTAGATGGAGCTGCAGTGTAATACGAATTCCTAAGTAGGATTGCTTTTTCCTGCTGAGTTGCTACAGCACATCAGTGGGTTGGGAGGAAAAAAGCACCTCTTTTGTGTATCGACACCAAGAGTACTTGCACTGTAAGTTGAAAGCGGAAGTGAGCCGATAATTTCAGTAGAGTAGATTGCACTGGAAGAATCTGGCGAACCCAACAATATGCTACTGGGCTATGTGCTTAGGGTAGGCGGAGAGCTTTCCCCGATATCGGGCACTGATTCACCTTGTGTCCACAAGTTTCTGTAATGGCTGGGCCATCCCTCTGCTGATTTCTGCTAACCTAAATGGCAGGCTGAAGGATAGTCCTGTCGGCAGAGATGGCGCAGCACAAACCTGCCATGCATGCCAATGAGTTAGTTGACATACTTGTGTCGAAACAAATACCCTGCAATGCAGTTTAATAGGGATGGTGCAAATGCTTTTGCCTACCTGATGCTTACATCTGTGTAGGACATGGGCCACACGTCAAGAAAGAGGCCTGTGCCATCCTCAAAGACCTTGTGCTTTCTTTGAACCCCCCTGTTTTTGGGGAGGGGGAAGTTGCTGTCCAAGGTCCTGACGGTTCTAAAGACACGGAGGGCATAGCTGAATCTCAAGTGCGTATTTGCCAGTGAACAGATCAGGAGAGTCATTTGGTTGATGGGAAACAACAGAAGGGGTGTTTTCAGTGATCATCCCAAAGGTCCAAAATTCTGTGGTCCAGGAGGTTTGTTTGACCGTGTTCCACTGGATGGTAAAACGTACGGGGAAATCTAAGTCATTTTAAAATGCCATCCAGCTGTCATCTCTTTAACACAGATCTTCGGTTGCATCTAGCCCAGACATACTTGGAGCAGAGCCATTGAAATCAATGTCCATTAATTTCAGTGAGTCTCCTCTGAGTACGGCTTAGTTGGATCTACAACAGCTTGTATCCAACCCCTCATGCTAGTCTTTTCTCAATTTTTACCTCCACGTTCTTAATGTTATACCCATAGTGTGTGTGTGTGTGCATCCATTGTTTTGCCTAGCAAATAATTTCCTTTATCTTCTGAGCCTGCTTCTATTTTGTCGTACTGATCTTTTTTTTTTTTTTAATGGAATATTACTGTGTATAGTTAACTGACTTTAATTGTAGTAAGCTGTCTAGAAGGTCTGGAAATAAATATCCATATAAAGATGTTTGTTTTTTTATATGTTAAACCATCCCTGAGGAGGGAGGGATGGAACCAGAAGCTGCAGTTAAAAAATAAAAAAATAAACACCCAAAAAATTAAGGCGAAAAAAACCTAGCCAGGCAACCATAAAAATATTGAGTCATATCCAACGTTAGTCATACTCAGAGTAAATTGATTAATTTTGCTGGGTCTATTGTTGAGTATAACTTAGCTGGGAATAACCCGTTGGCTCCAAACCGTAGGGAAATCTCAAGTAAGAAACAAAGAGTTTTTAGAATGGGGCTTTTAAGGGCATAATTTATTCCTCTAACTCTTCAATAACCTTTTGAATTATGCCAGAACCAAGCTTGGGACTTCTTCCTCACTGTGGCTTGCTTTTCACTAGTTAGAAGGAGGAGCAGCCATGCAAAGGCATTGACCGTCAGTAGCATGTTCAGAAACAAAACAGCTCACTTTTCTGTTTAAAGGAATCATAACTCATGCCTTGCTGAACTGGTTGCATGCTGTCTGTAAGAAACTCCTTGTCCATATAGATATATCATATATGCATATAGATATATCGTATAGGGCTGGAACAATTACCGGTAATTCCAGATTGAATTAGATTTTAATCTGAATAACTGTTCCCTAGGAAAGCATGATGTGTTTATGTCAGCCTGTGTGCATTCTTTTGTAAGTTTATGGTAGGTAGACAAAAGAAAACACGACCTTCGTGTGATATTCTTGAAAATGGTTGGAACACAGTGTGCATACTAAAAAAAAAAAAAAAAAAAGATAGTGCCCCACCCTATAAAAAGAGTCAGAACTCAGCAACTTCCTGCATTTCTGTTTGAAGTTTAAAGAAAGAGTTTGTGTATGCACAGTAGATGTGTTTACATGTTAAAATTGTGCTAGAGGCAAGGAGAAGTGAAAGAGCATCTTGGGTGTTTTGGCACGGAGAGACAGTCTAGAGGCTGTAGGACAGGAAGTGCCATGTCTTTTTCTATTAAGTTCCCTGTATCATAATAGACCGCCTCTCTGTTCCTGTAAATATTCTTGTGGATGCTATAACAACGCTTCAGTGAGAAAATGCTACCTAAACTGGGATAGATTTAGAAACTGGTTTTGCAAACATCTTGACGTTTTCTTTCTGGTGGGTATGTTCGCTTTGAACCTTTAGAGTAGCGTTTCTCGAACTTGTGACTCCGGCTGCTTTTGGACTACAGTTCCCATCATCTCTGACCACTGGTCTTGCTAGCTAGGGATGATGGGAGTTCTAGTCCAAAAACAGTTAGATGCCCAAGTTTGGGAAATGCTGATTTAGAGTATCTTGCTATCTTCTTTTTGTTTTCTCCATAACAATGAGAACTAGAACATTGCCCTTTGTGGGGGGGAAATAGGGGTCTTCAGGGTTTTAATAAGAAAGTACTTGCAAGTTGGAGGCGGGGTGGGTTGGTGGGTTGTTTTTCACTTGATATTGTTACCAACCTGTTATAAGTTGGCTTAGGGATCTTTTGACAGAAAGGCAATGAGTGAACGAAGGAACGGGTGCTGCTTGAGGTTAGACTTTAGGATGTCTGCCATTGAACATGAAAGAAAACACTGTCTCTTTTTCACCCTTCCAAGAAAAATAGGCTTCATCTGCCTACTATTGTAGGAGCTACAGATCGGTATATATGTTCTTTTATTCATTGCATTTTTCTCTATGCAGGCTATTTTACTCACTCTGTATAATAGCATGCTGAAAACACTAGAAGGGGGCAGAGAGGGGAATCCTAAGAGTGACACACGACTGAGGGTAGGTTTGTAACCCAAAGGTGTTCATGCCCATTTTAGAACTGTTTCCCCACCTTCAGGTAGCTAATACCTGACATATATTGTGCCCATAAAATGGTACTGCCAGGAACCTCCTGGCCTGAGGTAGGCGCTATCATGGAATGTGTATTTAGGCCTCAGAACTGTCTTTAGATGCGGATGAAGGCAGTGGTATGTAACATCGGTCTGTATGATACTCCTGGACTGGCCAGGGCTGACGGCCTGACCTTCTGATCTTGTGTGGTCCCTTCTACCAGCTGCAGTTTAGGTTCCAGTTTCTCTGTCCTCCATTTCAAGTGTCAAGCTCCTGCTTGCACACTGGGTGGCCTACAAACCCTCTTTCCGTACCTGAGCTGAGCTAATCATAGAGTCAGGGTTGCCCAACTTGATGAATACATACTTTGTACTGCTCCCTCTTTTTCCCTCTCTGTCAGTTTGGCAGATAAGCTCTTTGCTTACCTTTCGACTAATCTTGCTAAGGTAAGCAATGCTATCGAAAATCTGATCGCAGGGAAATCTTGCCTTTGCATCCATCTGTCTTCAGAGGCAATGGAGTGCGCCTCCAGGGGTGAGGTCAGACCGCTGTGTTAGCAGCACTAAGGTGACCTTCCTGGGGCACAAGCCAGGGCAGTGAGGATGGAGGTCCTGGGCTGCCTAAACAACAAGACCCACCTCTCTTGCCCTCCCTGATGTGGTCTAAAGGAAAGGAATGCAACCAAGGAAATGGGGGCAATTGACAGGTCCTCAGCTGGCTCCAGCCCACCGGCCGGTGTGCCGGGCGATCTCCAGTCCTTGGTGCAGCATAAATCTGCGACCCGAGTTTCAGAAGCTAGGGCACACTACTGAGCAGAGTAAACGCTACACAACAGAAGTGGCAGGAGAAGCTATGTGAGCATATTTGTTGTGGTTGCTTAGTCGTTTAGTCATGTCCGACTCTTCGTGACCCCAAGGACCAGAGCACGCCACTGCCTCCCGCAGTTTGGTCAAACTCATGTTCGTAGCTTCAAGAACACTGTCCAACCATCTCGTCCTCTGTCGTCCCCTTCTCCTTGTGCCCTCCATCTTTCCCAACATCAGGGTCTTTTCCAGGGAGTCTTCTCTTCTCATGAGGTGGCCAAAGTATTGGAGCCTCAGCTTCACGATCTGTCTTTCCAGTGAGCACTCAGGGCTGATTTCCTTAAGAATGGATAGGCTTGATCTTCTTGCAGTTTATTCAGCATACAGCAGGACAAAAGGAAACATGTCTAATCTCCTTCGTGTCCAAAGCAAGACAGCAAAAGCAAAAGCTATACACAAACGGAAGTTCCCAGCAAGCTGTGCTGGAATGTAAACAGACATGTGACATACAACAATTCCACACGTCTGTTCTTAAGGTGGAGCGGAATATCCCAACAAGCAATATGCTTGGCGCCACCTTGACTTGCTGGAAGGAGGTATACAAGGCACTATCCCACCATCATAGGGTCTCCACTCTAGATTTGTGTAGGATTTCCTCCTTAGCCGTTTCTTCTCCTGAAGATCTCCCACAAGGCAATGGAGGTTTAGTATCAGAGTTTTCCTTTTCCTAGATGGGCTACCTTCCCAGGTTGACGAGCCCCATCTGCCCCTCACCTTCCTCTGCAGCACGTGCAGAAACCACCTTCTTGACTGTTGGAATCAGAACTTGTCTTCATATGCAGGGGGCAAGTCCCTAACGCACAGAGGGTTTGAGACCCATCGGCTACCCTCACCTGGTTTATCCGGTGTGCCTACTGCTGCATGTTGAGAGCTTCTAGGAACCACTGGTGAGAGCTGAGTGCAGGGTGAGGCCCCAAAGTGGACAAACTACCTCTGAAGGAGAATAACTTATCCCCCACCAGAGGTACTACCCTTCCCCTAACACCCCATTTAGGGAAATCTAAGTCGTTTAAAAATGCCATTCAGCTATCACCTCTCTCACACAGATCTTCGGTTGCATGTAGCTATGATGTATTTGGAGTAGAGCCATTGAACCAATGTCCATTAATTTCAGGGAGTCTCTGATATACAACCCCTTGTATCCAACCTCTTGTACTAGTCTTCTTTTTAACTTTTACCTCCCTGTTCTTTATGTTAAACCCATATGTTAAATAGCAGTGTAAAATGCTGTTTATGGAATCCCATTTCTGGGAATTGCAAGAAGTAGCCTACAAGTTGAACAATAGCTGTGCCCCTTCTACCTCTCTCTCTCTTCAGCGTATGAAAGAAACAGGTGGTGGGGAAATAGCCTCTAATGAAGGTTGCCTTGCTTTTAAAATAAAAGTACTTCGCAGCTATGTTCTTAATACTGGCAGTGAAATTTCTCGAGCCCCGCTGTAGTGAGAGCCAGATAAATATAATGACCGTAGCGATAGGGATAGGGATTTTTGCTAAAACATAATGGGTTTTATATAATTCATGAATCTGTTTTTCCAAGGCCGGCAAAACAAACTGTTTGGCAGATACGCCCTCCTGAAGCATCCAGAGCCAAGGCAGCCTTGCTGATTAGAAAGTACCCAAGTTGGGAAAATAATATAAATCTGCCTTCTAACTTGGAAGCTTTGATTCATTACTTGTTTTTCTTGAGCACTGATTTATTCACACTGTGTAAGTCAAAAGCACTTGAAACATGGTGATTTATTTAAGTTAAATCTGCAAGACCCCAATAATCTGTTTTTATAAACTAAATAGATTCCCCTTTATGCTTTCTGTGTGGTTTTTTTGGGGGGGGGGACGACACATTTTTAAAATTCAGAAACAGGTGCCAAAATGACAAGAACAAGCATTTCAGCAGAACTGATAACTGCTGCAGAGGCAAAGGATATATGCCAAATAATGAATAATAAGAAATGGTTCAGATTTTAAAATAAATATTTGGAACAGGATGAATGACAGAGATGAATTTAACCAGAAGGAAGAAAATTAGTAAGGAAACAAGTCGTACAGATATTTTTCCAAACTTGAGATAAGATCACTGTGTAACTTCACCACTGAATTCACTGCTGAATACAGCATGACTGGTCTTTGAATAATACACTTTAGATAAACATCTTTTAAGATGTGGCCCAACATTCCTGAAAGCAGAACGGAGACCTATGCATTACTTCCTCTATTTTGCAAGCACATTTAAGCCTTAACGATGGCCGTGGGAGAGGTAAGCAGATGCTAAAATCTATTCCATTAAAACAAATGGCACTTTGGAGTGTCCTACTTGGATTGCTTGGGGGTGGGAGTGAGGAAGGGAAATACAGTGGTATCTCAGGTTACAAACTTAATTTGTTCCGGAGGTCCATTCTTAAGCCGAAACCGTTCTTAACATGAGGCACGCTTTCGCTAATGGCACCTCCTGCTGCCGTCGGCGCGTGACTTCTGTTCGCATCCCGGGGCATTGTTCGCAACCAGGAGTACAGTGGTACCTCAGGTTACAGACGCTTCAGGTTACAGACTCCGCTAACCCAGAAATAGTACCTCGGGTTAAGAACTTTGCTTCAGGATGAGAACAGAAATCGTGCTCCGGCGGCGCAGCGGCAGCAGGAGTCCCCATTAACTAAAGTGGTGCTTCAGGTTAAGAACGGACCTCCGGAACGAATTAAGTTATTAACCTGAGGTACCACTGTATCTGCTTCCGGGTTAGCGGAGCTCATAACTCGAAGCGTTCGCAAGGAGGACAGTACGTAACACGAGATTTCACTGTACAGGAAGCTTCCATATACTGAATCAGACCATTGGTCCGTCTAGCGTAGTATTGCCTACACTGACTAGCAGCAGCTGACGGGGGGGGGGGTCATGGACCGGTTGGATGCAGAGGAATGGTGGGGGGAACCACCAAGGGAAGGAGGCTCAGAGCCCGGGGTGTGGTGGTGGTGGGACAACGATGAGTGGCCAGAAGACTGGGAAGAGGGTGTGCCAGAAGCTGAAGAGGTAACAGGATTTAGTGAGCAGGAAGAATCGTGGTAGAGAGAAGTCTAGAATCGGAGGCAGAAACCGGAGCCTGTGAGTGGGACAAGGGAGGCCAAGAGGCAGAGATGAGTCAGGCTGGTGAAGAGTCTCCGGTGTCTGCCCCTCCTGCTGCAACAAGCTCCCCATTCCTCTGTCTCACAGAACTGGAAGGGTATTATCCTGCTAATACTCTAGTTGCTGTGGTTTGCCACCCCTATGTCTCTTCTCAAACTCTGCCTCTTTTTAGGCAGTTCTTAGTTCCATCATTGTACTGCTTCTTTCCTGCTAATGCATGAAGTTTTAGCTCAGTCCCCGTCCCCCCGATTTATAATCGGCTGTTCATTCCACTATATTTCTGCTACTCTGCTCATTATTTGCTTTCCGTGCCGCCTCTTTCTGAAACATCTCTGTTGCCTTCTTCTGGTGACCTTCCTGTTAATTTTTCCTCATATAAAACTACTTGTACTAGTGGTCATATTAATCCTCATACTTAAAAAGAAACCTCCAAACAAAAAACCCCACTACCAGCGCTGATTCCTGCAGTGCTTATTTCTCTTTTTGTAACATTTTAATTTTTTGGCTGAGCTTCCTTTTGAATCTGCTTTAGTTTCTTCCATTTAAAAACAAGAACACACCCATTTTACATTGTTCACTATTGTCTACTTCCTCTTCCTCTTTATGTTTAAAAAATTTCACTTTTTTTAAAAAAATGTTTAACTGGCATTATCTTCCCTCCAAATTAAAGTGGTAAGCAGCATTAAATAATTAAACCAACGCTTGTTGCATGAATGAACTAAAGAACACAAAAGAGCAGCAAACAGAAGCAACAACACATAACTGCAACAAAGCCCACCAAGGTCATGAAATCAATAAAAGCCAGGGGGAAATCAATGAATGGTATGGTAAAAGGAAATGAGGAAAACCCACATCAGGAAATATACAATATGCCTCTGAAAAGTCAAGGTTTTTTGAACTCTAGATGATGTAGTCATTCATATCTTAAGAGGTGCGGAGAAACCAGATTGCTGTGAAAGTTTCCCTAAAGTTTAAAATCTCCCCTTTCTTAATGTTTGCAATTAAAGTCTCCAGTGTAATTAGGCCATTGTTTACTAAGTCTTCAAAAAAAACACACACCATGATGTTCTGGGCTACAGACCAGGTGTGGAAAATTACAGTACTTGCTTACTGCTTTACGATGTAAATAACTGTTGAAAATAACAATTAGAGTCAAAGGTTGTTGGGCATCTTAAATAACAGGCATTGCTGTTCTTCTCTGTAATTACAGTGGGCCTAAAACAGGTTATACAGTTTTATGTCCCATGAAATCAGGAGTTGCGCCTGAAGCTTGTGAAAAAGATTCCATGATAGGAAGTTCTGCTCACCGTTCTCAGGGAGCGGCGTTTGTATGGCTCTCCGCCAAGCCAGGGAAGCCTTTTGCGCCTGACGTGGCCTGCAGAGGATGCCACTTCCTTCTTCAGCCACGGGGGTTACTGTGGCCAACCTTGGCACCAGCCAATCCTGTGGGTGGGGCAATGGGCATGGCCTGGGGACCAGACCCCATGTTTTCAGGGTGGGCATTTAACGGGGCTGTGCCTGGACCTTACAGCTCCGTCAGAGTTGGATCTCCCACCCTTTACAGCAGTGGTGGCCAAACTCGGCCTGCCAGATGTTTTGGGACTACAGTTCCCATCATCCCTGACCACTGGTTCTGTTAGCTAGGGGTGATGGGAGTTGTAGTCCCAAAATAACTGGAGGGCCGAGTTTGGCCACCACTGCTTTACAGTGTAGTCTACCTTGCCCAAAGGTGAGCTAGCAGGTCATGCTTAGACCTTGCCATGGAAGTTGTGGCAAGTTGTAGACCTGTGGCTGCGATCTGGTGGAACACTCTGTCACAAGAGACTAGGGCCCTGCGGGACTTGACATCTTTCCGCAGGGCCTGCAAGACGGAGCTGTTCCACCAGGCCTTTGGCCAGGGCACAGCCTGACTCCCTCCCTCGGCAATCTTCGCAGCGCTCTGGCCCAATGGTTGCCAGTGGCTTGATTTGAATTAATTTTATAATGAATGATTTTAGAGTGTTGTTTGTGTTGTACTTTTGTACTGTTTTATTGTTGTTAGCCGCCCTGAGCCCGGCTTCGGCTGGGGAGGGCGGGATATAAATAAAATTTATTATTATTATTATTATTATTATTATTATTATTATTACCATGGAGATACAGTGGTACCTCGGGTTACATACGCTTCAGGTTACATACGCTTCAGGTTCCAGACTCCGCTAACCCAGAAATATTACCTCAGGTTAAGAACTTTGCTTCAGGATGAGAACAGAAATCGTGCTCCGGCGGCGCAGCAGCAGGAGGCCCCATTAGCTAAAATGGTGCTTCAGGTTAAGAACAGTTTCAGGTTAAGTACAGACCTCCGGAACGAATTAAGTACTTAACCTGAGGTATCACTGTACCTGGTCACCATATCTGGGGCCAGGCAGGAATTTCCCCTCCAGTCAAATTGGGCTTGCCTGGGGGTTTCGCCTACCTCGTAGCAATTGTCACAACTGGTTGGCAGCTAAGGCATTGGGTTGGATCCTTGGTCAAGGCAGAGGAGGTGGGGCTTAGGAACGCCTTCCACCTCAAAGAAAGTGGGGTACCCTGCTAAAGGTGTCCAAGGGGAGGTGCTCCTGTCCATATTCTTGAGACGGGGGCCAGCGTTATGTGCGTCAATAGGGAGAGAGGTGAAAAGGAAATGCAGAAAAAAAGTAAATACGATTATCATTAACGGAAGCCATTAAAAATATGGCAGTTGCTTAGCCGCTGCTGTTCAGTGAAGCCCCCTGTCCAGCTGTGATGTTGTGGCCAGAGGTTGTTTGGCTGTGGTGGCGGTGGGTTTGTGGGTAGAGCTCGGGCTTTGGCAAAGCAGAGTCTATGTTTCGGCATGGCATGGTAAGGCAAGAGGCATCAGCAAGGTCGGAGATGTGTGGAACGAATCTGGCGCTCCAACTGTACCACCACAACCTCAACCTGAAATTACAGAACCTTCGCTGAGATCCCTTGTAGCCTAAGCTTACTTGCTATATCCTTACGTGGGAAGCTTAATTCTCAACAAGGCTGGAGCTATTACATTTCTTTTTAAAAAAATAAAAATTCATTGGGCATTAACTGCATGTCAGAAAACAGTTAATATTTGTTCTCATATTCTCCACCGATAAGGGCAAATCTCCTTTAAAATATACACACAGAAGCACAGAATCAGTTCAGCAGCAGCTGTTGCTCTGGTAGCGTACGTGGTGGTTTTAAGACTTGCACGAACATGTTCCGGGGGGTGGAAATATTCCCAGGAGATGTAAACATGCCCTTTCTGAGCTGATGGTGGGTTTGATTATGAAACGGAGCTCCACGTTGACCATAACATTTGGAGACTAGGATGGGCTTTGAGTGGGTGTTTTTGATCGTGCCTGGTAGAGAAACTGCCTTTAGTATTATTAATGAGACATAATGACAGTGGCGATAGAGATCTGGTGGGGTCATTGTGGAGTCTTCCAGAGGCATTTGTTTTAAGCCCTGCAGACATTGGAGTGGAATGAAAGTCATTCTAGAATAAGATTAGGCCTGGCTCCTTCTTGTTCTACTGCTGTGTCTTTATGCTTTTAACTAAGAATGGAGCATTAAGAATTCCCTGCTAATCCAAACTCCGTTACAATGGTAGTTCAAAGAAGTGGACTTTTTTTTTTTTTTTTTTACAAGTAGCAGGTCTGTCTTTTTGAAAGAGCGATATTTTATAAAAGTTATGATGGGTGGTGAAAATACAGTGAGTGTTTGTGGGGCAACTGCTAGGATTATTCTTTTCAACAGCACAGAACAGCTGCAAAGGTTATGTGTTGTGAGAATGTGGTTTCCGTAAGGAATCTTCACGAACTTAGTGTCTTCCAGATGTTTTGCTGTACTGCATCATCCTTGATCGCGGGGACCAGTTGTCTTTCAGAACATCTGGAGGGCACCAGGTTGGGAAAGACTGTATTAGAACATCTTTTTATAGTAACCTATGAAATTCATTCATTCATTCATTGTCTTAAATCCTGAAACAAGGTATAAATCATTATTTTATAACAATTGTGGAGAACCTGTGACCTTTCAGATGTGATTGGACTCAAACTCCCATGACCCTTAGTGGCCGTGCCTAATGTTCAAGGGTGATGGGACTTGTATTCCAGCCATTTAGCCATTTAGAAGGCCACAGGTTCCCCACTCTTCTTTACTATAACTATCCCTTTGGGGATTTCAACCCTAAACAATAGCAATGGTTTGTAACGCAGCTTGAAAAGAGATCTTAGATGTGTTGAGGGTTTATGTGTGAGTGTGGCATAGCTTTCACAAGATTTGTAAACTACCCTTTTGTAAACTACCCTTTTGATATTTTTTGCAACTTGGATGATAGGAGAACCCAAAATATTGGGTGCTCCATGGCACCAAAAATCATATGTTCAGTTGATATGCCCTATTCTGTAGTGGTGCTGTGGTCTAAAGCACAGAGCCTAGGGCTTGCCGATCAGAAGGCTGGCGGCTTGAATCCCCACGACGGGGTGAGCTCCTGTTGCTTGGTCCCAGCTCCTGCCCACCTAGCAGTTCAAAAGCACGTCAAGTGCAAATAGATAAATAGGTACCGCTCCAGCGGGAAGGTAAACAGTGTTTCCATTCGCTGCTCTGGTTCGCCAGAAGCGGCTTAGTCATGCTGGCCACATGACCCGGAAGCTGTCTGCGGACAAACGTCGGCTCCCTCGGCCTATAGAACGAGATGAGCGCTGCAACCCCAGAGTCGTCCACGACTGGACCTAATGGTCAGGGGTACCTTTACCTTTACTTATTCTGTAGTTACTCTTCCCTGCTGCAGGTAATCATTCAGGGCAGGGGAGCAAGTCTACCTGGTGAGCAGAGACTCAAGACTACTAGGACGAGTGATCTCATTCATGTCAACTTTTGATAGGTGGAGAACAGCATCTCTCCCTTTCCTCTGTGCTCCCTTAAAACTATAGTAACCCTTCTGTCATAGCTTCCAGCAGGGAGGTGATGTACCCATTGTTTGTTATAGATAGTGTACGTATAATAACTTGGCATTCTGGTTTCCTTTAATTCCAGAAATACTATTCTCAGGTTGTCTGTCTGTTAGTATAAATATCAAGAGCTGCTAAGTGGTACTGAATATAGTTCTGAAAACTAATACCTGCACCAGCAGGATTATTTTCGTGCTGTTCGTATTTAAACTCTACAGTCATCCTTGCAGGGACATTTTGCCCTCTACTGTTGCCAATGTCTACGATGAACATGGAACAGGAGTGGCCAGATAAAAAATGCAGGAGTGGTTCTCCTATCTGGAATATCCATCTTGGCTTGCTGAACTGATAAATCCTTAATGTGTTACTATCTGCATTGGCTTCTTAGTAGGCTCTAACTGGCCATTAGCTAGTGCCGAATTAGACCACTTCATAATTCGTTTAGAGTGAGGCATATGCACATCTTTTAGGGCTCAGCAATGAGAGCTCCCTGTGGATGAGATACGGGATGAAGCAGCAAGGATACTCTTGGAGCCAAGCAATCATATCACACCCCCATTCTGTACTGATTTCCAGGCTCAATCTAAAATGCTGGATTTGTACTTTAAAGACCTCAGAAGGGACTGTCCTACCTAAAGTACCACCTGCATTTGTATGAGCCCGCCTGAGTTTTACAATAAACCTTGGGAGCCTTGCTTTCTAGCTATCAGTAAGAGAGGCTAGGCTGTGACAGTAACCAAGGACTTGGCTTTTTCAGTGGTGACCCATGTCTGCGGGAAATGATCTGACTTGACTTCATGTGTGGCTCTCTCACTAGTGACTTTTAAAAGGACCCTGAAGACATATATATTTTATCTATCTATCTATCAATCATCTATGTATGCATTATTCATTCGTTTCCGTTGCTATGACCAACTGGTTTTTTTTATTGCTTATTTTCAAGGGGTTTAATTGTAGAATTCAATTATTTCGAGTTAGGTTTTGTGATGGCATTTGCATGCTGCATAATGAGGACACCGATCCCGAAGGGCAGAAGATAGATATCTATTAACGATGATGAACAGAAGTACATTTATAACGGCTGTTTTACAAATCTAAGATGGAAGAAAACACTGGATTTTTTATTCGCAGAAGTCTCAAAAATACAAGACTTTGTATTTTACAATAATACAAGACTTTGTATTTTACAGACTTGGCATTTAAAAAATGTATTTTTATTTTGTAGTTGTGTTTGTTTTTTAATAAAACTTTTTTTGCTTTTTAAACAAATATCAATTTAAACAAATAACAATTAAACACTTATCCAGCAGTACAGCTAATCATGTTTGTTTTATTCATTGTCCCTAGACATACACTTACCTGTTCAACTTTCAAACATATTGCAGTTGAGTTTGTTGAATCCTGGTGCAATCAAGTTGCAAAAGAGTATCAAACATGTAGAAACAGAAGTCCTCAGAAAATTTGTGGTCCTCTGGATCTTGCTGGACTTGAGCTCCCATCATCCACTGCCATTGGCTGCAGCTGATGGCAGCTGTCCCAACAACTGGAAGGCCACAGTTTCCCCAGCCCTGAACTCATCTGCTAAAGAGACCTGCCACGTTCCCACATTCCTTCTGATCATCTCTCTCTGCAGCCCTGCTTGCTTTTGTTCTGTCACAGCCAGCGTTTGAAACTCCCATTGTTCTAGGCCAGGGGTCAGCAGACTTTTTCAGCAGGGGGCTGATCCACTGTCCCTCAGACCTTGTGGGGGCTGGACTATATTTTGGGGGGGGAGAAATGAACGAATTCCTATGCCCCATAAATAATCCAGAGATTCATTTTAAATAAAAAGCACACATTCTACTTGTGTAAAAACACCAGGCAGGCCCCACAAATAACCCAGAGATGCATTTTAAATAAAAAATAAAACATTCTACTCATGTAAAAACATGCTGATTCCCAGACAGTCCGTGGGCCAGATTTAGAAGGCAATTGGGCCGGATCCGGCCCCCGGGCCTTAGTTTGCCTACCCATGTTCTAGGCGCATCTAGGGAATGTCATCAGCGCAAGCCGTTTCTGAGGTCTGGGTTCAGCGCTGCGTCTAAGATTTCTGATTAAAACTGCAGAGTGGAAGGAAAGGAGGAACTTTTCCTACCTCCCCACTTCCAGTTACTTTCCGAAGACTGGAGAAGAGACCCTCTTAAGAATATTAGGAGGGTGGGTAGAGGAAGGACTAGACCCTGTGAAAATGAACATAATATTTTAGCTGCAGTTCATTCATTTTTCAGCTATGCATTCTGGTTATAAAAAAAGCACGTCAATACATTCCGTTGTTGCGCCCATAACCTCAGTTTAAGGTGCCATTTAGCTCTTCGCTTTCATATCTCAGTTTCTAACGCTGCTCTCTCCTGTCCACTCTGAGATAAAGGGCCAATGCATTCTGGGCCAAGTAGTCAGGAGACTATGCTTTTCATCCTTATAGGCATATGAACTGGAAAGTTTTCTCAGCAATGAGTGGAAGTGTGGGAAGTGGGTGAGTCAAATGACCTTCTAAGGCTTGGGCGGGGGGGAGAACCTTCAAGTGATGAAGTACTTAGGAATGTTACACAGTTTTTAAGAGCTTTATGTGTAATGATTAGCTTAACGTCTGGTCAACTTGACTAACGTCCATCAGTGTAGGTGGTTATTAGTCAGGTAAACGAAAACTGATGTTTCCTATTCTCCACCTGCATTTTGCTCCACAACCACTCTTCGCTTATTTAGTCTTGCTGCTGCTGTTTGCAAATACTGTACTAAAGTTATTTACTCTGGTTGTATTCCAGGTGGTTTGTGTTCCAAGATGGTCTGTGGAGCCACATCCAGGCCGTACAGTTACAGCTGTGTTGTATCCCACTTTAAACAGCCATAGCTCTTCCCCCCCCCCAAAAAAAGAACATTGGGAACAATGGTGTGTTAAGAGAGCCAGGTTGTTAAGAGATCCCTTACAAATTTCCAACTCTCAGCACCCTTAAAGGTAAAGGGACCCCTGACCATTAGGTCCAGTCGTGGCCGACTCTGGGGTTGCGGCGCTCATCTCGCTTTATTGGCTGAGGGAGCTGGTGTACAGCTTCCGGGTCATGTGGCCAGCATGACTAAGCTGCTTCTGGCGAACCAGAGCAGCACACGGAAACGCCGTTTAACTTCCCGCTGGAGGGGTACCTATTTATCTACTTGCACTTTGACGTGCTTTCGAACTGCTATGTTGGCAGGAGCCGGGACTGAGCAACGGGAGCTCACCCCATCACGGGGATTCGAACCGCCGACCTTCTGATCGTCAAGTCCTAGGCTCTGTGGTTTAACCCACAGCGCCACTCCCGTCCCTCAGCACCCTTAACAAGCTATAATTCCCAATATTCTTTTTTTGGGGGGGGGGGGGAGCTGTGGCAGTTAAGAGTAGTAAATGTGTACTTTAAATGTGTGTGGGTCTATGTGAATGTGACCTGGGTCTCCAGTTTATAGCCTCACGCAGTAACATTAGTGTCAAGTTAATCCAGGGTTTCATTTTGAGATTTGGACCTGGATTTTGCCCATGTATCCACTGCTGTACTGCTTGTAGCTCATAGTTCAACTAGGCCAGGGCTCTTTTACCACCCCCTTCCCCCCCGTAGCTGTTAAAATAAAAGCAGCTGCTTTTGTAGGCGATATTATGCCTTTGGGTCATTAGGCTCAAGGTGACATTGCTGCTGCCGCTTCATTGCTTACTGGTCCGTGTTCCAGGGAAGTTAAAAGCTGTGCTTTGGGTTCTGTGAGAGCTACTAATAAATGATAAATTAGAAGCAAGCTATACGTTCCCTTTTTTTTTTTTTATCGGTCTGCAAAAAGCTTGTGGTTCTCACGGTCTGACTACTTACTGTATACATCCCACTGCCCCTTCCAGCTCCCGAAAAATATTTGCAGCACTAATATTCGTCTTTACTTTGGGGCTTGTTTCTGTGCTGTACACTAAAGGGGGCAGCAAGTCTCCCAGTTCTCAGGAAGCGGCTTTTCTCAAGCTTGATACCTGGAATTCTTCTCGCAAAAAGAAAAAAAGAATCTCTGGTGGTGTTGACTCAAGAGGCCTTAGGCATACAGAAATTGCGGCATCGCCGAATTATTTCGTAACAATTTTCCTGGCGCCACGGTGCTGAGTTGAATTGGTCTGTCTGAATTGGTCATCTGCTGTGATGAATATTTAGGGGGGGTCCTGTGAAAATAAGCCACGTGAAATCTTACTATTTCTGATCATGAGTCTACATGGATTATTTGGGGGGGGGGGGGACAAACATAGAAATGGTGCTAAAAGTATTGATCAGTTTATCAACTGGTCTATTATCAATCATTTGATAAACAGATTTGCATTGTATCCAGTTCTGGTCTTGTTCTGTCTGCCCTCCAGTTGCGAAAGAGTTTTTCTTTGGGTGTGGGGGTTAAGTCTAGCTTTGCTTATAAGAGAAATATTTATTTGTATGACTACAGTCAATGTCAAAATGTTACTAAAATTAATGGGAGTTTTATTTATTTATTATTAAAAATATAAATTATTAGTTTGGAAATGAATGAGTTTCATTTAAATGAACACTTAGGGAGCCTGAATTATTGGGTTGAAATTCTTGGGCTTTGTTAATGTTTTCATCTGAGTCGTAATTCAGCCCTGAAAGGGTTTCTTTGGATCCCTAGCTGCAATTTAACACCAATTCAAACAAAATCTTAAATCTTTGCTTTGTTTTGCAGTTCGGAATTGAGGAGGGAAAGAGGATAGGGTTTCTTAGGAAGAGTTTAGTAAACTTACCTTGATGTTTACGAAGAAAGTTTTGACATTGACACTAAGCAGAGTGCTTAAACTGCACCTGGAGGAAATATTTTTTTTCTTTTTTATAAGCAATTAACTAATAGGGATAGTCATCTCAAAAGATTATGTTCTAGGTATTATAAATCACTGGTTATGCAAGTCAGAAGTATGCGTGCGCATATCAGAAATGGCTTCAGTTGCAGCCCAAATATTAATGTTTTCGTAGGCACTGTAAAGCCCTGGTTGGCAAGTAGTTTTCCAGGAAAGCCACTGTGAGCAATGACTGAAGAGTACTGGGCCAGCCATTTAATCCCGGCTGTGAAAATCCTGTTGCCATAGATGCTGCTTTCTCAACAATTGTGTGTTCCAATTTGCTGGCAACTGTGGAGCCACGCAGAATCCCTTGAGCTGAATTGGTTCGAGAGCCACCAGTGGTTGACTCTTACTCCAAACTTGTTTCTCTAAATACCTCCAAGTGTAACAGAAGCTGGGGGCTAGGAGAGCATGCTTATATCCTTCCTTGCAAGAGCGGCCTTGCAAAGTCTGCCATTCACACCCTGAACCAGTGTTTCCCAAACTTGCATCTCCGGCTGTTTTTGGACAACGATTCCCATCATCCCTGACCGCTGGTCTTGCTAGCTAGGGATAATAATAATAATAATAATAATAATAATAATAATAATAATTTATTTGTACCCTGCCCATCTGGCTGGGTTTCCCCAGCCACGCTGGGCGGCTCCCAATAGAATATTAAAAACATAAGACATCAAACATTAAAAACTTCCCTGAACTTTGCCTTCAGATGTTTTCTAAAAGTCAGGTAGTTGTTTATTTCCTTGACATCAGATGGGAGGGCGTTCCACAGGGCAGGTGCCACTACTGAGAAGGCCCTCTGCCTGGTTCCCTGCAACCTCACTTCTTGCAGTGAGGGAACCGCCAGAAGGCCATTAGAGCTGGACCTCAGTGTCCGGGCTGAACGACGGGAGTGGAGACATTCCTTCAGGTATACTGGGATGATGGGAGTTTGGAAAACACTGCCCTAATTGCTGCCACCTCTCTTTGTCTTCACCCCTACAAGCCTCCAGACCGGAGGGAATTTCTGGGCTCTCAGGCAAATGGGGATAACCTCCAGTTTCCTCGACCCTCTCCAGGGTGACAGAAATTTGCTTTTCTCTGCCAAAACCTCTCTCAGCTTCCTGTCTCTCCCAGAGAACAGAGCAGCCCATCTTATACTTCTGTAGCATGAACCATGTGACGTAGGCTCATGGTTCATTCTACAGTTCATGGTTCATGTGTTGGCAACAGTGCATGCAGACCCAACCGTCCCAAGCAAGGAAAGGGAAGAGATGATTTTGCATGGCTGCAAGGAGTAGCCTTCAGAAACCACATTTTCCCCCATTTCACAGTATTCCTTTAGTGCTATTAACAGCCCTTGTGAGATGGAAGTTAGACAATGCAGAATGTTAGCACCACCAGTGTGTCTGGAAACCTTGCTCATGTCTGGTTCCTCCGTAGGCACAGTTAGATTTGTTGGTTGTGGTTCATCAGAGCTGTTAGCCTCTTGAAGATGCAATGTTTTAGTAGCACTTGTACAAGAAATAAATTTTCTCATCTTTCAGTTACAATATTATAGCCGCCAGCCAAAAGATGCTGGCTGATACTCATGGAGCTATAAGCTATATAGCCCTGAGGCCTGCTAGCAGTTGTCTGTGCACACAAAATGACACTTGTCACCTACAAACTATGGTGATTTATTGCCTGGAAAATGGCTCTTCCTTGCGACACATGAAGCTGTTAAATAAGAAACAGTTGCGTGTATATATTGTGCAATAAAATGATCCCCGGGAATAGCTGAGTAGAAGGTTTATTTACATGAAAAGCCAACTCTCCTCCAGTTCAATAAAGGAACCCAGGAGCTTGTCATCTTGGAGTAATTTTAATAGCTGTGAACTTAGGCTTTGTCATAGAAAGTCTCGGTCTCTTGGGGGGTTGTACTAACGGGGGTTTTCCTAACATCTAATTAAAGGAAATTTAATTGGGCAGGCAATACTATTTATACACCAAGAGTTATACTTACTGATTTAACCTAGGCCTGCAATTTTGTTTCTCAGTATTGTCTTACTGCCTTGAGATGGGTTAATTGCCGCTGGTTCCTTTTCTGACCTGGTTGTTTAATCTGCACGTAATTTCTTTCGATTTTTCAAAGCCTCGTTTAAGAGATTAAGTGCTTTTTCTTTCATTCTTCTCTCTTCCTTCCCGCTTCCCCCCGCTATACAGGTGCTGTTACATCTGAACTGTGTTTCAGCTTTTCCTACAGCTTTGAAACAGCCCTGCTATGAAGCTGCAATTATTCCTTTGCTCTTATAGTAGAACTGTTGGCTTCCTATTAGAGCTACTGACAGGTTTCCCATTACTGTCCTAGTAGTCACATGTGGCCCCCGGTGGCTGGTGTGGTGTAGTGGTTAAGAGCGGCAGTCTCGTAATCTGGTGAACCAGGTTCGCTTCCCCGCTCCTCCACATGCAGCTGCTGGGTGACCTTGGGCTAGTCACACTTCTCTGAAGTCTCTCAGCCTCACTCACCTCACAGAGTATTTGTTGTGGGGGAGGAAGGGAAAGGAGAATGTTAGCCGCTTTAAGACTCCTTAGGGTAGTGATAAAGCGGGATATCAAATCCAAACTCTTCTTCTTCCTGTCCTGAGTTTCTAACACTGCCAACTTGAACTGCTTAGAAGAGTGGTGGCCTAAAGAAGCAACCCAAGGAATTGTAGCTTAGTAAGGATTCTGTTAGTTCCCTCGTATTCCCTTCTCCTCAAAACTACACTTCCCAGGATGGTGAAGTACAGTTGTACCTTGGAAGCCATTCCGGAAGTCCATTCGACTACCAAGGCACGGCTTCTGATTGGGCGCAGGAGCTTCCTGCAGCCAATCGGAAGCCCCGCCAGACGTTCGGCTTCCAAAAGAACATTTGCAAACCGGAACACTCACTTCCGGGTTTGTGGTGTTCGGGAGCCAAAACGTTTGACTGCTAAGGCGTTCGTCAACCAAGGTACGACTGTGTATGACTGTTATTGCAACTTCAGTCTGTTGGGTGGATATGCTCTTCAGAGAAAATGAAAAGGTGACTCAAAGGCTACTTAGGTGAAATAAAGGACAGTACAAGACGCCTTTTAAGAATTGAAGCACCAACTCCCCCAACATTCTCCCCTAGACTTCTTTATTTTAAGTGAAGTTTTTGGGGGCAGGGGGTTGAAGCGGAGTGTTTTGTTTGAAAACCTAGCTTTATGAACATTGCACAGACTCGGGCTTTAATCTCATTTTGGCTCTTGCACAAAATACATTTTATTGCTCTTTCACCAGAGGGGATGAAGGTAACTCTCCATCATATTCACGAGCCCTGCCAAGAACTACAGAAGGAGTTATGAAATGAAAAATACTTTCCAGCCTCCACAGGTTATTAACAGAAACTTACAGAATTTAATACACCAAATTAATCTGGCTTGGTAAGCACTTAGACCTGCCAATCATAAAATAGTGTGTTTTTGTTTTGCCAAGGTATTCAAGCAAGTATTTAAATCTAATGCTCTCTGCTGTATGCAAAATGCATCAGGGTGGTCACTGACTCAGTAAAATCGAGGGGCTCCCTTGCAGAAAACTGATTTACAAGTCAAAATGTGGCTGGTACATGTGCGTTCCTTTTAAACTGAGAGGTTCATCATATACCTGAGAATTAAAATGGTAGCTTTGCTTTTTCATCATCTTAATGTCCACTCATATTTACCTGAAAGCACATGAACTGTGTATAAAGCATTATACCAGAATGTTCTGCATTTCAAATGATTAAGAATGGGAGGATTTAGTTTAAAGGAAGTAGGAAAGTGTGGAGGGGAGTTTATGTAAAGCCATCTATTGAAAATAGGAAAAGGCACAAAACGTGAAAAAATTGACAAACGTGGTTAAGCGGCTAACACATGATAACCTCCTTTATTAAACTTTTTTTTCTAATAGAGGGAGAAACAGATTATAAATTCTTACAAATTAAATATAAACCTACAGTAAGGCAGGCCAAGAAGCAATTTGAGGAGCAAGTCAAGGCATTAACTTTACACCTTAAGGTGTTTCTATGATTACAATAGTTAGCCAAACAGAAGAATAAGCCTTGCTGAGGAACTTATTAGCTTTCCTTTTTTTTCAAGAGAATTCTTACCTTACTAACCTTATTTGGAGAGGGGCAACCTTGTGGGTTAGCAACAAACAAACATGCTGATAGCATCTGGATTTTCAAGAAGCTCTTGACAAAAGTTAGTGAGTTTCTCTTTTAACTAATCACTTATTGATAAGGCAAGAGGTACATGAAAGGAAGAAATCAATGGAATCCACTAGAGATCTGTTTGACTTATTGTGCATTATCTGGAATCTGGGTATATGGTGAGGTAACAAAGTCCCAGCAAGGATGTTGAAATTCCATACAGATGGGAAGAGCTTCAGGACTCTCCAAACTGGATAACCGGTCATTGTAAGTGTAGATGAGGTTTTGTGTGAACATTAGGACAAAAAGCAACACCCCCTAATGTTCTGCATACACTCAAGGAGTCCAATTTTACTGCAGTTACCCAGGAAATACATAATTTGAATTAGCTGGAGGAGCTTGGGCCAAACAACAGGCTTATAAAACCTATGGATCTTAATCACCCACCTTGCCCAAATTTGCACACATGAAGAAACCAGGTGATGAACTGGACCGTAGAGCCATGCTTCTGGTTCTGCACCCAATGACATTTAGTTCCCCCTAGCTCGGCCTCTGACATCTATACATTGTGTGTGGTTTCTATTGGGGAAAACCTACACATGGCTTGTGTACCTATGCAACCACAACTCCAGGCTTTTCTCCAACTCACAGCTAACACATGCTTGGGGAAGTAACAGATGGTGCACTGGGAACATGGTGCTTAACCTGATCTCTCTCTGGCCAGGCCAATGGAGAGAAGAGGCAAGGTCAGTGCGGTGCAAACCTTCTGGCAGAACCAATTGGGAAGCTGGGGCAAACTGTTTTATCATGGATGGGACCAGCAGCACTGTTCCACAGCTCTTTTAAATCACATGGGCACATGTCAAGAGTGTTTACAAACAATGGGGGCTGCTTCTGTCCCTATAATTTACTCCCAGGGCATGTGAAAAGTAAAGAAGGCAGGTGTTTATGTTATTAAAGCTCCTCTTGCATTGCTGTTGGTAAAACTGAAGATAAGAGGATTACAGGGAGCTGTCAAGTATACCGCACCTTTGTCCTACATTCATAGTGGTTTCCAGAGAGATTTGCAAAGGATTCCCCACTCCAGAAAATTGTATTGTATTTCATGTCACTCGTTCCTCCCAGTTGTATAGGAAGCTAGTTGGGAGGGCATGAGAAATAGCCCCTTGTGCTTAGAATTGGTGCTTGTACGAATGTGATTGCGTTGAAATAGTCAAGTAACAACAAGGCACCTTTTCAGTACCATGAGTGTCAAAACTATTGGAGGCAACGTGTAATCTGGGCTTCCCTGTGAGTTTTTCTCTAGTCCGTAGAAAACCTGGAAATATCTGAACAGTGTGATCACAGCAACTCTTCCCAGTAGATCTTGCCCCAGTGAGATGGTTGTGGGGAATGAAAGTCCCTACCTTCCCACCGCTCCCTAAGGCTCCTCCCGCTGTTCCCTCCCCAGCAGCCTAAGCCTCTGTCGTCTTGTCTCTCATTGCTCCACCCTCTTCATTACTCTGTGTGTTCTTGGAGACCAGTGGGGAGGGGAGCTGGTCGCAGCAGAAGGGGAAGACTCTCTGGATTCTTCAGCAGCCTGCCCCATCTCTGTCTACTGGCCCGCCTCCTCTCCTGCCTCTGATTCGTGACTGCTCTCTGCCACAGCCTCTTCTTGCTCACTAAGCCCTGCTGCCTCTTCAGCTTCTGACTCTTCCTCCTCCCAGTCTGCTCCCTCTGACCACCCATTGTTGTCCCACCACCAACCCCCTGGCTCTGAGCCTTCTTCCCCTGGGGGTTCCCTTGGGGGTTCCCCAGCTGGTGCCTCGCACCACTCTGCATCAGCCCATCCATGACACTAATGCTTCCAGGCTGTCCTGCTCTCCCTACCCATTAGATGTGAGCAAAACTAGCATTTTTTTTTAATTTTTTAAATAGAAGAACTAGATTGTATGGGGGAGGGAGGGAGCTTCCCCCACCTCCTTCTTTGCACTTGAGGAATAGGCTTCCAAAAATTGATCTGACTAGTAGTTTTCTAACTGGCCATGCTTCTCTTAGCTTTCATGCTATATTTACATTTCTGTGGTCTGTGGTGGAGGGACGCAGGTGGCACTGTGGTCTAAACCAATGAGTCTCTTAGGCTTGCCAATCAGAAGGTCAGCGGTTCAAATCCCCGCGACCGGGTGAGCTCCCGTTGCTTGGTCCCAGCTCCTGCCAACCTAGCAGTTCGAAAGCACGCCCAAAAAGTGCAAATAGATAAATAGGTACCGCTCCAGTGGGAAGGTAAACGGCTTTTCCGTTCACTGCTCTGGTTTTGGTGTCCCATTGCACCAGAAGCAACTTAAGTCATGCTGGCCAAATGACCTGGAAAAACTGCGGAGAAACGCTGGCTCCCTCGGCCTATAAAGTGAGATGAGCACCGCAACCCCAGAGTCGTCTGCGACTGGACTTAACTGTCAGGGGTCCTTTACCTTTACCTTTTAGTCGGGGGGGGGGAGTGAATTGTCAAATTATACACACACACACACAATTCCCCTGTGTCTTGTAATTTTTTTTAATAAAAAAATATTTGCTTATCAAAGTGGATGTAGTTAAAAACCTAAAATCTGTGCAAATGCATTTAACTAGAATAATTCTGAATTCCTTCCTCCACGTTGCCTTGCTTCCAGTTCCTCTTCCCGGCCACCGTAGCTGGGGAAATATTTTTATAGCCTTAGCAATCCTCTCTTTGGTGTGTTTACGCAGAAGTAAGTCCTGCCGAGCTCAATGGGATTTCAGACTTAAAACTGATGGTTGCCTAGGCAACTAGTTGTGAAATCTCCCCTACTGCTGGTCTTGCAGTTCACCTGATAGTACTTGCAGTCTCTCCTTTGGAGACCTGGTTTTCTCAGGTTCAGGCAGTGATGAATAAGCAGGCATCCTTTTTGCATTTAGTTAGATCATCTTGTAGTTGCAGGTCAACATATATGGTAGGTTTCTTTGTTTTAAAGGATGCTTATTATCTTCCAGAAAAACCCAAAGCCAGCTCTTCTTGTAAGAATTGGGGGCAGGGGGCAGTTTTCCTAAAGTGTGGTTTTGTTTTACTTAGCTCTTCAAGACACGTAGGTGAAAATTGAAATCATACTGGGCTGTGTAATTATAAGCAAAAAAATTAGATCTCTCCATAACACCCAAATTCTCATACTTGCATAGCTCATATCCGGTGAACATAATGAACAACAAAAGCCTGAAATCACTGAAAAGAGAGCTGCGCAAATGCTTTGAGAACTGCTCTTTGTGGAAAGAAATTAATTCTAAAACGTTGACTAATTTTTAATCGTTAAGAACCGCTTTTTAGCGACGTCCATTGTACCATCATGACTTGTCATGCCCCTTTTGCAATACCATTTTCCCTTCAGGGAAAAAAGGCTTTTATAAAGAAGAACTAAACGGCGTGGTGCGTCCTTCATTTGGTATGATTTTAAAACTCTTGAGTTTGTTTATCAGTCAATGGGGGCAGAATCTTCAGATGGATGTATTTCACAGAATAAACAACATTGCCCAGGCTTGAGTAAATCCGTTTAGGGGTGCTATTCACAATGGGTAGAGAAAGGGTTGTGCGTCTTCCTTTTTCATTTCAGAAAGCAAGTGAATGAGGTTAACAATTTGTAGGTCTTGTACAGGAGTGGCTAATCCCTGACCTAAGGGTCTGATTCTCCCCGTCCCCCCGGAAAAAAACAAGGTTTTCTTGCTACCCAAGAACCCTCCCATTTTGGCAGTGGCAGAGCATGTTATTGTTGTTTAGTCGTATCCGACTCTTCGTGACCCCATGGACCAGAGCACACCAGGCACTCCTGTCTTCCACTGCCTCCTGCAGTTCGGTCAAAGGCTGAGCATAGGAAAACAATATACCGTATTTTTCGCCCTATAGGATGCACTTTCCCCCCTCCAAAAATGAAGGGGAAATGTCGGTGTGTCCTATGGGGCGAATACAGGCTTTCGCTGAAGCCTGGAGAGCGAGAGGCTCTCGCTCTCCAGGCTTCAAGAAGCTCTGCGCGACCCTCCAGAGCCCGGTGCGAAGCCGCAATGCCTCCGGAGGGTCGCGCAGAGCTGCCTGCCCTCCCGGGGTCCGTTCTGGGGGCTGGGGGAGGGGGAAGCTCGGGCTTCCCCCTCCCCCAGCCGCGCAAGCTGCCAGAGCGATGCCGAAGCTGCGCGCAGCTTCGGCATCGCTCTGGGACCCGTTCTGGGGGAGGGGGAAGCTCGGGCTTCCCCCTCCCTCAGCCCCGCAAGCTGCCAGAGCGATGCTAAAACTGCGGGCAGCTTCTGCATCGCTCTGGGACCCGTTCTGGCTGTTCTGGGGCAGCTCGGGCTTCTGGGGGGGGGGGGAATATATTTTTTTTCTTTATTTCCCCCCCCAAAAAACTAGGTGCGTCCTATAGGGCGGTGCGTCCCATGGGGTGAAAAATACAGTAAGCGGATACTGGACTGGGTTGAGCAGAGATGTCTGAACCACTTTAACGGGGATGCAACTCACTCCTTTCCCAGTCATTGGATGGTTCATTTGAGCAAGGAGGGCACAATAACCCCCTCCTTTGCTGATCTACATGGGTTAGCTGAGGGTTGGTGTGTGTGTGTGTGTGTGTGTGTGTGTGTGTGTAGCGGCTACACCCACTATTGGAGGGTTAGCCAAGGGTGAATATAGGCCTTCGGCCAAAAGGAAAAGGTTAGCCACTCCCTGGTCTAATGGATTAAGTTTACATTCAAGAGTATAAAGCACAATTTGATCTGCCAGCAATGAATGACAGCTGCTTTTTTCTTCCTTCTCGTTACAGGAATGTTTACCCTTGCAGAAGTTGCATCTCTTAATGACATTCAGCCAACGTACCGCATTCTGAAACCATGGTGGGACGTATTTATGGATTACCTAGCAGTCGTTATGCTGATGGTCGCCATTTTTGCTGGAACCATGCAGCTGACCAAAGATCAGGTGGTCTGTTTGCCCGTCCTGCAGTCGGCTGTCAACGCAAAGGTGCAGCCCATCTCCCCGGCGAGTGCCAAAGCTACAAACGCTGTTCCGGAACCTGAAACAACCGCAGCCCAAGACAAAGAAGTGCAGGGAGGAAGGGCTGTTTCTTTTGCACCTGTCGTCGCAACTGACATACCTCTCAGCAGATCTACCTTTCCGCCGTTGCACTCCACTGTCGCCAGTCCGGAGGAGAAGAAGGAGCAGGCAAATCCCCTGGGCCGAAAAACTAACTTGGATTATCAGCAATATGTTTTCATTAACCAGATGTGCTACCACTTGGCTCTTCCTTGGTATTCAAAGTACTTTCCCTACTTAGCTCTTATACATACCATTATTTTAATGGTCAGCAGCAACTTTTGGTTCAAATACCCCAAAACTTGCTCGAAGATCGAGCACTTTGTTTCCATCCTGGGGAAGTGCTTTGAATCTCCGTGGACTACAAAGGCGTTGTCTGAGACGGCGTGTGAGGATTCTGAGGAGAATAAGCAGAGGCTGACCGGGGCCCAGTCTTTGCCCAAGCATGTGTCCACCAGTAGCGATGAAGGAAGTCCGAGCGCCAGCACTCCCATGATCAACAAGACGGGCTTCAAGTTTTCAGCGGAGAAGCCCGTCGTCGAGGTTCCGAGCATGACCATTTTGGACAAAAAAGATGGCGAGCAAGCCAAAGCCCTCTTCGAAAAAGTACGGAAATTCCGGGCGCACGTGGAGGACAGCGACTTGATATACAAGCTCTACGTCGTCCAGACGGTCATCAAAACTGTGAAGTTCATATTTATTCTCTGCTACACGGCAAACTTCGTCAACGAAATCAGCTTTGAGCACAGCTGCATGCCCAAAGTGGAGCACCTGACCGGCTACCAGGAGTTCGAATGCACACACAACATGGCTTACATGCTGAAAAAGCTGCTCATCAGTTACATTTCCCTCATTTGCGTCTACGGTTTCATCTGTTTGTACACACTCTTCTGGTTGTTCCGGTTACCCCTGAAGGAGTATTCCTTTGAGAAGGTTAGGGAAGAGAGCAGCTTCAGCGATATTCCGGATGTTAAGAACGACTTTGCGTTTCTCTTGCACATGGTGGACCAGTATGACCAGCTGTACTCCAAGCGGTTTGGTGTCTTCTTGTCGGAGGTGAGTGAAAACAAGCTGAGGGAAATAAGCCTGAACCACGAGTGGACTTTCGAAAAGCTGCGCCAGCATGTTTCCCGCAACGCCCAGGACAAGCAAGAACTTCATCTCTTCATGCTCTCAGGGGTCCCTGATGCCGTGTTTGATCTTACCGACTTGGACGTGCTGAAACTTGAGCTGATCCCTGAAGCTAAAATCCCGGCTAAGATCTCCCAGATGACGAACCTGCAAGAGCTACACCTCTACCACTGTCCCGCAAAGGTGGAACAAACAGCCTTCAGCTTCCTTCGCGACCACCTGAGGTGCCTGCACGTGAAGTTCACCGACGTGGCGGAAATCCCGGCTTGGGTGTACTTACTTAAAAACCTCCGGGAGTTGTACCTGATAGGCAACTTGAACTCTGAAAACAACAAAATGATAGGACTTGAATCTCTTAGGGAACTGAGGCACCTCAAAATTCTCTACGTGAAAAGCAACCTGACCAAAATCCCATCCAACATCACAGATGTGGCCCCACATCTAACCAAGCTTGTCATCCATAACGACGGCACCAAGCTCTTTGTGTTGAATAGCCTTAAGAAAATGATGAATGTAGCAGAGCTGGAATTGCAGAATTGCGACCTGGAGCGGATTCCGCACGCCATCTTCAGCCTCACCAACTTGCAGGAGCTGGATCTGAAGTCCAACAGCATACGCACAATTGAAGAAGTCATCAGCTTCCAGCATTTGAAAAGACTGACTTGCCTGAAGTTGTGGCACAACAAAATAGTCATCATTCCTCCTTCCATTACCCACGTGAAAAACCTGGAGTCGCTTTACCTCTCCAACAATAAACTCGAATCCTTACCGGCTGCAGTGTTCAGTTTACAGAAGCTCAGATGCTTAGATGTGAGCTACAACTCTATTGCAGTGATTCCCCTGGAGGTAGGCCTTCTGCAGAACCTCCAGCACCTGCATATCACCGGAAACAAAGTAGACATTTTGCCAAAACAGCTGTTTAAGTGTACCAAGCTGAGGACTTTGAGCCTGGGGCAAAACTGCATCACCTCGATTCCGGAAAAGATTGGCCAGCTCTTGCAGCTAACACACCTAGAGTTGAAGGGGAACTGTTTAGACCGTCTCCCGGCTACGCTGGGTCTGTGTCGGCTTCTCAGGAAAAGTGGACTCATTGTAGAAGATCACCTCTTTGACACGTTGCCTTCAGAGGTCAAAGAAGCGTTGAACCAAGACACAAACATTCCCTTTGCTAATGGGATTTGAACAGAGGTAGAACTCCCAAGTGACTAACGTAGATTATATTAAAAGTACACCTTGTTATAAAACCCTGTGTTGGGAATCCGGAACTCCTTTTTTGTAAGAAAGGACTGTTAACCAAGGGTGGTAGAAGCTTGTTTGGTGTTTGTAGTATTTTGAAACATCATTTCAAAATTTTTTGGAGGGGAAAGAGGAAGGGGCGGGGAGGGAAATCCTTAAACAATCTTGATTCTTCTTCTTTTTCCTTTAAAGATGTTTGTAACTTGGATGCTGCCGCTTTTGAATGTTTACAAACTGCTCGCCTGCTTAATGTACATGATTAAACTGGTGACCTTTTCTTACTATAAAAAAGCATTTAGTGGCTCGGTTCATTTTAGCGTTCTTTTAGAGACAACAGGTGCTGTATTGCTGATGCTGATCTAGCAAGGAGAAACTGGACATTCATTCAGTTGCGAATTGTCTGATGTGATCATCTGCCCTCTGCTATGTGGATGGGAATAGGGATTTCTACCTTTCTTGCAACATGGATGGAAAATACACCACCACCTGCTATTTTAACCTCGTGGCGGCATGCATGTTGCATGTGGCTATCTTTTCTGGACCGCAAATCTCGTTTCCTAAATGTACAGCAAAGGGATGTTTCACATGCAGTAGGTCCCAGATACACACCCTGAACGCGATCATCATCTCCCACTAAAAAAGGCTGGGAATCTTCTGACAAAGAGCATGGGAGAATGCAAGGTTGGGTTGACTAGGAGGGAGCACTGCTATATCATGCTAGCCTCAGGCTGTGCCAAAGTACAGCATACCAAGGGCAAATGTTAGTGACGAGCTATGCTAGAAAGAACACTTTGCCTAAACAGAAATCCATTGGCACAGACAACACCTCAAATCATGCCCTGAAGCTCTTACGTATGCAGCTGAAATAAAAATTGAAAGGCATAGCGTACAGCACCTCAATAGCGATGGAGTATGAAGCATCAGCTCTGTTCCATGGAACAGTAGTTTTTAACAAAACAATTTCCCCAACATCACATTTTGGAGCTTGGGCAGAGTATGGTCTCGATGCCTGCCACCGTCCGGGTCTGTTCCTTAATCATATTAGGCCTTCTGCTGTTTTGACTAATTTAAACACCAATGGATCCGTTTTGGGATTAATCGAAACCCACTTAGCTAAAACAAATGGCTGGGAAAGTTGGGTTCAAGCTGAATGTAGCCTTTAAACAAACAAACAAACAAAAACTGCAATCTAGTAGTTGAGCCCCTACCCCTTTATTCAAGAACAATACCTTCCGTGGCCTAGTTTTAGAGAGTACATAAACAAAGAATTTGCACCATCGTATTAAGTTTGCTTCCTCGAGGATGGTTGATCTTGTTACTGTTTATTCCAGGAAGAGAAAATAATGGCAAATTCATCAGCTGAAAAAAAAACCCCACTCTATAAAGCAGAACCGTTTTTCTGTGTCAAGCTGAGTTATATGGATGGACGGCTTGGCAGCAGGAAGATAAAATGATGTTGGGAAGAGTATGGATGACCAATTCCCCTTCCAACAAAGCAAACACGAGCCTGGAAAACAGGGTAGGGTAGAAGCTGGCAGGAAAGTTTTGAGGTGGGTGACAGTGTATTATACTGCACATTTCTTTCTCTGTGCAAAGTTCCCAGCACTCCTATGCAATGAATTAAAAAAAGTGGTCTGGTTCTGTTTTTTAAAAAATATATAAATATAAATTATCCTGTCTTACAGTATAAATACCTCCCAAGGGCAGCAAATACTAAATAGCTGCTAATTCTCTCATCCACACCTCACCCCAAAGATCACCCCACACAAAGATTACCTTCACCCTACACAATCCCCATCACAGCATACTACAACTGGAAGGCAATGCAGTGACAGTATTGACAGAACTTCAGATTATTAAACTTGGTGGAGCCACATACTAGGTTTCTACCCACCCCCCCAAAAAAAACACCCCACTTGACTAGTCAGTTTGCCGTAAATACAATCTAGATGTGCAAACCTGCAAATACCCAAAAGGTCCAGTTGAACTCAGTAGGACTCCCCTGAATAGAGATTCATAGGGTTGCACTTTAAATCCTCTTGAGGTGCCATCCTTGTTGGATCACATCTGTGCTGGGAAACATTCCCCCTCCAATTCCAAAGTATTCAAAGTGTGAGTTTTGATTCTTTGCACGTGACCATTTCTTTTTCTTTCATTGCTCAGTTGCCCTGGATAAATACCTAGGGCTGTTCTTCGAGGTATCGCTTCTGTTGCATTTTCTCCAGCATTCGTACCTCATTGTTATGTCAGCGAGTAAATATTCTCTCTCCTCCCCTTCCCCATTTCTATTACAATTGTGAGTGCTGCGTGGAATCTGGTGGTGTGAATGCCACAAGCGCCTATTGCTCAGTGCCAATGCCATCCCCTCTTAATGAGTGACCGCAATAACCAACACTAAACCACTATTATTATTAGTAGTAAATATTTATTTACTCATAGAGTGCTCCCTCACATCACTCAAGATCAGGAGTGCTCTTGTGACACCCCCTTATTTTTTTATTCTTTTTAAGAGGTGTAGGTGGGGGGACCATCAGCAAGACTCACCTCATCCAGATTGGAATATTGTATGTATTACTCCTGTTGTATGGGAGCTTCTGGAGGTACAGCGCTAAAACGGGAAGGGAAGGGATTGGGCTGGGGGAGTGAATTAATTTGAAAACGTCTGTTTTCATTTGGGACAAAATGAAATGCATACAGTGCTTCCCAAGACTGTATTTATTTTGCCTTGTTGAACAATGAGTTTGTTACCAGAGAGGTGGTGCTAAGACTGCTTCTGCTGAGTACACAGGTACTGCTGTCAGCGAGTGCATCTTCCCAAATATCTATACCAAACTCCTCTACTGTCTGCATTCCATTTGCTCCCTGCTTCGTTGCTGGAAGAGAGAGGGAAAACAATGTGCCCTAACATGATTTGAGAACATGCTCCGGAAGTAGGACTGATAATAAAAGTCCCCTTTCTTTGAAGCAGAATAGTTAAGAATCTGGCTCCAGAATGAAAGGAACTGGCAATCGCCTACTACCGAAAGGGGGGAAAAAGTCATTCATGGAATTCTTGCTACAAAGGCCCTTCCTGTAGCCTTTGCGTAATTGTAGAAAATGAGCGACACAGGAGGGCTGGAAAACATATGGCACCTTTTGTATCGCATGCTGGACAAATAATCCGAATTGTTTCTTAAGTAGTTTTTTTATATTAAAAGTTATTGGTGTTAAATCCGAGGCTTACAAAATCTCAGCTGGGTTCATGACTCATTTGTGTGGCCTGCTTCCCCTCTGTACCAGGTGTGCTAACTAGCAGAAGAACACCCAGCTATACAGGGGCAGGGGGTATTTTGTTAGAAAAGCCTTTAAATTATCTCTAATAATTTAACCTCCTTTTGTGTATGGGAGGGCTGTGTGGCAAGAACTCTGAGACTGCCTGGCGGTGAAATACTCTAAAGGAGTTGCTTTTCCACAAGCAGGAGGACTCCTTTCATTCGCACAAGAGAGAGATCTAGAAGAAACATCTGCTGGAGGAAGGATGGGCGGGGAGAGGCGATTTGGGCAGATTCCCATTGTCACCTCCAAGACTCTTCCAGATAGAGTCTACGTCTACTAGCCATGGATGAAGATGGTACGGCTTCTGACTACCAGTTGCTGGGAAATCACAGGAGTCAAGAGTGCTCTGGTCTTCTGCTCTTCTGGCTGTCCTGTGACCACGAAAGAACAGGGTGAGGGCCGTTGACCGGACGCAGCAGGCTCCTCTTTTGTTCAGATACCTTCAACTCTCCAAATTTCCAGGACTCACAGGGGACAGCAGAGAGAAGGATGAATCAGTTAAAATGATCCCCAAACCCACTGCTTTCTTCCGGAAGCCGTATCCACTCTGAGATCCAGCTCCGAGGGCCTTCTGGCAGTTCCGTCATTGTGAGAAGTGAAGTTTCAGGGAACCAGGCAGAGGGACTTGAGGGGAGTTTCTAGTGTTTGATGTCTCACTGTTTGATGAAGATGACGACAGCAATAGCTGGGTGCTGGTTGCAATTAAATGCTACTTTTATGAAACTAACGGACCTCATTTTCTCATGCCCATAAATTTCAATGGGTCTACTGCTCTGCATATGGCTACCATAGCATATACGCCAGGAAGTCTGGATCCAAACTTTTATTCTCTTATTGAAGCATTTGGCAAAAGCCGGTGCATCTGCTGCTGGGTTCTGTTATGGTCTCCAAAGGAAAGCTTTGGCAAGTTTCTGAAAGGTTTGAAATGTCAATGCCTTGGAGACTTAAGGTTTGATCCAGACTGTTTTTGAGCTGTTGGAAGAAGAGGCAACCTTGAACGTACTTCAAGTCTAGACAAGATATAGACTTGAAAGTACGTAGTTAAAAAAAACCAAAAACCACAATTACATATTTCCAGTACAGACACTTTTTAAACAGCCTGCAACCTGATGCTAAACCTATTTTTGGGGGAGTCTACCGTCTGACTTCTGTGGGTTGTGCTCCTGAATTGGATTGCACTATTAATCACTTTGCAACCCGGCTGGCATGGCCAGTTTTGTCGTCCCTTGCTTATAGAGGCATGTGAATATAGGAATCCAAGGCAACCTCATGACTGGAGGGTGCAAAGTATTCTGTGTTATAACCCACATCCCTCAGTCTGGGGCTAATGGTCATCGGGGAAGAGACGGCAGTGCCTTCGATGAGAGGAGAGGAAGTTTCTATCCCCCCCCCCCGATACATTATTCTTTATTGATTAAAAATTTACATATCTATACAAACATATGCTATCTCTTTGCATATGAAGAAAAATAAAATTAGGTAGAAAATAGAAAATTTATAAAGGAATAAAAAAGAGGAAAAGAAAGGGGGGAAATAAAGATACAAAATCAAAAGAGGAAAAGACAAGACAACATTGAGGAGAGGAGGTTTCTAACAGTAAAAAGTTATTGTGCAGAAGTCTTGAGCAAGAAGGGATTATTCATGCCATCAATCTCCATCTCTCTCTCTCTCTCTCCCTCTAATCTGCTTAATTGAAAGTTTTAGCACCACTTATCCTAAAAGGGCAACTAATTGCTAAGCTGTTCTAAGGAGCAACAACTAGGCAAAGTGATAGTTCAGCAACTCACACATTCTGCACACAAAGCTGGAAGAATCCAGAACAAAAGCAACAATAAATACTATCCCCTGAAAGGAGACATAGATTTGTTAATTTATTATTATTTTTTAAAGAGCTCATCTTGTATGAATGAGAGGATCCTCTGGGTGCAGGTCTGTTTTAAACTGACTTTGCCAGGCTTGTAGAATGAAGTGCAGAGCAGTGAAGGTTCAGCTAGGGATATCTAGGGTGGGGCCCCTATAGTTCTCCAAATGTTGCTGGACTCCAAACTGCAGACCTTCCAAGTGTTTCTGATTTGATCCCGGAATGTCGTGCTTTTCCTTAGAACTTCCCTATTTTCATCAAAGAAATAGTGGAGGGTTTGAAGTTCTGCAGCCCCTGAGCCAATGAGATAACTAAATCTACAACCTTTAGAAGACAACTGAATGGAGCCCTGTATGGGGAAGGTTTTATTTTGATGTTGAATGTATTACTGTGTTTTTAATATATGTTGGAAGCTGCCCAGAGTGGCTGGTGCAACCCAGTCAGATGGGTGGGGCAATAATAATAATAATAATAATAATAGAATAGGATGTCCCTATTTTCATCGGAGAAGCGTTGGAGCATATGGGATTAATGGGAGTTGGAGTCCAACAACATCTGGAATTGACACCCTTTCCATACTCTTTGAGTTGGGACCAAGCTTCTCCTCTCCTCTCCTCTCCTCTCCTCTCCTCTCCTCTCCTCTCTCTTTCTTACTGTATAACCTCTCTCTGGTTGTATGCCTTTATTTTTAAACTGTAAAGCTTCTTGATTGTTTTTGGCAGGAAAGCAATATATTAAGGCAGTCAGTAAATCAGACTGGCTGAGAGGAAAGATGTTTCGTTATTTCCAGAGAATGAGAACTGGGACCCCCTGCAAGTAGGGGTTACTGAATGCCCATTGCCTATAAGCAGATCATCAACCTACCAGGATGGCAAGTTTTTCCAGCAGTGTAAGAAATAACTAATGTTGATCTAAGTCGTTGCGATCAATGGGATGAAACAAGAAAACAGAAAGGAAATAAACAGAACCATGGAAGGAGAGGGTGGGAAGTCAGTTAAGAAATGCTCTCTGCTTTTCTATCTATTTTTTGTTATCTTCAAACGGTCATTTTTCTTTTATTTTAACCTCGTAGATTCTTTTTGCATTATATGTGTTCATATTTTGTGGAAATACAGTGGTACCTCGGGTTACATACGCTTCAGGTTACATACACTTCAGGTTAGAGACTCTGCTGACCCAGAAATAGTACCTCAGGTTAAGAACTTTGCTTCAGGATGAGAACAGAAATCGTGCTCCAGCGGTGCGGCAGCAGCAGGAGGCCCCATTAGCTAAAGTGGTGCATCAGGTTAAGAACAGCTTCTTAACCTGAGGTACCACTGTATATCAGAAATGCAATTAAAAGGGGGGGTGAGATACCCATTGCCTGCTTTTACTTGGCAAACACGTTCAACCCACAAAGGAATCGAGGAACCCACCTTAGGAAGCTTCATTGCAGCATGAGCACAATGGCACTGGATCTTGCCGACTGTAACGTTTTATCCAGTGCCAGCCATGTTGGGACAAGCTGGGAATGCGTTTATGAGGGGTGAAAACCCCACACTTCTTTGCCAGTCACTATGCCGGCTGTTAATGAGTGAGCCAAATGCATGTATTTGGTTCTCTACTGCTTATGGCCACATTTCTTCCGCACAAACGTTTCCCTAGCAACCACAAAATAGTGGTGCCTGGGCTCACCCAGTCACAAAACAGTGGCAGATGCAGGCAGAGCAATCAGCCGGCAATCACTTTCGACAGGTCCACTTTCGGAGGTCCAGAGAGGCCAGGGCCATTTCCAGCTTTTGAGGTGCTTAGCCATAATAAAAAAATTAAATGATGGTGTGCGGAAACAAAATAAGGCATTTGAAACCATTCAATAGCACGCAACCTGTATCAATTTACAAAAAAAGAGAAAGTCTCTTCTCGTATCTCTTAATTTCTGAAACCTGCTAGAGTGCAGCATGCTCTGGTACGATGTGCAGAAAAACAAACTGTGAAACGTAACAAGAAATTAACCAATGTCTAAATTTGAGCTTGGGGCTCGGGCCCAATGGGGCCTTCTCTTATTGGCCCTTGCTGAGATCTAAACTATATTTGGAAATGGCTAAAATCTTTGCCACAGTGTTTTCCTTGTGGCAAAGAGTTCCACAGCTCAGCTTTCCTCAAACCAAGTACAGGTGTTTGCTCTGGAGGTACTGTGACTCTCAACCTCTCTAACCTAGGCTGAATTTACTGATCCAGGGGCTTGAAGTGGTGAGATCTTTTTACTTCACATTAGTATTAAAGCCTGGGTCCTCCTTTCCAAAGCCCAGGAAGCTTTTGCCTGGCTTAGGGAGGGAGCTGCGATGCTTTGATGGGATCCAAGAGCCTTCCTGCCACCTTCCCAAAGCCTGCCCAGCTTTCTGAAAGAGGCAGCAGGGCTCTGGCCTTAATTGCTCCCCTATGAAAAATTTCACTGCACACCACTGAAAGTCACTGCTTATAGTTTTAAACCATTTCCTTCAGGCACGCGAGACGATAGCTTCTCCAGCCCTTGCAAGTGCCGACACAGGAAGGGGAACTGGGTGGAATCTACACACATACTAAAAACGCTGTGAAAATGCTTTTTTAAAGAAATGTTTTGAAAGATAGATTGAATTTGGCATAGCTCACTGTCGCCATCTAGTGTCAAATTTGCACCTCGCACTTTACAACCCACTTGAAACCTTTCATTCGCAGCTGTGTAGCTGAGTCCCTGGAAGTGTCGTTAAATACATCAAAGTGATACTTCCGAGTTCAAAGCACTGCAGAGATGATTATGAAGACTTGCCAGCCTGGCAGCGCTTGGAGATGTTGAGTTATCAAACGCCTTCATTCCACAATTAAAAGACGTGCCTGCTAGTACCTTTAAATGAGTGAATAAGCAAAGCTGTCGAGGCGTGCCTTTACTATCCCCCAGGCTTCCTTTTCTAACCGTTTGTAATACAGCTGCTACGGGGAACGTGAAACAAGCCTGAACGCATCGCACGGGAAATGTCAAAAACGCTTGCGAGGCTTACCCATGGCAAACTTAGCACCCACCTGAGATGTGGAGGTTCTTTCGTGTCTGGCTTTCAAAATGCCTGTGGCATCTGCTGGACAGAAGCAAGGAGTGTGGCAGCTGCGGGGTTCAAAACAAATTCCATGTTGGGGATCCTCAGGGAAGGGACTGGAAATAAAAGCACAAGTAATGTCTTTGTGAGGGATGCAGGTGGTGCTGTGGGTTAAACCACAGAGCCTAGGACTTGCCGATCAGAATGGTCAGCGGTTCGAATCCCCGCGACGGGGTGAGCTCCCGTTGCTCAGTCCCTGCTCCTGCCAACCTAGCAGTTTGAAAGCACCTCAAAGTGCAAGTAGATAAATAGGTACTGCTTCAGCAGGAAGGTAAACGGCGTTTCCATGTGCTGCTCTGTTTCACCAGAAGCGGCTTAGTCATGCTGGCCACATGACCTGGAAGCTGTACGCCAGCTCCCTCGGCCAATAAAGCGAGATGAGCGCCGCAACCCCAGAGTCAGTCACGACTGGACCTAATGGTCAGGGGTCCCTTTACCTTTACCTTTAATGTCTTTGTAGTGTCTGTGGCCACACTTGGAATATAGGCAGAGGGCCTTATCGGTAGTAGAACGTCCTCCCCATTAGATGTCAAGGAAATAAACAACTATCACACACCATCACTGTCTCTCATGCCTTGTTACGCTGCCATTTTTACGGGGATATACCATCGGTATTTATTGCTATGCATAGATATCTCCAAATGAATCCGAACTTCTGTGTCTAAAATCCCTGGTAGAGGACAAGGATACTGAGATCCCATTAAGGGTAGCCAAATTCTGTGCGATTGCCATAGAACTTAGGGAACAAGCTGTGCTATCATCATGATTAAGGCCTTAAATGATAATTTTAGGTTATATGTTAGTGACTAAGTTTTAATTTATATAATTTTTAACTGTTGCTATATCTGTATTGTCCCTGTTATACCTAATTGCAAATTCAAATGTATCCCTATCGTGTTTTATGACTTCCTTGGCATTGTATGTGGACTGGAACTGGTCTGTGACCGAAATAATAAATTCATTCATAAACAACTATCTGACTTTCAGAAGACATCTGAAGGCAACGCTGTTTAAGGAAGTTCTTAATGCTTGATATTTTATCGCTTTTCTATTATTATTATTATTATTATTATTATTATTCTGTTGGGAGCTGTGGACGGTTATGGTTGCTGCAATAGTGGGGCAGTCTTGGGGACATGCACTGATTGGAAATGAAGCAGGGTAATTGCCCCAGAGTCATATGGGGATCCTGTATGTCTACCCCAATAGCATCGTAAGCACAAATCACCATGAGTGTGCAATAAAAAAGAACCAGAGGGGCTCTCTGTATATGACTTTAGCCGCTTCTGATATTACTATTACTTTATTTTCTAGCTAAGCTTTTCTAATCATAGAATTGTAGAGTTGGAAGGTGTTAAGTTGTGGGTGAACATATCAGACAACACAGCGATTCTTCAAACAGCTCTTGTTTATTCACAGGCCAGAACAGAACTGAACTGAAGGGTTCAGTCAGCCTGCTTATATAGAGCTCCATTACAATGTAACTGTAACAATTTTCTAAAACTATCCAATCACTGAACGTCACTTTCGATCCCTTATTTGCACAACTATCTACAGTATCCCCCTGCTGGCCCAGGGTGAGAACTTCAGTACATAACAGAAGGGACCCTGCATTCTCAAAGCAGGAATCTGGAGCTGCCCCATACGAGGATCAAACTTGCAACCTTGGCATTATCAGCACCACGCTCTAACCAGCTGAGCTATCCAGTTCTGCTATGCTTCCGCAGTGTAGCCATGTGATTGCTGTCCAGAGGTCCTAGTTCAACGAAAGTAATTACCGTTGCCATTGGCCTGGGGCATCTGGAGAAAGCTCCTTTGGGACCAGTCCATGATGCACAACAAGGATTTTCCTTCAGCCGCTCCTAAGAATGAGACATGGGGGAGAGCTGTTTGAGTGAGTATTTGACAAACTGCAGGAAGAAAAGGCTCACCGTGTCTCAGCCAGGTCCTTCCTTTAACACTGGGATGGGGAAAGTCTGTTGTTGGACAACAACTGCCATCATCTCAGCCTGTTAAGTAATCATATGAGTTCTCCAAACAGCTAAGCCAGGCACAAAGAGATCCAGTCTTCACCTCTATTTTCTTTCTGGTTCCAAATAACCTTTGTTGTTGTTATTTAGTCGTTTAGTCGTGTCTGACTCTTCGTGACCCCATGGACCAGAGCATGCCAGGCACTCTTGTCTTCCTCTGCCTCCCACAGTTTGGTCAAACTCATGCTGGTAGCTTCGAGAACACTGTCCAAACATCTCATTCTCTCTCGTCCCCTTCTTGTGCCCTCCATCTTTCCCAACATCAGGGTCTTTTCCAGGGAGTCTTCTCTTCTCATGAGGTGGCCAAAGTATTGGAGCCTCAGCTTCACGATCTGTCCTTCCAGTGAGCACTCAGGGCTGATTTCCTTAAGAATGGATAGGTTTGATCTTCTTGCAGTCCATGGGACTCTCAAGAGTCTCCTCCAGCACCACCAAATATCCTTACTCACGTGTAAAGTGGCAACTGGCAAATGTATGTACATGTGTGTGGACACTCGCACACACGAGCACACTTCTCTTGCTGCTTCAAGGCAAACCTAAACCTTTGCATATTTTCCTTAATGGGGACAAACCGTACAAATCTGTGTAGCTTGGAGAGAGGCCATATTTTGGCTCCTTTGAGATGTTTGTTCTTCGCTGTGTATTTTGGAGAACCTGAGCAAAGCTGTGTAAAGGGCAAAGGAGGAGCAACACTGCTCAGGATGAAGAGAATGGGGTGATCTTTCCAAAACCAGCAAACAAGACTTGCCATTTTTCCTGGTCATGCAAGTTACGGCTGCTCTTTGTTAGAAACTACTAAGATGTGGAAATCTTAGTGAGCACATCCCTGGAAAACCCTGACCCTTGACCTTCAGCTTCAGTCGTGTGTGTCCCCCCCTTCCAGCAAAGGTGAAATACGGTTACATTCCAAAAAGGCCTTATTACGGATATAGTCGTGGGCAGATTCAGGAATCTTCCTCAATAAATGTCATCTGATGAACTACAGAGTGCAGATGAAATCACTGAGTGAGCCTTTGCTCAGAAACCTGAAATGTCAGTGGGAGTTGTTCAGCGCACACAAAGTTCAGTCTTTTGGAGTACTGTAAACATGGCGAGGTTATTCAGATTGGCTGCAGTATGCAGTAATTCCTGAGTGACATTTATGCAACCAGAGAACTCAGTTCCAATCCAGGGACTCAGATGTACAGCTGCAATTAAAACATTTTAAATGTGCTGTAAAGTGGAATATATAAATGTGACACTAGATGGCAAGAGTGAGCCATGCCAAATTCAATGTGTTTTTCAAAACTTTTTTTGTAAAAGCATTTTCACAGGTTTTTTTTATATATGTGTGTAAATTCCACCCTGGTTTATGTATTTGTTTATTTTGAAAAAGTCTACACTGCCAATCCAAGAGCAATTCCTCATGGTTGTTCGTGACAACCTTGGCCTGGATGCAGACTGTGTTGTGCTTAAAAGAGTCGGTCTACGTGTGATCAAGTCTCAATCTGACCCAATTGTCTTTATTATCTGGGGCTCTTTTAAAGATACCCAAAAACTCAAATTGGGACTTGCCGATCAGAAGGTTGGCGGTTTGAATCCCCGCTATGGGGTGAGCTTCCGTTGCTCGGTCCTGGCTCCTGCCAACCTAGCAGTTCGAAAGCACCTCAAAGTGCAAGTAGATAAATAGGTACCTCTCCAGCGGGAAGGTAAATGATGTTTCCGTGTGCTGCTCTGGTTCCCCAGAAGCGGCTTAGTCATGCTGGCCCCATGACCCGGAAGCTGTATGCCGGCTCCCTCGGCCAATAAAGTGAGATGAGCGCCGCAACCCCAGAGTCGTCCGTGTCTGGTCCTAACGGTCAGGGGTCTCTTTACCTTTACCTTTAAAACTCAAATTGGAACACACATCCTCAATTGCTGAAGACTGGTGCCCTCTGGTGAGCCCCATCCTCTGCTTTTGGAGTTACCTGGCAATATTGCTCCAATAGTGCTACCATTTAATATCATCATCATCATCATCATCATCATTATAATTGCTGTAGTTCATTCATTTTCAGCTTTGTATTCTCGTTATAAAAAGAGCGTGCCCAGTCATTCTTTTGTTGCGCCTGTAACCTCAGTTAAAGGTGCCATTGAGCTCCAAGCTTTCATATCCCGTTTCTAACACTGGCTGCAGGTCTGGATGTAGAGGAGAGTTTGTGTAGAAATTACCCTGCTGCACAAGGGCAAAATGTACATTAAGTGGTCCTCCTATTTTTCGCCTTTGCTCCCACACCCCACCTCTGGGATGTAGTCCACAAAAAGGTTTCCTGAAAGGTGACCATCAATCTGAAAAATGCCCCGATCTCTGCAATTGTCTTGAAAGCACTGGTGGTGATGTTCTTTGTGCTTCTTCCTCATTTATGATGCAATTGCTGACAAGCCTGCCATAAGGAAATGTCTGCCTCATTAGGGATATGGCCGTGTAATAACTAGCAAATAATGAGAAGGTTCGCAGCGATAGCAAAGAAAAACCAGTGTTGCAGTAACAAATCTACACGCGCTGTACAGTTCAGGACGAGAGGCCATTTTATCTCCACAGTAACCTGTGCACAGAATAGCAACTACATATGTGGGCTTTGATATTAAGCGTTGCTATCCTAGATAAGCAGAAAAGTTGGAAGGGAAAGTGACAAGAAACTGGATTTGCAGACATAGCAGGTATGCTGTTGGAGATAAACAGGTCAGCAAGAAGGTATTATTTTAGCCGGAGGAACTGTCAGCGGGTTTCTGCTGGTTCGAGTTTGTTTGAAACCAAGCTGCCTTCTTTTTCCCCTGCAGGATTGCAAAAAGAAGTGAAAGGAAAGGGAGGAGAAGGAAAAGCAATGGGGAAGAAAGAAAGAAAGAAAGAAAGGGGGGGGGGGACAGAATAGAACAGAGTTCTGTGTTAGCCGGCAAGGGAAAGAATCCAAACCACAAATGACGGAGCCAAGATTCCTCAGAATTCCACTTTTGCTCTTGCAAAAGGTTGAGCGGGATGCCACAGTCTTATGCGTGTTTACTCATAAATATGTCCCATTGTGCACACTAGGACTTACTTCCAGGTAAGGGTGCCTCAGCCTTAGCCATTTTTAGTAATAATTGGGTTTTTATTCCCTGTAGAGTCCTGCCATCTTCTTTTTGTTGTTCTGAACTTTACATCCTCAGAACAATTGATCCAAACAGCACAGGGACTATTAATTTGTTGCATCCTGTATCCATGTGCTGTTGCGTTATTCCAGCTGGTTGTCCCTAGGAATAGTGGCTGTGGCTCCTGCCGTACTTCAAAATCCTCCTCCTACCCCTTCCTCTGTATTTCATAGTCCCCCCCCCCCAAATAAAATGATCAATTCACATTTTTAAAATAGCAGTAAATACATTTAAAACCTTTTAAACAAATGCAGTGCTGACTTCTCAAAAGAAGACCTTGTAAAGGACTTAATGAAGCGAAACAAAAGGTAACAATTTGGCAAGGGCCAATTTATATTTCCTTTTCTTCAATCCATCTCCCATGTAGCAGCGGCGGGTTTTAAGCTTTCCAGTCAGGCCTCTACCGCTGGGCAGGAAGTTGGCAGGGGCCCTTCTGAGCATAGCTGTCAACTTTTCCCTTTTCTTGTGAGGAATCCTATTCGGAATAAGGGAATTTCCCTTAAAAGGGGGGGAAAGTTGACAGCTATGCTTCTGAGCTGCCCTAGCCATTGTTGTTGTTGTTTAGTCGTGTCCAACTCTTCGTGACCCCATGGATCAGAGCATGCCCAGCACTTCTGTCTTCCACTGCCTCCCGCAGTTTGGTTAAAATCATGCTGGTAGCTTCGAGAACACTGTCCAACCATCTCGTCCTCTGTCATCCCCTTCTCCTTGTGCCCTCCATCTTTCCCAGCATCAGGGTCTTTTCCAGGGAGTCTTCTCTTCTCATGAGGTGGCCAAAGTATTGGAGCCTCAGCTTCACGATCTGTCCTTCCAGTGAGCACTCAGGGCTGATTTCCTTCAGAATGGAGAGGTTTGATCTTCTTGCAGTCCATGGGACTCTCAAGAGTCTCCTCCAGCACCATAATTCAAAAGCATCAATAAAACATTTAAATAAATATATTTAAAAACCTTTTAAACAAATATGGCGCTGACTTCTCAAAACACGACCTTGTAAAGGACTTAACGAAGCAAAACAAAAAGTAACAATTTGGGGCAAAGGCCAATTTATATTTCCTTTTCTTCGATCCATCTCCCGTGTAGCAGCGGCGGGTTTTAAGCTTTCCAGTCAGGCCTCTACCGTTGTGCAGGCATTTGGCAAGGGTGCTTCTGAGCTGCCCTAGCCATTGTATACGCTGCCAACCCCCCCCCCAACCTATATAAATGTTTATTTGACAAGATTTAGTTTCCATTTCTAAGCTATGGGAACAAAATGAAGGAAACTCACTACCATGTGCCACTCCATGCCTCACTATATACGATATTGATGCCATTCGTATGTCTGAAGGAATGCTGCACTCTGATCACCTATTCTGCAGCCTGCCACTGTATACCAGTCTGTGATTGGTTGTTATTTGCACTGTATCATTTGCTTGTTGAAAATTTAAGTGAAAACATGTCGCCCCCTCCCAAACCTTTTAATTGAATAAAAAGATGACCCCGGTGAATCAGGCGGCAGATGTTTCAGCTCTTTCACACATGCACACACACACATTTTTTAACACAACCATTCGTAAAAGCTGCAGGTGGCAAGTGCCATACTAACAGTGGAATCCAATGCATAACTTGACTCACACTGAGGTCCGTATTCCAACTACCAACGCCAACAAACAAAAACCCAGGTAACAATATAATTACACTTGTTGGATTTATGCAGTGATGACACAGACGCCGTCCAATAGGTACCCGCTTGACTTCCATCCCCTTCTGCAAGATAAAGACTGAATTAGCTTGGGTTCCCAGACAATGACCATCTCTGTACAGCAACAGAAGAATAACTAGCACACAAATACCTAACAATACTGCTTTTTAGATTTCCAGCTTGGTTTGTTGCCCACTCTTTTGATGCCAGCAACAGCTGTTATCTGATCTTACACGTGAATAAAAAGGCTGTTTTTAATGGATGGGAAGCTGGCCAGAATGGCTTGAGAAGAACTTCACCCACTGTTCTCTCAGTATTCTTGCATTGTTCAAACCCAGGAGTGTGTTTTTGCATTTGCTAAGCAAAGAAGTGCCAGTAGGACAATCGCATGCTAGATGTATAGAATATTTTCTTTGTACATTGAACCAGCTGCACATGTCGGAGGATTAATAAAAACTCTCCAGGGCTAAAGTTGATCACCCCCCCCCTTTCTCTACAAATAAGCAAGCACAGTTCCTTCACGTCCTGCCACAGCAAAGCCACCCTTGCTTCCTACTGCATCTGGGTTAGTTATGCCATCAACTTTGAATCATCCCTTTCATTTCAGCCAAGCCAAAAATGTGATCAGGACACACACTTCCATTGCCTGCAGCGTCTCATTACAACTTAAGAAGCAAAAGCCACCACACATTGGAAGAAGAAAAGATTGCAATTCTTATTTTCCTCTTCATCAGATTTGATCATCTTCAATAGCCTTTGTCATAGCAATAAATGCAACTCCTTTATATCAGTACCGCACAACATCCAGATTACAAAGCCCTGTTGCCGCAATGGTTTCAGCTATTGTCTGTTTCAAGCAGCAGCGAGGTCCCTCCAGACATCCGATCGATAGCGCATTCTGGGGAGTTTTTGCTCATGATAGTATCGGGGCAGTTACGGTATACACGATCCCACTTGCAACTGTTTGTTTTGTTTTTAATTTTTTTTAATTCAAAGTTATAACAAGACATATTATCCAAAAACATATCCTTATCCCCCCCCCCATTTTTCCTCCCTCCCCCTCCCCCCCAGAACCCCACCCCACCCCACCTCTCGACTTCCCTCAGTTCCAGTCTTTGGTTTCTCTAATATTGCTATTTTCTGCATGTTACAAAGTTGTATAGATCCTCAAACTGTTTAGCTGATTATTATCAGTAAAAAAAATTGTGGATGTTTATTCAAAACCTGCCAAGGAGTCCAATTCGCTTTGTTGCATCTTCAGATACTTTGTGAAAGGTTCCCATTCATCCTTAAAGTCACTGTTATCCTTGTCCCGTAGCTTATATGTCAATTTTGCCAGTTCTGCATAGTCCATCAATTTTTTTTGCCATGATTCTTTAGTTGGGGTTTCTCACTTGCAACTGTTTGTACCTGCAAAATTTCCAAGGTGGTCAGACTACATTTGTATCCAATCAGCGCACATCCTGCAAACTTTTTGCTGAAATCCAGTAACCTTTGATAGTACAAATGTTCCATTTTTTATTTTAAAATTTTGGTCCTCCTTTCTTGGCTACAGTGCATGACTTCCCCTCCAGATAGCAGTAATGCCATAACACTGGGGTAGCTGCACAAAACAACGAATAAAGCAAAATGATTTGTGGATGGTCCAGTATAAACCCACCACTAATGAACAATTGGGGCACGGGTGGCGCTGTGGTCTAAACCACTGAGCCTAGGGCTTGCTGATCAGAAGGTTGGTGGTTTGAATCCCCACGACGGTGTGAGAGCCCGTTGCTCGGTCCCTGCTCCTGCCAACCTAGTAGTTCAAAAGCACGTCAAAGTGCAAGTAGATAAATAGGTACCGCTCTGGTGGGAAGGTAAACGGCGTTTCCGTGTGCTGCTCTGGTTTGCCAGAAGCGGCTTAGTCATGCTGGCCACATGACCCGGAAAACTGTCTACGGACAAATGCCAGCTCCCTTGGCCAGTAAAGTGAGATGAGCGCTGCAACCCCAAAGTTGTCTGTGACTGGACCTAACGGTCAGGGGTCCTGTTGAATAGTGGAAATGATGGACGAAGGACACAGCTCTGTTGGATTCACAGCTCTTTATTACAGCAGTTAGAACTGCTCCTGGAATCAGACTGACTGCAGCCTAGCTGGCTGCTTTATATAATACTAAGTAACTTGAAACAGTAACAACTTACAACTAGCTAACCAATCAGGAGCGACAGTTTTCAATCCTTCATTTACATACTGGTGGTCCTGAGTGAGAACTGCAACTAATCTTAATACATAACAGGTCCCTTTACCTTTTTTAATGAACAATTGTTGTACCAGTGACATGTTGCGGTATACACACACACCCCAACCATGTCCACCCAAAAGCTAGGAAAAAAGAGCAATCAATCAATCAATCTCCTTTACTGGCAGAGAAAAAGTGCATCGTATACATGGATCAGAACACAACACAGTTAAAGAAACATAGGAGATACTGAGGCATCAGATCAAGGCCTGCATTTTAAAATGAGCTTAAAAAATATATTTGTAAATGTTTGTATCTCTCATGCCAGGCAGAAACCAGCTGGCTGAGTACTTTGGCAGATGTTTATCTTCCTAAACAGGGCCCCTCTGATTTATAGCAGTACTTCAGGGTTGTAAAAGGAAATTACAGGCTGGGAGCAAAAGGTCACACTGACCATACAAATTACAGAATACAATCAAGCTGCAAAAAAAAACCACTAATTAAGAGTTGGTAAATAGTGAAATTTATTGTTTAACAGATAATACCATGTGCCTCCCATCAGACTCGAGCCACATCTTCCTAAGGTTAAAGGGCAAGAGCTAATAGAAACAGCAGCTGGCTTGAAAGGGGGGTGTAAATTGAAGAGGTTGCTTTTGAAGCTGTTTCCTTTTTACTTTGAAAAGGCCTTTTCTTCTAAAAATCTATATATGTTATGTATGAAATATATTGGCTTAAATGTAATTATGCAAAGGATCTAGAAAGTAAGAAATGTTAGATTCTTATGTTAGATTCTTATTTCATTGATGGTGTGTGAGAAGGTGAACCCAAGATCTCTGTTTAAGAATCATAGAATCATAGAGTTGGAAGAGACCACAAGGGCCATCGAGTCCAACCCCCTGCCAAGCAGGAAACACTATCAGAGCACTCCTGACATATGGTTGTCAAGCCTCTGCTTAAAGACCTCCAAAGAAGGAGACTCCACCACACTCCTTGGCAGCAAATTCCACTGTCTTACTGTCAGGAAGTTCTTCCTAATGTTTAGGTGGAATCTTCTTTCTTGTAGTTTGGATCCATTGCTCCGTGTCCGCTTCTCTGGAGCAGCAGAAAACAACCTTTCTCCCTCCTCTATGTGACATCCTTTTATATATTTGAACATGGCTATCATATCACCCCTTAACCTCCTCTTCTCCAGGCTAAACATGCCCAGCTCCCTTAGCCGTTCCTCATAAGGCATCGTTTCCAGGCCTTTGACCATTTTGGTTGCCCTCCTCTGGACACGTTCCAGTTTGTCAGTGTCCTTCTTGAACTGTGGTGCCCAGAACTGGACACAGTACTCCAGGTGAGGTCTGACCAGAGCAGAATACAGTGGCACTATTACTTCCCTTGATCTAGATGATATACTCCTATTGATGCAGCCCAGAATTGCATTGGCTTTTTTAGCTGCCGCGTCACACTGTTGGCTCATGTCAAGTTTGTGGTCAATCAAGACTCCTAGATCCTTTTCACATGTACTGCTCTCAAGCCAGGTGTCCCCCATCTTGTATTTGTGCCTCTCATTTTTTTTGCCCAAGTGCAATACTTTACATTTCTCCCTGTTCAAATTCATCTTGTTTGTTTTGGCCCAGTTCTCTAATCTGTCAAGGTCGTTTTGAAGTGTGATCCTGTCCTCTGGGGTGTTAGCCACCCCTCCCAGTTTGGTGTCATCTGCAAATTTGATCAGGATGCCCTTGAGTCCATCATCCAAGTCGTTGATAAAGATGTTGAATAAGACTGGGCCCAAGACAGAACCCTGTGGCACCCCACTAGTCACTCTTCTCCAGGATGAAGAGGAACCATTGATGAGCACCCTTTGGGTTTGGTCAGTCAGCCAGTTACAAATCCACTGAGTGGTAGCATAGTCAAGACCGCATTTTACCAGCTTCTTTACAAGAATATCATGGGGCACCTTGTCAAATGCCTTGCTGAAATCAAGGTAGGCTACATCCACTGCGTTCCCTTCATCTACCAGGCTTGTAATTCTGTCAAAAAACGAGATCAGGTTAGTCTGACATGACTTATTTTTCAGAAATCCATGCTGACTATTGGTGATCACAGCATTCCTTTCTAGGTGCTCACAGACTGTTTGCTTAATGATCTGCTCCAGAATCTTCCCTGGTATTGATGTCAGACTGACTGGGCGGTAATTATTAGGATCCTCTCTTTTCCCCTTTTTGAAAATAGGGACAACATTTGCCCTCCTCCAGTCTGCCGGGACTTCGCCTGTTCTCCAGGAATTCTCAAAGATGACTGCCAGTGGTTCTGAGATCACATCTGCCAGTTCTTTTAATACTCTTGGATGCAGTTCACCTGGCCCTGGAGACTTGAATACATCTAAACTAGCCAAGTATTCTTGTACTATCTCCTTAGTTATTCTGGGCTGTGTTTCCTTTGCTGAATCATTTGCTTCAAATTCTTCAGGTCGGGCATTGTTTTCTTTATCAGAGAAGACTGAGGCAAAGAAGGCATTGAGGAGTTCAGCCCTTTCTGTGTCCCCTGTTTGCATTTCACCATCTTCTCCTCTGAGTGACCCCACTGTTTCTTTGTTCTTCCTTTTGCTACGAACATACCCACAAAAGCCTTTTTTGTTGCTTTTAACCTCTCTAGCAAGCCTGAGTTCATTCTGTGCTTTAGCTTTTCTGACTTTGTGTCTACACGTGCTGGCTATTTGTTTGAATTCCTCTTTGGTGGTTTCCCCCCTTTTCCATTTTTTGTACACATCCTTTTTAAATCTTAACTCAGTTAAAAGTTCTTTAGATAGCCACCCTGGCTTCTTTAGGCACCTTCCATGTTTCCGTCTCATTGGTATTGCCTGATGTTGTGCTTTTACTATCTCCCTCTTAACAAACTCCCAGCCATCATGAACACCCTTTCCTTTTAGTATTACTGTCCATGGGATCTCACCCAGCACTTCCCTAAGTTTTATGAAGTCAGCTTTCTTAAAGTCAAGAAATTGAGTCCTAGTATGCTTGGCTGCTCCTTTCCGCTGTATAGTAAACTTCAGAAGAGCATGATCACTCGCGCCTAATGATCCTTCCACTTCTACCCCACTAACCAGGTCATCAACATTGGTTAGGACCAGATCTAAAATGGCTGTTCCTCTTGTTGCTTCTCCCACTTTCTGGGCAATGAAGTTGTCTGCAAGGCCAGTGAGGAATCTGTTTGACCTTATGCTCTTGGCTGAGTTTGACATCCAACAAATATCCGGGTAATTGAAGTCCCCCATTACTACTATCTCCCTTCCTTTTGCATGCTTGGCCATCTGTTCCAGGAAGGCATCATCTATGTCTTCTGTTTGACTTGGGGATCTATAGTAAACTCCCACAATGAGGTCACTGTTATTCTTCTCTCCCTTAATTTTGACCCAAATGCTCTCACTTTGGCTTTGAGGTTCTAAATCTTGGATCTCTTCACAGGTATACACATCCCTGACATATAACGCCACTCCTCCTCCTTTCTTGTCTGGTCTGTGTCTCTGAAATAGATTGTATCCCCCCATTATTACATTCCAATCGTGGGACTTATCCCACCAGGTTTCAGTGATGCCTATTATGTCATATTTAGTTTGCTGTACCAAGAGCTCAAGCTCATCTTGTTTATTTCCCATGCTTTGCGCATTAGTGTACAGACATTGAAGTCCATTAATCATCCCCCCGTGTCTCTTATTTAAGGATTTTTTCCTCCCACCACTAGGTCTGCGTGCTGTTTGCTCCATTTGGTCTATGACATTTGGATGATCATCTTCATCAATTGATAGACTCCTACCTTCAGGAGCACTGTCTCCCTCCCCCACATTAGCCAGTTTAAAGCCCTCCTGATGAGGTTTCTGAGATTTTTGGCAAAAACATTTCTCCCAACCGTTGTGAGGTGCAGCTCATCGCTTGCCAGAAGTCCATCTTCAAGAAACTGCAGTCCGTGATCTAAGAATCCAAACCGTTCCTGTTTACACCATTTGCGAAGCCAGCTGTTCACTTCCACTATTTTTCCCTCTCTCCCTGGGCCACGTCGTTCAACTGGGAGGACAGATGAGATGACAATTTGTGCATTTAATTGCTTCAATTTCCTGCCCAGAGCCTCGTAGTCTCTTTTGATCTTCTGGAGGCTATTGCTTGCAGTGTCATTGGTTCCCACATGAACCAAGAGGAAGGGGTATTTGTCAGTGGGTTTTATGATTCCTTGCAGTCGTTCAGTTACATCTTGGATCTTAGCCCCGGGGAGACAGCACACTTCCCGAGACATCTTGTCAGGCCCACAGATCACTGCTTCTGTTCCCCTCAGTAGGGAATCCGCTATCACCACTACACGCCTCCTCTTAGGTTTGGTCGGGGTTCTTCCGTGAGCTGTCCGTTCCAAGGTCGCCTGCACATTCCCTGAGGACTGACTTTGCTGCTCGTCTTCATATACCTGATCGACTGTAATGAGGGAGAGATCCTCAAATGGAGTCTGCTCTTCGTCTTCCATGCTAGGGGAGAGGACTTCAAAGCGATTGTGTATTTCTAAACAATCAGAGCGAACCCTGGGCCTCCTACTTCTTTGAGTCACGTTTCTCCATATATCTGGCTCCTGTGTTGGTGAACTAGCCTTCTTCTCAGGGGAGTCCCCTGTCTCCTCCTTGGTGGAGACGGTGTGCTCTGTTGCTTCCAAGAAGAGCTCCAGCTCTCTAATTCTTTGGAGCGTAGCTACACGTTCCTCCAGTTGCTGGACTTTGTCTTTTAAGAGGGCAATCAACATGCAATTGCTGCAGGTAAAGCTGCCTGCAACCTTTGGCAAGATGGCAAACATTGCGCAGGAACCGCAGTGTTAAAACCATTAGCCATCTGTTTTGGAGTGAATAGGGCAATAGGGCAATAGGGCAAAGATGATCTGATAATTAAGGTGCCTGGTCGAGGCAAATGTAAGATATATGGCTACTTGTCTGCCATTTATGGATAGAAGGAAATATAGCTCTTTGTCTCCCATAAAAGGTAATAGGAAATGGGTGTATCTTTTATGATTGGTTCTAGCAAACAGCCAATAGGAATTTCAACCAGGCTGATTGGACAGAGGCAGCCAAAGGAGGAGCAAGGGGGCTGGGCTGAGGAAATATAAGTGCTGGCCATCAGGGCTGGAGTGGGCAGAGCTTTGGTATCCATATACCACTGTGTCTCTCATTTATTTGTCTGACAAATAACCACAAGCAGGGTGCTACAATACTTTAGGATAAAACTGCCCAGACATTGTGAGGTACAAATATGGCTCTTAGGACCTAGGGTGACGTAATTTCATAGTGAACAATAGTGTCTCTCAAAAATCTTGCCATTCTCCACAACGTCCTGCCTATAATTGTTCAGCAGATAAGACACCCTGAAGAGTCAGTGCAATGAATCCCCTCCTTCAACGGGGGGGGGGGGGATACTTATCATTTTTGTGTGTGTGCATAAAATAGGCAATAGAATAAAACATGTGTGAGGGATTCAACCTGTTTTATGCCACAAGGGCAGCATTGTTCAGAGTTTGGGGTTTTTGAGAATCTCTAGGAGTCTGTGCTTGATTGTCGGGAATGTTCCAGATTGCGGGAGCATAAGCAGCGACTCGAGTGAGAGGCCGTGGGTTCCAATTTTGCTGGAAGAGCAGAAACTAAGTGATGAATACAATGCTGGCGTCTGGCATCCGACAGCCCAACATCCCAGCAGGGAACAACAACAAGGCCCAGGCCCCTTCTTTTCCCCCTCTGGGCTGCTGCTCCAAACAGCTACTCCGGCTGGCTTTAGGGTGGCCATATTTCAAACAGTGAAAATCCGGACAGAAAAGCTGCTGACCTCTGTTGTAAACAAAATCTGCCCTTTTCCCTTATGGGGTATCCAAGAGCCCATATAGAGTTCTTACATAGGTTCCATATTGGTAGGAGAAAATAACAGAGGCCAACCAGAGAATATTGAGAAGCAAAGCAGCTAGTAAGCCTGATCTTTATTGATCTGTTGGAACAGGGTCCTCACTCACCACAACGCAGGAGGGAGGAGGAACCCCCAACAATGGCGCGCAAGACCTTAATTTTAAATTCCCTGCCCTGGAGCTCAAGACCACCCCCAGAAACATCATACCTACATCACATAATGTCTAAAACAGAAATTTGAATGTTGTTTTTCCTGTTTGCCAGGTTATCTGATTGCCTTTCCTGACAGTCTGTCACCCATTAAAATGCTGATTACTCAATTCCTGAGACAATGGGAAGGCTCCCCGACCCCCCCCTCCCTCCTTGCAGGGAAAACATTTCATGTTGGTCTTTCTGTGCTGATCTATGTACGTGCTTGGTTGGTACACGTATGAACATCTATCTAAGACCTCAAAATTCCTATCACACCTCACAACAAATGTAACTGATTTGTAAGAAAGACAACTTGAAAAAAGAGACTTTTGTAAACCAAGAAAATCTTTAATAAAAACATTTTTTTAGAAAAAGAAAAGCTGTTGAGCTTTTTCCTTTTCTTTCTCGGCAAAATCTCAACGGGGAAAAATGCCGTTTTTGAGCTACTTATGGAAAATCGTGTCGGGTTGCCACGCGCCCGGATTTTCCCGGACGGCCGTATCCCGGAGGTGACGTATGGCAACCCTGCTCCGAGCCGACGCTCGGTAAGAGATACCTTGCAGTTGACGCTCGGCGCTGCGCGGCGTACGCACACCCGGCGGTGCCCAGTAGGTGGCGCTCCCCTTTGACTACGCTTCCCCCACCCTCGAGCGGGAGAAGGATCTCGCCGCAACTTCCGCCACCGGCACTCGCCGCCCGAGCCCCTTCCTACGCGGGCCTTCTACCCCTTCACGCTCCTTCTCTATAGCCGGCCACGCCGCGCAGCCAATCGGAGCACTCCGGGGGCGGTCTCTCAGCCGCGCTCCTCTCAGCCCCGGCGTCACTTGGGCGCCTGCGGTGCGAAGGAAGCGGCAGGCGAAGCGGCGAGGAAGGAGACGCGACCAGGAGGCCGCCGACGTTCCCAGCAGCCCGGTCGCACCGCCGAGGGCTGTCGCCGCCATGGATTACGGGGAAGGTGAGGCGCTCCGGAGAGGCCGCGACGAGGCTGCCGCCTCCGCCGGGCTGGGCGCTGCGGACTCAAGATGGCGGCGGGGTCTGCGGCGGAGGCGGGAAACGGGCCTGGCTGGGCGCGCCATGTTGGTGGGGGAGGGGAGGGGAAAAGAGCCCCAGAGCCTCGCCCGGGTCTGTGCGAGGGGAGCCAACTTCGCCTGCTTTTTATTTTTTTTGCTCTTCCCACCCCCCTTTTAAATTAATAAATAGTAATAGTAAATTAGTAATAATTTGATAAATAAATAGTAAGGCTCCACCAGTTAATTTCGCCTGCTTTTTATTTTTTTTGCTCTTCCCGCCCCCCCTTTTAAATTAATAAATTTCATCTATTGAATGTTTTCAGACAAATGAAGACGTTCGCAGGGTTATCGGGGGGGGGGAAGCTTGCATTTCCTAAAACATCTGATATAGTTGAGGAAAAGAATAAATGGAGTTAATTGGGATACGCAGGAGGGAAAAAAAGGAGATGGGAGGGGGGGGATTCCTGGAACCGCTGAAGGGGGGGCGGAACTCGAGGTTTGATAGGCGAGAATTGTTGAATTGTTTGCATTTCGTCGTCGTCGAGATGTTTGTTTGTTATAAATGAAAATCGTGAATACGCTTACACACACAAACACACCCACCCCAGTACGATATCCATCATTATCTCCTAGCCTGGCCCTTGCGAGGGCGCGCGGGTAGGTAGGGTGGGGCTCCTACAACAGCCACAGCCGCACGTGGAGAAAGCTTTTTCCTAGGTTCACCCCACCCATCCCCCAACCCAGGGGCGAGACTCGGCTTTATTTCACCCGGGTCAAAGACCCAGTTTGGCACCCACCCACACCGTGGGCATTTGTGCACACAGGTTGCAAGCCTCACTGGTGCCCCTTTAGAGGCTGTGCCTGGGGAAAATAAAACCTGGCTACCCCCCCCCCCACGCCACTGCTCAATGTATTATTATTATTTATTAAACTTCTATACCACCCTATACACACAGGTCTCAGGGCTGTTCATAGGATAAAATCGCAATATAAAAACCCAAGATACATAATCAAAATACAAACAAGAACAGCTCAATAACCCCCCCTGCCCCAAATAATCAGTGACGGAAAATAGAATTTAAAACACACAATATTTGTAATAAAACATATAAAAGTAAGCACCCATCAGGTATTGTCAAAAGGTAGGTTGAAAGATCAATTAACTGTCTTTCGAATCAAAACATTTTAGCCAATGGGTTTCCCCCCAATTGTAACCCTTCATAGAAGCTCTCTGATCCAGTCCATGAAGGGGCACTGGGAAGCATTTTCTATTATTCCCCCTTCATTCTGCAGCCGTTGCCCCCATCCCCAAATCTGATCCAAGAGTTGGGGAAACCTTTGGGACAGCATTTGGTGGGAGTATCTTTTTAGGCCGCATCCAAAACACTAAATTATCTGGGTAGTTCATAAGTTTGAATTTAAAAAATGAAGGATATTTCCATTGAAACTCTGTTATAGCTGTAATACTTCTTCCTTGGAATGAAGAGCTTTTAATAGTTGTTGCTTTTACGTTGACAACTTATTCTTAACAATGATTGGAAAGCCTACCAGATCTTTTGCCATAAGTTGCATTACTGCTATTCTTATATTTTCTGCAAGAGCGGGACAGGAAAAATGCAAGTAGACAATTCACAAAAGCAATTCACATGCCTTCTGCTTCTCAGAGGTTACATCTGGGACCCAGTGTACTTTTACTGGGTTCGTATACCTAAGTGCAGTAGGTGGCAGTCCAAAGCAGAGAAGCACAATAATAAATCTGTAGTCTTATGTTTGTATTTTGTTCTGCTATGTTTGGGTTGCCAGCCCTTGATCTGTCAAATGCTGGTATCAGAGAGGTTGATTGATTGCAGTCAAGTAATTCTACAAAGCCAAGAATACTATTGTGTAGGAGAAAATGGCATCTACAAGAGCTGGTGTCTCCGTAAAGAACACATGTTTTTCATTTAGAAGTGGATGACTGCTGGTGGAACCCTGAAGAATAGGAAAGTGACTGAACTAGGCCTTGACTTGGTTTTCCCCTTCCTGTAGGGCAGGTTTTTAAAATTTCGTCTTTTGCTTCTGCCAAAAGACAATGTGGGGCGTGTGCCAGCTCTTAAAAACTTCTTCAGGCTCCCCCTCCCCTTTACATGTTCTGGTGGAAGACAGCCCACAAGGGGCCTCATGCGTTGGGTGAGATCCAGCTATCTTACACTTTGAGAAGACATATTAAAATTGGTGGACTCTCCATGCTGCTCGCAATATATATGATTTCTATTACACGTGCAGAGGCACAGAACATAACCCCTGCTTAAATTGGGAGTTGCCTATATAGTTAACTATGGCTAGCAGCTTTGAAACAAGCCAGGAACCCATGTTTTAAAGCAGGGGTCAGCAAATGTTTTCAGCAGGGGGGTGGTCCACTCTCCCTCAGACCTTGTGGGGGGCCGGACTATTTTGAAAAATAGATGCATTTTAAATAAAAGGACACATTCTACTCATGTAAAAACACGCTGATTGCCGGACCGTCTGCTGGCCAGATTTAGAAGGCGATTGGGCCTGATCCGTCCCTCGGGCCTTAGTTTGCCTTCCCGTGGTTTAAAGAGTATATTAGTTGCACTTTATTTAATTATTGTTAGGTTTATTTCCAACCTTTTTTCCAAGGTGGCTTACACTGTTATTGCTGATCCACTAGGAGAGGTCACAAGTCTCATTTTAATAAAATCAACTTCCTTCCTTTCTTAGAAATGGACCGTGACTATGGGCATGGTGCCTATGGTGGCCCAAGAGCCATGGACTCTTATATGAACCAGTCATATGGAATGGAAAGTCATGGAGGTGGTGGAGGAGGCGGTGGTGGTGCCAGGTAAAATACTGAATCACTTGCCTTACGTATTAAACGAAAGCATAAATATGTTTGACAATATATCCTTATTGAATTTAAGTGTTCCTTGAACATGCCATGTTGATTCTGTGTGCAAAAAAGCACAGGAAGGTACTGTGTGGTAGATTTTTTAAAAAAATATTGGGGTTGGATTCTTTTAATGATGTACAGTGCTGTAACAGATTTTAAGATGACTGCATGCATTTGATCTAGAGTCTCTGACATCACCGTTGAAGTAGCAGCATAGAACGTATAGTTGAAGTAGACAATTTTGATTACATTATTTGATTTGATTTTAGCCTTCAATTTTCAAGGAACATTTAAATTTCACTTATTTAGCGCTAATACATTTTGTTAAAATGTTCCCTTGTAGACAAATTGTCATGTCCAGATTATTTTATTGGCAGGTACTAATTACACTAAAATGTGTGTTTGGCTTATTCTACAAATTTTTTGTGCAGTGATCTTACCATTTTGTTCTTAGCGCTGTAATGGGATTCTGATAAGCTTTTGGATTTGCACGGTGCCTGCAGTTCATGTTTACTAACTTAAGGCCATCCTTTTTATGCAAAATTGGTTTTCTTTTAAGATCTGTGCATTTTAAACAAAATAACTGGATGAAACATTAAACTTTGTTGTATTCCCATTTTTATATTTTAATTATTGTATGAGAATGCAAGACTGCAGGTTGGCAACCCTGAATCCACAAGATCTTTTGTAACATTGAAAATCAGGAAACTGCACAGTTTTGTTGAAGAATTGGTTGATATCCAATACTTATGCATAGTTAACTGTCTCAAGAATAATGATTAAGATGTACCTACCGTTTAGTAATCTGCATATGATTGGAGTTCACTGATCAGAATTAATTTAAAATCACTGTTGTAATAGACACTTCTATAGATGGTATTTTAAATATGCAAGTTTGTGTGACTGAAGTTTTAAAAATGAAAATGGGTTATGCTGTTGTAAACGAGGATAGTATACATAGTCACCAGTGTCCAATTTTCAAAATAAAGGCTTTTTCTGTTTCTACTGAATTAATTATATTTTTATGCTGGGAGAGACTCCCCTTTATAGTGCAGTTGTACCTGACAACTATGTCCCCCTGCACTCTGCCTATTCCTGTACCTCAGTAAATAAGTAAAATACTGTTCTATATTGTTTTTGATGTTTACATGTAATGCATAGCCTTTCCTTCTATCAAGGATACATTGATACTGAAAACTTATACTTGCCTTTTCAGTTCTATACTAAAGTACCTTCTTTAGTCTCTAGAATATGCCAAATGTATTCTGGCAGTTGGACTGTATGTTGCAGAAATAAGAAAATTAAGTAATTGCACTGTGAACTTTGCAGGGATTAAAAGAAAAAAGTATCAAGTTGTAATTGCCTCTCATTATTGATACTATCACAACTTTCCCGATTGACAGGAAAGCCTTTTAAATGCTGTTAACTGTTGTTAGGTATGACTTCAAAGATAAAATAATTTTATTAACCTTTAAGTCTGTGCAGGTGCCTGCATCTGTAAGACTAGGTCTGGGCACAAATAATGAGGTTTAAATACTGCTGATAGACTAAATTTAGTGAAGTTCAGGTATTCTGAACTTTTAATATTACTTTTATGGAAAAATGGCTCAGATAGCTTTCTGTCTGGTCAGATCTTGAAATTGCCCAGCCCTAATCAAGGCAAACCCTACCAAAGTAAAATATACATTGATTTGAGTTGATAAATGTCAACTGATGACTTGTCTTTTGAAATGTTTTAACTTTAGTAAGCTTACTTTTTTTTTCCTCACTGCAACTTTTCCAGGTTTGGACCTTATGAGTCTTATGACTCCGGGTCTTCTCTGGGTGGGCGAGATCTGTACAGATCTGGCTATGGTTATAATGAACCCGAACAAAGCCGCTTCGGAGGTAGTTATGGTGGTCGATTTGACAGCAACTACCGGAATAGCCTTGACTCTTTCGGAGGTAGAAACCAGGGCGGGTCTAGCTGGGAAGCACCTTACTCACGCTCAAAGTTGAGGCCTGGGTTTATGGAGGACAGAGGAAGAGAGAGTTACTCTTCCTACAGCAGTTTTTCTTCACCCCATATGAAGCCTGCACCTGTAGGCTCTCGGGGGAGAGGAACGCCTGCTTACCCTGACAGTGGATTTGGAAGCAGAAACTATGATGCTTTTGGAGGACCATCAACAGGCAGAGGCCGTGGCCGAGGAGTAAGTACAGAATCTTTTCAGATTCTTTTCACTAGTCACTCTTTTAAACCCTTTCAAGACCATAGCATTTAAAACAAACGGGCGCTGTCCAAACACAGTGCACTTTTGGCCAAACTGTTAGGGTTGATGACCTCCCAATCCCGTTTGGTATTTACCTAGAACTTAGCACCCAGTGTTTCTTCATTTGCAAGTAAAGCACTAAGAGATTAGTTGCTAAGGCTTTTATCAAATCTCTCCTTTTGTTTGAAAGGTGAAGATTAAGGCAATGGGTTTGGTCTAAAAGGGGTTAAAAGGAATTGCATTTTTCCTTGTTAACACTAGCATCTTGGCTAGTGGGAGAAGTCTTGAATCATTGTAAAGGTTAATTAGAACCTTTCTCCGTTCTGAGTAGCTTAAAGGTGCAATGTATGTATACTGTTGAATTTTAGGGGTTGAATGCCATACAGCTGATTTTGTCCTGATAGGCAGGCAATCAGTTCTACATACTCATTCTTAACTTAATGTAAGGTCACTAGACTTACGTGGAGTAATGGGTATAATAAAGATGTGTAATAAGAAATTAGGTGATTTGAAATCATAGTTAAAGGGGCGCCATCAACTTAACTAATTGTTTCAGAATGAAAACTAACGGTGCACTGAACAGTTTTGTCTAACACTTGCGTGATTTATATATAAAATTGCACACAACATGTTCTTGCATGCTGAATGTGATGTTCCAGTGCAGCTTCAAAATTGCAGTTGAAACATTGTGAACAGAGTAAAAAAACCCTCAAATATCAGCAGGAAAAACTTTTTAACAGCTGCTAGACTCCTGATGGAATACTTCAGGTTTATAAGATGATGATGTCCCATTAACTTACTTTATAATCTTATATTTCATTTTAGTACAAATAGTTAAGTTATAGAAGCTTATCTTGATCTCATATATGCTATCATAAATGTCATAAGCATAATATGTTTCAAGAAACTAGCTTTAAAAAAAACATAGGGTAGTTTATTTATAGCCTAAATGTAGAGATAAAGATCTTTAAAAAAAGAAAAGGTGGTCTGCATCCCTAAACTGTTCTTTCAAAAACGTTTTTACCCATGTGGCATTCTGAAGGGTACAATTGGCATAATAAGATTTAATGCAGAGAGACATAAAAGGAGCTAGGAGCTTTCTTGTAGTTTGGTAATAAAGTACTTTGCATATTTGTGTAGCCCTTGTTGTCAAGACTATCTTTTTTTTAAGTAGGTTTATGTTACTGAGTGAGTTAAAAGTCGCAGGGAGTATTGACAGTTCACTTTTTAAAACTTAAGTGTGCCTTTCTTGAACTTGAAATACTTTGAGGAATAAGCTACTTACTGTACTTAAAATGCATTGCACCTTTAATGGATCTGGAAATATTTCTTGTGCAAATGTAAATCGCCTAGAAAGTGTCCTTTGATTTATGTACATTCAGCGTGGAGATATTGCTAGATTGTTTTTTTGCTAGGGACCAATTTGTAGACAAAGTGAAATTTAGAACGTGTGCATGGACTTTGTTAGCGTATTATTATTTTAATGTTCTCTAACATATTCTGGTGTGCTAATGCTATTTGTTAGTCAAGTTAGGGAAACTTAAATTTCTGCTTATATGATTTCACTTATCTGGTCAGATGAGCTTTCTTGATTTAATTAAATGTATCTGTAGGAAAGCTTGCCTGCCTTTTGGTTGGTTCCTTCTCTTCAGTTTGCTTCTATTTTCAGTGCCTTAAAATGTGTGGAACAAGCCAATTTAAGCATCCTTATGTAGATGTCTGAGACAGGAAGAAAGGAAATAGTCTTTTCACACCAGTAGATGACAGTTTGATCCTTGTTTCAAAACATTTCATGATACAAGGCAGTCTTGTTTTTCTGCACTCACTGCCGCAAACCCCCTCTTCTTGATATAGGATAGAAATACGTTTTTGGCTTTGTCTTTTGTTAAATGTATCATCTGGAGAATCTGAAGAGAGGGAATATAACTGAAATTAGAATATAACTCAAGATCTGGATTTATGACTTCTCATAAGCAGAAATTCATTTGATATAAACACTTTGTGGTCAATTAACTGAAAAATGAATAAGCTTGCAGTTCTGATGTATGTTAACTTGCTAGCATTGCGTTCTTTTCCCGGAGTTAAAATATTTGTAAATATGTATTTGTAGGAATTATGTTTCTTGCCACCAGCCATATCATTTTCTAATACTTGCTCTTCACCTGTTTACAGTACATGGGAGACTTTGGAGGCATGCATAGACCTGGAATTGTGGTAGACTATCATAACAAACCCAGTAATGCAGCAGTAGCTGCACGAGGAATAAAGAGAAAAATGATACAGCAGCCGTATAATAAACCAGGTGGGACATTTATCAAGAAACCCAAACTGACAAAACCTAATGTGAAGATGAACCAAAACAAACCTAGTAAGTAATTGAATGAAAGATACAAATAATAGCACTATTTAACTTTTTCTGGGAGGAGACATTTATGATGATTTGCCATTCTTCATTTTTCAGCCTCAAGGCCCCTTTTGAAACTAGCACAGATTAGAAAATTTAATCTGCTACTTAAAATGAAGTCACTTTATCAGATTTGTGCCTATATACTATTCTCCTGTGTGAAATGTTATCTTGGAAAATTAGTCCTTTAATACATGTACGCCTATATTTTGGAACCTCTTCTGGCTTCTTTTATTGTGAAGACTGCTTGCTAGATGCTGTAGGATTATTACCAAGAGAACAATTGCTGCTTAGATGAATTTCAGACCTTAATGTTTGAATGCTTATGGAAATGCTATATTCAGATCAGATTTTTTTTTTTGGTTCCCTTCTGCAAAGATTGTTGACTTGCTATTTGAAACAACAGAAAGTTAACATTTTTTTTCTGCACTAACTTCACTAAGCCTGTTTGTATGGCTTGCTTTGTATGTGTATTTCACCTTAAATTTCCCCCTCATACTTTTTGGGCGCAGTGTGTGGTTGCTATTTGAATTGACTTGAATTTTGAGAGGACTCCAAATGGCACACATGCCACTTTGCAATATCTCTATTAGTGAAATACTCATAATTGCGATGAATGGAGTATACGTGGATAAGTTCTGTGGCAGAAACCTGAGAGGTTGATAGAACGTAACATATTGCATGGTATCTACGTGAATCCCTAGGTCAGGGGTCTGCAACCTTTAAGACAAAAAGAGCCACTTGGACCCGTTTCCGAAGGGAAAAAAAACTGGGAGCCGCAAAACCATTGCGACATTTAAAACAAATATAACACTGCATATATTGTTTCTTACCTTAATGTCCGATCTGACAGCAGGCGGGAAGGTGACGTCGGGACGGTGCGTGACTAACGCATGCACCGCCCCCATGCGACGTCACAGCCAGTACAGCGCCCGCCACAGTGGGGAGTGTCGGGGCGCACAATCCTCCCCTCGCTAGTATCCGCCCCGGAGCCGCGGCAAAGGTGTAAAAGAGCCACATGCGGCTCCAGAGCCGCGGGTTGCAGACCCCTGCCCTAGGTGATGGAGACTGGGCCACTTGCCATCAGTGTTGATGGGCAGGTTTGCTCTTCCTGAATGGCTGCGTGTGAGAAAGTAAAGCAGATTTTCCCAACCTGATGCCCTCAAGATGTATTGAACTACACCTGTCACCAGCTTTGGCCACTGGCCATGCTGCCTGGGGCTCATGGGATTTGAAGTCCAGTAATATCAGGAGGGCACCAGGTTGGGGAACGCTGGAGTAATGGGTTGTCAGAGGGAATGCTGGTTGGGATGGGGGCATAAGTACTACCAAATTTACTTTCAGAACCTTGAAACCAAAATAAATATTTGCGAATGTAAATGTGCCATCGAATCTAATGCACACCTTAATTTTCGCAACGTAATTTGGCCAAAAATGGTGAGCATTAGATTCGAGTAAATGCAGTCACTTGCTGAATTCATCTAATATTGTGCATTTGGGTATTGCTCACTAACATCGCATCAGCTATAGCTTGTGTTGTTCACGGGTGGCCTGTGCCATAGGTACTAAAGATATTAAATATATATAATGAAAACTGGAAATTATATTTCCTCTTACAGTAGAAGCATACCGGACTAGATTGAGAGATTTCTCATAAGGGTCTCTGCCTTCATCCATCCACCTGTTTCTATTTTGTCTTTATTTTGAGGTAGATTATCCTGTTTCTTGAATGTAAAAATATGTCCTACTGGTACCCTTAAGCTATTTTTTTTTTTTAACCAGCAAGAAATTGACAGTGGTCTCTGTTTGCTGGAAATATCTTCAAAACCTTGTTTCAGTTGTCATCTCATTTAAGCCAACTTGAGATTTAGGCTTAAGACCTGAGATTTAAAACTTGTTCTTTATATGAATAAGTAACTTTTTAAAAAAGTCTTCTACTGTTGCATATGGTCTTGTTTCCACAGTGTAATCAATGAGATGGTCTAAATTTTTGTTTACCGTTTCTTGTTAATTCCTCTCACTGGGGTTGGTGGTCTGTTGAAATGCCTCAGGTATGCTATTCTACCTTTGGAGTCTGAGAGTAAATGTAGAAAACACAACTGATTCTTTCATGCGCACAATATGATGACTGATTTTAAGTGTGATATAAACAACGGTGAATTGAATTTAAAAGGTGTGTAACTAATGAATGGAAAACCAATTACACAGTATGATGATGTAATCCTACATGTGCTAGTTCTGCTGCATTCTCTCAGTTTTGATATAATTTCAGTACCAGTACAAGAGCTTGATTAATTCAAATTATATGTAATTTCTTTGTGGTTTTTTATATAACCTGCAACTGCATGCTATTTTCTTTAATGTATTATTTCAGTTTCTATAACCAAGCTTCCTATTTTCCCAGTTTCCCAAGGATTTAAACAAAATGCTAGGTGAGACAAAATATTACACTGCAGCTTGATTCTCTTTAAATTTCTTCCTCCTTTCATGCTAATAGAGCCATGGACACCAAGCAAGAAAGCTACTACAGAGGTAACGATCTCTAGCTTTGCAAAATATTGTGCTTTGCAACAAACGTTAGAGTGTGTCTTGATAGTTAACACAAACACCATATATGATCTAGAAGGCCACGGGGCACAGTGATGCCTGTCCCAATGAGATTTTTCAGTCTCTCTCTCTCTCTCTCTCTCTCTCTCTCCCTCCCTCTCCCTCTCCCTCTCCCTCTCCCTCTCTCTCCCCCACCCCCTGATAGTGCTGGACCAGAATAAGAACCTGCTATTAATACAAGAGTGAGGATCTCTGTGGTGCAATCCAGAGAGCAATCTAAACAGATTAGAATTCAGTGTCACATTAGTCCAGTTGCTCCATTCTGGGGGTTCTCCTGACCCTCCACAACCCGATTGGGGAAAAGGAAGGGAGAGCCCCATTGCAGAAGTGGAAGACGTTGCACTCGGCTTCCAGTAATGGGACTGGTTAGGTGAATCCTGCCCACTGAATTTTAAGGGTAGGCAACTGGTGGTTCTTTTATATGTGCCATTGTGGTTTTAGTCTTAATAAGACATAATCGAAAGGCAAGATAAAAGCCATGTACTTGTGACTCTTCACCTACTTTCAGATTTTGGTCATGAAACCTGCATTTCTGAAAAACACATTTAATACATTTATATCCTTCCTTTCCATCGTGGAACTCAATGCAATGCATGTGGGATTCCTAGACTCGGATGTTTTAGCTTCAGCATACTATTCAGTTGAACTTGTAGCTTATATTAAAAGACATTCAGTACTAAACTTGAGATACTTCAGTGCTTGTGGTAGCTTAGTGTAAATTTATATATGTGGAGTCTCAATAAACTTGCAGGTTTCAAAATACTGGTTATATAGCCAAATAGCGGATCTTCAATCCAGTGGTCACAATAACTAGGAGGAAAGATTTTCTTTTTTAACCAATTGTTTCATTTTCAGCTTCTGTTCATGGTTGCTTTGAATCTATAGCCTGTTTACACAGGATTGCTGACAGTTTTATTTATCTAGATAAGGTCTAGAAAAATCCTAGGTACCTGACTGTCATGGCACGTTGGAACACTGAATTACGTTTCTAGCTGGTTTGAACCTAGTACTTAAAGCACTCTGTGTAAGGAACTCTGAACTATTTCACAGCAATTTGTAGTTTTATTTGTTTCTCTTACAGTTGTGCCTTGTCAAATGAAATCCATGGCTTTTAGGTGGCTTGCAGTTTAAATGCAGTATCAGTAATAGAATGAACACAGCGAAAACATAAAAAATGACTTGCATGAACATGGCACAACACAAAAACCAGAGATTCTCTCATAGCTTGGTAGAATACAAATGTTAAATGACATCCGCTAAAAGCTCAGTGTAACAGTTCTGGTGCTCTTTGTCACATGTGCCACCACAGGAAAGTTCCCGCTTCCATTCTGAGTTCAGATGATGGACACCATGTGGGGAACCCCAGGAAATTTGCTGCATATGGGAATGGTCTCATAGGAGCGTACATCCTCCTGAGATTGATGGGGCAACTCATTATTAAAGTTGAAAGAGCAAAGGTTGAATAATGGAAACTTAATAGTAGGAAAGTGGAAATACATGTTGGTAAGATTAAAGGATAAGGAGACTTCCATTTCTGAGTTGGGCAGCTATTAGAAAAGCCAGAAAAATAGAAGCTTTTGTCCCGTCAGATCCTGAATGTTGAGCAAGATACAAATGCTCTTGTAGCTGACATGCCTGGTTGATCAGAATATTTTATCACACCATGTGCAAAGTAGATGTTCCAAATCTGATAAAATAATTTTGATCAGTCAAGCATGTCAGCGACGAGGACATTTGCATCCTGCCCAATAGTCATGATCTGACGGGGCAAATTTCAATTTTACTTGTCTTTCTGATAGCTGCCCATTTTATGAATGGAAGTATCTTTAGCTCTAAGGGTGCAATTCTAATGACAATTACAGCTTTAAATGCATTATGCTATGTAATAGCACAACTCTTCAAAAGGTTTGACTGATGGATTGTTAATGCCAAATAAGTGGAATTTAAAATCGGTGTCAGTGGAATCCAATATTTTATCATATAGTGGAAGTTAACCTTCCTCTCCTCCACCCTTTGCCCCGCCCCCATCACTCAGAAAAAATCTTCTTTAGAGGGCAAGGAGAAGAGAAGAATGTGAAGTCCTGCTCCACTCGCTCACAGGCAGTGTTCAATGCAACCAAATTTACTCACTAAAAATGGTCTCGTAGCAACTTAACATACAGAAATACACAACCAGAATTTACTTTTTTAATTCATTCCTCTTAATTCAAGCTGATCACTTCAACTAATTGAATTGAATTGAAATGAATGTTTTCTTCCCGTTCTGGAATTAATGTGCCACGTTTTGTCCGCTCATCTGTTTACGCTGGAAACTTGTGCGTTTTGACCTTTCATTAGGGCAATGAAGCTGAAGCAGGTGGCGCAATTACAGATGAAGACTTTACACAAGATGCCTGTGATGGCATCTGTCAGGAATTTGAAGGTAAGCCTGCTTATTTTATCAGGTAACTCAAGGTACAGTGCCTCTACAGTTTCTTCTGGTGACATTTTCAAGAAAAACTGTACTTAATGATGTGTTATTTCCTGCAGTTGTGTGTTTCATCTTCAAAACGGAGAACGTTTAGTTCCATGGCTCTTGACTGTGACAAACGTAGCATTACTTGCTTGTGATAACGTTTTCTTTTCTACACCCAGATTATGTATACTCAATGCTTATTTGACTTTCTGTTTCATGTAGCATTAATGCCATCACTTAAAATTAGAACTGTAGTATTGATCATCCTTATCTTTGTAGTTAATATTTCATGGTATTGATTTTAAAGTAGACCAACTGCCAGCTGTTCTTCACCATAAATTGGTTGTGTTTATACATGCTGCTTATTAAAACAGGTAAACTATCTATTTCTAGGAGAAAGATGTTTCAGTTGCTAAACCATATCTTCAAACCCACAAGCAAGAAAATTCTACATTGAGGCTGAAATTCTGTCCTAAACTTCTTTCCCCCCTGATGTGCTTTGCTATTGTATACGGTCTGTGTGATAAATGAGGAATGCTGGGAACTTGCTACAAATTGTGTGGAGTTTCTTGTCTCAAAACCTTGGGGTGTATCTCATACTGTGTAATAGGCTTTCCATTGAAATACTGTTCACTGAAATACTGTTTGTGCTGCTATGATTACAAGGTGAAGCGGAATCTTCTTTTTTTTTTTTTACTCCAAAATCGAACCATCTTCAGGTTACCACTGAAGCCTGTTTTGAGATTCTAGTGTAGTGTTGTATCTGGATTCATATTGATGGCACCTTAGCAAATTCACAAGTTGTTCCGCTTAAATCTTCAAATAAAGCATCATGCTGGAAAGTAGGAGTCTTGAGTTGGTTTCTGGACTTGAGCCTCCATTCCTCTGGACTTCAGTAAATCTAGAGATTTAGAAGGTGTCTGCTGATCTTGAGAGACAAGATGCAGACTTTCTCTCTACAGAACCCAATGTCAGATGGCTTATACAGCAGTTAAACAAGGACTCACTTGCGTTTCCTTTGAGGTAAGGTGCCACATTGCAAGTTCATCCCTATGGAGCGCTTTGGAGAGGCCTAGGGATTCTTTGGTGGAATGGATTTCTCTGTGTGTATGTGTAAAAATGTGAGTGGAGTGCTTGCTCTATGTACTGGGAGAATAGTACTTCATTGTTTGCTTATCACCTCCAAAAGTAATTGTAGGCTGTTCTGATTATTATTCCTACATTGGGTGTGAATAGCAGTCAGAAATTGACATCATTGGTACCTGTTTTTAATAAGGCAGATGTTTCTTTCAAAGAGACATGCAAAGGAGAGAACAGCTGTTTGGCTGCTTGAAAATCATGTCCAGATTGACACCAAAAACCCCATTTTGCCTGTGAATTGAAAACCTGCCACCCGGAAATGCATGGAATCCATAACATCTTTGAAACGAAATTTTGAAGTTGCTTTTCTGAATATGCAATCTCAAGTTTGGAAGAATGAGGACTGTTCATACATTTTGATATTTGTGTTAAAACCCACCAGATTGTCAATCATTTGGGGGGAACGATTAGGAAACCTGTACTCGATGTTGTGTTGTAGTTTAGGGTTAAAGTGTTCCATTTTATTGGGATTTTGAAGATTGCATGCTTTTCCTTTTCAGATAAGTTTTCGCTATTCAATAAGCTGTCTTCACAATAAAACCAGGAAGCATGTAGCTTAAAACAGCATAAATTTTATGCAGCATTAAGTTTGATATCTCCTTGATTGTAGGCTCTACAACTGTTTACTGTTCTCTGCTGGTCCCTTACATAGTAGTGCCTTTAGTATCTAGGCACAATGAGGTTAGGTTGGCTTTATCTTTTGCTAATTCTCAAACCTACACTGAAATGCTTGGATATTCCCTTTAGCTTTAAATTAACTAAGCCCAGGTAGATGCCGTTGGCATAGGTGGCTTGACTTTATTCCTCCTTAATGACGCCCTAAGTGTAGTGGTTGAGATGGAGTGGTGTAGGGTAAGTTGGACTTCACATTTCCCTCTTGTTGGAGTCTAGAACGCAATTATTTATTTAGCTCTTTAATTGTTTTTAGGTGTCAAGCCGGAGGTGAAAAATGAAGAGGAAGAAAAACGTCGAATTGAGGCAAGAAGAGAGAAGCAAAGGCGTAGAAGGGAGAAGAACAGTGAAAAGTATGGTGATGGTTACAGGTTTGTGGTGGAAATGTCATGAATTTGTCCCCAGCCAAAATTCACAGGCGTGCAAAGTGGGAATGGCATCTTCCTTATGCTGTCTTTGCTCTGCCTGCTCCATGGTGTCTTATGCCTGAGCCCCCCAATGCCACATAGACAGTATGCTATATTTCCATGTATCTGGAAGGGCAGACGCGATGTATTTCATGATAAGCCGTTATTCCTGAACTATCAGGAATACCCAAAGAATTATTTATTGTAAGGACAGAATGCCTGCACACCATGTTGAGGGATCTCCTAGCGAATAATCATTTAATCCTCTTGTGAAGAGTGTTTGCTTAGTTTCAGTGGGAAGGTTCACAAGTTGTAATGGGTTTATTTGGTTTTGTTACCCGTTTGTTGTTGTTATTGTTGTTATATCTGTACCCCCGCCCATCTGACTGCATTGCTGCAGCCACTCTGGGCAGCTTCCACATAATAAAACATTAAAAACTTAACAATACAGGGCTGGTATCATGGCTAAAAGTGAGCTGCAAGCCCAAAGGTTCTTGGTTCAAATTTTGCCGTGGTCATAAGCTCATTGCAAGTTTCCATGTTCAATATGGAGGTATAGTGCCTGAAATAAATGTGTTGTGGCACTTGGAACATTTGAAATGCTATATAAAAATAGTAATTGTTGTGATTTATTGCTGTGGTTAAATGTTTGACAAGTAAAACTTGCTAAGCACTGTCTGGCAGCGACATCAAATGATGTCCACCCACTTGCACAATGGGACTTCCTGTCCCTTTTCTCCCTCCACATGTCCCCAAACGTGTGGAGCAGATTTTGGGAGCGCATGGAGGGCTGAGGAGGGAGGAGAAGGCTGTTGCGGAACTGGGATGTCCATTTGCACTATGTTGGATTCATCCGGGGTCTTTGATTCTATATAAACTTTGAAATGCTGGACTCTGTGTGTTCTGTTAACAAGCAGAAAGTATAAAAGTAGCTGCTGTTTTGACTAATATCACCTGCTTAAACAGGAGCGATAACATATTTCTTTCTCTAGAGTACAGTAACTTTAGGACTGTTGAGTCACTCCTGTTAGAGTAATACTGCAGATTTCTATTATATTGTAGTACTGTGATTAAAATGTGTAACTAGGTATGCCTTTTACTTTTCTGCCACCTCTGCCTGGGTAACCATGCGTCTGCAACAAAGAGCCTTGTTGCACATTAAAGACCAATGCCTTGTGGCAGAATCTTTTGTGGGCTAGAGTCTCATCAGAATGAGGATTCATTTGAATTTCTCTCTGGTCCATGAAAGCCTGTGCCACAACACATTTGTTCCAATCTTTAAGGTGCCACAAGATGAAATACTGGTCTTGCCGTTCAACCCAAGGCATGCTTATTCAGAAGATAACTGTATTTTTCACTCTATAAGACACACCTAGTTTTTAGAGGAGGAGAACAAGGGGAAAAAAATCTCTCCTCTGCGCAGCGCCTCTCCAGCGAAGTGGGAGGAGAAATGGAAGAGGCTCTGTTTCTCCTCCCGCTTCGCTGAAGGGGCGCTGCGCAGCTCTCCTTTTCTGCACAGTGCCATTCGCTCCATAAGACGTACAAACATTTCCCCTTACTTTTTAGGAGGAAAAAAGTGTCTCTTATGGAGCGAAAAATACAGTACTCTCACTTATTTCTGTTTCAGTTGCCACCTTGTATGAATCACATGCTTACAGGGTCCAAAAGAAACTCCAAACTGCCTTAGATTATTGTGATGGAACCATCTCTGTGTTTTTAACCGTATATAACATTTGTCAATGAAATGAATTGAGTGTTGCAGTGGCAGGATTTTAACAAATTCTATATCTCTCTGTGCAACATGTCTCTATCTTCTGCCAGAATGGCATTCACCTGCTCATTCTGCAAGTTTCGAACATTTGAAGAAAAAGACATTGAAGCTCATCTGGAAAGTCCTGTTCACCAGGAAACGTTAGATCATATTCAGAAGCAAACCAAATTCGATAAGGTTGTGATGGAGTTTCTACACGTAAGTTGTCTAAATGGAGCTATAGATTGGCTTGTGAAATGCACGAATCGCAGTGGCAATAACCTTAAATTGGGAAAATTGAAACAGTATTTCTAACACCATAAGTAAAGTGATACATTTTTCTAAACATAAATAACGTTAAAGAGTTCCTAACACTTATGTTACTTGTTTTTATACATGGAGTGTGTTGCGTGACAAAGCCCACCCCCCTGCTAGGACCAGTACTTTAAAATAACCTTTCACCTTTCAGATACCAATTTCTGCCTTCATTTATACACTCAGGATAAATGCTTCATCTTGCTGCATGGCAGGGATGGCACTGACCAAGAATAGCACAGTGACCAGTTTCGAAAGAGCTTGCTTAGGCATGAGTGCTAGCTCAGGGGAATTCTCAAGATCTCTTCTTTCACTAGTGAACCCCTTTGCCGGATTGCAAAATGCTTTTGAATCTGCTCAGTTACAAAAGCAGTTTGCAACACTGCTGTCTTTATGGGGTAGTGGTGAAAGCCTATACTGTTTTCAGAAGATCTCTCTCTTTCTCTCTAAAGCACCAACCCCCTTTGGGCTCATCAAACTAATTTCATAATACTTTGGATCCTGGCCAGTGAGTCTGGTAGCTTCAGTATGTGGGAGGTGAATTTAAAACAAGTGAAGATAAAGTTTGATTTCCTGAAAGTGATGTACACTCTCTCCCTCCCCCCCCCCAAACCAAGGAATGTATGGTGAATAAATTCAAGAAGACCGCTATGCGTAAGCAGCAGACTACTAGCCAAATGGAAGCTGCCCAGATGACTGAAAAAGATGTTATGGAAGGCAAGTAGCCTATGAAAGCGTCTGCTGTGTGTCAGCATAGCAAATTTGTTATGTAGGCACAGTCTAGAACTGTACGTTAACAAGGCCAAATCATATTTCCTAAATTTGGTCACCAACTCAGAAGTTGGGGGTGCCGGTCTCTGGGATAGGGCCTGTTTTTAAGACACCTGCCGAAAACTCTTATTCCAGCAAGGCAACCACAGTGTACAAGTTAGCTGTATTTGCATTAATTATTTATTCTACTGATCTTATTTCTGATTTATTGATAATTGATTTATATTTCATGTATATTTGTGTTTTAATAGTTTTGCAGATTTTTGCTGCATTTTATGGATAATTACATACACCGCTTAAAGAGTTTGTCATCAAGAGGCCCTATGAATCTTACTTAATAAATGCATTTTGAAAACGATATTGGACTCGGTGGGACTTCCCATTTAACTAGCAAGGGCAAATGGTTCTGTAAACCTAAGTGATTGTTACTTAAAACAATCAATTTTGGGTTTTGGGAGGAGAAATGTGGTAAATGTTGAAGAATTTTGTGTCACTGCACCAGGCATTTGCAAAACTCCCATATTTGATGCCTACTTGTAAATCTCCTCTGTAGAATAACTTATCACATTTAAATGTGATAGTACCATTAATTGGCATAAATTTGGAAGAAATTCTGGTTCGTCTCATGGTTTTGCAAACACACACACAGATCCCTTAACCCTTACTACATGTCTTTCTCTTAGCATAATCTGTTACCCTTAACATATTTGTTTCTTTGCCAGGTGTCACGGCTGATGACCACATGATGAAAGTAGAGACTGTTCTCTGCTCTGCATGCAGTGTTTATGTCCCTGCTCTACACAGTTCTGTTCAGCAGCACTTAAAATCTCCTGAGCATGCAAAGGGAAAAACGGTAAAATTTGACTGTAGAGTTTCCTTTTACCTTATTGATTGACCACTAAAGCGATAAAGATGGTCTAGTGCTGGCATCCCCAACCTTCGGCCCTCCAGATGTTTTGGACTACAATTCCCATCATCCCTGACCACTGGTCCTGTTAGGTAGGGACAATGGGAGTTGTAGACCAAAACATCTGGAGGGCCGCAGGTTGGGGGTGCCTGGTCTAGTGTGTGTCTTGGTCCGTTGCTTCATTGAGCCCATGCTCCCCCCCTTGTTTGCTTTGCCATGTCATTCAGTCGTTAGTATCAGCAACAGTTCATGATTACACCACACAGTAGTACAGAATTTAACAATCCTGTTTAAGACATACCAGCTCCCGTGTAAATTAGCAGAAGAAAGGGAGAGTACCTAATGAGATGCATACATTTGGTTCTTATATTAAATCTAAACACAGTTGGGAAAGATCTGGTTGAGTAGTGGTTAAGTTTACATACTAGCCCAGAGCTGTGGGTGCCACACAATCACAAACTATGGGATTGGCTTTCCTGGCCAACTGAAGAGTTCACTTGGAATTTGATGATTCTGCTTGGCCACACCCGCAATCTAATCAGTGACCCAGTGGCTTTCTTGCTAGGACTAAGCTGTAGATGGATACAGAATAAAGCTATGATCACCTTTAGCGCCAATTCTCCTCCTTTAATTTCATCTTTGATTAGATCGTTTCCCCCTAATTCTATGGTTCTCTGCACTTAGAATCATTTGAAAATGAGTAGAAAGCAAAACATAAGCTCAGGGCTCATTTGTGCAGACAGTTGGACGTACACAAATGAAGTACGACAGGCCATTCCAAAAGCAATAAAGAGAACTCCATCCTGCCACAAATGGTTAGCATTTCAGTTAATAATGACACCTCTCTAGTTGCTCTTAAGATGGACGAAGTTCAATCATAGTTTTGCACTTGGCTTGGCTTTCCCCGTGTATAGGTTTAGTTTCCAAGTAGACTAGTGCTAAACTCCTGTGAAACTTTTTCAGCAGTACTGCAGGTAACCTGAAGCAACCATGCACACATAGGATCATAAAGCCTTCATGGCTTCTATGAACAGTAGGAGGAGAGGTTACTCTTGCACCCCAATATTATGTTGAAACACTGACAGGAAAATAAGCACTGATAATTTTCCTCTTTGGGGGGGTAATAAGGAATTGTCTTGATATTTTTAGGAAAATAAGAATTTTCCCACATTATTGAAAGTCCATTGAAAACCAAAATTTAAAAATACAGGTTATTTCCCATTATAAAAACAAGTTTAAAAAATAATAATAGCCTTAATCCAGTTGGTGCCCTTGCAGTCACAGAAATGCATTTGAGAAGCATCCAATAATGGGGATGGGTTTCTTCCACCTTTTCCCTTCCTTTCTTCCTTCCTCTCTCTCTCTCTCTCCCCCTCTCTCTCCCTCTTTCTCCCTCTGCCCCCTCAAATTGTCCCAGTATTCTCAACAAATCCATTCTAGAGAGTTGGAGGTTACTCCAGAACAGAGTGGAAAGCGTCATGGGGGCTGGGGAAGGTTATTGGACAAAAATGATCTTGCCTCCCACCATTCGAAATTAGCAGGGTGCCTGGCGCATTTTGCACCTAAAGATTCTCCATTTGCGAGCACCTCCAGAAGTCTGGGTGCTATTTTTTACACCAGGCTGACACTCAGTGATTACTGAAATGTATGTGCTTTGAAGCCTCAAAGTATATGTTAAGGATAGACAATACGTTAAGGAGTTTAACGATAAAGAGTAGAGTGTTTTGAAAACTGAAGTATGGTACCAATATTTTTATTGTCAACACCAAATTAAATATATATTAACAATTTCTGCTAAAAATCTGATATTAACAATGTGACACTTATGTGAATTGCCTATTAGTTCATGCTTTTCAAAATAATAAAAAGTATTGCGCCCCCCCTCCAACGGCATTCTGTTTTGATGCCGACAACCTAGGTTCCAGAAGTCATTTGGCTCCTTGGTTTTTTATCCCAGTTTCTAATACTGTTGCCTCCTCTTCTGCTACCTTGTTAGTTTTCCATTTATAGCTTGCTCTTATCATTTGGTCTCCTGTGGTTGACTGGAAGATGGATAGAATTTTATGTTGTCACCATCCCCCCCCCCCCGAGAAATCAGTGCTATTAATAGATAACCAATGAAGTAATTCATGTCCTATTTTGTATACCATTTAAATTTAGTGATTGAACAAGTGTTTGGATGTGGTCACTTGGCAAGCCATACATTATTTTGATGAGATTAAGGGTGTTGCTAGCGTTTTTAAAAAACACGGGAACTGCTACAACGCTTTATGAAGCCAACTTTATTTCCAAGTGTTGACAATAGGCCTCAAATAGTACTGTATTTTTCGCCCCATAGGACGCACCGCCCCATAGGACGCACCTAGTTTTTTTTTTGGGGGGGGGAATAAAGGAAAAAAAATTATTCCCCCCCCAGGCGCGGGGGCTGGCGCAGGGGAAGCCTGAGCTTCCCCAGCCCCCAGAACAGGCTGCCGCCCCAAGCCTTGCGCGCCCGGCGGGACGCACCGCCAGGCACGCGAGGCTTGCGGACATCTGCCCGAAGCAGGGAGCGGGCCCCGCAGCTCGCCCCCTGCTGCAGGCTGCCGCCCCAAGCCTTGCGCGCCCGGCGGGATGCACCGCCGGGTGCGCAAGGCTTGCGGACATCTGCCCGAAGCAGGGGGCGGGCCCCAAGCCTCGCGCGCCCTCCCGGGACCTCCCGACATCTGTCCGATGTGCGGGGTGTGCTACACAGCGCGCCCCGTGCTTCGGGCTGCAGGCTGCTGCCCGCAAGCCTTGTGCGCCCGGCGGGACCTCCCGCCGGGCACGCGAGGCTTGCGGATAGCTTCCTGAAGCCTGGAGAGTGAGAGGGGTCGGTGCGCACCGACGCCTCTCGCTCTCCAGGCTTCAACGAAAGCCTGCATTCGCCCCATAGGACGCACACACATTTCCCCTTCATTTTTGAAGGGGAAAAAGTGCGTCCTATAGGGCAAAAAATACGGTATGTCCTTGTATATCATAAAAATTAATGCAGACAAAACGGATTCATACTTAAATCAAAATCCTGTTCTGCAGTTGATCAAAATCAGTAGGGCTTGAAGATCATTGCAGATTCTCCTTTAATGATCCATAATAAATGTAAAACCACAGAGCGTCTGCTTCTATAATGTGCTAGATAGTCCTAAACTATATCCTTTTATGATTGTACTAAAGCCAGTTGTTTAGTTGGTACGTAGCACTCTTAACAGTAATTCAACTTTTTTCTGAATATTTTACTTTTACTTTTCTCTTCAATAACCAGTTCATATGTCTGGCTAATATTGCATTTCTTATAATGGGAATTGGTTGTCTCTGTGGAATAGGTTTCCAGTGCTTGTTTTTACAGTATAATCTTGTTTACAGACTTACAAAGAGCAAATTAAAAGAGAGAGTGTACTAACTGCTACCAGCATATTGAATAACCCAATTGTGAAGGCACGATATGAGCGCTATGTCAAGGTAAGCTTGCAGTATGACCTAACTTTTTAGCAGCAGACACTGCTGATAAAGAATGCTTAAGATTGGCTCCTGCATGATTTTCTCGATTTGATCATTTATAAGTGAAGTAATCCTATATTTTTAGTTGGGTACCCGCACTTCACATTGGTAGGTAAAACAGCTGCAATCAGAATTTAAAAAAAATAATAATTATTGATCAGAATGGCTTGTCTATTGATCAATTAAAATGGCAAATATTTGTGTACTAAAATATTTCCAGTGCAAGAAACTTTATTTGTGTAATAATGCACACTATACCTTAGAAAAAGCACTCCTTTGTGAGGTAGAAAGGATTAACATAGTGCTTGTCATTTGCAGTTTTTTACTTGTTAGGTAAAGGTAAAGGTACCCCTGCCCGTACGGTTGTGTCCGACTCTAGGGTTGTGCGCCCATCTCACTTAAGAGGCCGGGGGCCAGGGCTGTCCGGAGACACTTCCGGGTCACGTGGCCAGCGTGACAAAGCTGCTCTGGCGAGCCAGCACCAGCGCAGCACACGGAAACGCCGTTTACCTTCCCGCTATAAAGCGGTACCTATTTATCTACTTGCACTTAGGGGTGCTTTCGAACTGCTAGGTGGGCAGGAGCTGGGACCGAAAGACGGGAGCTCACCCCACCGCGGAGATTCGAACCGCTGACCATGCGATCGGCAAGCCCTAGGCACTGAGGTTTTACCCACAGCGCCACCCGCGTGTTACTACTTCTTAAAAATCTGTTTGATAAGAGGGTGTTTTTAGTGAATTGAAATATTTCTGATCAATTAAAAGTTGCAGCTCTTAAGTAGAAACATGAATTTCAGCTTGAGTAGTACTCAGTATTAACTGCCTTACATTACCTTAAGACATAATTTGGTCTAAATGGACGAAAACAGAACGTGCAGCTATCAAGCCATGAAAACCTCAGCAGCCTAATGTGGTTTGAGTTTGCGACTGTAGATTAATTGGTAGGAGCAGTTTGGCTTCCAAGTCCATTGTCCAGAGGGCCAGGGAGGGGCAGGCAAACCTCCCCTGTTGGAAGAAAAACTAATCAGTTCCTACTGTAAAGCCCTGTTGATTGGTTGTTGGAGGAAAACCAAAAGGCAGTCTTTCTTTGTCTAGTTTTTGGCCTCTTGTTGTTATTTGTAGGCATCTTTCAGGCCACGGCCGTCACAAAGCAGCTTGCATAAGCAGGAAATGAAATACATGGAAGGAAAACGGCCATAATGGAACATAAAATTTTAAAATGTACAGGTCACTTGGCTTAGAAGTTACTGAGTAGTACAACAGGAGACTAGTAATACTTAAAACGCTTGCATCTATTGCGACATTAAAAGATCTCTTTTAGGAAAAGAAGCTGTTTGAAATAAATAGGTAAACAGTAAAACTTGTAGGTTGGAAATGACATGCACATCTGTGGGTGGGGATTCCCTATATGTATTCCATTTAATCACTGGGCAGCTAGAAATGGCGTTGTAGAGGTGGACAGGGAAGGGGGAATGGCAACTGAAGGCAGATTATCCACCTTACTCATATCCCTGCCTGGCTTTCACCAGCAGAGCTGAAGTAAGCTCGTGGCAGCAATTCCTCTGTCTGACCTCTGATTCCCCCAGCCTCAAATTATTTCCCTTCCACTGTTCCTAATAGTAGGGAATAGTAGGGAAACTACATTAGGTTTTCTCCCTGGTTTGTAGGTATGTCAGGTACTGGGAAGGCTGTGGATCCTTAAGATCCATGCTTGTCCCTGGCACACATCCAGTCTTATCAATAGCGTGCCTGCTTTTCACCCTGACTGACATCAGAGTTGGTCAACAGCTGAATAAATTTATGTGGCATTGGAAGGAAGCATCCAACATTGGATCACCATGATGAGATCAAACAGAGGTCTCTATCCTCAGAGAGAGATCTAATGCTTCCTTTGTTCTCTGAGATGCCTTCCCAGAGATCATAAGATTTTGGTGTTAGTGTGTTACTTGTCTGGTTCCCTCCCCCTCCCCGATTGTGATTTTATTGAACTTTGCAGAATATGTGAGCCAAAAACGTAATACGGAATTAATCCTGCTTGTTCCTGCATGTACATTTTAAATGCAGACTATCGTTTTACTTAATTATATTTGCAGCAGTTTCGTAACACTCATTATTTAAAGATGCCTTCTAAGCATGCCATGGGAATTGTGTATCCAGTTTTATCCCGCTGTTTCCTTGCATCTTCCGCTGCGTTCTTCACCCAACATGCTTTGCCCAGTGTTGCTGATATTTATCAATGTTCTTGCTAGGGTGAAAATCCATTTGAAGTTACTGATCAAACTCCTGAGCAGCAAGCGGAAGAAGACAAGGCAGACGAACCTGTGGAGGAGGAGGAAGAGGAAGCAGAAGCCGAGGAAGAAGAGGAAGCCGAGACTGCAGAACAAACCGACTTCACTCTTGACCAGACAGAGGATGCTTAAATGCGTGAAATGTGCACAAGTAGAGGAAAATGCCGCTTTATTTTTATTGTTTCTGTGGCTAAGTGTAAAATTTATAGTAGTTAGAAATAAGGCTTTTTACCATCCCTACGCTATGCATGCATTCCATTTAAATTGAAAATGTGTTTGTTACTTTGTTTTTACCTTTGCTTAAAATGAAGGCAAAGATGTTTTTAGTTTAGCTTTAATAGTAAGCCGGCGGCTGTTAGATTCGATTAAACATTGTATGGTGTATGTGTTCTTAATGTTGGTTTTCCTCTCTTGGTGTTGAGAATCGGAAATAAAGGAACTAGGCCGTTTAATCATTTCAGCACAAAGGTATTTCAAGTGAATGCTACAGCTACTTTGTTTTAGACTGCATAAACTCTAAGAATTATGTTGTGAGTGTGGCCGTCTTTTGGACTGCATCACTCATTGTAAAATACATGTTACAATATATCTTGTAGTCTTTTGTGATAAAGATGTATGTTTGTAGCAATAAAACATTTTAGAAATCTTAGTGTTTTGTTGTTTTAAGAATTGGGGTGGGGGAACAAGAATTGAAAACAGTTAAACATTAGTAGAATTAAAACTATATATTAAAAACGTACAGACAAGCACAACAAAGGCAGCAAAGCACCAGCCCACTTATTAAAAGCAGTCAGTTCACAAAAGCCTGTTGAAACAAGGTGGTCTTCACCTGCTGGCAGAAGAACAACAAAGAGGGAGCCAGTCTTAACTTTTTATAGGGAGGGAGCAGACACTGAGAAGGCCCTGTTGATCTATGCTGTATGAATGCTGTTGGAAAGCAGCCTAGTGGCTGTGCTCCACCTGGAAAGCTTCTGCTAACATGTTGCTACCAAGGCCAAACAAATTTTTGTTTTCCTTTCCCTTGTTTGTCTTGTATATTTCTGAAAGGTGGCAGCCCCCATCCTCGAGACGTCCTTCAGACTATCTACAATGGACTACGCACTTGCCATATGAAAAACCACAGTGTTCCCTTGGTCAAAACCTAACAGTTTCCCCCAGACCCTTGAATTTTCCCACCTCCCTACTAAAGTGAAAGACCCCACAGGCCGAATTAGGCTCACTGCTTGGTGTATGGGCACTATTTTACCCTGAGCTAACGTGTTTGTCTCCACTAGTTTTAAAGGTGCATAGGTTGTTTGTTGGTCCTTACCACTGAGGTAGGAACTGTGGGCTCTCCAGAATATCTTTGGGTAATGATCATTTGTCCCAGCCAGCATTGTCTTCAGGGAAGCATCGTAGCTCAGAAGAAGAAGAAGACTACTTCAGTTCCGATTCCCAGCATCTCGTGGGACTGGAAGACAGTGCTGTCTGAAATTTTGGAGAGGCAGAGTAGACCAGGAATGGGGAACATTTGTCAGAGATGGTGGAGGGCCACACAATCCTCAACCCTAGTGAAGACAATGATGGACCCATGGCCCAACATAACTCAGCTTCCTACCACAGGACTTTGTGTCTGGCTATAGCTGGAAGCCACAAGTGTTCCTCTTCTTATCGTAATAATACTGTGGAATGGAGCTTATAAATATATCAGGCTAACTTCCATAGTTAACAGCAATTTGCCATACCCAAACTGGTTAAAAGCAGAAATTGGAAATGAGTTGCAATACCAACCCAAATGTCGATGCTGGGTTTCATTAAATTACCATTACTTCATGACATTGCGATGCTGTGTGTCTTGATGCGGTGTGTTGCACCGGGAACTTTAGGAAGCCTTTGTGCGCTGGAGTTTTTGTCCTAGCTTCCATGAAGGGGTTAATATGTTTCCAACCCTGGGGGTTTTTTGATTGCCTGTATGTGCTGAGGTCATTGTCACTCTTAAATGACAGATGTCTTCCTGAAAATCCCTTGCATCTTCCCTTGTGATGTAAAGTTCAGCAACTGCAGTAACAGGGTGTTGTTCTCTAATAACTGTTAAATTTATTCTTTAGAGATTTTGCAAAAATGTCCTCTTGCTCCTACAGGGACTCCCTTGGCACTGAAGTCTGTGTTTTCTTTTTGCATAATGCCTGTAGATTTAGAGTCACCGTACTCCCAGTTGTACAGCTTCTGTAGCCCGGGTTCAGTGCTGCTGAAATGCTCGTAAATCTTTCTTCGAGCGGCTTTGTGCAGCAGCTGGGGTACGACAATAAGGTCCCTGATCTGTAATTCCAGACAGCCCCTGCGGGGTGTCGGGAATGACCAATCGCGAGCCTCCGTGTCAGTTTAAATGATGAAGCTCAGAGAAGGATGCAATCCCCAAGACGTAATTATCCAATGCTTCCTATTTGTATTCTCCAGCAAAGTCCTTTCCATACCGGACGGATGTTTGCTGGGAATGCTGTCACGATTGCAAAGCATAAATTCCTGTTTCAGAGACCAGGTTTCTAAATAAAGTGCGTTTAAAAGTTGGCCTGGGCAGCAGTTCGACTAAGAAGAATTGCACTTTAAAAAAGGGTTTGCTTAAGACTACTAAAATAACTGTATTTGAATAAGGTACCCAGCAGAAGAGCTGCACGATGGAATTTCTTCTTTGCCTGAACTTTTGATTTAATGCACTGTATGTTCATCGAGGGGGGGTGCTCCTTGTGTGAAGGAAGTCTCACTGAGTTGAGTGTCAAAACTGATGCTGCCAACCTCACAACTTCTCAATCCAGCATCTGAAACAGCACATGCAGCCTCTATTGCTGGATACATGGATTCAGCCAGGCTATGTACGCAAGCAATACTGTTCATAAGTGGCAGATTTTCCTAACAGAAACATAAATGCCCTATAACCATTTCATCACATTAGAGCTTTACTAAAACGGTGACAAAATAAGTGCATTGCCGTTTCAGAAGCTATTCATTTCTCACAAAAAGAGAGAAAAGGTTACTTTTCTATTTTCTTTGAGTAGCCTTATATTTTTCCCCCAGGTGAAATATCTGAAGCTTTATTCAGATTCTCTTGCACTTGCCTTTATATGAAAGTAGGCAGAATGTACTTGGGGAAGTACCAGTTCTTTGCCTCGGTAGAAAATTGGCTTCCAGAATCTAGGACTCTGCCTGTAGCCTGTGCAAGATGCTTTAATGGCCCCCAAGTTATTTCTTTCATCCTGCCGCCTCAAAGGTATCTTGTTGCTTTTCTCCCTCCGCGTGGGACTGTCTTTAGTATTCAAGTTAAGCAATTTGGGCAGCAAGTTTCCCATAATTGCCTCGGGGACCCCCTATTTGCTCCCCACTGAAGTGCTCTGAATATATACATTGTGCAAATGGAGCTGGCTATCTAATCTGTCTTCTGTGTATCTCTGCTGCAGCTTTAGCCAAAGGTTTGTTCTCAAATGGGGATTGGTTCCAGATAGGAAGGTGGTACCTTCTGCTCACGTTACATCTCTTCATCATCATCTGGGGTTTTTTTTTCCTTCTTGCAAGCAACCATTCCAATACATCAGGCATGTCCAAAGTCTGTTTCGGGGGCCTAATCCGGTCTGCCGGTCGATTTAATCCGGCCCCCATGGCAGTATATGTCCTGGGGTAAAATCCTAAAAAAAGCTCAGCAATTTCAATCCTAAAAAGAACTCAACAACTTGGGCCGGCCCTCACACATGTTCATTTCATCAAATCTGGTCCGCTTTGAAAAAAGTTTGGGCACCCATGCTTTAGATATCCCAATTGTATAAGGAGTAGCTGTGAATGTTTTCTTAAAAAAAAAAAAAAAAGAGGAAAATTGTTTTACTATTTTTATACAGTTGTACCTTGGAAGTTGAATGGAATCTGTTCCGGAAGTCCGTCTGACTTCCAAAACGTTTGGAAACCAAAGCGCGGCTTCTAATTGGTTGCAGGAAGCTCCTGCAGCCAATCAGAAGCCCCGTCGGACCTTCAGCTTCCAAAAATAGTTCGCAAACCGGAACAGTCACTTCCGGGTTTGCGAGAGCCAAAACGTTCAACTGGCAAGGTGTTCGACTTCCAAGGTACGACTGTATCCTGCCCTTCCGCCAATCAGGAGCACAGGTCAGACAGGTTCATGGAGGAGAGGGCTATTGATGGCTACTAACATCCACGGTTCGAGGCAACGATGCTTTTGAGTAACAGTTGCTGGAAACCACAGCAGGGCTCTTGTGCTTGAATCCTGCTTGAGAGTTTATCACCGGTATCTGGTTGGCCACCGTGAGAGCAGGACATTGGACAAGATGGGCCATTGGCCTCATCCAACAGGGGTCTTCTTATGTTCCTAACAACACAGACCAAACAAATATAAAGCTATAAAATCATAATAAATTCAACAGCAACAGATATCGAGTTCTGCTCAGCCAAAACCAGATCCAGTTAGTATCCGGGACACACTTCAGCCTTGGTTTTTTTAAAATAAATTTTATTAGTATTTTCCACACAACAACACAAAAAATATTGAAAAATAACAAAACACAAAAATCAACATACAAAAAAACAAATCCATATCTTACAAGTTAATAATATAAACACTAAAAAGGAAAACATTGACTTCCACCAATCCCACAGCACCTCCTTTACCTCTAATTGTGTCTTCCTGTTTTCCTTATCATCTCTATCCTAGCATCTAGATATAAATCCCTCTTTCTTATCCTTTCACTTCACAAGGTTATTCCAGAATCAGCCAGATTTCTGTCCTCGAACCTTGGCTTTTAAGGTATTCATTTAGGCACTCCCATTCCTTTTTCACTTCACTTTTTGGTTTTTGTCTTCTTATATCTGTCAATTTGGCTAATTCTAAATATTCTGAAAGCTTACATAACCACTCTCCCCTAGTGGGTAACTGATTCCCTTTCCAATACCTATCCACCGGGATTTTTGCTCTTCAGCCTTGGTTTCAATGTTTCTGCTGTGGGGACAAACAGGATGTCAACAAGGAGAGCCTTCTAGAAGTGAGGTGCTGCTCCAGAGAATGGTCTGTTGCAGGGCACCCCAGCCGAATGTGGCGCACAGGTTGACTGGTAATGGTACACGTTCCTTTAAGTGCTCCTTTTGCAAGTGGAAGTCTGCTCTCTTCCTATCCACTTGGCTCTTCTTGCTGGCTGCGAGTGCAAACAACGTGCCAGCTAGGTTAATAATCATTTCCCAAGCATAACGAAAATTATTTTTATTTCTTGCCCGAGGGAGGTGCATAAAGAACAGTTGCCTGATTAAATAATTCTAGATTAGCGTTAATAGGATTTCAGTTTCAATAGAAGCGGCTCATTAGTTGTATCATGTGTCGCTCCAGGTTTTTCTATTTCTTGCAGTAAACAAATGTACTTTAATCCAATTTGCAGAACTTCTTTTTAGTTTGCTTTTTGAGGATCTGCGGCTATTAAGCATAGTTTAGGAAGAGCTTGGGATCTGGGTTGTTTTCTCCTGTAAGATTCAGGGCGCACGGTCCTATTTTTCTAGAAAAAGAGGTACCAGTCCAGAACTCACCATCAACATCTCCCTTGTTCTCTTAGAATGGCAATGGTGCCCACCTGATAGGTGCCAGGGAATTGCAGCTGAAAAAAAGTCCTGAGGACACACAAAAGTAAGACAGGCAAGCAGGCAGGCAGGCAGGCAGGCAAGGAAGGAAGCACCAAGAATTAATCTTGGTTCTGTGTTTAAGATTGAAATTTCTGAACCAATTTATTGGGGCAGATGCCAACTGTCATCTTGAAGGTTGTGTCCATCCTTCAGCTCAGCACCATTTCATGTATGGCCTTTCTTGACAGGACTGGGTCTTCTTGGATGGCAAAAATGTCCCCATTTGCCAGCGGCCATACTAGCTGCCAGGTATGCATGTTGTTTTTTTTAACACACACCATTACAGTATCTGTACAGTGGTACCTCGGGTTATAGACGCTTCAGGTTACAGATTCTGCTAACACAGAAATAGCACCTCAGGTTAAGAACTTTGCTTCAGGACGAGAACAGAAATTGTGCTCGGGCAGCGCGGCGGCAGCGGGAGGCCCCATTAGCTAAAGTGGTGCTTCAGGTTAAGAACAGTTTCAGGTTAAGAACGGACCTCCGGAACGAATTAAGTTCTTAACCTGAGGTACCACTGTATAGGTAAAATGCGACACCCGAAGCAAGTCTCGGTTCTGCTCAATATGTTACACCCCCAACCCATTTCCCACGGAATGTAAAAAATCAGAAAGGTGTACCCAGTTCTAGATTTCTGGCAAGCCGTCATATATCAGGTTTACAGGCGGAGAAGATTTTACGCGTACACCTGAAAAATGTGATGTGTGGAGCAACCTTCATCGCCATAAATTTCATTAGAAGGTGAAGATACAGCTTTGCAGGCAAGGGGTGGGTTTGCTCCTGGCTTCCTTCATAGTTTTTTCACATAGTTTTTAAGGGGTGGGTGTGATAAGAACTGGGTCTCTGTCCAACAGTGGACTTCCTCTTCCTCTCCTCCCCCTGGGGCACCTGTGTGCCATCCAGAATTTGCTCTGGGGGGCTGAAGCAGATGTGGGCTGCAGGAGGAATGGAAGGAGAAGCCCTGCTGCATGAGTGGAAGTCTTCTCAAGTGACACTGGATGTCACTGTGTTCGTCACGGACATTCATAGAGGAGGTGAAATCCACAAAAGTTATTTGCATGCAGAAACTTTTACCTGCCTGGTTTTCCTTTCTGGTACAGTGAAGGCCTACAAAGAGTGATAAAGTAACTTCCATATTTATTGATTTATTTGCAATTAATTCTTATCCAGGGCAATCGGACAAGGGACTAAACTGCAAGCCTGACACAGTCTCCTCCACTCCCAATGGTTTTTGAGAGCCAGTGTGGCGTAGTGGTTAAGAGCAGTGGACTCGTAATCTGGTGAACTGGGTTCACTTCCCTGCTCCTCCACATGCAGCTGCTGGGTGACCTTGGGCTAGTCACACTTCTCTGAAGTCTCTCAGCCCCACTCACCTCACAGAGTGTTTGTTGTGGGGGAGGAAGGGAAAGGAGAATGTTAGCCGCTTTGAGACTCCTTCGGGTAGTGATAAAGCGGGATATCAAATCCAAACTCTTCTTCTTCTTACTTGGCACTTCCATGTTTGTGGTACAAAATAGTAACAATTCAACTGCTAAGTGCATAGTATAAGTCGAATTGGGGAGCATACAGCTATTTTCAAACCACCCAGGAGTCTTCCGCAAACCAGATGTATTAGGTAAGCCATTCAGCCACTTCTCTGTGGTGAAAGACCTGCCAAACTTTAGAGATGTGTCCAGTAGGTTGCATTGTGGATTGTGTTATATTTGCAAGTGTTGTGGAGGTACTCTCACATATTAATGGGGTAGGCTTAACAAACATATGAAGCTGCCTTGCGATCTGGGACAATATAATTCCAGTTGCTCAAAAGCACCCCAGGGTCTCTGGGAGAGACCTCTCCCCACCCCACCCCACATCTGCTTACTACCTTTTAATTATATATTGTTTTAAGCAAGAAAAGCATCTTACATCATTGGGCTAACAGCAACAAAATTATACATGAGGCTGGTACAATAAAAATAGAAGGCTGGGTATACTTTTAAACACAGAATAAAATAAACCCCACTACAGCATAGCCTTCAACATTTCTCCAGTGAAAATTGGGACGTCCTGTTCCATAATCATATTTTTACTACTTATATCCCGCCCATTTGATTGGGTTGCCCCAGCCACTCTGGGCTACTTCCAGCATCTATAGAAACGTAATAAAACATTAAACATTTAAAAAACGTCCTGCCTTCAGATGGTTTCTAGGTTGTACAGTTAACTTATCTATTTGGCTCAAGGGGTCAGATAACGCCAACCTTTCTCCTGTGAAAATTAAGAATTTCCTACCTCCAACATTTCTCTGATGAAAATAGGGAAAAGGAAAAATTGGAACATTTCAGGATGAAATCAGAAACTGGGCTGGCTTCTGTAAATATGAGACTGTCCCTGGAAAATAGGGACACTTGGTGGGGGTTTTGCTACAGTTATGGGAGGGAAGAATCTTAAAGAGGAGTAATATCATATATTATTGAATTGGCCAAATCCATGGATAGGCAGAGGGGAGATGACAGACCGTGCTCTTCCTTATCGACTTGCGTAATACAACCAAACCAAAGCTCTGCAAATCTATCCTTTTTACATACATCTTACGTTGCACCCAAGAGACCTTGCACCTTCCTAACAATACCAACAGAGAGAAGTTGCCCCAGGTCACATTTAAACCACTTTAACAGCCTTTGCTTTACACACAGAAGGCTGGGAACTGTGGTTTACCCTCACAGAACTACATTTCCCAGCAAATTACACTTCCCAAGATTCTTTGGAAGTCAGCCATGTGCTATATACTCTGAATGAACCTTGCGGATGTGGCCTAAGTTAGTCAAAGATCCACTCTTGCAATGTTTTTCTCAGACTGATCGGCAGAGGGCAGCAAAGCCCTACTAAAAAAACGAAACAACAATCCCCCTTTGGTTCAATTAAGAAAGTGGCTTTATATTTTAGCTCGGCAAAGCTGCGTCACGACTGAAAAGTGATGCGCTCTTTTATTTACCGATTTAAAAATTCACCAAGAGGGAAGCTTCAGCCGAGAGAACGCTTGTGAAAACATTTCGAAGGCGGAAGCCAAGCAGGTGCAAATATAGCGACAGCGTTTTCTGAAACAAGTTAGGCATCACCTGTTCAAAACACCCACGAAGATAATCTAGCATTTTGCAAAAAAAATAAAATCAAGATCTTAGTCATGTATCATGGAGGCATTAATGGAGATAGGCCGCAAACACTTACCTGGGAGTGATTCCCTTCGAACTCTGTGGGTCTTACTCTTGAGCAGGCATGTGCAGGCTTACGCTGACAAAGCGGAAATTGTGAGGGCCATATTTTGAAGCCCTGCACAGCTGAACATCCCAAATTCATTTCAGAGGGGCCTGTCAGCCAGAACTGTGCAACAGCCTGCATTGAACCGAATGGGCCTCTTACCACAACAGTGCTTGGTGGATTGGACGCAATTTCACAAAACGATTCTGGATGTCTTTCTACCTCCAGCATCCTTTAAAATGAAAGGACAAAGTCTCGCCTCCGGCAGAGGATTGATTTTCGGATATATACCGCATCTCAACGTTACTTTCCTAGCAGTGTGAAATTATTCATATTATGCAGTGGCCGAACTCTCTCTCTCTCTCTCTCTCTCTCTCTCTCTCTGCCTCCCACCCCAGTGTTTAATCTGAAACCTCTTTCTGAAATAAATGCACCAAACCTAAACGAAATAAAATAAAAAAAACGCCTACAGCATCGTTGCATGTCTGCATGGTAAGCATCCCAAAAAAAAATTAAGGGGGGAAAAAGCACACACAATAGAAACAAAAGCTTAAGTGGAGTCTCATTTTTACGATTCAACCCAAAAGGGAATATCCTTTGCAGTACCCTAGCCATTAACAATGAATGTTAAAGCAAAGTAGAGTTTGCTTCATTAAATGCAAGATTCAGGCTGGATCTAGACACATCGAATAAGTGTTTCAGTTAAACGTGTCGTAAACTTTGTATGAGAAATCAGGTCGGCAAAAAACGGAACTCTGCAGCGCCATCTGGTGTTACAGTGTTATACTGCAAATACAACACATATAAGACGTTTTTCCTTTGCCAATGTAGCTGAGTCCTCAGCTGAGTTATTTTGCTAACTAAGCAGTCAGGGAAGGGTTGCGGCTTAGTGCTAGAACATATGTCTTGCATGCAGAAAGTTCCAGGTTCAAATCCCACTTTCTCCAGGTATTGCTGGAAGACAGCCGATGGACTAGGGGTTTGATTTGGTATATGGCAGCTTTTTGTGTTCTTACATTACTTTGTTATTTAAGCTGCCTGTATTACTGCCAAGCTGCCATACTCCTTCCTTTGAAGGAAATGTGAATTTTTTTCTCTGGCTTCTGTGTATTCCGCATCCAGAATACAAATGCTAGCCACGATCCGTATCTATCCTGTCATTTCTTACGAAGTACTACATTTTGATACTTCCCCCGTCCAAAGCAGCTTCCATCCAAATTCAGAAAGAAGAAAAAGCTGTGTTTTTGGCTGATGAAGTGCACACAGTCTCTTTGTAGGCAGAGGGGAATTGAGCGATGAACCCTGGAATTTAAAGTTGGTGTGCAATTGTATCACTTTGGGCACAGAGCTAGTGTGGAGCCAAGAAATGAAACCCCCCATGATGGGTGTTGAAGTAAGAATAGCGAAAACACAGCAAAGAAGCTCAAACGTATATATGACTGACACTCTTCTTTGAAAATTAAATCAATGTCCAGACTTTAACATTCAAAAACTTTACTTGCAGAAATTTATAGGTGAATTAAAACATAATATTTACAGTCACATGCTTGGGTTTACAGTCTCTTCTTCTAACTTCCAAACAACTGTGTTTCCCTCTTTTTCCAGAGCCTTCTGTATCTCAGTTAGGCCATGCCTTGCAGCTCCTAGGAGAGAGTTCCACTTTTACCTTCTCCTGCATCTTTGATCTCTTTCTTTCAAGCAGAGTAGAAGCACTCCAACACTCTATTCAACTTAGCAGTGTTCACAGTGGATTCTAAAACACCGCCATGTTGTCTGACAAAAGCAGAGCCAGGCTCAGAGCGGCTAACATCATATAAGTAATACAATATGCATAAAAACAAGCAATCGATCGATTAAAATGCATCCCAAAATGAATTCAAATAACTTAAAATTAAAATTAAAACTGAACAAATGACAATCCTCAGGTTAAAATTGAAATTGAAATTGAAAGCGGTTAATACTCTCCAAGACCAACTGTTTCCACTGATATTATAAGGACCTGTGAGCGGGCTGGGAAACCTCCTTTGTACTTGTTCATACAAAAAGAAAATGAGTCAGACCGCTTGATACATTAAAAGAAGTTAAGAACATCTTAAAACACATGGCAATATTCCACGTATCTGCGTAGACATGTCTGAATGAAAATGTTATCAGTAGGCGCTAAAAAAGTATAGTGAAGGTCCCTGCCTGATGCCAATAGGCAGCGAGTTCCAAAGTAATAATAATAATAATAATAATAATAATAATAATAATAATAATTATAGCCCACCCTTCAGGCTGGGTTTCCCTAGTGTAAGAGTTGCCACATGAAAGGACTGATTTCTTACAAACGCTGAACTTTGTTTTGCATCTATCTTTCTGAGCAGATTTCATCTCCCTCTCTCTCTCTATATATATTCATTCATTCCCTGTTCCCGTATCATCCAATTAATGTGGTTTTAAATGCACCAAATCCCATTTGGCTTCAGATACGTGCCACTGGCTTTCATGGTAGTCAACAGGAATCCCTAGTGGGTACAATGACAATCAGACTGCTATCCCCTCGTCTTTTTTGCTAATCTTCCTGAGTATTTGTAAATGATTCATTTACTCCCGAGACAACGTTGGCTCTTGGGTAAATACGTATATAGTATTATATATATATATGTATATAAATGATTCAGTTGCCAGGAATAGGAGCTGCCTTGTTCCACTTATTTTTGGGGATGTTTTGCGTGTCTCAGTAGGCAACCCTCATTGCGGGATCCCTGCATAATGAACGAGCCTTCTTTTCCTCAAATGACTTTGATTCTCCTCTCGTGGCAGCGAATGGGTCTGTAGAGTCGTTTAGAACACCCGTGATTTTTTAAAATCCATGATCAATGCTAATGGAAAGAATAGTACGCATTTGTAGTTTACTTTGCTCAAATATGCTCATCTATCCGCTGACCTTTGTAGGTTAATATTAGCATGTGGATGTTTAAAGATATATTAATGTAATGCACGGCTTGCATATTTAGAGCATCCGATTGCCTTTCGAAAAGTCACTGGTGACTGATCCTTTGTGTGTTTAATCAAAAGCGGGTCCTGCTGAGTTCAGTGAAAATCGGAAGTAAGACCGCATAGGATCGCAACCTTGGCTTTTTATGCTCAGATGCAATGCGTTGAACGAAAAACATCAGAAGGAAGTGGACTCTGCGGTAATGTTGCCAGTTTCTGAGCTGACATCTATGCAGCTAGAAAACATTCTGCTAAATGTGTGCTTCCTATTTCTGAATTTTCCTCCCTGGTTTTATTTTTCCTTAAGGATAAATGGGCCATGGAACGGCAGCTTAAAGTCTTTCTTCTTCTTCTTCTTCTTCTTCTTCTTCTTCTTCTTCTTCTTCTTCTTCTTCTTCACAACAGTGAGCTTCGGATTGTGTTATATAACGCCTAAAAAACAACCCCACAAGCTGAATGGAAGCAATGATGCAATCTGAGCCACACCATCTTTAAAAAGCATGGCTGCCATAATGGGCAGAAATATTGCATTTTTCATTGGCCGGCCAAGCCTATAGTGCCGCCAGTGAATAACAGATTGACGTTTGGTCATTATTTCTCATCAAGGGTGTTTTACTTGTAATGCTATTTGACAGCTATATTCTAGGTCTGACAGCGCTGAACCAGCCTAATTCCCACTGAACTGCTCTAAATACGTGGTATTGCAATCAGTTTAACAACCCCTGGAGGCAATGAAATCTCTCCTTTGAACACACTCAAGGGGAAGAAATCTAAGATTTATAAAGGGCAGCAAGTATTCAAGGAAGGGGCAAAGTTTATGTGTGAGCCTATAATTGATGTTTCCTTTGTTGGAAAAGAAAGCTTGAGTATGCTTTAAGAATTAATCTTTAACAAGTTCTAATCTGCACTAACAAGATCTGTTCAAGATGACTGAGAGAGATATGTGATACTCGGAGTTTTGTCAGTTTCAGTCTACTAAGGTAGTGGAGTTCAGGCAAGCACACACCACGGAGACGAGAGAAGAAGTAGCTTCTCATTTCAACTGAAAGGCTGCAGCAGCAGTAGCAGTAGCAGCAGCAGCACTGTGTTACTTGCGGAGAAAGGAGGACAGGCAGAAGTCTCTAGACTTCCTGCTACGGGTCTGTGTCACCAGCCCTGTGGAGATGCCATGGAGGGGATGGTCAGATCCGGAGCAGGACTGGAGGAGCACAGGGAGTTGGAGCTGATCGATCCTGGGGAGGATCATAGCAGGATGGGGGAGATGGAATCAGGATCCCGAGCAGTGCCTGAATCCGGTGAGGGGGTCCAGTGGCTTAGGAAGTGGAGAGCAGGATCCAGGGGAGGGACCAAAGAGCTTGACAGAGGAGAGTCCTGCCCCTGTGATGCTGGACTAGTCAGCAGTGACATAGCGTGGGTTGCAATCTCCCAGGGCTGCATGGAGGCAGGGTGGGAGGGAGGGGAACGGACAGAGTGCACACGCATATTCAACTGCCTAAGGCGTCCGTGTCACCCAGGAGATCACAGCCACAGAGCTAAGAAAAGGAGAGTTGCTCCGTTGTCTGGAGAGGTCACTTCCTGGTTTGCATGAAGATGCCGTTTTCAACAGAGCCCAGCGACGGCAGCAATGGGTGTTGAGATTTTGGGTCCCAAACAAATTTTGTGCCCAGGGCAATCGGGTGTCCCATGCTATACCATTGCTAGTCAGATACCTCCTGTTGTCAAGGCAGCCCCAGTGCCTTCTCCTTTAAGTGATGAAGCTCCTCTTTTAAGCAAACTGTCCTTAGTTGCATCTCCTGGACAAATGAGTAAGTTTTCTAAGGTAATGCTTCTATCTTTATTATATATTTTGTGAGCTTACTGTACGTTGCTTAGGCACTATGACATTAAGAGGTATATAAATGGCTGAAATAAAATAAACTAAATAATACAATGCAGATACAAATGTAATTATCCGTCAGATTTTGCACTTCTCCTAATATTGTACTACTTGGCTCCAAAAAGTTCCAAGACGTGTTTAAAAATAAAGAGATTTGCTTTTTGATCATTTAATATATATATATATATAATGTGTTGTTGGCACATTGTCTTCTCAACAGAGCTCTGGATCCCAGGGTTTCCTGTGAAGAGAGATTGATTGTTAAGCCACTCTGGAAATTGTCCCTCTGTGATGGGAATAGGGGCTTCGGACGCAGGTGGCATTGGGACGCAGGTGGCACTGTGGGTTAAACCACAGAGCCTAGGACTTGCCGATCAGAAGGTTGGCAGTTCGAATCCCCGCGATGGGGTGAGCTTCCATTGCTCAGTCCCTGCTCCTGCCAACCTAGCAGTTCGAAAGCACATCCAAGTGCAAGTAAATAAATAGGTACCACTCCGGCGGGAAGGTAAACGGCGTTTCCGTGCGCTGCTCTGGTTTGCCAGACCACATGCTGGCCACATGACTTGGAAGCTGTACTTCGGCTCCCTCAGCCAATAAAGCGAGATGAACGCCGCAACCCCAGAGTCGGTCACGACTGGACCTAATGGTCAGGGGTCCCTTTACTAAGATCTCTCAACTCCCAGAATTCTTTGGGGGAAGCCATGACTGCTTAAAGTGGTCTCCTTGTAATTTCAATTTATGGTAGGGTTGGAGCAAATTCTTCCTGCTGTTGATTCTCCTCCACGTCCAATTATTAAATTTTACCTCTGGCCCTAGTAGCAAAATGGGAGGTAGCACAAATTTCAAGTGAAAGGAAGGCTTGCCCCTCCCTGTTGCTTTGTGTGTGCGGTTGCTATGACGCTGTAAATCTGAGTGTGAGATACTCTCAATATCCTCATTAGTTGCTTGTATCAAAGAGATTCCACAATGCGCAAGTACTTTGATTTGTCACAGCGGAACTTGGGTTCAGTTCGCGACAGAGTTGCAATGCTCAGTTATGCAACACAGTGAATTACTTAGCAGCTTCCTCAACCTCCTCTCACGGCTCTGAATATTTTTCGCCACAACACCCATGTTATTAAGGCTGCAGCATTTAGCTGATTAATCAATTAGATCAGTGGTTTTCAACCAGTGTGCTGTGACACCCTGGGGTGCCTTGAATGATGGTCAGGGGTGCTGCTGGCAACACTGGCCCCAGTCCCCTTTCCTTCCCTCCCTCCTCTGATGCCCTCTCACGTCTCTGCCTCCCAAAGGCTTGCACAGCTGTTTGTTGCAGCAGCCCTGGCTATAAGTTCCCCATATGAATGGTGCCTCTGGAGCTGGCCAGGGCCTTCCCAGGCCCCTGTGGGGCAGTGGGAGGAGACACCACTTTTTGGGGGTGGGGGTAGGGGCATCTCAGAGACCAGGTGCTGCCCAGAGGATTCCCAGTGAGAGGGGAGAGGAAAGGAGGCTGAGGGAACACTCCACAAGGGAGTGAGATTCTGCCAGCTCTGCAGGAAAGGGGTGACATAACTGGACTCCTGAGCCCCACAGGGGTGCCACAGAAAGAAGTTGGTCAAGGGAGTTGGTCAAGGGAGCCGTGGGCCCAGAAAGGTTGAAAACCTCTGGATTAAATGAGTATTTAAGGAGAAGTATTCTCTCCAATGCACGCGGGTGGCGCTGTGGGTTAAACCACAGAGACTAGGACTTGCCGATCAGAAGGTTGGTGGTTCGAATCCCCGCGACAGGGTGAGCTCCTGTTGCTCGGTCCCTGCTCCTGCCAACCTAGCAGTACGAAAGCACGTCAAAGTGCAAGTAGATAAGTAGTTACCGCTCCGGCAGGAAGGTAAACGGCGTTTCCGTGCACTGCTCTGGTTTGTCAGAAGCGGCTTAATCATGCTGGCCACATGACCCGGAAGCTGTACGCTGGCTCCCTCGGCCAAGAAAGCGAGATGAGCGCCGCAACCCCAGAGTCGGCCACGACTGGACCTAATGGTAAGGGGTCCCCTTTACCTTTTTATTCTCTCCAATGTGGCAGAGAAGTGGGAATGGCTATTCAAAGACAATGCCTGATGAAACACTGACACACATCTTTTAATAACACACTAAGTGTGTTCCCCTCCCGCCCCCTGCTTTCCTTTCGGTTTTTCTCCCTCATATGAGGATTTGCAGAGGTTTGATCCATTAATCAACTGAGAATCATTTAATGGTTAATATGGTCAGGGTTCCCTTTACCTTTACCTTTATCTCTTTCGTTGGGCGGCAGTTCTATAAATTAATACTCTACAGAAGATCCACATAATGGCTTTGCAAGTGTCTTGGGCTAATAATAATAATAATAATAAATTTTATTTATACCCCGCCCTCCCTGGCCAGAGCTGGGCTCAGGGAAGCTAACAACAGTAAAATTACAGTAAAAACATAATGGGGGAGGAACAATTTAAATTTAAAATACAGGTTAATTAATTAATTAATTAATTATACCCTGCCCATCCATCCTGGGTGACTTCAGGTTACTGACTGCCTCCCGTCAACAGTCCTGATTTGATCAGGACACTACAGAATTACAGAAGCCACCTCAGCTATCCTGTTTTTGGTGCTGAGCTCTCGCGCAAGTCAAATGGCTCCCGTGAGAGCTCAGCACCAAAAGGCGTGCGTCTGTTGCATGAAAGAAGGTGCCCGGTTCCGGGCCCATGGAGGTGTAGGAAGGGGAGCAACTGGTGTTGCAGGCCAGCCCATTCGTGCCAAGCCCAGAGGTCGTGCCTCCTCCATCTGTGGAAGAAAAGAAGAAGCCAACGAAGATGAGGACAATGAGGAGGAAGAGAGGAGGAGCTGGAGGTGCCGGTTCTTTCCTGAGTAAAGCATTTAAAGGATCAGACTGCCAGTCAGTTACGAGGTTCTGAGATCAAACTAGCTTATTTCTTTTTTATCAGTTCATTTGTGCTAATTCTATCAGGGCTCTTTCCAGATTTGTGGTGGTTCTCAGGTTCGGGGGTGGGGGTTGCAAAGTGCCCTCTGGTGGGTCACTTCTTACCATGGAGGTCACAGCAACAAGTACAGTGGTACCTTGGTTCTCAAACACCTTGGTACTCAAACACCTTGGTTCCCAAACACCGAAAACCTGAAAGTGTGTTCCGGTTTTTGAACGTTTTTCGGAAGCCGAATGCCCAATGCGGCTGCCGGCTATTGTTTCTGGGATGCCTGCACCAAACAGAAGCTGCGCCTTGGTTTTTGAACATTTCAGAAGTCAAACAGACTTCCGGAATGAATTAAGTTTGGCACTTTTGTTTTTGCTATTTATTTTGCGTTTTTGAGGCTTTTCGGTTAATTTGTTTTTGTGACTGTGTGGAACCCAGTTCAGCTACTGATTGATTGTGTGACTGCGGAAATGGAGAAAAGCCCCCCATCCAAACAATGACTATCATCAGTGCAGGTAAGGGAAAAAAAAATTAAATTTTTATCATCTACAATACTTTCTTATTTATTTTATAGTACAGTACATTGATTATTGCTTTGATTTTGTAGATCAATGATCTTGTTAGATAGTAAAATTCATGTTAAATTGCTGCTTTAGGGGTTGTTTCTAAAAGTCTGGGATTTTGCATTACTTTCTATGGGAAAGTGCGCATTGGTTTTGGAATGCTTTGGTTTTGGAACAGACTTCCGGAACGGGTTAAGTTTGAGAACCAAGGTACCACTGTATAGTGTTTCCAATCAATTGCTCTTTGTAAAAATCCTGGCATCTGGTGCTCTGATCAGCACAGTGAACCATGCAAATGTCCCACAATTTCCAAAAGTGATGCTACATCAGGGGCACAATGGAAAATTTAGATGATGGGGGCAAGCACTATTTGGACCCATAGCATTGGGGGGGGGGAGGAAGCAAGGAGCCCACTGAGAGCAAGTGTTAGCCCTGGCACTTGCCCGAGGAAACCCAAGTCCTGCTTTCTGGGCAAGTGCCAGTGTTAGCCCTGGCACTTGCCCGAGGAAACCCAAGTCCTGCTTTCTGGGCCTGACTTCTCTATCTACAAGCCAGAGTTAAGATGTTCAGTTAAACTCACTGGGTCATTTTCTATTACTAATCTCAGCCAGGTAAGCAAGACCAAGTATAAATTGGATTAATTACTGTAGCTCGAGATTTAGCTCAACAGCTCTTAATTTCAACTTCCAAAGGCTACACAAACCAATTTTGTACTCTTAGATTATAATGAGGACTCTTTATTCTTTAATCAGTTCATCCAGTATCTCGCTGTCTAATGTAACGTTCCTTTGAAGTCTAGAAAGATCTAAAATAATTGAAGAAATGTCGAACTACTTGACTCTCCTTTTAAATATATATATATAATGGTATTAAATATTAATCAGACTTGTGCATCTCAATTAAACCAATTAAAATTATCACAGAATGAACTACAGACTGCAATAGGTAGCTTTTAATGTTTGAATACATAATCAACTTTTACCTAATTTCTTTTAAGATGTTTGTTATACAGAACGGAACTAAACCACCCTAACTTGTAACAGCTGAAGATTTCACACCATCAATTCAACGGACTTTTCTTCCTTAGATGTTCAAGACAGGTTAGATATGAGTTCAGTGCACCCCCATAGACTAGTTGAAATCCTTCTGCAACAAATCTTTAACTTTTCTTTTTTGATGGTGAATAAGTGGGTGGGCACAAGATTTTTTAAAAAATAAGTAATAGAAATAGCACAATAAGCATTTGAATCCACTGCTATCAAAGGCTGACCCATGTAGGCAAAGTCCATATAATTACTAATAATTTGTAACAAGTGTTAATTGATAAATAGCTCCCTCTGGTAGCTTAATTAAAGCAGTAAGATATCTAGGCAATTTACGACTGGGATTGATCTCAATTAGTCAACAAAAATCTACAAAAGCAGATGAAGGATATTCAGGCTTTGGGGATTTTTTTTCTCTTCTCCGTTCCACTTTTTTCCCCTCCCCCAAACCAAGAAGAAGAAATCCACAAGTCTACTAATGCTGAACACAGGGATGTATTTACACATTCTTTCCTTTCCCATTTCCTCACTCCCCCCTTCCTTACCCATTTTTCTTCCATGGATTTGCTCATAGATTACAGAACTGTAAAAAGGTGTTGCTGCAAAATATGGTCTGAAGCTCAATATCAAAAAAACAAAGATCATGGCCACTGGTCCCATCACCTCCTGGCAAATAGAAGGGGAAGAAATGGAGGCAGTGAGAGATTTTGCTTTCTTGGGCTCCATGATCACTGCAGATGGTGACAGCAGTCACGAAAATAAAAGACGTCTGCTCCTTGGGAGAAAGGCGATGGCAAACCTAGACAGCATCTTAAAAAGCAGAGACATCACCTTGCCAACAAAGGTCCATATGGTTAAAGCTATGGTTTTTCCAGTAGTGATGTATGGAAGTGAGAGCTGGACCATAAAGAAGGCTGATCGTCGAAGAATTTATGCTTTTGAATTATGGTGCTGGAGGAGACTCTTGAGAGTCCCATGGATTGCAAGAAGATCAAAAGCATCCATTCTTAAGGAAATTAGCCCTGTGTGCTCACTGGAAGGACAGATCGTGAAGCTGAGACTCCAATACTTTGGCCACCTCATGAGAAGAGAAGACTCCCTGGAAAAGACCCTGATGTTGGGAAAGATGGAGGGCACAAGGAGAAGGGGATGACAGAGGACGAGATGGTTGGACAGTGTTCTCGAAGCTACGAACATGAGTTTGACCAAACTGCGGGAGGCAGTGGAAGACAGGAGTGCCTGGCGTGCTCTGGTCCATGGGGTCACGAAGAGTCAGACATGACTAAACGACTAAACAACAACAACAAAAAGGTGTTGTTGTTTTGAAATAGAAAGAGAAGTCCCTCAGTCAAATATACACATAAAAAAACCCCACTCCCTAAAAATCAGGGGGGTGGGAGAACAGAAAACATGTTAAATATGAAGCAGAAGATTATAAATTAGAAGTCCGCTACCAGAGGTAGACGTTGGTAATATGGCTCCCTGAGTGAAGGCAAGAATTGACCCCCCCAAAAAAATATTTCCTGTTTTCGCAATAATTTCTTTTGGTACAGTTGCTTTTGAAATGGATCTTCTCAGTAGGTCCCTGTATAAATACAGGATGATGATGTTGATCATTTGCCCCCTCGACTCGGTGCCCTGTGGGGAACTACCCACACCACCCTAAATCTGGCACTGGTGCTGCTTAATTAAAAGGTAATACAAGAAAAATGATATAGTGGTACCTCGGTTTTCGAACGTAATCCGTTCTGGAAGACCATTCGAGTTCCAAAACGTTTGAAAACCGAAAACTCAAAACGGAAGCCTCAATACGGAAAACTCAATACGGAAGCCGCGTGGCATGTTTGACTTCCGAAAAGTGTTTGAAAACCGAAGTATTCACTTCTGGGTTTACGGCGTTCAAGTTCTGAACCATTCATCAACGCAGAGGTTCCACTGTATTAGGAGGAATAGCTAAATAGGTATGGAAAGGAACCTATAAAGATTTTTTTTTAAAAAAAACAACACCAACACCATAAAAATAAAGCCAGTTCCACTATAGCAGGATTGGTTGCTTTTTTCTCATTTGAACTGAGAGCAGGAAACAAAATCTAAGAATGCAATAAATGGTCCCCATGGAGTCATCTAAAAGTTACACCACAGACTAGTGGCTTGCGGTTGCCGAAACATTAATTAATGACTTTGTTTGCAAATAAAGCTGGAATTGCTGATAAACACAAGGGTGTAAACGACGACTATTTGGTTTTCTTCTGTTTCTGGAGAAAGTACCGTCTAACAATATAGCACATATCAGATAGGTCAGACAATAGGTGCTGTTTCCTAAAGCAGAGACCATATTTATATATTTATATTTATATTTATATTTATATTTATATTTATATTTATATTATTTATATTTATATTATTTATATTTATAATATTTATATTTATATTTATATTTATATTTATATTTATATTTATATTTATATTTATATTTATATTTACATGACCAGGAGACATTTTGATGCACCTCTCCAAATGCAAATCAAATCGAGGAAACTGCACTGACTGGCCCGGCACTCCTGTCTTCCACTGCCTCCCACAGTTTGGTCAAACTCATTTTGGTAGCTTTGAGAACACTGTCCAACCATCTCGTCCTCTGTCGTCCCCTTCTCCTTGTGCCCTTCATCTTTCCCAACATCAGGGTCTTTCCCAGGGAGTCTTCTCTTCTCATGAGGTGGCCAAAGTATTGGAGCCTCAGCTTCAGGATCTGTCCAATCATATATATCTTTTTTTGTTTGTTACACATTTGCTTCTAGACTTCCCATCCCTCCTTTCTTGATGTTTCCTCCCCCCTTAATGCTTCATTAAAATACATCTACCTTTATATTCTAAGCCCCCAAAGTCCATTCTCTACATTCTTCCATTGTCCATATCTCAAATCCTGCATGTGATTTTATATAAGAATGATAGTTCAATAGGCAATCCACCGATGGCCTCCATTCTTCTGCGAAAATATCAACATTTTGTCCTTTTATTTTAGCAGTCAGTTTTGCCATTTCTGTATAGTCCATCAGTTTTATAAGCCATTCTTCCTTAGTTGGAGTCTCGTCATCTTTCCATGTCTGTGTATATAAAGTTCTAGCTGCAGTTGCTGCATACATAAAAAGGTTAGGCAGCTTTTTGGGAATCTCTGTCCCTATTACCCCCAACGAAAAGGCTTCGGGTTTTTCTTGAGAATGGTCCATTTAAACATCTTGTTCAATTCATTGTATTTTGGGGGAAAACTTTTTTTAAAAAGCTTGGCAGTTCAATTCGTAGGGCTAAGCCCTGGCTGCATAGAACGTTCCCCACAGACCATAAATCCACCACTGATTGGTGTTCCTTTAAAAAATGGCAGTAATGAATAGATTAAATTTTTTTAAAAAATGAGAACCCAGCTAAATGGGTAGATAGTGGAATAATCCTACAAAACGTTGTCAGTCGAAATGACTGTTTCCGTACTTTTCACAGTTGAAGCCTCTCTGTGCCGGTGGTGCTATCAGTCAACTCCTTCCCCCGTAGTAAATTCCTGCCACACATACAGTAGGACTCTTTCATCACCACCTTGCTCTCAGTAGGTATTCCTTTAAAGCAGAGGCTGGCTCATCTTTTACTAAAATAATATCTTCTTGGAGCTCCTCCCCTCCCTTGCCATCTTTGGGTTGTGCTGTTGGCTTCACTTGTTTTAAGTCAAGTTCAGTCGGACTGGCAGGAAAAATCGTAAACGAAAAGGCATTTGCAATTCAGTATGTGCAAGTTCAATTCTTTGAGGACGTTATTGCGATACTTGTCTTTCTTCAAACGATCCTTATTTTTTTCCTGAGCAACTTCCTTCTAACTCAGCGAGTGTTAATACCACTGCTTTTCCCCGGTGGGCTAATTCCTGCTATTTTCACCAACTGTCTGACTACGTTGTGGTGAAACACCCATTTTATACCGAGGTGTGTAGGACGAGGCAACAAACTGGGGGATTCCACCCAATTCTCCCCAAATTCACTGAGCAGGTAGAAACTGCCTGTCACAAAACTTTCAATTGGTCTGGCCAGCAGGCCCTGTCTGATATCTCCTCAGCAACAGATCTTGACTCCTTCCTGTCCCTACTAGCTACAATGACCATGTTATACTCCGCTGTTGGAGGCAATAGGCTTCTGAATACCTCTTGCTGGATACTGCCAGGTGGCGGGGAGTGAGGACTCCTCTTGCACTCAGGTTCTGCTGGGGTGTGTGTGTGCTTCCCATAGGGGCATCTGAGAAGACCCTGCACTAGATGAACCACTGGCCTGATTCAGTATATTCATCCCATAGTCCATATTTAATGGTACGCTTGTCAGAGGGCTGCTGTCGAAACCGTGCCAAATCCTCTCAATCTGCAGAAAGACTCATCGTGGGATGTGACACCACTGTAGGACTGGATTCCTCATCCCCGCTAAGAACATCCAATGATCCAAGTGCATCTTCTCTGTTAATTCAATTCTATTAAATCTCCGATAAAACCATGGTCCAACGTCTAACTACAGTGGTACCTCTGGTCACGAACTTAATTTGTTCCGGAAGTCCGTTCTTAACCTGAAACTGTTCTTAACCTGAGGTATCACTTTAGCTAATGGGGCCTCCCGCTGCCGCCATGTGATTTCTGTTCTCATACTGAGGTAAAGTTCTTAACCTGAGGTACTACTTCCGGGTTAGCAGAGTCTGTAACCCAAAGTGTTTGTAACCTGAGGTGTTTGTAACCTGAGGTACCACTGTACAAGCGTCATTCCAACCCTACTAATAATTTTAATTGTTTACAATGATATTTTTTTTGGGTAAATTATATATTTCCCCCATTCCTTATTGAAATTTTGGTCTTCCTGGGTCCTAATTCTTCCAGGCCATTTTGCTATGTCTGCATAGTCCATCAGTTTAATCTGCCATTTTTCCTTGGTAGGGACCGTGCCTCCTTTCCATCTCTGGGCTAATAGTGTCCGGGCAGCAATAGTCGCATACATGAAAAGTCTCTTCTGGAATTTTGTCATGTGATCAATTAGGTGGGGCGGGGCTTACCTGCCCCCCCATATTTTATTCAAGTTGGTACCCCTACTTGGGACATGCAAAGGACAAGATGGTGCTCTTCCATTTCTGGAGATGAGATAACAATATCCATTGCACCTAAGTCTAGTTTAGGGTGTGCAGGGCAAGCCATGTAGCACTACACACGGCCCAGTCCTCCTACACCTCACTGATGCTCCCCATCACCTGACTACACCTAATGATGCTGGCCCTTGGTGCATCTTCTACATGATATTGGTAAAAGGATACAGACGTGACACAAGGATGCTATTTTCAGGTTGCCGTCCTGTGCTTTGTAGTTCTGAGCTAAGCTTAATTTTACTTGTTACACTTCTTTTCCACCAACATGGAATTTGTGGTGGCCAACTTGGGTTTCCCAAGTGGTCCCTCCTCTAGGTATTGATTACACCAAGCGGTATAAGATTAGGGTGAGTTTAGCAGAGCATGGGACTCTTAATCTCAAGGTTGTGGGTTCGAGCCCCACGTTGGGCAAAAGATTCCTGCATTGCTGGGGGCTGGACCAGATGATTCCTGTGGTCCTTTAGTTGGCATTTGCTGGTCAAGAACATAACATGAGTTTAAATATTTCTGAGAGTTTCAGGTTTTGGATTTGCTTGGGTTTTTATTTTATTTTTTGCAGATTGTTACCTGCCCTAAGCCTTTGGGTTGGGGTAGGTTACAAATCAAACAAGCCCACAAATAAATGCAAAATAAATTAATAATTATAATCTTGCTCCTGGGGCATGGAGGACTCCCTCTGGGCTTGGCAGCAGACAGTTCATTGTAATTGTAAATTTGTCCTTTTCATCTAATTCTGTGTAAAGAGCAACTTTTGCCCGCAGGGCAGCCTTGTAAGAGAAAAATACTTATCTAAAAAGCTGTTTACTTGGCTTGTGATTTTTCTCTAATCCCTTTGTTATTATTTAAAGTATTTGTATAGGGATAAGAAAGAGCCTTGCTTTCAGTTTCATCCTGATTCTTTTCTGTGTTTGATCGCAATGTGGAGCTGGAATACTCCATTTAGATTTGGCATCTTCTCAGTGTTTGGTGGAGTCAGGAGAGCCTCAGCACTAGGTGACTGAGGAGCTCCAGAGAAAGACAGACAGCGTCCTAAATTGTTGAGATGAAACCTTTTATTGGGCTGAATCTACATGATTGTGCACACAAGCTCACATGGCATTAAGTACCATTTTTAGTGTGACTTCCTTGTAAACATGCACCAGATTGGACTGTAACTGTGTCAGGTGAGTAGGATACCGGCATGCTAGAATAAATATGGCTTAGTTTAATGGTAGTAGTAGTAGAAGTAGTAGAAGTAGTAGTAGTAGTAGTAGTAGTAGTAATAATAATAATAATAGTTGTACCCTGCCCACCTGACTGATGTGCCCCAGCCACTTTGGGCGGCTTCCAACATGTATAAAAACCTAGCAAAACATTAAACCTTAAAAAGCTTCCCTATGCAGGGCTGCCTTCAGATGTTTCCTAAATGTTATATAATTACTCAACTCTTTAACATCTGATGGGAGGGCATTCCACAGGGTGGGTGCCACCACCGAGAAGGTCGCCAAGCAGGAATGCAGAGGGATTATGTTTCTCAATTGCTCTGGTAGCCAACCTTCCTTTTCATTCATCTCATTCGTACTTGGAAGTCACATGATCACCGCTGCCACACCCCACCATCGACTACTGGTCCTTTCCTAGCCTTCTCCATGATGCATTAGCTTTTAAAAATATATAGATAAGCAGTACTATTTTTCTAGAATCAGAGGTACCGGAACTCACCATGAATGCCACCCTTGTTCTTTTAGAATGACAATGGCGCCCATCTGAGTGTTGCTGGAACTGAGTTCTGGCTGGGGGGAAAACCCCATGTATATATGCAGAGTGTTTATTGTGGTGGGGAATCATTAAAACAGGGAAACTTTCAGTTCATTTTAAGTTCTATCCCACTTGAGAGCTGTGATAATGAAGAGAGGATCTCTTAGACCAATAAATAAAAACAAATTATTCTCCAGCCCATCCCGTTTGAAGTGCTGTAGCCTAAGTATGTTTTACCATGTGGTGAGCTTTCTCTCTAGATTGGGCCTGACTGTGTGGAGTAAAGGTGAGGAGCTATCTGTATGCTCACAGGCACTTTTCTTTGTTTCATATTTCACCTGATGTTATGGGGTGGTGGGAAGAGCCAGCCCGGAAACCCCCTGAAGGAACCCCCAAGGGAAGACGGCTCAGAGCCCGGGGACTGGTGGTGGGATGACTATGAGTGGTCAGAGAGAGAAGCAGGAGAAGACTGGGAGGAGGAGTTCTTGGAAGCTGAAAAGGCAACAGGGTTTAGTGAGCAGGAAGAGGCTGTGGCAGACAGCAGGCCAGAATCAGAGGCAGAAGCTGAAACAGGGGAGGATATCAACACTCAACAGGAAGATTCTCCCTGGCATCCGATCGGCATCCTGGCTTCTGTTTACAAAATAATTTACAGCTTGGCTGAAATTTCTCAGAAAATAATTTTCGAGGTAACATCTCAGAAGATTTCTCCCTCACACACTGAATTCTCAGGGTCCTTCTTCACAGATGGAGAAATCCCATTCTTCCCCAAAGACCACTTGCAAGTCTTGATAACAGTGGCAGTTGTGGGCCGGTTCAGCCACGGGCAGCCTGGTGGCGGCGTTGGGACAGAAACCTACCGCATGACTGACTGGCGTCATCAATGACAACTAGCTGCAGGGAGTAATGAGACTCCCCTACCTGCAAAGAATATGACCATGGCAATTTCACCACCCATAAATGCGGTGGAGAATTTCAGACACAAACATGGAGCCCGTTTTCATATTGCTTAATGTTTCCAATCATCCTCTTGTAGTCCATCGCCCCCTTCATCAACCAGTATAATCTAGCAAAATAGTTTCATTTGGAATTAACTGGTCCAACATTTCTGAGAAGAGAATTTCCGAAGATTTATTTCCTGTGAATTTTCTTTTTCACATTTCAGCAGTCGGAAACTGTGGAGATGAGGGGAAGTCTGACCTACTGGGAGCCTGAGGGACCTGTTCCTGCCTCTCTCGACCTGGCCCAGGGCGGGGCCTGACAGGCTTCACAAGAACTGCTGCCACCCAGCAAGGACTGGGGTATTTTGGGGGAAGTTTTGATGGGAGATTTTGCTGTTATCAATATTACTTTTTTTTGTATCTTCATTTTTATGTGGAAATTGTTCAGTTTGGTTAGGTAGTTTTTGATGTGATTTATTTATTTTTATGTCTACTTTGCTATGTTTGTAACTATGTAAATCTTTTCATATTGTAAGCCGCCTTGAGCATTGCTTTAACTGTGGAAAGGCGTCTTACAAATAAAATGATGATGATGATGAAACTCACCCTCCCCTGGAATACTTATCACAATGCCCCATCAGGTTTGCTACCTGCAGGGGCATTTGGGGGGGGGCAGGGGGGAGCGGGAGACCATTTTTGTTCCACCAATGCAGCTGAATTCCTAGGGTTTAACATATATGTTGTTTTCCAACGGGCCGCCTAGTTGTGTATGCTTAATAGATCTTTATGTGATGAGGAACTATCCTTCAACAAAAATATAATCAAAATATTATTGTCATGGAGGCAGAAGCCCACAGGACACTGTTTAAGGGCAAACTAAACTATACCCATAAATTGCATCAGAAACAACAAAGGATATTACTGAAGCAAAACTAATTTCTCTTCCCTTATAACATTCCCGCTAGTGCAGTGGAACGGTGAAGGACACCACAAATCCATTCATTTATTTCAAAATTTGCAAAACAAATCCCTTCTTACACATAGTATTTGTACAACACGAAATTATTATTCAATAAGTTGACATTTTAAACCTATTACTGCCTAAACCCATCTATTACGAAGCTGTTCAGAGCACTAAGTTAACATTTACCGGAACATACATCCACACATCACGGGGAGATCAAGCTCAAATCCTTTATTTCATATTCAGATCTTGTTGGGTCAGGATTGAAAACTGCTACCTTTCTGATACTTTACAGAAAAGCCACTGTGAAATCCACAAAAGAATTATTATCAAGTAACTGCAGTTATTCAGCTAGATGTTGACTTTGATATGTCAACTCTCTGATCTTTAATAGAAAATTGATGGTCTTGCCCCGAGGGTCAGTCATATGTACGACCGGGCTGGGGCAAGGTTTGCATTAAATTACAGCAAGCTTCGCCTCCTCGTTCTCTGGCAAAGTCAAACAAAGCCAAATGGATCCCTTGTTAGTTTGGTTTTCTTCGTTTTGTGTTGGCATATGGATTTAATTCCATAACGGGGGACCGCTGGGTGCAATCTGATTTATTGATTTTCTGGGGAGAGCTTTTTTAGCATAGGGCACCCGGAAGTGTAATAAAACAAAAAGCCAACTGGTACAAACATTTCCTACCTTTTTTTTTGGCAGTAGCTTTTAATTACTGCAGACTGGATTTGTCCCAAGAAATCGTGCAACCGTATTCAATTTAGATCTCCAATTAATTTGTCCCCTGCAATGTTTGTTACTCGCCAGAGATGGTTAAATCCACCAGTCTTTTATTTGTGCTTTTATGTGTGCTTTTGACATGTGCACAGGCTGTGGTCCTGTGCATTTGGGGATATATCCCACTCGTCATGGGAAGAGACTACGCACTAGAAGAAGCACGGGGCTGCTGCAGAAAATGGCAGCCATGAGATGAGTTTCCCCTTCTTCTCTGCCATGTGTGGTAAAAGCTTGCTGTGTGCCCTGATGTCATTATGCGATGTGCTTACCTGCCTTTGCGCCACATCACTGGTACCAGAAGGGCAGGGAAATGCTCAGCGTAAAACCACCAGGAGCAATGCGGCAGGTTGTACAATAATTTAGGTAGCACGTCATCCAACATTTCACACAGTATGTTGGTTCTGTGCTCAGTTGGAATTATGTCTGGGTAGACATTTATTTACTTTTGTATTTATTGATTGAATATTATATCGAATATAAGTTGCTTATTTTAAAGTTACTGTGACCTTTTTGTATTGGCTCAGATTGTTATTATTAATGTTTGATGTTTTATTATGTTTTTATATGTGTTGGAAGCTGCCCAGAGTGGCTGGGGTAACCAAAAAAATAATATAAAAAAAATTAGGCTTGCCATATTTTGAAGAGCCAAAAAGAGGACACTATGATGACTCTCATTTTAAATATCCATACCATATGTCAACTATAGAAGCTGTGATATATTGCTGAGCGGGGCAGGAGAAGAGAAGAGGAAAGCAAATCTTCAACCACCAGTTATGTCTATGTGTCATCCAGAAAGTATAGCCAGAGACACGTTAGCATATTTAAAAAATCCAGCTGGACAGAAATTTTACCCCTGAAAAAGGACATGTCCTGGAAAAAGAGGACACATGGCAACTTCTTCTTCTTCTTCTTCTTCTTCTTCTTCTTCTTCGTCTTCGTCTTCGTCTTCGTCTTCGTCTTCTCCTCCTCCCCTTCTGGGGTATGGCCCATCTTTTGATCCCAAAATGACATGGCTACGAATAATCAAAGTTGAAGGTTGAAACAACCCAAGCATGCATAGGATTGGACAGCAAGTCGAGTTAATGGTACCATATTCTCTCTCTCTGAGTTTTGAGCAGCCCGTTACTTCCTGCAAAGTTGCTTTTAAACTTCTCTAAGGTAGGAGTGCTGTATGGAAAAAACTAGGACACCCATGTTTTGGGACTGCCGTCAGGATCCAGCTTCTAAGTGTCAGCAGAAGCCGCTGGGGGTTGGGTGAGGGGGTACCACTCTATGCATAATTTCTTTGATGGCTACAGAGAGAGATGTGGTGTGGCAGGAGCTAAAGGAAATGGAAGGAAGGGAATACGCTTTAAACAAGAAAAGGAAAGGAAAGAAAACTTCAACTTCTGTTTCCTACAAGTGCTATTACACAAACATCGCATCAAACATGCCCAGGGAGCCTTAGATGCCATAAAGACTCCCCCCCACCCCCCGCTTCCCACCAGGTACTTGCGTTTACGGGTTTAATTCGCACGGTACCTGATAAAGAGAAAAGGGGGCGAGAAAGAATTGGCTGTTTTTAAAGATTCGTTGACTCTTTCATAGTATGCCACCTTTGGAAACCACAGACTTTGGATTTTGAATGTCTGCTTCTGTGGATCATTCTTCTAAAGCGAAGACTGATCCTGCTTCAGAAATCCCTTAGTGGGATCTCTGTCAAATCCCTCAATGTCTTTGTACTGCTGTATGAAGTAAGTGCGCTGCACTAAGTAGAAAATATGTTTTAAAACACCATTCGCTGCTGAACTGGAAGAGCGTGTGTGCAGTTTGAAAGCAACGTGCACAAACTTTACTTGATTTAGAGAATCTGTTTATTATTATTATTATTATTATTTAACCCTGGACTACCCAAAGGATTTTAGCAGCGTACTTTTCATATTCATATTCTATGAAAAGTCAGTGATCTCTAGTGCCTGACTTCAATTAACTATTTGAAATACCCTTAAAAAGAGTTTCACATCAATGAAAATATAGGTGAATTCTGCTAAATAGGACGTTTCCTGGTAGGGCAGCTGAGATGTGGCTGGTCAGGGCAGTTTAGATCTACTTATTTTAGGGTTGCCATATCTTGAAGAGCAAAAAAAAAAGAAGACAACTTGAGTTGCTGCCAGCCTGAGCCAGGGACAGAAGCATGCAGGTGCGACCCCCCAAAAGAGGACATGTCTGGGTTTTCCCAGAGATATGGCAACCCTAAAATAAGTAGATAAATCTGGGGACAACTGAGCAGATAAATCAGGGACAACTTTTTTGTTGACTGCTCACGGCACAGAATTCTGTAGCCTACTAGAGGAGCAGCTTGTGGCAGAGTAACTATGGACCACTCCCCAGTGACCCATCTGCTTCTACGTCATTGTGAATGTATTCATGGGCATCTTGTATGCATGGGCCAGTGGAACGCCAGACTTCCAAATTAAAGCTCAGCACTCATCCCTGTGCCAATGTCAGCCAAGAGGTCTTCAGGAAGTGAAAAAGCAAGAAGCAAACATGCTTCTTCTTCCTTATACTCCTGGGTCTTGCCCGAAAAGGGATGATGTGCATTCATTCTCACAGTGTGGGGACATCAAGTTTGTTTCTCTCTTGGGTTGTACCTGGAAGCATGAGGGACAGGAAGCACAGTCACTCAAACATCCCACCACTCTGCTTCTTTGAGGGCTTCCAGCAGGATATTACTAGGACCATAGTCAGCTGCCTTTTACCAGCTTGTACCAACATTGGTAGTGGTGATGCAGCTTAGAAGTTCTCATTCTTTCCTGAAACGTTTTCTCATATGTTAAAAACAGATGGAAGACAAATTCTAAGGTCCTCAGGCAGTGGAATGAGATACAATAGCAACATTTCGCCGGTTCCTCCAGGCCTCAGTTATGGCCCTATATGGAAGTCCATTGATTCGTTTAAATCCCACAATTTCCACAGCCTTTAAATTATGCAGAATAAGAGCAGGGATAAACAAGGTCAAGAGAGCGCATTATAATTCTTATTTCAGACTCATTAGGCCTACCAACAGATTTCATTTTATTTGTTAATGAAACCTATATTATAGGTATTTGGGGCCACTAAAGCCTGAAGTGGGTTGCGGGTCCAGTATTTCAGTCAGGTTAAATTTGGCTGTTACATGGGTGACAGAAGCACAAATCACATATGCCAGTTTTGTAATATACAAGGTTGGGAATCCACAAACTGCAACTGTAGCAAAAACCAGGTGCTTCATGTTCACCACTGTATGTAAGACCCGACTGTGGCCATTATTATAAAATGCTGCAGATATTCAAACTAAAGATTAAAAAAAAAATACAAGTGATTCATTTGAGCGGGACCTTTTTGTGTGGAAAAGTGTGTAAAGACCATAGTAACTCAACCTGCGGTCCACCTTGCATTCCAACCACTTCTTTTGCTTTTATTTTTTAGGAATTCCCCTAAGATTATTGAAGGGTATGATAACTAAGCCCTGATGGCTCCATCCAATGCTGCTACAATATCAGTGTGAACAGGGCTTTTTCTTCAGCCGGAACTTGCCGGAACTCAGTTCCGGCACCTCTCAGGTGGGCGCCATTGCCATTAGTAGAGAACAAGAGAGGTGTTCGTGGTGATTCCCGGCTCCTCTTTTTCTAGGGAAATAGCCCACCTCAAATAGAAGATTGCACCTACAAGTGGGGGAACTGTCATTAATTGAATGTTATTTCAATGATTACCACCACAGTTTGGATACTTTGCCTCAGGCTACCTCTTCAGCAGGAAGTCATGTGGAATATGTTTGCAACTGGCCTCTCTAGGGGAACTAACCACTTCAGCTACCTTGAATGCAATTTATGAGGAAAAGTTGACGCATGCATCTTTTAATCATTGAATATAACCAGGGCATTGATGCTTCCAGTGGGATTTCCTCTCCAACGTAGGTGGGATGGTTCTATGGCAGGGATGGAGAACCGGCAACCCTTTTGATGCTGCTAGACTACAACTCCCATGTTATCTGGGGCTGATGGGAGCTGGAGTCCAGCAACATTTGGAGGGTCCCGGAGTCCTCATCCTTGAGTGGGCTTTGGGGTACGATAACATCTGGAGGGCCACAGGTCCCCCAGTCCTGATGTATTCTCATCACATGGGAAGGCTTACCTTTGAAGTAAGTCCAAGTATTGCCCACGCAGGAAATTGTGTAAGATAGTACTCACAACAATTTACAACCCAGATTTGTAGATCCTGATAAATTCCCTGCTTATAAAGCATACAGGACCTTTGAGAAGTGCAGCGTGTATAAATCAGCAACTTAATGATACCCCTCACCTTTCTTATAGGTCACAAAAACTTCTGTTCAAAGCTGGAGGGAATGTTGGTAACACTCACTATCTTTCAGGGCCGACTCCGTAATTACCCTCTGGAAATGGGCATTTTGCCAAGGAGAGGGAATACATGTTTCTAATATTAATATTTAACAAAACTTCCTGTTTATACAGGGCATTTTCCCTCTCAATCCCAAAGCATTTGCTGAGGTTAAAAAAACACCTCATTTTTGTTCCATTTTCTCCTTGTTCCATTTCACTTGCAGGGGTTGTTTTATGGTGTGGGATTGTGGTATCTTAGGTATAGTAAGGAATTTGCACTGGCATAGTCCCTCAGAATTCCAAGCTTCTGGAAATTCTGAAACCACTTAGGTTCTTGTGTGGGTTCACAATGAGGATTAATTCTCAATGAATTGTTCGCCATGTCATGGCTTCCAGCAGTACTTGTGAACCACCTTAATTATAAAAAGGTGATATGAAATGTCTAATTGTGGTATTTGATCAGTGATGACTTTTTCACACATGCAAATCATCCCTTGGTGTTGGGTTGATCAAGCAATAATGAGAGTGCATTTGTGAACAGAGGGATCCGGGAACATCTCCCAATATGTTCTGACATTCGTTTACAAGAATTAGTTTTGCTTTTCACTGTAGGAAGTGGATTAGGGCTGCGATCCTAACCCCACTTACCTGAGAGTAAGGCCATTGACTTCATTGGGACTTCTAAATAAACATGGCTGGGATTGCAGCCTTAGTTCATATAGTCTGCCTCTAGCAACAAACAACTTGAACGAACACTTCAGAAAAATGTGTTGATGCACCTATAGACACAGCGACAGTTACACATCCATGAGTATGCAATTAACAGGCATTGCAAAGCAATTTATGGATGTATTTATGTATAATTTTATGTACTGATTGATTTAACGAGATTTATATACCGCTTAATTAAAAAAAAACCTCTGAGCAGTCTAAATAAGACAATATAAAATATTCATAAGAAAATGCAAATTAATCAACAGATGTAATAAAACCACCCAAATCTAGAGAGAACAAACTGTTTTAAATATATATACAAATGCAAACAAGCCAATACGTCTTGTTTGCTGAGTTGAATGCTCACACTTCATCTTTTGCTTTTTCCACAGGCGATGGCACAGATTCCTCTGACATCCCTATATGGACCATTAATCAATGGATCATTAAATCAGATCCCAATCTGCACAATCCAAAAATTATAGGATGTTACTGAATTACAGATGAGGAAGAAGGGCCTCAGTCCTATTGCCTTTGGGGTTGATGTCCTTAGCTACTGTTTTTACAAAACTAAGTGATGGCCATGATTTAGTTAAAATTGGGGGAGAAGGGGAGTTCTGGGAGTGGCGCTTGCCAATTCTGTTACCTTTCTTACTGTATTTCATATTCTGTTCCTGGGACTGTACCTCCTTGAAGAAGAGGTGGGTAATTACATGTTTTGATTATTCCCTCTTCTAAACCAGCCTCTATCCGTGGTAAGCTAACAGGTCAAAGAAAGGGATTTTGCACTTCTCTCCCCCCTCCCCAATATGGTAGTTCCCTAAATACTGGGGAAATTTGACATGAGGGAACAGTCATATGTATGATTTCCCCCCTCCCATCACCTGCATTTTGAAGTGGTTTAGTCCAAAGAAGGCTGATTGCCGAAGAATTGATGCTTTTGAATTATGGTGCTGGAGGAGACTCTTGAGAGTCCCATGGACTGCAAGAAGATCAAACCTATTCATTCTTAAGGAAATCAGCCCTGAGTGCTCACTGGAAGGACAGATCGTGAAGCTGAGGCTCCAATACTTTGGCCACCTCATGAAAAGAGAAGACTCCCTGGAAAAGACCCTGATGTTGGGCACAAGGAGAAGGGGACGACAGAGAATGAGATGGTTGGACAATGTTCTCGGAGCTACCAGCATGAGTTTGACCAAACTGCGGGAGGCAGTGGAAGACTGCCTGGTCCATGGGGTCACGAAGAGTCGGATACAACTAAACGACTAAACAACAACAAGTCCAAGGCAGATTGTACCGTACACGTTTACTGAACACATTAGTCCACTCTGAGACAATGGTCAGCGTGGTTTGGTTCCAGAACTACTGACTTCATCCTGGAAACCTTTTCTCAACCCTGATAGCAAAGGAAAGAGGGTCTATTGAACATGGGCACTGTAGATCTCCATCACTGAATAATCAGAGTCCACTCCAAAGAAATATGGCAGTTGGGCAGTGGTGGGGAACCTGTGACATACCTACCCCCCTATATACTGATGGATGACAACTTCCATCAGCTAATGGCCAGGGATAATGGGATCAGCAGTCCAACAACATCTGGAAGGCCACGAGATAGGACTTTCTGGCCAAAGAGTAAAACTGCCCCCTGGCCTAAAAAGGACCCCTGACCATTAGGACCAGTCGTGGCCGACTCTGGGGTTGCGGTGCTCATCTCGCTTTACTGGCCGAGGGAGCCAGAGTACAGCTTCCGGGTCATGTGGCCAGCATGACTAAGCTGCTTCTGGCGGACCAGAGCAGCGCACGGAAACGCCGTTTACCTTCCCGCCGGAGTGGTATCTATTTATCTACTTGCACTTTGCCGTGCTTTCGAACTGCTAGGTTGGCAGGAGCAGGGACCGAGCAATGGGAGCTCACCCTGTCGTGGGAATTCGAACCGCCGACCTTCTGATCAGCAAGTCCTAGGCTCTGTGGTTTAACCCACAGCGCCACCCGTGTCCCGCCCCCCTGGCCTACTTTGCTTCAAAATGGAAGCATGTCCGTGAATTTCACGGCACATATGAAATTCACGGCATGTAATGCCCTAAGAGAAAATTTAATGAAAATGATTTATAGGTGGTACATGACACCAGTCAAGCTTGCAAAAATTTACCATTTGCCCAACAATAAATGTTGGAAATGTAATGAGACTGAAGGTACATTCTTTCACCTTTGGTGGACATGCCCAAGGATTAAGACATTCTGGGAGATGATTTATAATGAAATGAGAAAGGTATTCAAATATACCTTCCTGAAGAAACCAGAGGCCTTTCTCCTGGGCATGGTCGGCCAATTGGTGCCAAAGAAGGATAGAACTTTTTTTATGTATGCAACAACAGCAGCAAGAATACTCATCGTGAAGTATTGGAAGACACAAGATTTACCCACCCGGGAAGAATGGCAGATGAAGTTGATGGACTATATGGAACTGGCGGAAATGACTGGCAGAATCCGAGACCAGGGAGAGGAGTTGGTGGAAGAAGACTGGAAAAAGTTTAAAGACTATTTACAGAAATACTGTAAAATTAATGAATGTTAGAAAAATGTTGGAGTGAAGTTATATGGCTTTAGTAGAAATGTTATAAGGAATTAAGTATAAATAGATTAATAGAGAATTAAAGGGGAAAATAAGGTTAGAATGTGTTAAGATAATTATAGGATAGAAAACAGAGGAAGATGGAAAGGAACTGCTGAAACAATTAACAGAAGTGGAATACAAAAAGGGAGGTGTGAGGAGGTCGTGGAAATAAGTGAATGAAAGATAAGATATTGAAATTGTTTTGTGTTTAACTGTTTTTGTTTTGTTTTGTTAGTTTAATGTGTTAGTGTTATGTAGTGTTTTTGTATTGTATTGTATTGTTTTTGTAGTGTTTAAATTGTTGGAAAAGTAATAAATATTATTTTTTTTAAAAAAACAAAATGGAAGCATGTCCTAAGTTTCAGTAGATGCCCCCAATCTGGGATTCTTCCTTCTAGCTGTCATGCTCCTTCTCTGGGAAATATTTGGTCTTCCTCCACTTGAAATACCCTTCTCCGAAAGTGCTCCCAATAGGTAGGGAGCAGATGTGCGCACTGGATTCCTCCAACTCTACTTAGAGAAGGTTTACTATTTGTCCCTCGAGGGGAAAAAAAAGGGAATATGGCATTCAGCTTCAGAGAAAGAAAGAAGGAAGCAGGGGAGAAGGAGGAGAAGGGGGGGGGGGGCAAAACAAAACTCCAAACCCTAGCTCCGTGCTGAATACTTTGCTCACATTTCCTATGTAATTAGGAATTCATCTGACAATGTAAACTCATTAAATCCTCTCGACGGAAGCCACAGGCATTGTCGAAAAACCTAGTGTCAACATAAACTGCTTAAAATATTTTCCTCCAACACCCCTTGCTTTCCCTTCTCTCTGCGCCCCCAACCCCAATCCTCCCTTTTTTTGCAAGCTGGCTTCATCGTAGCCACTAAGTGTGTGTTAATGGAACAGGAACACTAAATGCTTCTTCTGCATTTCGAAGGCACCGAACTCTCTCAGAGTGCGAGTTCTGCCTCACAGCCAGATCTGGCCCTGCCTTCACCCTGGCGCCTTTCATCTCCCTTTGTTCCGCGTCTGTGCTGAGGCAGAGACTTTCCCCACCTCTCGCTGTCTTACTGTGGCTCTGAAAGATGATTGCCTTCTGGTGGAGCCCTTTCCCCCTTCTTCTGTACCCAAGCTCCATGTTCAATGAACATCAAAAAGGCCTTCTCATACCCTGATGGTTTAAATCTTTAAACAGAGTGTAACAGCCTGAGCACATCCAGACCCCCTCACACCCCATAGTCTTGTCACTATATGTTCCTGCAACAATTACCAGGAGAGGGAGGCTGCCGAGCGAAATCAAGTAGTGTGTGTTGTCTCTCTGGACTCCATGCTGGTGCTCTGATCAGGACTTCAGCAAAATTCTGTTTGAAATGAGAATAGACTAATTTTCATCAGCCTCTTCGCAGAGGAATCCCATGTGGACCAGTATGCCAAGGGTCATCATTAGAAAACCTCCTTCAAAAGAACGAGGGGAGAAAGGGGGGGTTTCCTGTGGCATCGCTCTCCCTCTCTCCCTCTCTCTCTCTTTCTCTCTCTCTGCCTCTCTCTTTCACTCCCCTTTCCCTTTGTTAAACTGATAAACATTTATGTAAAATGCATACATTTAATTGTTCTATATCTCCATGTTTCCTCGGAAAGCCCGCAAAAGCAATGCCCTGGAAAATGTGCTTGGACAGAAACAAGCTCATAAAAATAGCCTGTGTAAGACTGACAAATAAAGGGGAAACGAGAGAGGGAGAGAGTCCGCCTTTGAGTGAAAAATTCACAAGAATTCCATGATCAAAGGATGCTCCAACTCCCAGCTGTTCAAAGGGACTTTAAATATATATATATATATATATATATATATATATATATATATATATCTCAGATGTGACCAAGAATAGAAAAGAACTCATTAAGAGCTTAACAAGATGATGACAGGTGAAGACATTGGTTGCTTAAATGCTGTAACATTTTCTTTCTTTCTTTCCTAAGCAGTTCCTTGTTTGCTTTCTGGGAATCAATTGAGATTTCCTCGGGATCGTTACAGGATCAACTCAGGTTTTTGTCCACTACGGATAATAAACAGGCAGGCAAAGTACTGAACAGCAGAGTAATTAAGACATCACATTGCTCTGCCCCAGCCTTTCCAACTTCCCCTCCCCACCCACCGTTAGATAATTGTCAAGCGTGTGAAGAAATTAGTAAATTATATGTTTTTTCCCCCCACTTATCAATTTCCCTCTGAAGCCAGACTGGCTGTTAAAAAGCAAATGAAGGGCGTTGCAGAGTATGTAAGAAACTGAAATGGATCTCCGGAAGTTTAACTCTAAGCCTTGAGACATAAGGAAGAGGTTAGTTTTCTGTGTCTTTTGAGACTCACTAGGAATGAACGCTGGATGGATAGGACTCGCACTTCATTTTTATAGCTATTGTTTAGCTGCAACCGTGTTTGCAAAGCGCAGGGAGGGGGGAAATCTTTATAATTCTCTAAATCCCTTTCCGCTTTCCCCAGGCAGAACCTTGATTCTCTTGCATGTTTGTGGGCTCTGACCTTCACAACGCACATCCCTCCCAACAGCAGTAGCCAGTTTCTTATTCTTTAAGTGCTGGAGGAGTCATGAAAAATTCAAGCACCGGGTTTCCCTGAGACCAATCTGGTGGCTTTGTCTTTGTGCGAACTGCTGCTTTCTATGCATCATTCAGAAGGTACATACTGTTGTCGGCCCCTGAACTGCTACTTGGTGTTAAACATGAATATTTGTAGCTTAGCAAGGGACCAAATTTTAAAAAATTAATATTTGACAACCTTTCAGAGGCTGCGCCGGCGTGGAAATCTGCATATGAAAGACAAGATTTGCAAAAAAGTCAACCCCCCTTCCTTCCTCTTAATTTGGGGTGGAGTGGGGGGCCGAGGAAAGAAAGTGGGCAAGCCTCTCTTCTCCTAGTGAGGACCATTGAAAGACAACAGAAGAGCCATTGTCAACCCGTTCTGATTCCTGGTTTGTCATCTGGATAAATACACTAAGATGGTGCTACCTCAAAGAGCCAGCCAGGGTGATGGAGTGGACTGGTTTCTTTCCTCCGCTCCTAGACTTCAGGGGGAAATTCATTCCGCGCATGAACCACTAATCCTATCTGACCCAGACAGCTTATTCCTGGTTACCCGTCAGAGATCTATCCAGTGGCAAAACTGCCTTTCCCCACATTTCTTAATTAGAATTTTAGTCCGCTTAGAACTAATAGATTCTCTTATTAGCAACAGGAAGAACTGCTAGCTCTCTACTTCAAGTGGCATATCTGTATAACTTATACCCTTAAGATCTTAGCCCCTCACAATCCTGGCGGAATGCCTTTGACTCTCCCATATTAATGAGTTGTTCTAAATTTAGTCTACTGTGACAAACTAATATTAATACAGTATTTTATGGCCCAGGGCTTTGTTAATGCATAGGAATGAAACACTGAATCAAAGGAAAGGGGAGGAAGAAGCCAACTGACTTGGTGTGTGATTGTCGAGATAGACGATAATCCAAGTATGTAGATATTAAGACTTAGAATGTAATACACTGCTTATGGATTTCTATTATGTGAAACATTTTCTATTATTTTAAATCCTCGCCGTCTTAGTTTCCTATTTTCAGGGGTTTATAACTCGGCCATAAAGATTTGCTCTGGGCTGTAACTTGGCATACAGGTCTTAACCTGGGAGCAATTGTTTTTAGAAAATAATGTTTCAAACAAATTGGTGTTGTCATTTTTTTCATATTTTTTTTTTTTGGGGGGGGGAGCACAACACATTACACCTAAGTCAGCAGAAGACCACAGTTGCACATAGCTTAGATTGTACAATGTTTGAAGACTGAACAAAATCCAGGATGTGATTAGTTTGTCGTGGCATCTAATTAATGTACAAGCATGCAATCGTCTTAAAAACAAAACAAAAAAACCCTGCCTGTTGTTCAAATTTATCGCATTGAAGTTAATGGGCATTAGTCACTATGAGCAGAATTAGGACCACCAAGTGCTTTTCAGTTTGCATTCCCCCCCCTCTGACTTCCCAAAGTGGAGAATAGAATGTCAATTATTTTATTTTTATTTCATTTATTAATTAAATTTGTATACTGCCCTATACCCGCAGGTCTCAATGCACTTCACAGGATTAAATTATGATATAAAAACACAGAATACATAATCAAAATAAAAACAAGAGCAAGCCAACAACCCCCACCCACCCACACATTTTAAAAGGGCATTGAATGCTTGTCAGCCAAAGGCTTGGTTAAAGAGGAATGCTTTTGCCTGGTGCCTAAAGTTGTATAATGAAGGCACCAAGTGAACCTCCCCGGGGAGAGCATTCTATAAATGGGGAGCCACTGCAGCAAAGGCAACTCTGACAATATAGAATGCTCAGAGTTGCACATTTTGTTTTATTTTGTTTCATTTTAGATTGAAAAAAATATCTAATGGGCTTATATACTGCTCCTCATCACTCAGTGGCCTTGAAGTGGTTTACAGTGGTACCTCTGGTTGCGAACCGGATCCGTTCCGGAGGGACATAACCTGCAAACGTAGCATGAGGTATGACTGTATATAAATTGATATTTGATATTTATATGGCGATTTTCCAACAGCAAAGTTGTGCTCAAAGCAGCTCAGAGCAATAAAACATTCCCATATCAAAACGCACAAAGGAATACCGGGATTTTAAAAATGAGCCACTCCACAGAATATAAATGCAATTTGACGCAAATGCATCACAATTAAAAAATAAATGGCTGCTGAGCACCATCCCAGCAACAGTTCACTGGGAAACGGTGAACACCCACTGCAGCAGCACAATCCCAGCCAGCAACTTGTTTGAAAAGGGATGGGGCTCGTCAGTTGGTCTCACACAGCCCCGGATCACAGAATCATAAAATTGTAAAGTCAGAAGGGACCACAAGGGTCATCTAGTCCAACCCCCTGCAATGCTGGTCTTGAACCCACAAGTCCTGAGACTTAAGAGTCTCATGCTCTACTGACGGACGTATCTGAAATAGGCCCAGTTCTTAGTCCCCAAATAAAATAAAAGATATTCTGAGTCAGGGTGTGGCAAATGCCCAGTAGAAGGGAGTTCTATAATTCTAGTGCAGATTCTAAGAAAGTGCCTCAGGGAACTTTAAATGCTTACTGGCCCCAGACACTTTGCTGCTTGATGTGGAGCAGAAATGGACCCCCCCCCCATCAAGGTGCATATAGTAGGGGTGTACATTGACTCCTCCCTCATGACTCCAAGTGTGATGCCAAACAGACTCCCACAAGCCCCATTAGCTAAGTTGCTCTGTTCTAGCCTTCTTTGTAATGTATAGCTCTGTCTCTCTCTCTCTTTAGGTTCCCAGTCTTTGCAAGATGTGAGGCTGTCCAAAATGTTGCCTGCAGAGTGCTAAAGAACCCTGGATTGTTGGAGCACAGCAGCAGAGGATTAAAAAACCCCAAACGTTTAAAACTTCATTTAACTTTAGAAAAAAACAAAGCCCTACATTGCTGTGCTCTAACAAAAAAAATAAATACATGCAGGTCCTGCTATCTGAACACAATGCATTCTCAAGAAATCACTTGTTGGGTGAGTGTTTGCATAACAAGTCAACAATTTCCATTGATTCCTTTGGGGAAATTTCTAATGCATTCCCGACCACGGAATTTTGACCCCCAAATGATGAAAAAACCCAGGAAAGCCCTCTGAAACCTTGCAAAAGCAAAGAAGGAAGGGAAAAATGCTTTCTTATTTGTCCAATCTCCCTCCATGCTTTCTGCTGAAACGGCTGCCATGCATCAGCAAAACACAAAGAAGTAAGGCTCGTATAAGGCTATTTATTTGTTTACAGCACTACATGTAGGTCCAGCTTTTTGGATATCTGAATCTGTGGTGCATGTAGCAAGGTTTGGGTACTAATTCCTCCTGTTTGGATAAGTGAATTTTCATATAACAAGCATTTGGGTAGCGGGACCTGCATGTAAATCCCAGAGCTCTTCAGAACTATTTAAGGACAATTGGAGCCTTTTGAAGGTCTCTTGAACAGAGGCCTACAAGTCTTGTTATCCACAGACAACCACAGAAAGAAAGGCTGATATGAAGCTGCAAAATTTTTAACACCATGTGGCTGTCTCTTAATTATTGTAAGGTAAAAAAGGGACAAACTCCACTCTCCTTCTCATGAGGGATTTTGGGGGGGAAATCCCTTTTACTCCCCCCCCCCAAAGTCAGTGGGCCTATTTGCGTGCAATTTGACAGGCTGGAGGTACGCGGGTGCCTGCAAATTTCCTCAACTTTGGCCAAAAGGGGGGGGGGTATAGCTGTTTTTAGATTCCCCATTGTTGTGAATGAGGAATACAGGGCTTTGCTTTATTCAGCTTGAAATCCACAACCCAGATCAAAGTGAAGAGAGCACAGAGTAACTCAGAAACAGATCTGCGTTTTTGCACCGCTGCGAGGCAAATCTTGGTGCTAGTGTGCACCCATAGTCTATAGTAAGGTAAAGGTAAAGGGACCCCTGACCATTAGGTCCAGTCGTGACAGACTCTGGGGTTGCGGCGCTCATCTCGCTTTATTGGCCGAGGGAGCCGGCATACAGCTTCCGGGTCATGTGGCCAGAATGACTAAGCCGCTTCTGGCGAACCAGAGCAGCGCACGGAAACACCGTTTACCTTCCTACCAGAGCGGTACCTATTTATCTACTTGCACTTTGACGTGCTTTTGAACTGCTAGGTTGGCAGGAGCAGGGACCGAGCAACAGGAGCTCATCCTGTCGAGGGGATTCGAACCGCTAACCTTCTGATCAGCAAGTCCTAGGCTCTGTGGTTTAACCCACAGCGCCACCTGTGTCCCATAGTCTATAGTACTCAATGACATTTTTGGCACCTGAAGCAGAAAACCCCACAAGCACCTCTCCCTCACTCCCCGGGCCAGTCGAAACACAAAAGTAATAAATCCAATTGCTATCCATTTGTTGCCTTTTCATGCCACCAGAATCAGATAACTAAGGCAGCTGCCTCATTCTGCCTAATGATAGGGTCTGTCCAGCATCTTAACTGAGAAGAGCCAATGGAAAAAGTGCAGATGCCTTCTGCATTCACACTTCTAGTTCACCACCAATGGAGAATTCTAGAGCGATGCATGAGTGGAGCTCCTTCAGATGTTAAATGTCAATTATGATCATTGAATGTATGAGTCACTTGTGCTGTGTTTGCTATGATTTATGCGAAATAGACAAAGCTGCTTCCAAGTACCTCTGCCTTCTTATCTTAGGCTGACGGCTGTGAGGAGTGAGGCCTTTTAAGCTGTGGTTTCCTCCTTATAGACTTCCTCATCTGAGTAAGTGAGTTCCTGATGATTGGTCAGGATTGATTTTTTTCAATTGGTTAAATGACACTGTTTTCTGTTAAACCTGTTGTTTTATCTTTGCTTTTAATGTTGGTTGGCATAGAGCAGGCATTGCCAAACTTGGCCCTCCAGCTGTTTTGGGACTACAACTCCCATCATCCCTTGCTAACAGGTCCAGTGGTCAGGGATGATGGGAACTGTAGTACCAAAACAGCCGGAGGGATAAGTTTGGCCATGCCTGGCATAGAGGTTGCTGGTTTTAAGGGCTCCCCCACCCCCAAAGCTGTTGTGCTGTAGTTTTATACATGGCTACCTAGAAAGCCATGGCACAAATCCATCAATCAAACTGTTTGAATTTAAGTAAACTTTCAGAGGAATCCTATGCCTGTTTACTCCAGGGAAAGTCCCAGTTTGTTCAGTGGAAGCTACTCCCAAACATTGCTTTTTTCTGGGGGTATGCAGGGGTACACATACCCCTAAACATTTTGTGAATCTAATGGGAGAAGAAACATATATATTTATATATATATATATATATATATATATATATATATATATATATTAGTTTCTTCTCTAGCACGGTGAATCGTCAGTTCTGTTGCTACCCCCAATGGCGGGCTCATTTCCTTTCCTGGTGTTTCCTGAGCCTCAGACGGAAGCAAATGTTTAATGTGTGAAGCAGTGTGTATGTGTGGTGTTTTACTGATGAAAGTCGGGAAGATGTTCGTGTACAACAACTTCATGCCAGTGTGGAAGTTACTGTCAGCTGTCGTGTAATATGAGGTAATGCATGTTCTTTGTACGTTTGTCCATTTACTGTATTTATTTCCCCCGATTTGAACTATAAAATGGTGATTTTCTTGAGTCAAAATGAGAGTACCCCTAAACATTTTTTAAGAAAAAAAGCACTGCTCCCAAATAAATGTGTGTTGGTGTGTTGTTGCCTTTGTGGAGAAAATTAATGGCATGTCCACCCTAGGTCAGCTCTCTATCTGTGTGTACCTAGTTACTTACTCATGCATTGACCTAGGTCAGGCATAGGCAAACTCGGCCCTCCAGATGTTTTGGGACTACAACTCCCATCATCCATGACCTCTGGTCCTGTTAGCTAGGGATGATGGGAGTTGCAGTCCCAAAACATCTGGAGGGCCGAGTTTGCCTATGCCTGACGTAGGTTGAGGCTGCACCACTTGTGAAGCCAAATGCACTATAGCTCAGTGGAAATATAGCATCCTTGTACTGGGACCATCAAGTTGCTTGACTACTCCTTGATTTTTCAAAACCAGAAGGTTCATGCATGGCTGGGGTGCTTGCCAAGGTGGGGCACAAGTTGTGCAGGGTGACTGCTTCAAGTATTCACCGTGGTATTTCCCAACTCCCCAAGATTTCCTTGAGTACAGTGTGCACGTGAACTCAAGGACTGAAACTTCATCCATTTGGATTAAATTTCTAAGCAAGCTACTTCCCCACACTGTGACAGTCCTGAGCACAAAAGAAGCAACTTGTTTCTGTCCTAAAAGTCAAGACCTCGCTCACCTGTTGGACCCATTTGCTTGATGCTCCACCCTCAAAAGGGAAGGAAAGGGTAGACATTGCACAAATCGGTCAAGAGGCCCATTTTCAGATGCCAACCATGAAAATCCCTCATTTCTAAGTTTGTTTTGATGGAGCAATGAAACAAGGTACAATCTGGAAATCTTGCCAACAACTTGCCTATCCATAAAGGTAAAGGTAAAGGTAAAGGGACCCCTGACCATTAGGTCCAGTCGTGGCCGACTCTGGGGTTGCGGCGCTTTATTGGCCGAGGGAGCCGGTGTACAGCTTCCAGGTCATGTGGCCAGCATGACTAAGCTGCTTCTGGCGAACCAGAGCAACACACGGAAATGCCGTTTACCTTCCCGCCAGAGCGGTACCTATTTATCTACTTGCACTGACGTACTTTCGAACTGCTAGGTTGGCAGGAGCAGGGACTGAGCAACAGGAGCTCAACCCCGTTGCAGGGATTTGAACCGCCAACCTTCTGATCAGCAAGTCCAAGGCTCTGTGGTTTAACCCACAGCGCCATGCATCACAGTCTATTTGGCAGTGTTGCTGCAATCCAGCTCCCACCAGCCCTAGTCAACATGGCCAATGGTCAGGGATTATGAGAGTTGCAGTGCAACATCAGGAGGATGACAGATTATCACTGCTTATACCTTATCACTGCTTATACCTTATCACTGCTTTCAGAAAAGTTGTGCATAAAGCCTAGCCCATTATGGTGCCAGGCTTTGGAATCAGAGGGGCATACTTAATGCTGCAGACGGTGATTTTTCTAAAATTGCATTTGTTAGTTCCTTTATAGAAAAAGAACCCAACAAAATAAAACACAAAGGGTAAAATCAGTTAAAAGCCACATTTAAGGTGACATACAAAATGCAGCACATTTGCCTTGCACTGTGGACTGCCAGGGTTTTTGCTACCCTTCTGACTTTGCCATCTCAGGAAGGCTGAATAAATGGCACGTTTATCGAATCCATCATTAGCTACCATATTTGGTCTGCAGCCGCAGTTTGACTAGGCACTTTGCGAGTTGCATAGGTGGAGAAGGAAGAGAGGGAGGGAGGGAGCGAGAGCTGTCCCATTTGTCTAGGAAAATGTTTATGTCCTATCTGGGATGACTCCTCATCCTTATTCCCATTGCGTCTAGCTGCTATCTTGCTGTAGCCTGCTTAGTGACACTGTCCCTTTTCAGAGAAAACAGTGAAATATTACCCGCAATAATAATCAAATCATCCAAAGGCAATCTTCCTCTCCCCCACCTTAGATAGTTATTGTTGCGGTTGGAGAAATGGCTCTGTTTGCTGTTTGGATCCTTCTTGCGTGTTATCATTTGGGTTAACTTGGTGCAAGTGCTTGATATTACCTTTTGCAAGGAGACAATCTAGACGCATAATGGTGGTGTATCCCTAGGAGGGTGAAAAGACATCATTGAAATTATAGCACAGGCAATGGCACACAATCCTCTTGTAGATTTATAGAAGTGAGTAAGACGCCAGCAAGCCTACCAGCTTCAAATCATCATAATCAATCACAAGAGTTTTATCCTTCTTTTTTTGTTAGACTGTATTAGGAAATATAGTAGCAACAAGGGTGATACAAAAAAGCAAATGTAGGAATTATTTCAGCAGGTTTGTTTTTAGTATACAAGCATCTACTTTTCTCTGACAGCCTCCCTGCCACCTGCTTTTATTATTTTTTATTAAAATCTTTCACTTAATCCTCCGGGTAACTACGTTCCGTGATCCCAGGCTTTGGACATGACTTTGCTCACTAGAGGGCAGCATTTGATTAAATGTATAAAATAAAAGACATTTGGGTTCTCTCTCTCTCTCCCCTCTCCCCACTCGCAAGTTATGCAAAATAAAGTCAAATAAAATAAATGGAAATCATTTTAGTAACAGTTGTTAGCAGTTCTTGAACATGGGTTTCTGAATTCTATTTGTTGGAATGGGAGGCTACTTAGTTTGACAAGACTTTTAGAAGGAAGGTTAGCGCTTGATCTCACTAATAAAAAAATATTGTGGCAATCAAATTTAAGATTATAGCCTCCGCCTCATTCTCTTAAATGCATTCAAATTAATATCTCAAATCCCTTTATAACTGTAGCAAAACAAAATGTAAACAGATGTCAAGGCTTGTTTAACTGGCCAGATTATTGCATTGGGCACAGTCCCATCCAAATTGCCACCCTATTCTTTCATCTTATTCCTCTGCCCCGCAGATGCTGATTTGCACCTGATGTTCTGTCATTTGCACCCTATGGAGTCCATTCATTCATGTGGATCCATCCTGTGTGTGAGTGAGGACCAGTCTTTCCAATGTTTGTAGCATCAGTTGAGAGGATGGTATCTGGATTCGAAACCTGATCGCGACCCATCATCCGCATGCCTCTAAAGAGGTTTCACTTCGGCAATGTACAAAGGTCTCAACTGTGCTTTATTGTGAACAATATTACACTGTGAGAGGGTTCACGGAGGCTAAGCACTATGATGAAGACCAACTGTGGACAGGAGCTCTTAAAGTCAAGCACATTTCTGTCTTCCTAGCTCGGATGAGCAGATCCCCTCCCCTTTCTCTCGTTTTCCACCACTAGTGAGCGATTTCCTTCACTCTGCCACCCCAGGTGGGTTTTGCTCTTGAAAGATAACTTTAAGTACCAATAAAGCATTTGCAATGGCAAACCAACCCACAGCAACAACAATAACTTAGAAAATAAACTCATAGTCACACAGACACAAATGGAGCAGCCCAGTTTAGCTGAATGAATTTGCATATGCAAATAAGTGTTGCACATGTGACTCCTTCTCTGAATCGCCTTCTAGGGATGATAGTAGCCCTGTTTGGAAAATCAATGATGGCACCAGTTGCCTGTTGGAAGAAAAGGAGGGCTGGATTTAGTCTCCTGGTTTTCCCTTCCTGCCTGTGCATCTCCTTCCTGCCAAATAGCCTTCATTATAGAAATCACATTTCTAAGTCCATTTAAGCTAAATTTAAGAACGGTCATCAATTTTGTTGAGTAAGGTTCCCAATGAAAGTATCTACAGCAGGGTTTCCCAGACTTGGGTCTCCAGCTGTTTTTGGACTGTAACTCACACCATCCCTAGTTTGCAGGACCAGTGGTCAAAGATGATGGGAATTGTAGTCCAAAAACAGCTGGAGGCCCAAGTGTGGGAAATCCTGATCTATAGCATAGTTTAGTGCAGTTAGTGATGGAAGGATGTGTCCATTTCACAGTTTCACATTCTTCCAATCTTATATGTAGCCTTCCACATTTCCACTAGCCATTAAAAAAACAAAAACCTCCTGAAAAATTGGCAGCATTTTAGCGTTACTTTCCTCTAATACACATGTTTTTGTATATAGCTTTGACTAGCGTACATGTTTTTGCAAGCAATTTTCCAAATAAATGCATATTGTTTGGGTGGAAAAATGCATCACAAAATTCAGAGAGGTACAAATTTCGAAGGATTGCCAAGTTTCAGTTTGAGCTATGCGATTTGGGTAGCTTCTCCTGAAAATGCTAACAAAATCAAATTTCTCCTCTACCCCACTCTCTAGCTGCTTTTGGGTCCTGGTTTCCAGAACACCTGAGCATTGTGCAAAACTTGGTCTGGAGCTGGTGAACTAGAACACACTTGAAACATGGCCTGGATTCATCAGAGGCAGCAGCCCAAGCATCTTCATGCAGAAAGAGAAATGGTCAGAGTCATTTGCAGGGGTTTAGGTCAACATCAAGGAGCATGCAATATGTGTGACTGAGTAATCAAAGAACATGGACCACAGGGAGGCCCTTCAGGTGCAATGGACGAGTTAATGCATGCACAGGCATCACCTCTCTTCTCACTCTTTGATTACCCAACTGTTGATGTGTGGCAGCGTACAGGTGAACTGACACCTTGGAAAAAGGATTGCATTTGGGCTGACACTGAGTGGAATGAAAGTTCCAGCTGTGGTTTTGATTCTGTGATGGGCCATTCACACATGCACTCACTCTCAGCCTAGGCCACCTCAAGTGATTTCTGTGGGAGGAGCAGAATGAGGTGCACCACATTGAGCTCCTAGCAGGAATAGTGCGATGTGAATGTAATAAATAACAAGTGAATAAAGTTTAAACACACATACAGGTGGCTGGTAGTTATTCTCCTGGTTATTCTCACTTTAGCATTGGGTCTCACTCCCAAACCTGGTCTATGGAACCTCAATCAATGCTTAACCACACATCAATTCTTTGCAAACAATGCACTAACCTGTCACTGACATGCATGCTCAATTACCCTAAATTATAATTTGGATTTTTTTGCATAGCTTTCTGGACGGGAAATAATTTGGACTCTTGTCCCCATAAGTCTAGGACAGTATTTCTTGAGTCTGATGTTTCTATCTGCTGTCTTCAAAATATTCAGCCCTGAGTCAGATTAATGAGACTTCTGGGCAGATGGGTTAATGTGCCAATGTTTGTCAACAGATGTGATCCCTTGTAATGAAGCATGTGTTCTTAATTTGGCACTGCTTGACACCGGGAGGGAGCTTCTCGCAAATAAAGTGTCATTTCATGCATTCTGAAAGCTTCCCTCCTCGTCCTGTCTTTAGTTGGTGTCCATGCGCTGCTTGAAAACTGGCACGGTACCTGTGCGATTGGGCATGGTGCCACCTTGACAGATGGGCGTGTGTGTGTGTGTGTCTCTGCCAGTGAAACGTCACATTTGGATCGGTTGACTTTTGGGGACTAAAAAAGTCTATCCGCCAATGTGAGGACAGAGAACGCTTCTTTTTTTGACCAGATGCATTTTTTGCTCTGTCGTTACCTGAGCTCCTTAAGAGATGAACTATTGAAAGTGGCAAGTGGCTGCAGTCTTTGCTCAGGACAAGGGTTTGCCTTGAGAGAATTAAGACTGGACTATGGTAAGATCTAGGGCATGGCAAGCTGTGCACAGCTTTTCCTGCATGTTCTCCACAAAGCCCAAATCAGCAATCAGCAATACCTTGTTATTCATACCATCTCCCTATTTTAAAAAAGGCTATTCAAAAGTGTTTAATAATAAGCACCTTATAAAAATACTTCTATATCGCAATAAACTACTCACAGACCCTCCAAGTGTCCCAATTTTCTTGGGACAGTCCCAGATTTACAGAAGCCATCCTGGTTTCTGATTTGATCCCGGAATGTCCTGCTTTTCCTTAGGATGTCCCTATTTTCATCAGAGAAATGTTGGAGGGTATGGAGTTATGCAACCCCACCCCAGGGAGATAAGTAACTATACAACCTTTAGAAGAGATCTGAAGGCAGACCTTTATAGTGAAGGTTTTTTAAAAAACGTTTAATGTTTTATTGTGTTTTTTATATTGGAAGCCACGCAGGGTGGCTTGGACAATCCTGTCAGATGGGTGGGGTATAAATAATAAAATTACTATTATTATTATGGAATAGGATGTCCGTTTTTCATCGGAGAAATGATGGAAGGTATGCACTCATTCAGAATTCATGGCTGACAGGAAGGAAGACAGTAAACATGCTCTCCATGTAAAGGGGCAGTTGAATGAGCTCCTTTAAAGGTCTTCAAAGGCAGGTAGGGCCAGTTCTCAGCCCCAGATGTTACAGGAACAGACTGAATCCCTGTCTTGTCTAGATGGTAAATGGCAAAAGCCCTCCTCTCTGGCACGGTCTTACAATCCTTACACCAGGAATGGGCAATGTGTGGCCCTTCAGGTGTTGTTCGCCTCCATCTCCCATCAGCCCCAGCCAGCTAATAGTCAGGAATGATGAGAGCTGTTGTCCTTCAACATCTGGAGGGCCAAAGTTTCTCCACCCCTGCCTTGGCTGGGATCTGAAGAATGCTTTCTTTCTTCAGAAGGATGCTCTTTTCTTTGGGCTTATGGATTTTGAACAATACCCCACCCCACAAGACCATATTTCCAACTGCTTCTTTATTTTTTTATTTTTTTAAGATTTCCTTTAGGCATAAGACTTACAGCAGTTACATGAAATGAGAATAGAATAGAATAGAATAGAATAGAAATAAAACAACAGTAGATGCTCAAGTAAACGTTTCTGAAGTTGTGTTCAAGTATATATATCATAATTATTACAGATGTGAAATGATGCATTAATAACAATGCGTATGCTTAGATTGTTGACCATTAGTAAAAGGTATCGGTATTTTGTTTCAATAACAGTTTTAATTTATGGGGCTTTGTAGGAATTTATAGGGAGTAAGGGAGAAAAGGGAAAATTAAAATATATACTTCACGCACGCCAAAGTGTGCTGTAAACCATTAGCACTGCCATATGCCTCATTATTCGTATAATCAATTGTGTGTCGAGGTCCAGTGACCACCCTGCACCCTAAAGTGTAAATAACTAGAGAACACACAGGATATTGGTTTGGGATCAAATAAGGTCACAACTTTATTGGTTACAGGTGTGAAGTTTGGCCATAGGTAAGCAACTGCATATGTCACTCCCATCCATCTGCTGGGAGTGTTTCTAAGGGTGAAGCCGGTGGAGGGGGGATACCCTATGACCTATGTCAAATCAGGGCATCCCCCAAGCAGTCCCCATTGGCGGAGTGGTATGGTCCTAGTCCCAGTCTTGGCATTGGACAGGAGCCACTCCTCACGAATCCTTTTAACAGGATACCCTTACCACTGAAGGAGGCAGGTGGAGGCTACAACCTCCCCTCCAAGCAAGCCTAGGCTTACCCAATGCCTATCCGCCTTACAAAGTTGCTATGAGGTAGGCGAAACCCCAAATGGTGGTGCCAATTAGCCAAATGGAAAAAATTCCTGCCCGGCCCCTGAAAAATTAGGCGACCGACATTGTCCATAGCTAGGTTGTAAAGGTAAAGGTAAAGGGACCCCTGACCATTAGGTCCAGTCGCAGACAACTCTGGCATTGTGGCGCTCATCTCGCTTTACTAGCCGAGGGAGCCGGTGTACAGCTTCCGGGTCATGTGGCCAGCATGACTAAGCCGCTTCTGGCGAACCAGAGCAGCGCATGGAAACGCTGTTTACCTTCCTGCCAGAGCGGTACCTATTTATCTACTTGCACTTTGACGTGCTTTTGAACTGCTAGGTTGGCAGGAGCAGGGACCGAGCAACGAGAGCTCACCCCGTCGCAGGGATTCAAACCGCCGACCTTCTGATTGGGAAGCCCTAGGCTCTGTGGTTTAACCCACAGTGCCACCTGCATCCCTAGCTAGGTGGTACCATCTATGAAAAACCCTTAATCTGAGGGAGGAAAGGTGGGAGAACTGGTGTAGCAAAAGAGAAGCTGAAAGGCCACACTGACCAAGTATTTAAACTTCCCCTGGGCACGGTGCCAAGGGCCACAATTGGTTGTTTGCTCCCACGCCCACTATTTCCTGCCACCATAGGCCAATTGGGTGGAGGGAATACGATCTGGCTGGCGATAGGCCGGTTTACCAGGGAGACCCAGGACCCTCCCGCAAAGCTGCCCACCTGCAAAGGGGGTGAACGGACTAAAGTCACCCCAAACGGCATACAAATTGTTGTGTTTCTTTTGGCCCCTTGCTTGACAGTTTTTCCAATAACGCTGTTTCCAATAATGCCCAACTGTTTCTGAAACTTGACAGGATACCAAAAACTAGTTTACAATAAGAAAGAGGTATCTTATAGTCAAACAGGAAAGTAGGCAATGGTTTCACTTGCACATGCCAAAATCTTCGGGCCTCCTTACAAGATTTCTGGAACTTGACCCCTATCAGGTAATCTCAGTATCGTTGGTCCCACTTTAAATGTATACATGTTTGTGAAAGCTGAGACGAAGCGTAGCTTGTCCCAGGCCACCCTGGTGAGTTCAGAGCAAAGGCAACATTTGAAACAGCCTTACAGTGCATGTCTACTCAGAAGCAAGCACCATTGAGTTCAGAGGGATCTTCTCCCACTCCAGATGTGTGGCCCAGTTACTATGCCACACTTGAAGCTTGACTGTTTTAAAATGTATGGAGTATGGATTGTATCTCAGGTATATTTCCTTCATGGTTTTAGATGTCATTTTTTTAAATAAAACACGCAGATAGGAGCTATAAACATTTTGAAGACAACCTTCTGAGACCTCATGTATTTGCAGGCAGGTGCTATTACTGTATTCTTTTAGATGCCTACTGAAAACATTTGTGTTTCATCGCGCCTACTCAGACACGGGATTGATTACATGTCTTGTTGTGTTTCTTTGTTTTTAGATGTTTCCCACAGTTTTAAAATACATTTCTATTTTATTTGGAAGTGAATTTTTATTACAGATTGTTACTGCAGACCCTCCAAGTGTCCCTATTTTCCAGGGATGGTACAGAAGCTGTCCCGGTTTCTGATGTGATCCCAGGATGTCCTGCTTTTCCTCAGGACACCCCATTTTCATCAAAGAAATGTTGGAGGGTATGGAATTATCCGATCCCCGAGCCAGAAGGCAGCTAAGATAAGGGAATCATGATGAGAAATGGGTGAGAGAAGAGTGGAAATACTTTGGAGAATATTTAAAGAGGTACAACAACCAGATAAATTTCAAAGTAGGGATACATACATGAGCAGCAGGAAATAACACTTAGGATACTGTATAGAATCAAAATGGGTGGTATAAATAGATAGGCAGCACAAATACCAAGTAGAAAGTTATGAAAGCATAGACAGGGAAGTCTGGAGAAAAATGAGAGGAATGAAGAGAATTGAAAGACGTATGTATTAAATTTTGGGCAATGCATAAATAATTTTTTTTGAAGAATGAAGGCAGCCCTGTATAGGGATTTTTTTTAAAAAAAGTTTAATGTTTTATAATTTTTTTTTATATGTTGGAAGCAGCTCAGAGTGGCTGGGGCAACTCAGTCAGATGAGCAGGGTATAAATAGAATAATAATAATAATAATAATAATAATAATAATAGGTAAAGGGACCCCTGACCATTAGGTCCAGTTGCAGATCACTCTGGGGTTGCGGCGCTCATCTCACTTTACTGGCTGAGGGAGCTGGCGTACAGCTTCTGGGTCATGTGGCCAGCATGACTAAGCCGCTTCTGGCGAAACCAGAGCAGCGCATGGAAACGCCATTTACCTTCTCGCCGGAGCGGCACCTATTTATCTACTTGCACTTCGTGCTTTCGAACTGCTAGGTTGGCAGGAGCAGGGACCAAACAACGGGAGCTCACCCTGGCCAGGGATTTGAACTGCCGACTTTCTGATCAGCAAGCCCTAGGCTCTGTGGTTTAACCCACAGTGCCACCCACATCCCTTAATAATAATAATAGGACACCCCTATTTTTATCAGAGATATGTTGGAGGAAATGCTACCATGAGCTCCTCTGGGAGGAAGGATGAGATATACATGTGATAGAATAAATCAGTGGTGCTCTACAGAGTCCACACTTTTCCTCCAGGCCTTCTGCCATGTTTCTGCTGCCCACAAGCAGCTGCTCTTATGTTTCTTACACGTCCCCTTCCAGGGACCACATCTCTCATTGTCCCCCTCCCCCCCAGACTCTGCTGAATATTAGTTTTAAAATAATGCATGCAAATTGAGCACACTTCTGCAAGATAAGCAACTATGCGCACATACAATTTGCATAAGTTGTCAGAATACAAAATTTGGCATTGGGTTTTTCTTGGTGTAGATTTACTTTTGTTTTGCTTTGTATATAAATATGCAACGTATAAACTGCTCCAAGTGTGTTCCTTTATTGAAGCTTTCTTCGTATATTCAATGGGATAATGTTAGTTACCAATCAATTTTCTTGCTAGGTGAGTTAAAGGGGAACTGTTTAAAGCTGCCAGTGTATTAAGTCATTGAAGTAAGAGATTAAATAGTATGAGATAGCAAGAGAGAGAGATGCATTATAAGGTTTGTATGAACCCACTGTAATTGACTGGGTCTTTTGATGGATGTGAGTGGAGTGGCACATCCATATTGTGAGTGGAGTGGCACATCCGTATTTCATCTTTTAATTTTATTTGGCATGTGACTAGCTTGCATGTGACTAGCTGTTTGTGGCACCAACCCTTCACCTAATTGTGACTCCAGATGTTCTATTAGTTGTACACAAATCAACAGGCAGGATCAGACCAAGCCCTTTTAATGCAGAAACAGCCCCACGGAAAAGCCTTTATTCATCGTTTTAGGGAGAACAAAGTGTTTCCCCAATAAAAAGCATAGGAAGCAAACATTTTAGCAAGCACTTAACTATTCTGATGTTAGAGGGCAGCAAAGATGAATTTTGACAACAACAACAACAACGTATAAATGATTCTTGTATTAATTTTCAGAAGATATTTAAAAACCACTAGAGTTCAGTGTGGAATTGTACTGTTTAATCCTTATACACTTTAACGATTGTTTGACTTGGGTTTTTCCATGGCACTATCAAAGTCCTGATAATAAATGGATCAACTGTGAAGACTGTCCGCTGAAATAGATGGCTGAAAAGATTATCTCCACCTAGTCGGAAGGCAAGATTTCACAGAGAAGGAGCGAAAGCCTTTGAGGCTCGCCATGCTCATGATCGTGGCTGTAGCTGTAGCGAAATCCCCAAAGGCTGGGAGGTAGCAAGGGTCGCAGGGATAACACACACATGCAAAGAGCTTTTGTCACCCAAACTCTGAAGTCTGGACACATCCCTCCACCACAGGAGAATTCGTGTGCCTGTGTATCCATTTGAGATACGGAGATGGTAACTTGTTGCCAATTTGGTGCAATTAAGGTGTACAAAGTGGTCTCTCTGCTAGGAGTATTGCCTCTGCCATTACACTAATTAGGGGGCTGTCTCTCCTCCATGTGCATGCCTGACTCCCATTAATATTAATGGCAGTAATGCCCAAGCATCAAGGGAAGAAAAGACCCTTGTAACGGTGACTTATGCATTTCTATCGCTAAATTCCCTGTATAGTAATTCCGAGGATATGTTTGCTTGCAAATTAAGGACTTTTACTCGGACGAAACTGGTCTGCAAGCTTTCCCTTTTCTGCTGTGCATGCGCACGCTGTACACCTACCGTTCATGAGGCAACTTTATGTAAAAAGTGTTAATGGCCCAATAAATCACCTCATGGCATAAGACAGTAGGTTGGACCCAACCAGTTTCACAGACCATCTTGTTACAAACTGAGCAATGTACGCTTCTCAAGAGTGCATCTTTCTTCTCTTGTGCAAAGGAGTCGGAAATGAGGCGCTGAAAATGTGCAATTTCATCATGTACAGCAAAAGGAGACTTTTTTGGGGGGGGGATTATCACAGCACCAGACAAAACTATTTGAAAAGTGGTAGTGTGTTCCTGTGTTTTGACATGCTGAGAACAGAAAGATCCTCCTTGTATCACAATTGTTCTCCTTTAAAATGTATTTATTCTTTAGAAGGATCTCTCAACAGGGGTGCCAACTTGAATAAAATATGGGGGGGGGGGACAGGTAAGCCCTGCCCCACATAGTTGATTGCATGACCCAGTGCACACAGCATCTGAATGGTAATATCCATCAACTTTGCCCCCCCCGGCCCCCTCAAATATTTTATTGGGGGAGGGGGCTAAGGGACCTTGGCTCCTAGGAGTTGGTTGCTGTGCCTCTCAAGCATGTATGTCATTTAGGAACCCAAAAGGCTATAATGTGAAAATTCTGCAACACAAATAAGAATGAAATCTTATGTTGACTCAGGAGCCCCTTTAAGGTGACTCATTAATAATTTCATAATTAAATCAATAAGGAACAACACTGAGTATTAAGTGTTGATATACTTGTGTCTGCTTTCCCAGTCATGGTAATTTCGTCAAAGCCAGCTGGTGAAAGAAAGCAGCCAATGGCAGTATTTAACAATTAAGTTAAATATTTTGAAGAGCTGAAGTGTTTCACTAAGGAGTCATCTTAACAAGTGTAATTGAACTGCCCATAAATGGCCACATGGAGGAAAGCTGGGAGGAGTCTGGCTGTCCGTGTTGGCAGCTTGCAGAAGAACTGTGCAATCCCTGTTATGGAAACGGCTGTCAACTTTAAATGCGTTCAGTCAAGTTCAGGACAGGAACCTTTTCGGCCTGAGGGAGGAAAGGTGGTTATCTGTCCCCACCCCTTAAGCCAAAGGGGTGTGGGACAATCCACTTGCCATTTCAGACACCTGCATATCTTAGAAATTTGTCTGTACCAACATATTGGTGTCTTTTCACCAAAGCCAGATTAAACCTATTCCCATCAGAAGTGTTAAATGGCAGGCTGAGAGGTATCCCTTATCAAAATAGGATCTGTGTATGCTCTCAGGTTTTGAATTATGGTGCTGGAGGAGACTCTTGAGAGTCCCATGGACTGCAAGAAGATCAAACCTATCCATTCTTAAGGAAATCAGCCCTGAGTGCTCACTGGAAGGACAGATCGTGAAGCTGAGGCTCCAATACTTTGGCCACCTCATGAGAAGAGAAGACTCCCTGGAAAAGACCCTGATGTTGGGAAAGATGGAGGGCACAAGGAGAAGGGGATGACAGAGGATGAGATGGTTGGACAGTGTTCTCGAAGCTACCAGCATGAGTTTGACCAAACTGCGGGAGGCAGTGGAAGACAGAAGTGTCTGGCGTGCTCTGGTCCATGGAGTCACGAAGAGTCGGACACGACTAAACGACTAAACAACAACAACATGCTCTCAGGACGTTGACTGCATGAGGCATATTTTATTGCATTGCGGACAATATGATCAAGCTAGGGAACTATTGATTAAACCACTATTGGCAAATCGGCCAGGTCAATCTGAAGCCTATTATACCAAATATCTTCTGGACGACAAGTCCAATGATATCACAGTGGCCGTGGCAAAGTTTCTTTCAGTAGTCATACGAATTAAAGATCAACATACCCATGACTAAACAAATAACGCTTCAGTCTCCATTCCCTGGGGGGTTGTCTGTATGAATCTGTATTTTATTCTGAATCCATGTTATGGGTCGTTGGACTGCAACAAAGTTTATTATTAATCCACTTGCCATTTACCTGAGGTCATGTTGATGGACATGTGGATGCACACCCACTTGGCGATGTTCCCTGAGGAGAGCTTCACAAGCACCTGACAGCCAGTGCAAGTATCTCTGCCTGTCTTAGACTGGATTTGGCACAAAGTGTGGGGCAGGTGAGTATGGCTTGGGGAAAATGGCCTTATCTGCCAAACTGGGACCTTTGCTGGGCCAGAGGTTCTCCACCATTGGCATGATGATGATGATGATGATGATAATAATAATAATAATAATGATAATGATGATAATAATAATAATAATAATAATAATAATAATAATAATAATAATAAATATTACTTATGCCCTTCCCATCTGGCTGGATTTCCTCAGCCACTCTAGGCAGCTTCCAACAGGAGATTAAAAATACATTAAATTCACACCGGCTTTCTCCATTTGGTTGCCTATCCCCATACACAGTTGTCTTCTTCAGACCTGAGACCTACCTTTAGCACAAACATGCGTTTGTGGCCTCATTTCTTCATTTATATATTCTGCTACAATATGTTTGCATGGTTATAGTGCTGCTGTTGTGACTCAATCCATGAGCAGAAGATCAGTGGGATGGAGCAATCAAGCACTGCTGAATGCAGGAGAATAAAAGTGTGACGTGGCCACAATGGAGGCATAAGAAAGTTTTATGTATACACATTTTGTTAGTAAATTTTATATAGATTGCTCCTAAGTAATCTCCTACCAACTTAGCATTGACCAGACATGGATTGGCTCAGTTTCAGCAAGGTGACTTTATCATGTACCCTCAGTCCATGACCTGGCCATCAAATTATGACTTGGATATGTGAGAGAGGCACCACAGGTCAAATTTAAGCATCTCATCACACTACATGCTCTTCACTGGAGTCATTTCACGCTTGCCCAGTTATGAGGTATCGGGGGCTGCATAATCAAGCATTACACAACAATAAGGAATTCTATCTATTGTAAGTGTTGTGTTCAAATAATATCACCAGTTAATTTCTGGGTACTGAAAGTAGCTCAGCATGAGACTCTTAATCTCAGGGTCCCACGTTGGGCAAAATGTACCTGCATTGCAGGGAGTTGGACTCGATGACCTTTGCGGACCCTTCCAACTCTAAATTCTACGGTTCTAGGATTTGCTACAGTGTACTTCTTTTTAATTCTAAATATTGGGTCTTCCGCCCAACCTGAAAAAAACCCATTATATTATCTCAAATAACTGCAAGACCCTCACATCCAATAAACAAATTAATTATTCCATTCAGCTGATCTTCAGTGATTGTACCAAACCTGAGTTCCATCAGAGAATTGTTAGTTCAGACCCTCCTGTGGGGAAGAGAACAAGGGACTCCACCTTCTGTGGGATATTGTACTGTACAGAATTTCATGAGGGGAGGGGCACAGTTCAATAAGGGGTGGAGCAACAGAATGGCAGCAGAGCAGAGGCTAAACTGCCCTGCTTTTTATGGTTTTCTTCTTTCTTTGCAGGGGGAATCCAAGATCCAAAGACTGCATAATAGGCATGGTTTCAAAAGTTGTATATTACAAATTTCAGACGTTAATAACATCATAGAATACCCTTGTCGGACTCACCTTCAGGGACATATTACCACCCCTTCTTGGAGAAATTTATTTATTTACAACATTTATATACTGCCCAATAACTTACTTTTCTCTGGGTGGTGAGCAATGTTCGTAGTACAGTGGTACCTCTGGTTATGAACTTAATTCGTTCTGGAGATCCATTCTTAACCTGAAACTGTTCTTAACCTGAGGTATCACTTTAGCTAATGGGGCCTCCCGCTGCCGCCACACTGCCGCTGTGTGATTTCTGTTCTCATCCTGAGGTAAACTTCTTAACCCGATGTACTACTTCTGGGTTAGCAGAGTCTGTAACCCGAAGTGTTTGTAACCTGAGGTACCACTGTATAGTGAACAATCTATCTTGGTACCAGTGCATATGTGGTAGTGATGTCTCAGATACCCTAGTATGTACGTTGTGCCTATAGATCTTTGGATGAGGTGCACAGTGGGAGACACAACAAGCAGCCACTTGTCAGTTCTACGATAGTCTCTCCATTTCCACAGAAAACTGGCTGTGAAAATAGCCGACCCGAGTTAAAGATGGATGGAGAAACGAGCTTTTTTTTTTTTTGAAAAAAAGAAGACAACAACCCAAAGTTGTTTATTACTAGAAGACTGAGCAAAAACCAGCCACAAAACCTCAGCTTAAACAGTTTACTAATTAAAACAACCGTAACAACAACCACAAATATCTGAAACAGCCTGAAAAGGGTGGTGGTAGTGGTGGGGGAGTGGGATGCTAGTGAGCGATAAAATCCCACATCAAAATGTGTAGACATCCCCCCTCTTTAAATTCATAGAGAATGCTCTTTACTTAGCTATCAAGGTTTAATGTAACTTGGCAGATCTGAGTTACTTCAGGAAAGCTTTAATGCTTGGCAGGTCTCTACATTTTATTTATGATATCAAAGCAGCGACTCAGATTTTTTACTCAGTGGAAGACATAAAAGAGATTCAGAAGTCGTCCAAATCATCTTGTAATTAATGTTACCATGCACGCCCAAGACATTAAAATGTTAACAGTGTTAGAGTCGTGTGCTTTGGAATACAGAGTGAGGGCTTTATTAGAGAGAAATGCTCCGCAGATGTCATCCGCCCTAATTGAGGACATCGGGGCTCCTGCTGCTTGTTCTTATCAGTGGTTGAGATTTTTTTTTTTTTAATTTATTCATTTTCCTTACTGCTAGAATCTGCTCTCATTATTAGTCTATCTTGTCACTCATTTGCATTTCAAGTGCCGGGACTGTGGGGTACCAGCTAGCAGCCTTAGAAGAACACTTCAAGGGGTTATTCTATCAAATAGCAGCACACTATCACAGCGAATTTGACATCTGGGTTATCTTATTCCCAGATGCTCTGTGGTGTCATTAGCAGGATTAATCTTAGCTTTAATTTCATAATGATTCTTATTCTAATATATGTGAATGAACACAAAGTCTCTTGACTCATTATCACCAATTTACCCAAGATATGTAATCAGGCTCTTATATTCGCCAACATTTATTTTTGCTAATACATCTAAAATTGTAGATTAAGCAAATACAGTTAGTTCCAGCTGAGTGAATGCCTAGTGAGGTAACAATGCAGTATTTATGTTTTAATTAAACTGCAGTGATGATGTTGTCTTTTAAACAGGAATCGCTCAAAATCGGAGAGCTGGATATTCCTCCCCAGCCAGTGTCCTGCAGTGACAGCCATCAAAACTTTACCTTATAGCGTTATTATATGAACATTTTGCTCATATACCAACATACAAAGCAAATTGTAACTTTTATAATCAACACAAGCCTTGAGCCTTCAAATGAAACAAAGGAAATGTTATTTCTATTCACAATGCTTTTCTTAAAAGAATAATAATAATAATAATAATTTTTTAAAAAGTATTGTGGCGACATCTTAGTTTTTCCTCATGATGATGCAGATTGTTGTCTGCCTTGTATTCAATTGCCAAAGAAAATAGTACACTGTGCCCACGTTAGAAATTAGCATATACAGTAAAATGCCCATACTCTGTTACTGCGCCAGCTCCCAAAGTTTCTAATTTCCCAGCTGTTGTAGAAGAGCATGCAAGGAGTGGTTTATGATTGATGGATAAAATGTTCAAACATTTAAAGAAATGAAAGTCAGCTTTGCATTTTTAATTAATTAATTAAAAGGACTGTAAATGCCAACTTGTTAATTGCTTTGCACCTGCAAGCCGACACAGGTTTGGCGCGTCCTTTCTTTGAATATTAATTCCCCGCCCCCCACCCGCGTATCTTCCTAATGCTCGGGAAGTCTCCCCTGCAAACATATTAGTAAAGAGTAAATATTGAATCTAAGACAAAACTCATGGCTTCATCTTTCACTGTACACAGAATAAGATTTAAAGGAGGATTTAGATTTCTAAGGCTTCTAATTAAGTAGTGATAATCAGGCTTTCTGCTGAGGGTCACTTCCTGAGAGTAATTTGAGTTATTAAAATGCATGTTTTTATTTGTTCTGCTTTGCGAGCTAAAACTGATCCCTTTTAATATAGCAGCTAATATGCAAATTGGTGTTTCATTATATTATGCAATTTATGGCAATCTTCTCTAATTTACTGAAAGGGCAAGAGACTGACCTTGTCATTCAACTCCCCCCCGCACTCCCTCACCCGCAGTAAGCTAATCTAATTATATGGATCTTCTTATGAAACTTGGATGTGCAGCACGCTGAAGAATGTGACAAATTTGCCTTGTGCTTAGCTCTTTGTTTCATCAAGGCAGCCTTCGGTTTGGGTTGAATCCCAAAGGTGGAGGAGATATTTCAGGAGCTATTTGGCTCCATACACAGGAACTTTTCGGAATAGATTTGTTTGTTTAATTACGGCAGCAAACACGGAAGCACATCCAAAATCCATGAACGGAACATTGGGTTAAATCGTTTAAAGAGCATCATTAAAGGCATCCATTGAGGATTGTTGATCCTATGAAGCATATGTTCCCTGTTATTCTGAATGTCATTTGATAATTTGATGGAGATAATTTCATTGAAGACACTTTGGGACACCTTTATCTGTAGGCACTGGTTCCCCCCCCTTTTCTTTTCCCGACCTCTGCCACGTCCAAGAATATATTAGTAAGGAATGGGCGCTTCAATCTATCGGGAGTTTATGGGATTAAGGCTCCAATTATATCTGTTTCACTTCCTTGGTTACTGAGGTTCACATCCACACCTTAAAAAAGCACGGAATCCAATTGGCGACCTTGAACTCCTGGAAGGGCTGTTGAGCCAGTGAATGAACTGCTAATGGAAGAAGAGAAGAGGCAATATCTTTGCCAATTTCTCTTCCTTCCTTGTAGCCCCGGGGCCCCCTGAAAATCACCTGCAGATTGCTGGCAAGCCCTTCAAAATAGACATCACAGTGGCATGTGCTTGGGGGTACACCTACTGCTTGCCAGTGGTAGGGTTGCCATATTTAAGAAAGAGAAAACTTTTTGGCCAAGGTTATTGAATTTTTAAAATCTTTTTTTAAAAAAGCCAAAATCTACACTTCCAACATGGGCAGCCATACGTCCGGATTTCCCTGAACATTTAAGCGGTTTCTGCCTGGATGCTGTTTATGAGGCCCGAATACCAGCTCTGTCTGGGAAATTCTGTTTTTATAACAAAACCAAACAACACAAACAGAAAAACAAACAATACAAACCAATTCTTGTCTTATCCTCATTTTTTCTAAACATTGTTAGGTGAGCTTCCCCAAGTCCCCCTATCTGATTTTCAGTTTACCTCATCTTTAGCAGTTTACATATATCATAATTTTTAAACCATTTTTTTAATCACACTTACTTTTACCATAAAAATCTTCACATTTTATCACTTACAAATAATGCTATTTTAAAATACACTATCTTCAACTTCTAACCCTACAGCCTCTATCCACTTCCAAAGCTATTCTAAAATTTAAATATTAACATATTTTTTTCAAATATTCTTTACATTTCTTCCAGTCTTCTTCCACCGTCTCTTCTCTCTGGTCTCATAGTCTCACAGTCAGTTCGGCAAGTTCCATATAGTCCATCATCTTCATGTGCCATTCTTCGATTGTTGGTAAATCTTGTTTCTTCCCTGTTCTGGAAATTCTGGATGTGTGGCAACCCTACCAGTGGTAGGTCCGGAGGCTATGTGGGTGGTGAAACAGGAATGGCTTATTCTCATACAATAAAAACCAGAGGTTCTATGTTACTGCCACACCACACCCACATTGTTCTATTCTGGCAAACAGGAGTGCAAAGACACCTTCTAGCCGAGGGTGTGTGTTATCGTGGGGGGTGTAACTGGGTTGTTTTTATTTTGATTATCTATACAGTGTTGTTGTTGTTGTTTAGTCGTGTCCGACTCTTCGTGACCCCATGGACCAGAGCACACCAGGCACTCCTATCTTCCACTGCCTCCCGCAGTTTGGTTAAACTCATGCTGGTAGCTTCGCGAACACTATCCAACCATCTCGTCCTCTGTCATCCCCTTCTCCTTGTGCCCTCCATCTTTCCCAACATCAGGGTCTTTTCCAGGGAGTCTTCTCTTCTCATGAGGTGGCCAAAGTATTGGAACCTCAGCTTCAGGAACTGTCTTTTCAGTGAGCACTCAGGGCTGATTTCCTTCAGAATGGAGAGGTTTGATCTTCTTGCAGTCCATGGGACTCTCAAGAGGTATACTATACTATACTATACTATACTATACTATACTATACTATACTATACTATACTATACTATACTATACAGTGGTACCTTAGGTTAAGTACTTAATTCATTCCGGAGGTCCATTCTTAACCTGAAACTGTTCTTAACCTGAAGCACCACTTTAGCTAATGGGGCCTCCTGCTGCCTCCGTGCCGCCAGAGCACGATTTCTGTCCTTATCCTGAAGCAAAGTTCTTAACCTGAAGCACTATTTCTGGGTTAGTGGCGTCTGTAACCTGAAGCGTATGTAACCTGAGGTACCACTGCATTGTGGATTTTATGTTAATCTTGTTCTGTGAACTGCCCTGAGACCTCCGGGTATAGGGTGGTATATGAAGAAGAAGAAGAAGAAGAAGAAGAAGAAGAAGAAGAAGAAGAAGAAGAAGAAGAAGAGTTGCAGAGAAGGGCTGTTGAAGTTTGTAGCCTGGGATAAAGTGTGTGACCTGGGAAGAGTCCTAAGGGATAGACTGATAAGCCTAGATTTGGCTGCTGGGGCCAGAGGTCTCCCACCCCCTGTTTTAAGATGCTTCCTATTGCATCCAGAGGGTTTGTTTTGTACCTTCCAAATTGCTTGAACACCTCTAAAATTATTCACTTTAGCATGTGCATATGCTAAATTCAGAATTCAACAGCATGAAGGCTTTCAAAATAACTCACTGGTGTTTTTTGTTTTGTTTTTTGTATTTTGTGTTTCCCCCCCTTCTCCCCATGGCACATTTATCATAATACAAATCAAAGAGCAATATTCACGAGCTTCCTAATGCAGTATGTTAAACCTCTATAACTGTCAGAAAGAGGATGTTGGTAAGGGGGAAAGCAGCTAGTATTACAGAATCGCAAACCGAAATAAAATAAAAAAAACATGCTGGCAGGAAAGAACAAAGAACCGGCTAAGCGAAGAGGCTGTGGAAAACTCTTGCAACACCTTTGTCACGTTGCTGTGTGAGCATGTTGCTGAAATTATGTATATTTCTTAGAAACCACCTTTGTGGCTGGTAATTGTAACCACTTCTAGCATACAGCCACACACGACCAGACACCTGGTGGTCTTAGGTCTGAATGGGAATAGTCATGTACATAATATTTGCATGATACAAAAGCTACCACCATAATTGGCACACCTTAAAAGTTTCAAAAACAACTTTCAGGATTGTGTTTTCAGAAGGCTTACCTGGAAGGTAAGGTGCAGAACTGAATCAATGAAAAATGAAGAGGTACCAGGCCTCAGGTTTCCGTGGGAGCTGAACTGGGCAACTTGTGAACTAGGCTGTTTTATGAAGCACCAAATGCGGATTTAAAATGATTTTGAAACTTCGGCCACAATAACCCATGCAAACAATGACATTGATCCTGAATCAATGCAATAAAAACAACTGGGTGGCCACTTCATCCCTGTTATCATGAGGCCAGTGGCTCTGCTTTAGAAAATGCTTCTGAAATTTTGATTGCGATATATAATTACAATTACAATTATAATTATAATTATAATTATCATTATAATTAAATTATACTTTATGAGTGGTTTTACAATCACTCCCCTGTAAGTTATTTCTATTTACACTTTTGTCATTGGACTCAGCTACAGAGCTGCAAATAAGATGTTTTAAATGTACTGTAATGTGCAATATACAGATGTGACACTAGATGGCGACAGTGAGCTATGCAAAATTCAATGTATTTTTCAAAACTTTTTTTAAAAAAGCATTTTTTATATGTGTGTAGATTCCACCTTGCTTTCCTTGGTGGAGTTTTTCTTTCCTTTTCTTTTCTTTTCTTTTCTTTTCTTTTCTTTCCTTTCCTTTCCTTTCCTTTCCTTTCCTTTCCTTTCCTTTCCTTTCCTTTTCTTTTCTTTTCTTTCTTTCTTTCTTTCTTTCTTAATCCTAAATCTTTCAAAGTGACTTATTTTCTGAACATGAATACTTTATTTTTTCTCATGTTATGCAATCTGCTACAGACCTCACACAGTATCTTTGCAAGAGATATAGTCTCAAGACTGTTGGAATGTGCATGTGAAATAATGCATTTAGATGGTTCTTTCTTCCTTAAAATGTTTGTAAAATATGTTGACTTAAATATTCTTTTCCTCCTCAAAAACACAGGAGGGATTTCACTTAAACTTTTATTAGAAGAACAAATATTCACAGTTGGGTTTGACCAACTTATCCCCACAACTGAATGTGAATGTTCTGTATTGCTTAGGTGTGTGCTAAAGCCTCATTGAAAATAGTTTTGCAAGGTTAAATGTAGCAGGGGCTACTGAGGCATAGTGGAATGGAGCAGAGATGTATCCCCAGTTGTGCCATGCTCAGGAGACGTTTAGTGTGGTATCTTCTCAGCTGATTATCAGTTTACTTGTTAGGTTCACTCTTTATGTGAGTCTAAAACAGGGGTCAGCAACCTTTTTCAGCCGTGGGCCGGTCCACTGTCCCTCAGACCATGTGGTGAGCCGGACTATATTTTTTTTTTTGGGGGGGGGAAATGAACGAATTCTTATGCCCCACAAATAACCCAGAGATGCATTTTAAATAAAAGGACACATTCTACTCATGTAAAAACACACTGATTCCCGGACCGTCCACAGGCTGGATTGAGAAGGCGATTGGGCTGCATCCGGCCCACGGGCCTTAGGTTACCTACCCCCGGTCTAAAAAGACAGAACATAAGTCTTACTACAGCAAAACAAAATGTGCATTGAAAAACACAACGAGTAGGAAATCAGGTTCTTTTATATAAAATAATAGGAATCAATTGGAGTTAACCTGACATTATGTTGAATGAGTTCATATTAGGGTAGAAACTAGAATTACAATGGGGTGGAAATTGTGCATATAGTCATTCTTTTCCCTCAACCTGGTTTGGTGTCGTTCTGCCATTTTTAACCTGATGATTCTTATCATTGCCATCCATAATACTGAGGTGGCTTACAACATCACTTGAAATCCGTATTTTCTATGGTAACAAGGGGGGGGGGGACTTTTATACTAAAATCCAAGAGCAGAATCCTGTGCATGTCTGCTGTGAAGTCCCACTGATTGCAATGAAGTGTAGTCGCAGGTAGAGAGGGAAGGCCCTCTCCACTTCATTTCTCTAAGTTTCTCATTTTCCCCACCTGAAATTCAGTTCTCCACATTGTTCAGCAATTTCCTTAAAAAAAGAATCCTCATGAAAATCACCGATATTTTAGTGCAAGTTTCCCTGGAGGAGGGATTAAACCACTCTGTGCACATGATCCATATACATAATCTCCGCCGGGCCATAGGGAAAGTGCAAAACGTGATTGCATTTTGTACATTCTTCAAGCGATATGCACATTCTCTAGTTAGTGTGCATAGTCTCTAAGAAACATACCTTTTTTCCCTATCTCTTGTTCAAAAGTGTGAAATCTGCCCTGCCCTCTGCCCTGGCTCTTTCTGGCTCACTGCTTATCTTAACATGGTCTGCAACATACCTTGTTGTGGAGAATGTACAAAATGTAGATGATATATGGACATTTCCCAATGCCTGTTGGATATGACATCTATTGAGTGGGATTGTGCAAACTCAGCCAGCTGGGCAGGGTATAAATTATTATTATTATTATTATTATTATTATTATTATTATTATTAATTTCATGGCAGAAATATGTGCACATTCTCCAGGAGGTTGGTTGTTATGCACATTAACTAGGGACACCATACATCCAGGATTTCCTGAACATACCCAAGATTCGTCTGTTGGAAATAGCATCTGGGCGGAATTTCTGAAATCAGTAAAAATGTCCCGGAAAAGCCAGGTGTATGACAACCCATGTCGGAAGTGTTGGTTTTTTGGCGAATTTCCTTAAAAATAGCTCAAAGAAAACTTTTGTGTTTTCACTTTTTGAAATACAGTGGTACTTTGGTTCCCGAACTCTATCCGTTCTGGAAGTCCATTTGACTTCCAAAACATTTGCGAACCGAAGCGGTGCTTCTGATTTCCTGCCTCATGTTTGGGTGAGATATGCAGCAGTTCACAATGTAGTAAATCTCCTCAATCTATACTAATACTTTCCCAACTACGTGGAAGACGTCATGATCCATACGCGTTGGTCCTAATTATCCGACATTACCATAACGTTTCTTGTTGTCTACAGTATGCTCCCTGTTTTCCGAAAGTTTATTTCAGAGAACTTTTCGGCTTATTCATCAGTAGGTAATAATGTTATAGCTCACAGACATGGGCTCCCACAGAGCGCTGTGGCTCCCACAGATTTCTTCACAAAAATGACAAGGCGAAGCCCGCCACATCTCCCACTGTTTGCTCCGGTCAAATGATATTCCCCTCACAGTTCCTGCTGCAATCACTCCTACTAATCTTTCCTTCTCTCCTCACTCAGTCCTTCCCACTTATCCGCTTGCCAGATCATTACTCCGGTTAAAACCTCCCGCAGCCAACCCCGCCGCTCGTAGGATTTAAACAAAGATTCCTTTAAAGATATGCAGAGAATAAATGCAGATAAACAGCAAGCCCAAGGAGACAGTTAAGATGGTTGCCTTGAAGAACAGCCAGTCTGCATATCGGTGAGTGACAAGCAGGGAAAGTGGCGCCGGAAGGCAGCGACCCGTTTTTTGCTTGCCAGCGGCTATGTTTGGGTCACACTTGACCTTCGTCTCAGCTTCCTCCTGTTGTTGCTGTAATTTCTCCATCAAATCCTCTTCCTTGGCCGCAGTTCAGACCATTTTCACAGTCACACCCACACCTGACAGTTAAAGCACATGGCTTCCCCCAAGGAATCCTGGGAACTGTACTTTGCTAAGGGTGCTTGGACTTGCAGTTTTGAGGGAGGGGTAAACTACAGTTTCTGGGATTCTTTGGGGGAAGTGTGCTTTAAATGCATGGCGTGGATATGTCCATAGTGTGTCATCTGAGGCATACATTGCAACTCCTCCTTCCTCTTTCAGGTATATTTTTAAATATGCAGCCTGCTTTGAGATGAAACAGGGAGATGCTGATTTATTCCTAGTCTGCAAAATGGCTGGCTGGGTCTTCTGTTGTCGTTTTAAGCATGGCAGCAGAGGTAAGGAAGGGAAGAAGGGAGGGAAAGCTGAGTGTTTTGTGCCAAATTAGTCTGGATGGCAGTTAGGGAGAGTTGAATCCATTGACGTCCCTGCCCTGGTTCCCAGAGGGAACAGGACTAAGGTTTGTATACACAGTACTTTGGTACCTTGGTTTAAGAACAGCTTAGTTTACGAACAACCTGGATTAAGAACGCTGCAAACCTGGAAGTAGGTGTTTTGGTTTGTGAATTTTGCCTTGGAATAAGAACATGTTTCGCTTCCTGTTGAGTGTGTTCCATTTGTAAATTGAGTCCCCCGCTGCTATGGGAAAGCACACCTTGGTTTAAGAACGCTTTGGTTTAAGAATGGACTTCTGGAACGGATTAAGTTTGTAAACCAAGGTACCACTGTATACCTTTAAAGCATAATTTTTCTCTCAAAGCAAATTATTATTAAATAAATTATATTTTTCAGTTTTTTTAAAAAAAGTTTTACATACAAATCCAATATTCTCCCAATAAACGTATATGTTTTGACTTCCTTCCACCCCTTTTGTGGATATATATATATATATATATATATATAAATAATTCTTAACACTGCAATTCCCTCATTAATCCAATTATTAATTACTCCCTAGTTTTTTTAACCTTAATTATAACTGTTTGGTTTTAAGTCGATCCTGCTAAGGAACTTATATGTGCACAAAAACTTTTCAAATAGTCCACAAATTCCCCCCAGTCTTTGATCAAGTTCTTCTCCTCTTGCTTTCTTATTGCTCCAGTAAGTTTTGCCATTTTGGTAGGGTTGCCATATTTCAAAAAGTAAAAATCAGGGCACAAAAAGAAAACTTGGAAACATGCATTGCCATATATTTAATTCAATTTATGATGTGGTCTGAAGGTTTTTCAGTTTTCTCTCTTTTTGAGAAAGTATATATATAAAGCCCCTGGAAGTACTTGCATGTATGGAATGCCACTACTTCCTGGTAATTTTATGCTGAAAGAGATGGCTGCCTCCAGGTACCTATGGAAGCAGCCAAAGGCATCGGATAGAAAGAAAAATACGGCCCCCAAATAGATATATGGGGACAGACTCCTCGATACATTTCCCTCAGAACTGGTGGCATATAATGTGTTATTTTCATTATACATTTCATTTCTATACTGCTTTATATTTTAAGAAGAGAACATCTCAAAGCGGTTTACAACATCAAAACATCAAATGAAACAACCCAGAGCAAAACATTACAGAAGGAAGTCAAATATAAAGTATAACTCCAAAGCAACATAATTAACAGTGTGGCTGCTGCCAGGGGATTTTTGTTTTTTTTTTTACTCAAAAAATTTCTAGCAAGCATGGCAAGTCCTGTGCTTTGCAGCTGCTCCAAACAGCCAGAAATTGTAGTAAGAAGAAAGAAGGACTCTGTCGGAAAGCCCTCGGACCACCTCATTAAAAAAGCGCATAGGAGCAGACCACACTCGAAAAAATCCAAAGATGTGCGGTCTTTGGTTCGGGCACGGATGCAGACTGGGATGATTCATTTTAAATTGTGATGATAAACCAAAATCCTGTCCTGTCCGTAATGACAGTACACACAACTGCACTGAGGGGGGAAGTTGATCGCAGAACTTCCACAGTCCCTGGGACCTGCTGAAGGCCAAGGACGTGCTCTACCAATGAGCCATAGCTCCTATCCATGAAGGACAGCATTGCATGGAGGCAGGAATTACCCAGAATGTAGGGCCAGCCCTGCTATTAGGCCAAGTGATGTGGTCACCTCAGGCAGCTGATTTTGGCTACCATGAAAGAATACAAAATTGTTAGTTGTTTCCTTTTGAATTATTGTATTTATCTCCAAGGCGCCTGTTGGGTTTTCTGCCTTGGCTAACAAAATATCATGCCTAGTTTCAAGTACTAAGCACTTTGATGTGTGTGCGCGCCACTCTTGCTGCTCTGCCTCAGGTTGCAAAATGCCTGTACAAACGAGATAAACATTAGCACGGGCAATTGTGAAGTTTCTGGAGAAGTTGCTACAGCTGACAGAGCCTCGTGGAAAATGGCGCCAACTCTTTAGGCTATTCGCACCGCTCTTCATTGAATAAGGAACTGGGAACCGACTTCAGCCTCACACAAAACAAGAAGGCAGTGATATCCGCAAGGCCGCAGCCGATTCTTTAACTACTGAGGGATAGATCTTGCAGAAATCACAGTCAACCTTTTCCCGTACCCTCTGACTTTCCTCAGACGAAAATGGGGACGTTTCTCACTCACCTGCAACTGACCCTCCTCAACCTCTCCATTTTTTGCCCTTCCCCCTGCAGAGCATTTCCTATTTGAACACACACACACACACACACACACACACACACACACACACACACTTCTTGCATTCCCCTTTCCTTTCCTTTTCTTCCTGTCTAGGGCGGCTCTGCCCTCTGCCTGCCCCTCAGAGCTGCTGTGTCATGCTGGCTCCAGCAGTGACAGACTCTCCTCTTCCTCCAGCAGCCGTTACGAGCTGCCCAAGGGAGGTGGCTGGCAACAGCAACCATGGAGAGACCATAGTATGCTCCCTCATGGCTGCAGCCCCGGTATCACACAATCACTGGCTCATCCTCTATCCTGAGCTTGGCAGCAGTTGCACTACCAGGAGAACATTCCGGGATCATATCAGAAGCCAGAATGGCTTTTGTAATTCTGGGGTTGTCCTTGGAAAATCGGGACACTTGGAGGGTATACAGTGGTACCTCAGGTTACATACACTTCAGGTTACAGAACCTTCAGGTTACAGACTCCACTAACCCAAAAATAGTACCTCAGGTTAAGAACTTTGCTTCAGGATGAGAACAGAAATCACGCGGCGGTGATGCAGCAGTGGCAGGAGGCCCCATTAGCTAAAGTGGCACCTCAGGTTTCAGGTGAACAGTTTCAGGTTAAGAACAGACCTCTAGAATGAATTAAGTTCTTAACCCGAGGTACCACTGTATTACCGTATTTGTCCGAATATAAGCCGAGCGAATATTTTCCCCCAAATTCCGACTGTGAAAAGTTACAGTGCGGCTTATATTTGCGACCTTATGGTATGCAGCCAGGAGTGGGGGGCAAACAGCGCCAGCAGTGTGGCAAAGTGGTGCCCGCCCTATGTGTAGTCCCCTGTCCTCTCCCCCAAGGCCGGGAAGGGAGAGAGCGAGGAAGGGGATAGGCCGCTGGCAATGCATGCTGCTCCCCCCCCCCCCCGTATGCAGCCAGGAGCAGTGAGGAATGGAGAGGCTTATATTCAGTATTTTTTCTTTTTTTTCTTGACCCCCCTCCAATTTTAAAGGTGTGGCTTATATTCTGGCCAATATGGTATTCAGAATACTTGGTACCAATGCAGGTCCTGGTTTGTGTACTCAAAGGCTTTCCGGGACCTCTGAAACCCTCCCTAGTCCAGTAAGGAGAGGCAAAGATGGAAGGTTAACAACAGGAAGATTTAAAGAAACTATTGGAAACTCAAGGCAGTAGAGATATAAGTGATCAGAGCCCCCCCAAACTTGAAGCATGGGAAGTCCCAAGAAAAATTAATAATTTGGCAGAATATTAGGATTATATGATATGTATTTGTATAATTTGGAATATTTAAAAATTATTTAAAAAATAAAAAAGGAGAGGCAAAGATGGGCAAAGCAGGATTGTACTTCCAACCACAAGGGATTGCAGAAACATTGACAGGTCAGGAAACATCATATAGGATTTTTGAAGCTAAGAAGGTGTGGGCCTGATCGATAATCCAGAGGGGAGACTGATAGTAATATGGTGTATATTTAGGTCAACAACTTTCAGCTTTGTTTTTCTGGTCCTTGACCACTTTTTCAGAAGCCAACTATGACTTTTATAAGTACAGTGGTACCTCAGGTTAAGTACTTAATTCGTTCCAGAGGTCCATTCTTAACCTGAAACTGTTCTTGACCTGAAGCACCACTTTAGCTAATGGGGCCTCCCGCTGCCGTCGCGCCACCTGAGCACGATTTCTGTTCTCATCCTGAAGCAAAGTTCTTAACCTGAAGCACTATTTCTGGGTTAGTGGAGTCTGTAACCTGAAGCGTATGTAACCTGAGGTACCACTGTAAAGGTCTTTAAGAATAAGAATGCCCATTCTGAGGGATGAGCAACTTTGTGTGTCAAAGACGACTGTCCGAATATATTTCTTGGGGTTTATTTAACCAAGGCCAAAAGGAAGCCCCCAGTTCAGGCACTGTAAAAGAATCTCCTGTGCATTGTGGTGTCATGGAGGAAGCAGCATTTGGTTCAAGAGCATTGACAGCTGCCATTTCTCCGGGGCCAATTGTTCTGGTGTGCATGGGGACATTTTTAACCCACTGCACTCATGTGAATTGTCCCCACTGGAAGAAGCAGCTGTCAAAATGGCCTCTGACTGAATCAGACACTCATGCCACCATGTCCATGAGGACGCTAGGCAGACTGGAGCAGGATTTCCATCCCTAGTGTCAGGACCAGGCTTATATCAGCTTGAGAAGAAATCTCACTCTCATTCAGCAACAAAGGGAAAAAGCCATATTTATGTCTGTGGCTAAGCAATTTGTACGAGACAATGGCATGACGTGTTGTGCAATAACCTTCTTACTTTGGCAAATGATGCAGAAAATATACTGCAAGGCTTAAACTTTTAATGCCATTTAATCCTACCCCCCCCCCCCCATTTTTAGTCTTCCAGGGAAACTCATCAACAGTAGGGACAGGAGCTGTTTGCAGTGTTCTCTGCCCAGAATATATGTATATTATCTTCACCTACTGTGGCATATCTGCAGCCATGCTTGTTATCCGGCTCCAGCTTCCCATTAACTGAATCCCTGGTGGAAAGCCGTTTCCCTACATTATATTGTAATGCTCTTGTTAATGATAAATTGATGAAGAGCTGCTTTTTTAGATTAGGTGAGTGGTCCTTTGATAATGGGGTTGGAATCAGGCCAGGGGTTTTATAGTACTTTGCCTGGAGGGTGAGAATCAACTAAAATATTCCTTTCTTATGTTCCGTTAGAAAGAGAAGAGAGAGAGAGAGAGAGAGAGAGAGAGTCAAAGAATTTTCCAGCTTTTTAATTTTAACAGAGCCGTTTCAAACCCAGTTTACGTGGCTGGTATTTTTAGATGCCTGCCTTTATCCTGTCCTGCGCATCTAATGAATTATTAATGGCAGGTGTTTCTCACTTAATTAGCGAAGCCCGTATCCTTTTAAGTGAAATGGCTCTCATAAGGTGCCTGAATCGCTTGGTTTTGTTACAAATGTCGCGAGATCATAAGCAAAATGCATTCTTTTTGAACCGTCTCGAAATTACGAGCAATTGGTTATACTTTTCCTGCTTATGTGCAGGGACTGTCATGTCTGCTTATAAACCCATGATACTCAAAGGTGCCAGAATATCTGAAATTAGCAGTGGATCATAAACTGCTTCCTTTCGTTTTATCTTTCGGATAATTTAACCTTTAAAGCTTCACCCCTGTACACAGCTATGGATGTGCTGGGTTCCATGGAAGGGGACACGCATACACAGATGCTGTTGCTGTCTAATAGCAACTGGGAGCATTCCTCAGTCCTAGGAAACTTATACCTGGCAGCGGACACATCACAGAATTGTAACGTTGGAAGGGACCCTGCGGATCATCTAGTCAAACCCCCTGCAATGCAGGACTGTGCAGCTATCCCATACAGGGATCAAACCTGCAACCTTTGTATTATCGGCACCATGCTCTAAGCAACTGTGCTATCCAGGCTCATGCTCACCCTCATTTCACAAAAAAACTTTTAAAGGTTACCTGCACCTTTTGCTTCATAACTTTCTTTCTAGGAAGATTAGAGACTTACTTTTTTAAAAAACAAAAAAACTTCAGAGTCTGGGGTACCAGACCAAAGGTACCAGAGGAAACCTTAATGGGCACTAAAACTCCCAAGTTTTCTTGCTTTGTATCTTTAAGAGTGAAAGTTGAGGAGGCAATTTGCCAGTGTGGTGCAGTGGTTAAGAGCGGTGGACTTGTAATCTGGTGAACCGGGTTCGATTCCCCGCTCCTCCACATGCAGCTGCTGGGTGACCTTGGGCTAGTCACACTTCTCTGAAGTCTCTCAGCCTCACTCACCTCACAGAGTGTTTATTGTGGGGGAGCAAGGCAAAGGAGAATGTTAGCTGCTTTGAGACTCCTTAGGGTAGTGATAAAGTGGGATATCAAATCCAAATTCCTCCTCCTCCTCCTCCTCCTCCTCCTCCTCCTCCTCCTCCTCCTCCTCTTCTTCTTCTTCTTCTTCTTCTTCTTCTTCTTCCTCTTCCTCTTCGATGTACATTAGTTGAAAATAGTGCAGCCTACGTAGCTCAGAAACACGCCCTGAATTTTGTAACACCTTCCTGCCAGGCTCCCCAGTCTTTCTATGACTGCATTACTTCAGATAAACATGTATGGAATTGCATTCTTTTCAGTAGGCAAAGGTAAAGGGACCCTTGACCGTTAAGTCCAGCCACAGACGACTCTGAGGTTGTGGCGCTCATCTCGCTTTACTGGCCGAGGGAGCCAGTGTTTGTCTGCAGACAGCTTCCAGGTCATGTGGCCAGCATGACTAAGCCGCTTCTGGCGAACCAGAGCAGCGCATGGAAACGCCGTTTACCTTCCCGCCGGAGCGGTACCTATTTATCTACTTGCACTTTGACGTGCTTTCGAACTGCTAGGTTGGCAGGAGCAGGGACCGAGCAACGGGAGCTCACCCCGTCGCGTGGATTAGAATCGCCGACCTTCTGATCAGCACGCCCTAGGCTCTGTGGTTTAGACCACAGCACCACCCGCATCCCTTCTTTTCGGTAACTGTTGCATAAAAGCTAGCTGCATGTAGGGAACCGAAGTGGCTTGTCAGGTGCGGTGGAGCTGCTACTCTGGCTTTCTGGCACATGGGCCGCTGTTATTTGCCAGGACAGGGCGGGGTGCAAGGAGAGAGGAGTTTGGCAAATGCTCCGCCAGTGCATTTGCACCAAGCTGACCTCTCTGCCACATTGCCCCTCACCTCTCAGGAAGCAACAGCAACCCTTCTGCCCCACACAGTGAGCGACTTGTGGTAGTGAACTACTACCTAAGGCTGAGACCTAGTCTAGAACTTTCCCCCCAATGTGCACATTTTCTACAGTATGAATACAGACCTGCCTGTTTGTGGATGGAAACTTTGCTTTGGTCTAAACATTGTTCAATCTTCCAAAGAGAGAGAGAGAGAGAGAAAACATGTGCTACTGTGGGATATATTTTAGACCTGTGTTTGGAGGACACAGGGCATATTCAGACTTCAAATTTCAATCAGGAGGGTTTCGTTTCACTCTCCAATTAACCTCCAAGGAACCATAGCTATTTCATTCTTTGCTTAGGAGCAAAGAACTACAATTCCCAAGTTTCTTTGCTTTGTATCTTTAAGAGTGAAAGTTGAGGAGGCAAAGATGTGCATTAGTTGAAAATGGTGTAGCTTAGCTCAAAAACACAACTCTTTTAAGCCAAAGAAGATCAAGAGTTCTCATACTGCTTGTCTAGCCTTATAAACATTAACTGCCATTACAAGGGTTCAAAAATATAAATATTAGATTTAGGCCTTGCAGAAAGCTGGGACCCAAAGGCCTAAGAGACATATTCCTTGAGCTGATATTTGTTTCAGTCCATGGAAAAAGCCGCTCCTGACTCCGAGTGCTTGTTAAAGGTATATCTCTTTCAAGTTATAGGGAGAGAGATGTCAACTGTTTACCATAAATGTATCTCTGCATTTGAATATATAAATGATACTGTTACTTTACCTTGAGTAAGTTTCTCACTGACAGGTATGTTCGGGGAAACATCTTTCACGAAAGCTGAAATGTTGATATAAATATCTGAGGAAAAATACTAATCACAGAATACATTGAACAGACTTACTGATCTTGTATACCTGGAAAAAGATTTTCAAACAGACTTTGTCAGTTCAGCCTTGGCATTCCTTGTCAAACAAAAGCATGCCTAAAGACACATTTCAAAAGCAGACAATGCTGCACTTGCTAACCTGCAGAAAATCGAAATGGATCAGGGAGCCCGAGAACAAACAGAATAGGTAAGCAATAAGAAATGGAACACAGTTCTAAAGGGCTGTTTCTGAGAGCCAAAGATGTTTAAAGAAGCCCGCATCAATAATTAAACGTGAGTAAGTAAAATTCCAGTATACTTTCTGCCGGTATTGTCTTAAGATTTGTAATAGAGAAATGAAATTATTGATTCAGTATCAGCAAGAATTTTTTTTTTTTTAAGAAAAACCACACACACACCCCACAAAAACCTCTAGTTACTGTGAAAAAATTTGAGAGAGGTGGGGGGGGGGGAGTGGTTTTTTGTTTTGTTTTTTTGCTCCAAGTGTTAGCCCGGAATGTTAAACTTTTGCAATGCGGGAAGAGGTCCTCCCTTCTGAATCCATCCACCTCCGTCGCCTGAAAATCCAGGTCAGGGAGCTGTTAACAGGATTGACAGCAACGATCTGATTAAAAGTAAAATGCTCTCTTAAGAAGATGGGAAGGAATTCGTTTTTTCTCAGCCATGTCACATTTGCGCCACTCACGTAGCTGACGTCGTGTCACACCCCACTATGATTTGATGCTACATAACACAACATGACATAACTTACAGTTCATAACTTAGAGTGTACCCACTTTAACGTGGGGTTTTTTTGCGTTTTCTCTCTCTCTTTTTTTTGCCTAGCGCCAATTTCCTATTCCGTGTGCTCCACTTAAAGCTGATGGTTAATTGGCATGGCACTCAAAATCAGAGTTCAGCTTCTGAATGCATTTTTCATAGACCTTTATGATGTAAAATGGAGGTCATTTGAGATCTCTTTTACACCTGTAAAAGGGGTGGTTTCATTGCTCATCCAGAGCAAGGTGACAAGCGGAACGTTGCATCAGAGAGGGAGAAATGAAGTGACTGTGATGAAATAGTTCGAAACTCAGAGCACAGTTTGATTGTCTTCCTCAGTCTAGACTTGGAGCTGGACTTCAACCCCATGCAAACCAACTGCCTAGACCAGGCATAGGCAAACTCAGCCCTTCAGATGTTTTGGGACTACAACTCCCATCATCCCTAGCTAACAGGACCAGTGGTCAGGGATGATGGGAATTGTAGTCCCAAAACATCTGGAGGGCCGAGTTTGCCTGTGCCAGGCCTAGACCAACCTTTCCCAATCTTGAGTCCCCATATGTTGTTGGAATACAGCTCCCATCATCCCTAGACAGCAGGACTACTAGTCAGGTATGATGGGAGTTGTAGTCTTACAACATCTGGTCTAGCTCATGTATACAGGTTGAAAATAAAATGTATGTCCAATTAAAACATTAGAAATATAAATGAATCGTTGATTTGTTAGATGATGATGATGATGATTTGCTGTATCTACAATTAGCTACAATTCTCATGCTCATCATCACCACCAACTTCATAAACATAATGACTGTTGCCACATATATTCCCATTACAGTACATCAGCCCTGGCCAGGCTGGTTCTCTCCAGATGTTTTAAGCTACAACTCACTGAACTCTGTGGTTCTGCATGTTGTGTCTGTGTCCCACTGTTTCGTTTTGAGGTTTTAATTACAAAAGCTCTTGCTTTTCTTTTCCCTTTAGTTAAATGGTGTGTGTGTGTGTGTGTGTGTGTGGCAGATAGTATTTTACAAAACTGCACCAAATCTGATACAACAAATTTGATAATAATCACCTTTTAATGACTAGGTTTCTTTTATCCCTTACCTGTTTTAAGCCTTATGTCTTCAGTTTATTGGTATGTTTTATCATATGCTGGTCTGTGAATGAAATAAAGTTTGATACTGAACAAATGTGAGTAAAGGCCCAAGAAATTGTCATATACTGATCTATATGATGGCTCATCTAGCCTAGTACACTCACCACGAGCACTTTGCTGGCATCCTACCTGATTATCTATCATCTATCTATCTATCTATCTATCTATCTATCATCTATCTAATTTTTGAGATGGAGTTTCAGGCAGGGCATAAGAGATGTTCTACCTCTTAACAGCATCTCCTTCTTAGGCACATTTTTAACTTAATCAACCAATGTTAAAAAGTTATAAAGTTCATTTAGCGTGTCTTTAAAAGGTGCTAAATGATTCTAGTATCTGAGGGCAAATCTGTTTTATTCCCCACATTCAACCCCAAGCAACTAATTAACCACGCATTTTACGACTCACTGCCACACATGGTTCTTGGCAGTATCCCAAACAACACATTTGTACTCAAATGTTCCTCTAGCAGGAAGATGTATTTATTAATGGAGCACCATATGCAGCAGTTAGTAGGATATTTCCGCCCCCCCCCCCCACAACCGCAACAAAGCCATTGATGGCAAGTATCCAGACTTTCAAGGGTTAAACCTATTTTAACGTGCTAAAGCCTGAGACACCACAGCAATCAGCCTATCATTCAGCTTTCAGCCTTTTTCTCCCTTCAGCCTTTTGCATCTTTCTGGCAGTGAGTGCCTGAACAGAGGATTTCTTTTCCTCCTGCGTTTAAGGTGAAAACAAGTGAAGGGAAAGAGGCAACAGCTTGCGCCTGTCTCTGTTGCCGAATCTCTTCTTGTCTCCTCAGAGTGCGGCAGTCCCTTCTCAGTTTGCTTTTCAGAGGTTTGTCCCAAGAGGGCCTATGTAGAAAGAAGGAGGGGAGAAAGGGAAAATGGAAGGAAGAGAAGAAGATGCAAACTGTAAAAAATTGAAAAGCAAACTGTTCGTATTCAAGCCTTGCCTGTTGGTACAAAGATACTAGATCCATAATTTGGTTTTTCTTTGCCAGCTTACAGAACTGCAGAGGAATCTGAAGTGTATCTATTTCCACACTTGGGGTGGTATCCAACCCGCATGTGCAGCGTTTTGCTTGTGCAGTGCGACTTTCCCTTCTTCTCCCCACATACTCTCAAAGTCTGCTCTGGAGGATCTACAGCAGCGGTGCTCAACCTGAGGGTCCCCAGATGTTGTTGGACTACAACTCCCATCATCCTCTGGCCTTGCTAGCTAGGGGTGATGGGAGCTGTAGTTCAACAACATCTGGGGACCCACAGGTTGAGAAAGGCTGATCTACAGGGTCCTCTGGAACAGATTTTGAGGGTACATAATGGTGAAGGAAAGTTCCACTGTGCTAACAGAAACCCATAGAAGTCCAAGATCCTGTAGAAAACCACAGAATCATAGAAAGGTAGAGTTGGAAGGGACCCCAAGGGTCATCTAGTCCAACACTCTGCAATGCAGGACTCTCAACTAAAGCATCCATGACAGATGGCCATCCAACCTCTGCTTAAAAACCTCCAAGGAAGGAGACTCCACAATCTCCCAAGAGAATCTGTTCCACTGTCAAACACCTCGTACTGTCAGAAAGTTCTTCCTGATGTTTAGTTGGAATCTCCCTTCTTGTAAATTGATGCCATTGACACCGTTGGTTCGAGTCCTACCTTCCAGAGCAGGAGAAAACAAACTTGCTCCATCTTCCATAGGACAGCCCTTTAGATATTGGACGATGGCTAGAATATCTCCTCTCAGCCTCCCTTTTCTGAAGGCTAAACATACCCAGGTCCTTAAACCAATCCTCATAAGGTTTGGTTTCCAGACCCTTGATCATCTTGGTTAAATAATAATAATAATAATAATAATAATAATAATTTATTTATACCCCCCCAATCTGGCTGGGTTTCCCCAGCCACTCTGGGCGGCTTCCAACTGAATATTAAAAACAATACAGCATCAGACATTAAAAACTTCCCTAAACAGCTGTCTTTAAAAAGTAAAATGGTTGTTTATTGCCTTGACATCTGCTGGGAGGGCGTTCCACAGGGCAAGCGCCACTACCGAGAAGGCCCTCTGCCTGGTTCCCTGTAACCTCACTTCTCGCAGTGAGGGAACCGCCAGAAGGCCCTCGGCGCTGGATCTCAGTGTCCGGGCTAAACAATGGGGGTGGAGACGCTCCTTCAGGCATACAGGACCAAGTTGCCTTCCTCTGCACACATTCCAGCCTGTCAATATCCTTATTCTGGCACTCAGAACTGGACACAATATTCCAGGTGTGGTCTGGCCAAGGCAGAATAGAGTGGTACTATTACTTCCTTTCCTCTTCATGGATCACTGCCTTGTCGTGGCGAAGGGGCTTGAATAACTCCAAAAAGCTCTGAGCTATGCCTTTCAGGGCCACCCAAGATGGACAGGTCATAGCCAAGAGATTAGACTAAAGGTGATCCACCTGGAGAAGGAACTAGCAAACCACTCCAGTATTTTGCCAAAGGAGAAACTTTGAGAAGAAAGTGAGAGTTTCCAAGGCGTGCTCTGGTTCATGGGGTCACGGAGAGTCGAATACAACTAAGACGACTAAACAACAACAACAACATAATTACTTCCTTTGATCAAAACACTATACTTCTGTTCATGCAGCCTAGAATAGCATAAGTATTGTGGTGGACACCACAGCTGATGTTTTTTACAGACTTGCAACCACAAAATGTTGTGACAGAAGCAATGTTGATGATTTTGTGGTAGAGACAGGAAAGGCTTCAAATGCGTAGCAGAAAACAGTTTATCGCGCCCGTGAAATTTTGCTTTGAAAAATATTTGCAAGTTGGGCTGTTCAATAATTTGTCATGTGTTAATTACCCAATGAATGTAACACTTTTTATCTAGCTGTGAATTATTCCCACATGATTTCTAATTTCTCCAGATGGATTTTGTATTCAGAGGTTTTCATCAAATGGTTTGTTGAAGTAATTTTCAGGCTGAAAGTTGTTTGCCAGTTTACTCTTTATATTTTATCATCTCACATTCCAGTACTCTAAACTGAAATATTGGAATATTTCCCCAGGCTGTTCCCCATTCCCATCTTCATATACACCTGACCAGAAGGCTGATAGCTATTAATTGCGTTTTCTGGTACAGTAAGCTGAAGTTTTTCACTACATAAATGATTCATTCAGAAAAGTGAAGTTATTGAGCAAAAGTTAAATTGGGCTTTAATTTGCCTCAGGTCTTTTTTTTTTTTTTTTAAGCCACATCTTGGCTTGTTACTCAGTGTTGAAATGTTTCTTTTATCTATATGGTTTTTAAAATGTTTTCATTTTATTTTTTAAAAAAGGAAAAGAAACTGGAGCAAAGTGAGTGGTTTGTTAAACATGAGATTTAGGGCCAGGAAGGACACAAATCTTTAGTATGTATGCAGAAAAAGAAAGTATTTTCTTTTACAGCAGATGCATGAAAGATTGATTTTTTTAAAAAATGTAGTTTTAAATGGAATGATAACATGATGCCAATACCACCTACCCAGGAAATGCAACCAAACATTTTTTTAAAAATGCTTGGCAAAATAACAAGGTATTTGTGCCTAAGCCAGAAGTTTCTTGGTGGGCCTCTCTGTGGCAGAGGGGGACCTGTATTCTGCATGTTGTTGAACACCAACTCACATTGTACTTGATCATTGGGAGGTCTGGTGGGAATTGTTGTTCAAGGCATCTAAATGGCACCAGGTTGGGTGAGGCTGCTAGAGAAGGAAGAGGAACTAAATTCTCTACCCCTTCCCGAAGGCAAAGGTCTTTTCCTAGCCTTGCTACCTGAAGTCCTTTAAGGAGAAATGCCATCCCAGAGGGACCTGGACAAGTACTGCACCACTAAGCTATTGTCCAGTAGGGTGCTGTCCTCCGCTTCACCTTCCCACCCTGTTAAATCTCACTACCAGTAGCTTAGGATGGATGCCTGTGATTTTCCCCCAAAGGCAACAGAAATGCGTGAAAATTTCTGCAGTGACCTACAAGGAAGGTCATAACAGCTGTGGGAATCTGAACCTCCATGAGCAGGCATCCCCAACCTGTGGCCCTCCAGATGTTTTGGCCTACAACTCCCATGATCCCTAGCTAACAGGACCAGTGGTCGGGGAGGATGGGAATTGTAGTCCAAAACATCTGGAGAGCCGTAGGTTGGGGATGCCTGTCCATGAGTATAAAAGCCACCGAGTCAAGGGAAAGATGAGCATGTCACAGCAGAGGGAAAGGACACAAGTTTTTGGCACCACGTGGAAATCCATATAAATTGGTGGATCCGCCATGCCAAGTGTTGGCTGGATTCTGCAGTGAAGCTCAGGGTGGTAGGAAAGCTAGGGCGTTAAGACCTCTGGCAGGAAAGCACTTTGGATGTGGACTTCCCCCTCAACAGCCTGAGGAAGAACTCCAGCTTGTAGGAAGAAGAAGGCATAAACCCCATCACAGCGAATCATGCAGCCATCATACCATAAACTGAGATGAAGTACATTGTATGTGTGTGTGTGAAGAATCATTTCAGGAAGGGATGAATCACATAAAAGGTTGCGAGGTCTCTTTGAAGTGGCACTGCAATTTTAAGGGGCTGCTCTCGGCTTGCCAGGTGTCACAGTTTGATCTCTACAGTAGAGGCCCATGACAATTTTCACATTATGGAAGTCTGTGGACTGTAAATACTGTCGGTTTCAGCTTAGCCTCTGCTGGCCGTTATGTGGTGAGCAAGTGGTGGTGCGAGAAGGAATTAAGTCCAAGAAAATAAGTTTTAGATGTGCACATTCAATTCAAGAAGGTTGCTTATGCAGAATGCTCCCTCTTTACCAAGGGAGAATGAAACCTACTGGAGCCATATTCTGAATTATCCATTCTCCACAATAGTTATGATGGATTTATCCAGAATTTATCCTTCCCATCATCTCTGAATTTTACCCTGAACTTCCGTGAGTGGGTACCCTAATTTGTATGCAAATTAATCCAATGAATTTTGGAGCTGTTTTTGTTAGGATATTTCCGTTCCACCTTAAAAGGGAGCAGGCTTTGTGAGTCACAGAGTCTGCGTATTTCCTGTTCACAGGATGTTTCTGTTGTGTCTATGCTTTCATTTTCTCTCTGTGCCTGAGACACCGAAGCAGGCAGTCATGTTTTCTTTGTTCTGACCAACGCTGAATAAACTTGTAAATAATGCTCTCCTGCGTGCATCTTTCGCTGTGTGAATTCTGCTGATAGAGCGTGCATGAGCTCTGGAATGTGGCAAGCTATTTCTGGAGCTTGTGTCGCTAATTGCTGATACTGTATCTACGGGAGATCGATGGACGTCCAGAGGCGACGTGGGGTCATGATGGACTTTGTCTCCCTGGCAGTATCCCAACAGTTTTGTGAGTGAATGATGCCTATGCATAACGTTTATGTCCCTGGCTTCAGATGGTTTGTGACAGTGTTCCTCAGCCCTGGGTCTCTAGAAGTTGTTAGAGTATACCTTCCATCTTCCCAAGAGAGCTTAGCCAATGTTGGGAGTTGCAGTGTAACATCTGGGGACTGAAGGTCGAAAAGCAGTGGTTTAGGACATATGTATTTCACCCAGGGCCAAACAAGGTGTAATTATATACATGTAGATGCCTCTGAAAATGGAAACTGAATTATTTGGATCTGTTGTTCTTGTTGTTGTCGTCGTCATTATTGGACCCTAAGTTCACATCAGTGTATGCCTTTCCCCAGAAAAAGAGGTGTTGGATGAATGCTTCCCTTGTTCTCTTATAATGGCAATGGCAATAGCACCCACCTTAGAGGTGCCAGAACTGAGTTCCAGTGAGTTCCGGCTGAAAAAAGCCCTGCCTTTTCCACTCTCCACTACATTTCCCCATGCCACCTAAAAATCTGGTCCAGAGGCTTGGAAGACAGCTAGAACGGTATATAGGATGCTGCTGAGAACTGCAGGAGAGCTCGACAAAAATCACCTCCTCTCCTTCTGCCAACAGAAAACTACTTAGTAGACAAAATGGCTCTCATCTGTTCATGCAGCCTTGGCACAAATCCCCTTTGGAAGTGCCAACCTAGAAATCTCCAACTCCATGGCCATGGCCACCATCTCAGAAAGAAAAGCTGTTAAGCCAGTCAGATCGGAGGAGTTCCAAAAGAATCACGATCTTCTCTTGGGCATTCAACAGCAGGTACCTACCACTGAAACTGGCTGTTTGCTGAGAAGAGTACCAGGAAAGGTATCACTCACTGGGCCTCCACTGCTCCATAGGACAAACTGGCAGCACAGCCAGTTTCCATAAGCTCTTTCAAGTATAATTTCTTGACTAGGACAAAATCTCCTGTCTTACTGCTTGCAGATACGATTTGTGCTGTCTATTTCTTTGGTTCATGATTGTATGGTGTATTCATAATACACATTGCAGTTTGATGTGTTTTCTCCTCCTTGTTAGCCACCTAGAGCAATATTATGTTGCATAGGCAGGGGGAAAATATTAACAAACAAACCCTCCTTGCCCCCGGGCTCCTTCTCCTTTGCCTCCAGCAGCAAAATATCTTGGGCTGGCCCTGCTCTGAGAGCAAGGCGTTTCATTGACCCAGACATAGTCTTTGCAATCATGTCAGCTGTGCTGGGTGCAGGTGTGTCATTCTCCATCAATTAATAAGGAAAGACAATGCACTGGGAAATTAGCAAAGGGGAAAGGAAATTAGCAAAGGGGAAAGGAAATTTTTTGTGGGTGGGGTGCTTGGTTTTGTTGCATTCTTTACCTTTAAGGTGGTTGTTGGGTTTTGAGAGTGCCTTTTCCTTGACTCAGCAAATTTGTCGGCATTCTGCAGCCTTCCTGGGTGCCTACATTTTCTGAAAACCCAGCAGGTGGGGTTACCTGTATGGGAAGACAGAGAGGCGTTCTGTAGTGTTTCATGCATGGTGACTTGCCATTATTATTATCGATTATAGTTCTGTACTCTTTATTGCAATTGTTAAGTGTGAGCAGTTTAATTATTATTTGCTGGTATTTAATTTTACTGTTTACTATTATTTTCCAATGGATTATTGAACATTGCTTTGTTTGATATAAATTGTGGATTTTAAAGTTATTGGGACTTTTATTGTATCGGATCAGATTGTGTGTGATCCTTGCTGTCTATTTTGCTGTTTCTTCTGCTTGTAAACTGCCACGTGTATAGAAAGGCGGTGTACAAATTAAAATTGGGGTTGGGGGGGGGGAAATGAAACGAAATGGCACTGAATAGAGTTCTTAATGCTGAATCCTGGTTCAAGTTAAGCGTGGGTAATTCATTATCTAGCCTTGGTACGGGATCCAATATTTTATTTACTTCCCGCATGCCATCCCTTTAAAATTACAATTTCACACTTTTCAAGGAAGGAAAGGAGATTTCACATAAAAGAAGTTGTTTAGGAAGAGGTGGCACTTTAGGCAAAATATATATAAAAAATAAATTAGAATAGTGCAGCACTTGATTTCAAACTGTTATAAAGCCCCACTGTTATTAGCAGTGAAGTGACTGAAATGTGCAGTTGTGTGATGGAAGTCATGGCAATGACATAGACTTACTTAGCATTTTAAAAACTTTTACAAGGCAGCCTTAAAGACATTGACAGGAAATATATTCAAGCTGTCAAATACCAGGGAAGGAAAAAGGCACCCGGTCAGAAGTAAGATAAACTGACACATGTAATGTGTGGTAAAATTAGAAATTCCACAGCAGAGCACTAGCAAACCTGCCCAATAGAACATATAAAATACTGTATACATTCATAGTGCAGCATCTACAACAAACAGTTATTTTGACACACACACACACAAAACAAAATTACCATACCTCAATTTTATTTGTTTATTTGTCACTAATATTTTAATGAACTTTTAAAAAAAATACAGTCCATTTACTAAAATGTTCAACCCATGTGTGTCCTGAGCTAATTTCAGTCTAATGCAGAAACAGCACAAGAACCATATCTTGCAACATTCAGCTTCACTGGAGCCATGTTGGAAGACTCAGGACAGACAAAAGAAAGTACTTTGCACAGTGTGTTAAGTCATGGGATTCATCACCCTGGATAGCTCAGTTGGTTAGAGGGTGCTGCTGATAACGTCAAGGTTGCAGGTTTGATTCCTGAATTGCAGGGAGTTGGACAACTCTATGATTCTGTGTTCCAACTCTATGGTTCTATGATCTATGATGTAATGATGGCTGCCAACCTGGGTGGCTTTAAAAGAGGATTAGACAAATTCATAGTTTGAAATAGCATGAGACTCTTCATCTCAGGCTTGTGGGTTCAAGCCCCATGTCGGGCAAAAGATTGGACTGGCAAAAGGTGGGATGGCCATCTGTCATGGATGCTTTAGTTGAGATTCTTGCATGATCCCTACCAACTATACAGTTCTGAATCTAATATTTTATTATCTGGCTACTAGCCACAATGGCAATGTCCTTCTTCTACAGTCTGGGGCAGTATGCCTCTCAATGCCAGTCGCTGAGAATGATTTATTTAGCGAGATTTATATACCACTTCATCAAATAACATCTGTACATGGTTGACATTTCACCTTGAAGAATTCAACAACCCACTCCTCCCCCAGTTCGCCATGCTACTCTTGGAAGAAGCAGGAAATATATAAGGTATATAAGGTATAGCAGGTATATAAGGTAAAGGTAAAGGGACCTCTGACCATTAGGTCCAGTCGTGACCAACTCTGGGGTTGCGGCGCTCATCTCGCTTTATTGGCCGAGGGAGCTGGTGTACAGCTTCCGGGTCATGTGGCCAGCATGACTAAGCCGCTTCTGGCGAACCAGAGCAGCGCACGGAAACACCGTTTACCTTCCCGCCAGAGCGATACCTATTTATCTACTTGCACTTTGACGTGCTTTCAAACTGCTAGGTTGGCAGGAGCAGGGACCGAGCAACGGGAGCTCACCCCGTCACGGGGATTCGAACCGCCGACCTTCTGATGGCAAGTCCTAGGCTCTGTGGTTTAAGCCACAGCGCCACCTGCGTCCCTCCACTTCATCAAATAACATCTGTACACAGTTGTCATTTCACCTTGAAGAATTCAACAACCCACTCCTCCCCCAGTTCGCCATGCTACTCTTGGAAGAAGCAGGAAAAATTCTGTGCATGTGAATGGGAAGAATGCACATAAAGGGTAAGGCTATGTTGATGTCTATTGCCTCAGCAGTTGGAGGGAGCTACTTGCTGATCATCAGTTGTTGGGGAACAACAGCAGGAGAGGGCTAGTCCCCTCATAGACTCATAGAGCTGGAAGGGACCCTGAGGATAATTTGGTCCAATCCCCTGCAGTTCAGGAATATGCAGCTGTCCTGTACAGGGATAGAACCTGAAACCTTGGCATTATGAGCACCACGCTCTAAGCAACTGAGCTATTTCCTCTGGTCAGTGCTATTTTTCTAGAAAAAGAGGTGCCAAAGCTCACCATGAACATCTCCCTTGTTCTCTTAGAATGGCAATGGAAGCTACCTGAGAGATGTCGGAACTGAGTTCCGGCTGGAAAAAAAAAGCCCTGCCTCTGGTCAGGAGCACCAACTCCATGGGGACAAGGGGTCTTCAGACCCACCAAAATCCTTGGCCAAAGGGCTGGGCCCTTTCAATGTTGAGGGGGTGGAGGGGGCTCCCAACGGTTAGCTATCCCGACTGTCGACTTCCAGTCGCACGTGCGATGCGCATCTGCATGTGCCTGTTGTTAAGACCCTCTGACAAACCTGGAGTGACAGCGCTACACAGGAAGGCACTCTGGACCTCTGGCACTATGGCGAGACCAACACAGCTTCCCATGCTTGCCAAAGGGTTGCACCAAAGTGCTGGTACCTGCTGACAGGCTCAGTGCACCAGCGCAAAACTGGCACCAGCATACGATCTCTGAGGAGTGTAGCTTGCCAGTGTTGTGTGTATGTTTGTGTCAATAGGGTTGACATCCTATTCTTCTATTGCTATTGCTATTGTTGTTGTTATTGCTATTTTTATTGTTATTAGTATTCCCTGCCTATTTGACTGGGTTGCCCCAGCCACTCTGGGCAGCTTCCAACATATACAAAAACATAATAAAACATTAAACATTAAAAAAAATTTCTTATACACGGATGCCTTCAGATGTCTTCTAAAGGTTATATAATTACTTATCTCATTGGCTCGGGAGTCGCATAACTCCATACCCTCCAACATTTCTCCTTTGAAAATAGGGACATCCTAAGGAAAAGCGGGACATTCCAGGATCAAATCAGAAACCGGAACGGCTTCTGTAAATCTGGGACTGTCCCTGGAAAACAGGGACACTTGGAGGGTCTATATGAATATCCTGGTCATTGCCAAAGCTATCTTTACATGTATGTAGTAGTCTTCACGTATGTAGCAGCATAGACTGAACCTAATGGCTAGCGAGAGAGGAGGCATTAGGCCTTAAGTTGTGAGAACAGGCTTCAGTGTCCCAAAGTACTTCATGGATCAACGCTGTTAATGTCACCATTAACACAAGAACTCTCTTGGGTGTGCCAAACAGAATACACCCTTAACGTCTTCACCGGAACCAACAACACCATTTCCAAGCTACCAGCGGTGCGGACTCGGGAAAAACACCAGTTTTAATTATAAACTTTATAGATACATATATATATATTTTCAGCAGCATTTCACACTTGGCACATGGTGAAAACTGTTCCTCACCCTATGAAGTCTGAGGCCGTTGTGCTGAGGGAAAAGAAGTGCCACTGAAGTTAGAGCGGACCAAATTCATCCTTGGTGTAACTCCATGGACATGGCTGTCCATCCCACCAGTCGTGCCTTTGGCCTGTTGTGCCTTTGCTGCTGTGGGTTAGAAATTCTGCTTCGCACTGCCTTCGCCCTTCCTTTTCACACAGGAGGACTTCACAAAAGCTCTACTTGCAACTAATTTGTACATTTAGTGCCCTGTTAGGGGAGGACAATGTGTGCACAGAGAAATGACAACTCCTCTCTCTCTCTCTCTCTCTCTCTCTCTCTCTCTGTGTGTGTCTCTCTATCCCTAATTGTGCGCACACACAAAATTGGCTTGGCAAATTACTCTCAGCTTTATAAATCCTGACAGTTTTCCTTACAGAGCCCTAACCTTTTTAAAAAGATCCATCCTGAAGTCCCGTGAAATAAACTGACTTTGACTAGAAAAAGATGTAAAGCAGCCTTATGGTTACATTGGTATTCTTCTTCAGAGATCAGGGAAAATATGACAAGTCTGACTCCTATTATATTATATAGCATATCCCATTTAACAGCGCTAGAGCCGAACTGTGAAGGCATATCCTAAGATATTTTCACTTCACGCATTTGACATTGGCATTAGTTATTGCATTTAAGAGACAGTCAGCTGTTTATTGCTATTTCCTCCTCGCTGTGAATGTTAACCACAGAAGGGGAATATTTGATGTTGCAAATTACTTAGCTTCCCTGTCTTCATTTCCCTTTTAGTATGCAATTATTTGTTTGGTTTCACTGAGCAAATGAAATTTCAAGGGCATTTCAAGGAAAATAAACAAAGTACAGCCCTAAAAGCGGGGGGCAGTCGGGGGGTGGGGGAGAAGGAAGAGGAGAGAGGCTGGACTTTGTATTCAGGAAGAGCACTCCAGTCATGCATATGTATGAATCAACAAAATCAGGTTAGAAATTGGAAATTGCACTCCACACACTAGAGCATTTTTCTTGCTCTAGAGATCTTTGCTACAGATTTGAAGGACTCATATATATATATATAAAACACAGCAGCATGACTGGAACAGATGTTTTTTATGGACTCAGCTTGTTAATAGTCTTTTTAGCTTCTCCTTAGGACTTAAAGCAGGCACCTCACTTGTCCTGAATATTTGAAATCCTGTTAACATTGTCCAAAATGTGCACTAACAAGCTGCAGTGAAAATGCTGGTGCCTTCTACATGGCTCAGAAGGGGGAGAGGGTTGCTCCACTTCTTCTGCAAGCTTGCCTAGCCTGCTCCCATACAGAAGGCAAGGTTTCAAAGCTGGAAGCATGGAGTGGAAAGCTAGCTAAGAAGTCAATCTGATGAATGGCAGACTGCTTCAGAATCGAGTACCACACAAACTATGGGAACAGACACACGATTCCTTCTATGCACACTTACGTGGGAACACATCCAAATGAAAACAGTAAGCTGAGAAAAAAATGGATAGGACCAGCCGACATCATAGATTGTCTGTCTCACATTTAGTGGATGGCAAACCACTTGGACGCCATTGGCCACTAGTTGGATGAGTTTTAAAAGGAATACAGCACATTCATAGAGCGTTGGACCTATCTGTCATTAGCTATTGGATATGACATTGAAAAAGAACCTCTTGAGGCAGATATGTGGTATAATGGTTAGAGCATCAGATTAGGGTTGGTTAAAGAAGCTCCCAAGCTCATCATGGAAGCCTTGGTGAAGGAGGGTAGGAATGAGGGACCGGTGATGGAAAACGCCAGCTCCCAGCTCTCACAGACGTCTGGAGCCTGGGAAAGAAGGGTGACCAGAGACCACCTTGTCTGGCCCCACCACCCAGAGCCCAAGCCAGCAATCACCCTTGTGGTGGTGTTGCACCTCCCAGAACTGTTTACGTCCATGGCTCTTCTAGCTCGCCCAACCCCCCACTCACCCTTTGTGGTAGAGACAGATGCCAGAGACAGAGACAATGGGAGCTGTGCTGTTGCAAGCTGGGAAGGGAGGGGAGTTCATTCCATTCTAAGAAGCTGCTCCCAGCAGAAGAGAACTACACGGTGTGGGAGAAGGATCTTTTGGCTATCAAGGATTATTTTTGGGTCTGGCAGCACTTCTTGGAAGAGGCCGAACATACGGTGGAGGAGTGCACACAGATCATTGGAACCTAGAGTGCTGGCAGATGAGCAGACATCCTAACCGGCACCAGATCTGCTGGCTGCAGTTCCTCCAAATAACATACATTCCCAACAGCCAGAATCGATGAGTGGATGTGCTCTCAAGAAAGCCTGAGTATGGTGGGCAGTCCCATGCACCTGGGCTAGAGCAAATCCTATGGTTAGAGCAGTTGGAGCTGACTGGATCAATGGTACCATGGGAAACAGAGCTCAAGGAACAGATACAGGCAGATGATATGCCCCAGAGAAGCTGGCCAGGCTGGGAGGAGGAGACTGGTGAGACAGAGGGGTTCTCAGAAAGGGTTGGCTAGCTTTACTATGAATTGAACTACCTGTTGGGGAGCTCCTGGGTGAAAGTTCCACATCATTGTCATGACAATCCAACCACTGGCCACTTGGGGCAGTGCAAGACTGTGACCCAATAGTTCTGGTGGCCATGGGTATGGAAAGATGTTAAGAAGTATGTCCATGTATGTGAGACATAACAGAAAGCTAAGCTCTCCAATGAGTTTTCAGCTTGTTTGCTGCAGCCAATACCCCTCCCTCAGGGTCGTGGGAAGCCATAGCCACAGACTTTATCACTGACTTGCCTTACTCCCAGAGGTAAACTGTGATCTGGCTGGTGGTGGATCTATTTACGAAGATGGCACATTCCATCCCCTGTAATCTATTTAAGAAGATGGCACATTCCATCCCCTGTAAGGGGTTTCCTAATGCCAGGGAGACTGTACAGATGTTTGTGGACCGTATCTTCAACCTACATGGGCTCCCATGGTGGATTGTCTCTGATCAAGGAACCCAGTTCAATGCCCAATTCTGGAAGACACTCATGGAGGTGCAGCTGTGCTTGTCTTCCACCTGCCACCCAGCTACAAATGACAAGGCAGAGAAAACAAACACAACTGTACTTTTGCCTGGTTGGCAACTTGCCTGGTAAGGCTTTCAACTTGCCTGCTAAGGCTTCTTGCTTGCCTGGAAGAATGACAGAAATCGGTGCACAGCTGTGTGTATCAACTACATATTGTACAGTGGTCATATTTGTTGCTCTATCCACTTATTTTTCTGAGCATGCCCACTTTTGCCTCTGACCTGGACCCCACTGATATGTTGCCCTGGAAGGTAGTCCAGGAGAGAATGTGGCCTTCAGCTGTGAAGGGTTCTATGCACACCTTCCTTGTGTAGATCCCATTGAACTTCCAGGTAGACATGTATAGGATTGCTCTATGGATCTTGTTGAAGTCAATGGAGGCCTTCCAACGGTTTCAGGAGATGTGATATGAAACTGTGTTAAAAGGAACCAGGTGCCCCCATTTTATATTCTGCTTTTTATAGCAGGAACGGGAGGGCTATACAGTTCAATAAAGCCTGATATTTTATGTGGAACATGGATTAGTACTGATGAAACGACAGTGAAGCACAAATTGGGATTTTCTCCCTGTCCTTGGCAGCTCACTGTGGTGGCAACTGCATGGTGTTATTAATTAATAGGCAAGGCAGAATCTGGTTCCACAATAGTGCATGAGAGTGTTACTTTCTTAAAGACAATTTTATGAGGTATGATTTATATGGAAGTGAAATTGGTAAGCAATTAAGATAGACTTAGTGTAAATCTCTTCCCAAAGGAACTGTGCAGAACACTTGTCATATTCCAAATTATTTCTTTCTAGCATTATCTACATCTAGCCCAGATAGATGACCAGGTGAGGATTTCACCGATAATTGTGCAATTTCTTGTCTTATTAATGCTGAACTTTGCACAGCAGTAAGACCTGGGTTGACGTGAGCACATGATAAAAATGGATGATAAACAATCTCAAACTCATTACCTAATTTACCTAAAAGAAAGAAACATAGCATCTTTTTGGATTCTTTAAAGTTGATCATCAGAAGTCTTGGTGTACATATCTTTTCTAGAATTATGCTGAAATTATACACTGGTAAGAAGAAGCTGTCTAATCCAACCAGGACTCCATTAATTTGTGTCCAGACTCATTAATCTTGGCTAATTCATGCCAGTTGATTACATTTGAACCATGACCTCTGGCTGCATGGGGGGTTTTGCACAAAAGTCTCCCAGGATCAGTATAAAATCATGGTTTGGCATGAGTCCACAGGCTCCTGGCATTGTCTGTGCAACTGACTCACCAATATCATCAGCAATAGCAGCTGCCGTATTTGTGTGCACATGCCTGAATGATAGGTTCACAGCTCTTTTAAGGCAGATTTTGAAAGAAGTTTATCAAAAGAAAGACTGAATCCTATTAGGATTACAGCTGTGTCCCTCTCTGAATCAAGCAATTGCAAATCTCAACCTTTCCGTTCCGTTTCATAAGCAAGTGTGGTGCAGGGTGTTGGAATAACCTATGCAAATACTTAAAACGGCACAAGGAGATTGCACAGTGATATTTGCTATTGCTTTCTCTTATATAATTCTGTGAGATGCATTTGTGTCTTTTAGGTTTTGTTTCTATAGTTGTGATTTGTTATTTGAGAGCTTTTAATATACATAGGGACGCGGGTGGCGCTGGGGGTAAATCCTCAGTGCCTAGGACTTGCCAATCATATGGTCGGCGGTTCGAATCCCTGCGGTGGAGTGAGCTCCCATCTTTCGGTCCCAGCTCCTGCCCACCTAGCAGTTCGAAAGCACCCCTAAGTGCAAGTAGATAAATACTGTATTTTTTGCGCCATAACACTCACTTTTTTCCTCCTAAAAAGTAAGGGGAAATGTCTGTGCGTGTTATGGAGGGAATGCCTACGGGTGGCATGCCTACGGATTTTCCTCCTCTAAAAACTACGTGCGTGTTATGGTTGGGTGCGTGTTATAGAGCGAAAAATACGGTAGGTGCCGCTTTATAGCGGGAAGGTAAACGACGTTTCTGTGTGCTGCGCTGGTGCTGGCTCGCCAGAGCAGCTTCGTCATGCTGGCCACGTGACCCGGAAGTGTCTCCGGACAGCGCTGGCTCCCGGCCTCTTAAGTGAGATGAGCGCACAACCCTAGAGTCGGACACGACTGGCCCGCACGGGCAGGGGTACCTTTACCTTTTTAATATTATACATAACATGGGGAAGGGTAACCCTGAAAGGCAGCCTGACAGTATTACTGATACTATTATTATTATTAATCCACAAATACACTGTCGTCATCATTTTGTATCTTTAAGTACATTATTATTATTATTATTATTATTATTATTATTATTATTATTTCTGTTGTCCCCTTCTTGGGCTGGCGGCTTTGCAGGCGGGCCCCAGGCCTCCTCTGTGAACCAGCCTATTGCAGGCCAGATCATCCTCCTGCCGCCAAATTGGCCAATGGTGGCAGGAATTAGAGGGCGTTCCCCTGTGCACGGGGCCAATTGACCAATAGCAGCACTTGGCCCCGCACCCAGGGCAAGGATAAATTCCTGGCCTGCTGGGGCCTTCGGCTTCTCTCTCGCCATGCTGGTTCTGGACCAGTTTGCTTTGTGGGATTATAATTATTTTAGCTAACTTTCAATAGGTCTGTTTCAGAAGGGTTAGGAAACAGAAGAAAATCACCTGTCTGTAGACACTTCCTTTAAAGAAGTGCAGTGTCTTGTAACATGGAGATTTCATCTTGCTGAATAGGATCATAGATTGAGTTCAGGTCTACCCAGGCAACAAAATTTGGTGGTATGAAGCTGTGGTGATGGCACTGACTGCCACTTCATGCTGTAGCTGAGGAATGCTATTTTTAAAATGCTCCTGAGGTATAACACTGACTGCACCATTTCGAGTTGTAGGTGGGGGATGAATTTGCTGCTGTTGTTCAAATTTTCACGACTCCCCCTTTTTTATATACAAACCACCCCTAGTTCCCTATTCCACCCCCAAATAGACATAGATATCCCATACATTTTCAATTTTTCGAAGAGTTGTACAGAAATGGGTTGCCATTTACAAATACACCTGATATGATACTGTAATGGTTCTAGGGGTTGCTCGTGCGTAAGCTTGTCCCAACCTCTGGCTGGGTTGCCTGAGTGAACCTTTCCTGTCCGGGCAGCCACTCGCCCGTGACTGTCTCAATCGCTGGCAGAATCCGTCAGTGAGCGTTTCTTAAACTTCTTCCAGCAAAGAAGCTCTTTGACGCCAAGTCTCCTCCTACTCTCCCTGCGCGGAAGCCTTCTGCGCAACGAGGAGAACCCTTCCTCTCCCCGCTGGTCCCCGGCAAGGAGTCATGGGACCGCCTCACCGATTCCCCCATCTGCCCCCCTTCTCCACTGGTGCTACGCTGATTCTCTTCCCCAGAAGACGGGCTGCCTCTCCCACTCCCGGGACGCTCTCTGGGATCCCTTTGGAGCTTCCTCTCTCCCTCGGACACTGATGGCAGTTCCCTGACAGATACCATACGATATGATACAATAATCTTTATTGTCATTATCCCATACAGAACAACAAAATTGAAAAAATCTACATCAAACATTCAAAAACCAACAATCCTGCTATCCCAGCTATCCCAGCCTGGTTAGCTCCCTAAAAACTCTGATATCCCATAATTAAATAAAATATACTCCTGTAGAGACTACCTTACACTGTGTTTAAAACCAAAATCGCATTTGGATAGAAACTGTTTCTCAGGCGGCTAGTCCTAGTCTTTATGGAGAGCCAGTGTGGTGTAGTGGTTAAGAGCGGTAGACTCGTAATCTGGTGAACCGGGTTCGCGTCTCCGCTCCTCCACATGCAGCTGCTGGGTGACCTTGGGCCAGTCACACTTCTTTGAAGTCTCTCAGCCTCACTCACCTCACAGAGTGTTTGTTGTGGGGGAGGAAGGGAAAGGAGAATGTTAGCCGCTTTGAGACTCCTTTGGGTAGTGATAAAGTGGGATATCAAATCCAAACTCTTCTTTATAACCCCGTACCTTCTTCCAGAAGGCAGAAGCTGAAAGAGATCATTTCCGGGGTGTGCACTATCCTGCACTATCTCTGCAGCTTTCTTATGACACCTGGAAGCATAGATTTGATCCAAGGTGGGAAGAGTGCACCCAGTTATTCTCTCCGCTGTCTTTACCACCCTGGACAGCATTGTTTTTCCCCTGACCGTGCAGCTCCCAAACCACACACACAGACCATAAGTTGAGGTGGTGGTATGGACTATTCCACTGCAAGTTTTAGGCGCAGGTCACATTTTTGAGCATTCCTCCATGCAAAAAGCAAAACCCTCCTTGCAAGTTGCAAAACAAGCATGCACTAAGCACAACAAGGAGGAAGCCTACTCCAATTCCATCCTTATTCTCATCTTCTATTGATGGGGTGCTGTAATGGTTCTAGGGGTTGCTCGTGCTTAAGCCAGTGCTTATCTCCCTGGCTGGGTGCAAACACCTGGCTGGGTTGCCAAAGTGAACCTTTTCTGTCCAGACAGCCACTCACCCGTGGCTGACTCAATCGCTGGCAGACTCCGTCAGTGGGCGTTTCTTAAACTTCTTCCAGCAAAGAAGCTCTTTGACGCCTAGTCTCCTCCTACTCTCTCTGCGCGAAAGCCTTCTGCGCAAGGAGGGTGTGGGCAACGGAGGACCCCTACTCTCCCTGCTGTTCCCCGGCAAGGAGTCATGGGACCGCCTCGCCGCTTCCCCCATCTGCCCCCCTTCTCCACTGGTACTACGCTGATTCTCTTCCCCAGAAGATGGGCTGCTTCTCCCGATCCCTGGACGCTCTCTGGAATCCCTCTGGCTTTTGCTCTCTCCCTCCGGCACTGATGGCAGTTCCCTGACAGGTTTCTTTTACAGGCAAGAAGGTTTTAAAAAATGCAGTCTCCCAGCAGCAGCCCGAAGTGGAACAGTTCATTCCACCATCTAAGGTTTCTACCACCTCATTCCCACCTCATTGTGCTGCATGTATAGACCAGGCTTGAGACTCATCATTACACATACTTTTCTTGGGAAAATAAATAAGACATGTCCAAGCAGCCTTCTGACATCTCATTACATTACTGCTAGCTTTCACCATTACTGCTGAAAATGAGTCCCCATATCATCATCACTCCCCAAGTATACGTGTTTGGGTATTCAGCCTAAGTTCACACTCGAGGCCATTTTAATGGCTCAAGATCATAATGGATTTTAACAAGTTTACTGCAGCATTTGCAAGGCAGGGGGCAGTTCAGAGAGAAATTCTATTTTTTCCTTTTCTTTTTCATAATGCAGCTTTCTGAATTAGAGACTGGAGTGTCATAACCATGGAATTGCTAAGGACTTGTCTTGCTGATTTTGCTGCATTTGTGACAATCCTTATAATGATTTGAGAGCTCTTTTAGAAACAAGAGCCGCCGTGTCCTTTGAGAAGATCCCAATTTATAGTTGGCCAACAACGGCAGCAGAAGATCATCATCATCAAAACGTAATCATGTCTTTTTGGGCTCCTTTCGCCCAGAAAAGAGCCTTTTAAGATGTACCGTGAAGTTGCTGTGCTCTGTTTACGCCATGTTTTTCAACTGCACATAAACAGTGAAGCAAACTGTAGCCCTTAAGTGCCAATGGAGAAGCAAGAAAGGGGACATTAGACAGATTTATGCACACAGAAGCAACCAGGCATTATAATCAAGCATTTTCTCCATAAACAAATCATATTATTTAAGGACATAGGTTTCTGGAACTGCTGCTGCTCTGGACCAGAACTCGAAAATAAACTCTGTTTGGTCTCCTTTTCTTTCATCTCTCCTCCCCCAAGAGAAACCAAGTGAGGCAGCTGGCAAACGGCTGGGTTGTGTCCCACCAGAATGATCCCATCAGGCACACTAACTCCTTGCCAGCCTTACCTTCTCCTTCACGGCACGAATGAATGGATTCTCTGCACAGTAATTCTACTCTATAGCATGGCCACTTTGATAAGATTAGGGCCATTTTAATATGAATAAAGGAGGCAGTTGCTCAGTAGGGTGTAATACGGAAACATCACTGTCAGGGGCTAACCAGTATGGAATGGGCATTCACAATCAGATTTCCACATCAACATGTTTGTGAGTGTGTGTACACACCATCTATTCTCTCACTACCCAACAAGTGGAGTGCACAGAATATATAGGGTTTTTTTTAAAAAATAAAAAATTAATCATTTTTTCGATACAAACAACAACCGCAAAAGACACATACAACAAAAATATAATAACAATAATAACACAATTTGACAATTCAGATTTGAATACACTGATATACCTATGACTACACCTTTTTAAACAATATTTTCCCACCTCTCTCTCCTCCCTCTACTTCCCACCACTATCCGCCTTATCGCTTAAATATTCATCAAAACAAATTGCTGTATCTCAACAAGTAAAGATCCGGACACCCCCAAAGTTGTTGAGCTATTTTTAGGAAAACTCCAAAATTCTTGAGTTTTTTTAAGACAAAGTCCATTTTTTTTACGGAAATGCCCCAAACCCGCAATTTCTCTGTTTACTTGCTGAGGATCCAGGAATTCCCCCCAGATGTTGCTTCTGACTTTGAAATCCTGGTCATGCCCGGATGTATGGGAGCCCTAATATTACATATATAACTTTCTATTTGCAATCATCCAAAGAAGAAAGGTCAAACAAACATACATATTTTCAAGACAAATGGTGCAAAGCATCAAGTTAGGTAGGTTATATTTCTTAGCCTTCTTTGGTTCTGGAGATATCAGCAGTGGGAAGTGGATGTGCTGCGCTTTGCTGGCTCACTGTCCTTCCATAGCACATAGACAATGGCGCAAAGGAAAGATATTGCTTATGAACGACCCAGATTTTGTGACATGAAATTACAGCGCAAAATTCCCACTATTTTCCAAGCTGATGGGGTTGCAAATGGATTTTCCCCTGAAAACAATTAACACTGAAATGAGCGCTAAACTTCCACTCCTTTCCCTAGCTTTCCAGGAGTGGCTTTTACATTGTGTGAAAGATAAAACACAGAAATTAGCTGGTAAGGAAATGTCAGGAAAATGGAACAAAGTGCCCTCCGAATGCAGCCTGAGTTATCTAAAAAGTGGAATTCCTCTTACTCTCTTCAATCATGTATTTTTAAATAAAAAACCTGACAACTTGTCTCTTGTTCTTGCAAATTCTTCTTGCTGTTTCCTTTGTTATTGATACTGGGTCGATTGAGCCTTGTTTTAATTTGGATTTAATGAAATTAAATGACACCACACATATACATGTGGAGAGGCTTGATCTTTTCTTCATTCCACAGCAATCTAGGTATTCAGCCACCTAATGACTGCACAGAAAACATCATGTCAGCCATACATGGCCTTTGACTGTCATTCCGAAACTCATTTTCGCCACCAGGAAGATGAACTCTTATTAGTGTGAATATGGAATTCAAGTACTATTTGCAAGTTTTAAATGTACGTAGCACTTTACATTATGTGGCAGCATGGCACCAATTATAGAACAACTGTTACCTCAAAGATCTAATAGACAGGAGGCGAAGCTAAGAATTTGGATACCAGATGAAATGTTCCCCTTAAAAAATGCAAAAGGATTTGGTTATAGGCACCAGATATGATATCCTTCTCCACCATTTTTTAAATTACATTTTTATCCCTTCCTTCCTCTAGTTCAAGGTGGCATTCGTAATTCATTCATTTCCTATTTTATCCTCACAGAAATTCTGCATGGCAGGATAGGCTGAGAGATGGTGAAAGAGCAGGGATTTGAACCTCCATCTCCCCAACACTTGAACCATTAAAAAAAATGGCATAATTTGAATACAGTGGTACCTCGGGTTACATACGCTTCAGGTTACATATGCCTCAGGTTACAGACTCCACTAACCCAGAAATATTACCTCGGGTTAAGAACTTTGCTTCAGGATGAGAACAGAAATCGTATAGCAGCGGTGGGCGACAGCAGGAGGCCCCATTAGCTAAAGTAGTGCTTCAGGTTAAGAACAGTTTCAGGTTAAGAACGGACCTCCAGAACGAATTAAGTTCTTAACCTGAGGTACCACTGTGCAAATCATTCCCCAAGGCCACCAGTGATTTCTTATCTATCCCCTCTCCCTGGCTAACAAACATGGCCAAGTCCTTTCAGTTTGGTTGGCATCTCACTGCCTAATTTATTAAACGTATCTCAAATATTATGGGAAAAATACTACATTTACACACAGATTATATAATGCACAAATTGCTATTATTTATTCTATTTATTTACCACCTTTATCAGAAGATCCCAGGGCATTATACAACATTAAAAACACATTACAGAACATAATGATAAAAACATAATTAAAAAAACCCACATAATGACAGACAGCCTAATAATAAAATAGTCATCATAATAACAATCCTCTCCCCACACTTTTGCACGTCATAGACTACTTAATGGCTAAAGGCCTGGATAAAGAAGAATGTTTTTGCCTGGTGTTTAAAGACATATAATGATGGTGCCAGGCAAGCCTTTCTGGGGAGCACATTCCACAATTGGGGAGCCACCACAGAAAAGGCCCTCTTGCATGAGGGGAGGTGGGACGGCTGTTCTGTCCTATCCGTGCTGGCAGTGGCAGGATGGGTTTGCGACAAGGTGAACTGATAGCAAGGGTGAGGTGTCAGCACTGCCCTGATCTTGCTTCAGCCTCACCCCAACCCACCCACCAGTGGTGGGAGAGGGGTCCTTGTGCTCTGCCTCACCTCACATGCTAGTGCTGCTGCTGCTTACATATATAAGTGACAATACATGGAATGTAGAAAGCCACTTTATACTGAAACAAAATAGAAAAATTCCTTCCAGTGGCACCTTAGAGACCAACTATGTTTGTTATTGGTATGAGCTTTCGTGTGCATGCACACTTCTTCAAATAAAAGTGTGCATGTACACGAAAGCTCATACTAATAACAAGCTTGTTGTTGTTGTTTATTCGTTCAGTCATGTCCGACTCTTCGTGACCCCCTGGACCAGAGTACGCCAGGCACTCCTGTCTTCCACTGCCTCCTGCAGTTTGGTCAAACTCATGCTGGTAGCTTCGAGTACACTGTCCAACCATCTCGCCCTCTGTCGTCCCCTTCTCCTTGTGCCCTCCATCTTTCCCAACATCAGGGTCTTTCCCAGGGAGTCTTCTCTTCTCACGAGGTGGCCAAAGTATTGGAGTCTCAGCTTCAGGATCTGTCCTTCCAGTGAGCACTCAGGGCTGATTTCCTTCAGAATGGAGAGGTTTGTTCTTCTTGCGGTCCATGGGACTCTCAAGAGTCTCCTCCAGCACCATAATTCAAAAGCAATTCTTTGGCGATCAGCCTTCTTTATGGTCCAACTCTCATACATCACCATTGGGAAAACCATAGCTTTACCTATACTATACAATAACAAGCTTAGTTGGTCTCTAAGGTGCCACTGGAAGGATTTTTTTAATTTTGTTTCGACTACAGCAGACCAACACGGCTACCTACCTGTAACAAAACTTTATACTGAGTCAGACCACTGGTCCAACTAGTTCAGTATTATCTACCAGGGGTGCCAACTTGAATAAAATTTTGTGGGGGCCCAGGTAAGCCCTGCTGCACAAAATCGATCACACGACATGGCACACACACACACACACACACACACACTCTATTTGAATGGCAATGCCCATCAACATTGGGGCCCCCACCCCCCTCAAGTATTTTATTGGGACGGGCCGAAGGGACCTCGGCCCCTAGGAGTTGGCTCCTCTGTTATCTACACAGACGACAGCTGCTCTGCAAGATTTCAGGCACGGGTCTCTCCCATCACGATGTGCTCCCTTACGAAAAGGAAGAAGGTATAAGAGGAAATGAAGGAAAATGATGGGGGAAAGGTGGAGGAAGTTCAGTATAAATGCTGTATAAATAACTTATCAATTAAAATAATGCCTAATCATGCTTAATAATAATAATAATAATAATAATATTTATACCCTGCCCATCTGCCTCGGCCTCCCCAGGCACTCTGGGCAGCTCCGAAAAGAATATTAAAAACACAATAAAGCATCAAACATTAAAACTTCCCTAAGCAGGGCTGCCTTCAGATGTCTTTTAAAAGTCAGATAGTTGTTTATTTATTGACATCTTCAGATATCTATCTATCTTCAGATAGTTGTTTATTTCTTGGGAGGACGTTCCATAGGGTGGGCGTCACTACTGAGAAGGCCCTCTGCCTGGTTCCCTGAAACCTCACTTCTCTCAGGGAGGGAACAGCCAGAAGGCCCTCGGAGCTGGACCTCAGTGTCCGGGATGAACAATGGGGGTGGAGATGCTCCTTCAGGTATACTGGGCCAAAGCCATTTAGGGCTTTAAAGGTCAGCACCAACACTTTGAGTTGTGCTTGGAAACATACTGGGAGCCAATGTAGGTCTTTCAGGACCGGTGTTATATGGTCTCGGTACCTTAATGGTGCCTTAGTACCCTGGTAATAATGATAAAAAGGTATCTCTTTAGCCTTCTCTGTGGCCCATTGTTTATTCTTGAACAGCTACTCCAGAAACAATGTCCGAGCCATTTCCACATAAAGCAGGCCTTAAGGTGAACCTCCTAACTTGGCAATATGGGATTCCTACTTAACAGTGCAAGTTTGGAAATGGAGAGTTGTGTTGTTAAAAATAAGAGCAGGAAGAAATAGCACAAGAAAGGGGCCCTGGGCTAACCTTCAGATGAATCTTTGATAGAATGACATAGACAATTATAACTTGGTACAGTTCTTTGAGCCATATGTTGGCATTTCACAGGAAATAATATCCCTGATAGATAATTCTATAAGATGGTAAAAAAAACAAAAACCAGAAGGCAGCATTCTTGATTGAATAAGACAGATGTTTTAGCCATTCCTTCAGGAGAAAATGGGGCAAAGGGCCTGACCCTGGTGTCACTGCAGTCAGTAGAGAAGATCCCATTGGAAGGAGTATGTTTTGGCTCAATTATAAGGTAGAAAATGCCTTTCATTGGTGCTGCCATCCACTTTCTTTTCTCTAGACCTTATGCTGCTTCTTGCTCTGCATATTGACTCCCCTATTCCACTCTGGCTAAACATGTTATCAAATCAGCAAACTAACAAATATTGTGTTCTTTTCTTATTTGAATAAAGGAGCCCCAGACGAAACCTTACTAGCAGAGTGTGGGTGTTTCCCAATTGAGCATTTATCCTGATTTGCTTGCAGGGAGGTTAGACGACACTGGCTATTTCATGAACAGTCATTCACACAATGTACAATCATCACACAATCATCAAATTTGCGGATGATACAACAGTGGTGGGGCTCATTAGTGAGAACGATGAGACTGCTTATAGGAAAGAAGTACAGGGGTTAATTCAATGGTGTAAAGAAAACAATCTTATGCTTAACACCAAAAAACCCAAAGAACTCATAATTGACTTTAGGAGAAAGAAAAGTGTATTTTTACCATTGCACATAAATGGCGAGGAGGTGGAGAGGGTTGGTAGTTTTAAATACCTGGGCATTTACATCTCTGAGGACCTCTCATGGACTGCAAATATTAATATGGTTGTGAGGAAGGTGCAGGGGAGGTTGTATTTCCTGAGAATGCTCAGGGGACTGAATCTATCTCAGCACCTACTTCTGTCCTATTATCACAGTACCATCGAGAGTGTCTTAACCTATAGTATATTATCGTGGTATGGGAGCAGCTCTGAAACGGATAAAAAAGCTTTACAGAGAATAATTAAAATTGCCCAGAATGTTATTGGGCTCCAACTACCAACCCTGGATGAGATCTTCACGTCTCGCACTTTGAAGAAGTCACACAATATCCTGAGAGATCCCACCCATCCTGCTCACAACTTCTTTGAACTGTTGCCTTCGGGCAGAAGATATAGGACAATGAAAACACGAACCACACGCCTTCTGAATAGTTTCTATCCAAGAGCTCTGATTGCACTAAATAATGATCTCAGGGCCAGTTGCAAGAAATAGCAAGCAGGGAGTAGGAAGGAATGAGACAGGTTTTTAGGTTATGTTATGCCTTTAAATAGGTTATGTTACATTCTGGAGTATGATATGTTTTTATAGATTATGTCTGAATAGGATGAGAGTGTTGGAGATACGTGCAAATGTGTATGTGAACCCGGTCTTTGGGTGGGTGTTTGATTTTCGTTGTTGTGTATACTGTGTATATACGGACAATGACAATAAATTTATCAAATCAATCAATGAAACAGGAAAAAAATGGCAAGGAATCAACATGTTACAAAGAGTTGAGATATGGTTTCAAGTTTCCACAAGTATACAGACAAATTAATTTAATTTCAGTATTTTGTTTGGCCTTTTGGCACAATGAATAAACAATGATTATGCTAAGGCGGAAAACTGTTATTCCTCTTTGCCAGTTGGACAGACTGGAAAGGAGAAGCGTTCATAAACTACAGTCCCACTGCCCACTGTCAAGAGGAATGCCATTAACATTAACCATCACTTCCCATAATGTATAAGGTAATTTAATTTATAGCCACAGATTAAATATAATCATGGGTGGCTAAACTCAGGAATATCCATATCACGTTATTTTCCAAGTGCAAATTGGCTGAGACTTACCTTTTGTATTTGATTATAACCTCTAGCTTCCTTTCAAAATGCTAAAACAATTGCCAAAGATATAGTTATCCACAGCAGTCACATATGACCTTTCTTTGAGTTTTTAAAATCTGGTCGTATGGAAAAGATAATAAAATAGCACAATGATTCAGAAAAAGAAGCTGGCCTCTTATAGGTGCAGTCTGCATTCTTGCAATCTGCAACCCCACCTCACCCAATAAAATAATATTATTAACTACAGTACATTTTTAGAAGCACCAACAGGACTGGGAGGTCCACAAAGCCTCTTGACTGGTAACCATCTGTATTGTCACAATATTTGTGTGCAATGATGCTTCTAAAATGTTGGGCCCCACATCTTCAATTCTTGACACTGAAGGCCAAACAAAACCCGATGTGAAACATATACCGTATTTTTCGCTCTATAAGATGCACCAGACCATAAGACGCACCTAGTTTTTGGAGGAGGAAAACAAGAAAAAAAAAATATTCTGAATCTCAGAAGCCAGAACAGCAAGAGGGATTGCTATGCAGCGAAAGCAGCGATCCCTCTTGCTGTTCTGGCTTCTGGGATAGCTGCGCAGCCTGCATTTGCTCCATAAGACGCACACACATTTCCCCTTACTTTTTAGGAGGGAAAAAGTGAGTCTTATAGAGCAAAAAATATGGTAATTGGAAACAGTTTTGTTATAAATAAATAAATAAATCCACAAGTTTGGGGGGCAATTTTCTTTTGAGACTGCAGCACACAGGAAGAGAGGAAGAGAATCTAACAGAGTAATCCAAACTTGTAGCTGGTGAGGCTCTGAGGAACAGCAGAGCTACCGCTGCATTCATGTCCTGGCCATTCATGGTGGCAGCTGGGGGGCAGGCAGCCCAGGTCCTAAACCTGCCATGAGAGCAGCTTGAAGATCAGAAGACCCCAGGCCAGCTCATCCCTGCCCCACCCTCAGAATGCTCCATTTCTGCCTGTCCAGCAGGGAGGAGGGGACCCCCACATGTGTTATTCCATTGACACTGGACAGTGGATGGCTGGCTGAGCCAGCAGAAGTGGAAGAATGCCTCTGCTCAGTTTGAAACCCCCACAACTTGTTATAAAGTGGTGTGTGGGCTGAACCCTCAATCCTTTCCACTTCTGCTGTAGTCCCGATGAAAACCATACACCTGCTTGCTCTTATTTGCCCTAGGGGGAAAAACTCCATTTGACACCAACATTCAAATGAAGCTCAAGGCTGCTAAAAACGCCCCCAAACGCCACAGAAATGTTAAATACATAACATCCTATTCCAGCCCTGATCATTTATGTCTATCCAACAATCCCTGTACGTCAAGCAATCTTAAAAACATGGGGGTTGTTGCAAATGTGGTGTATTCTAAATATGTATTTGGTGGAAATTTAGGGTTGGACTGTTAGCTAATTTGCACCAACCAGCCAATTTCTGCCCAGAGGTTTGTTAGCATCTTTTAAATGCAGGAATGGTTTATCATGTCCAAATAGACTGCAAAGGCAGAAGGGAAAATTCTGTCCTTTGCTGAGGTTAATCACCTCATCTCTCACTTCCTGTTTCCTTCCAGCCTTTGGGAGCAGCTGCCTCCCAGCACCTCCCTCTGCAAATATTAGTAAACATGCTAGAAGACAATTCATGTTGTCATCTACCTAGGCACCCTAGGATTAATATGCAAATAAGGCAGCTGAAGAACAGGCCGCAGCAGCAGCGCTAATGCTCTAAGTGATCTTTCAGTGTAATTAGAATTTGTTTCATCACACTAATTTGACATGGCAAATTAGTGTAGCTAAGAGAAGGGTCTTTTTTTTGCAGAGCTGGGGTTCCAGTGTGTACACAGAAACTTGCCAGCAAGTCCACCTGCTCGGGGGAGTTGTGTAACATGTTCGGGAAGCGACAATTAGCAAAAGCCCTAGAAAATATCAGTTTGTTTTATTTTTAATCTGGTAACTTGATAGGTTAGATTTCTTCCTGCCACCAATTTATGTGACGGCTCAGAAAGCTTAGCACGCAGGAGAAATCCTTCATTGCTGAGGGTAAGGTACGGTGTTCTGCAATTATACACATTTTAAATTAAACCTGCTCCAACTCTTGGGTGCCGGCGCATTAGTGCTGCCTCAGAGAAGACAGCTCTATGTCCTCATGTCTTCATGGTCTCAGACAGGTACAAAATTCACTGTAGCCCAGTGAGCGGCATTGGTTTAGCAGGACAAAGGGATCATGGGTTTGGTCTGCCTTTTGGTGTGACGTCTTTATTTGTCCTGTTCAACCAGTTCTTGAAAATTAGACTGCAGATCTAGAAACCTTTCTAAGGATGGGTTCTTGCCCTGTGGATAGAGGATGCCTTCCTTCCTTCCTTTTCCTTCCTTCCTTCCTTCCTTCCTTCCTTCCTTCCTTCCTTCCTGTAAAGCTGCTTGTGACCCCTCCATTGCACCAGGTTTTTTCCCCCTTTTTTAACAATGGGTTCAGGAAGCTACTACATATCAATTCCTTTAGCTTTACAGTGGTCCATTATATGCCTCCACAGGAGTTCTGGAGGGTGGCAACATGAGAACGGGCCTTTTTAGTGGTGGCTCCCCACTTGTGGAATGCTCTCCCCAGGGAGGCTTGCCTGGCACCATCGTTACATATCGTTACCAAGTAAAAACATTCATTTTTCACCAGGCCCTTGGCTTTTAACCATATATGACCTTTTTGTGGGATGTTTTAATGTCATTTTTCTTCTTTATTTATGGTTTTAATTCAGATATCCTTATCAGAATTGGCCTCATGGGCTCAGTTTGACAGGTTGTGTACCTGTCAATCTCTGGGCATCATATTTACAGTGGTGTGTGAACTGGGACAAAGGCACACCAAAATTCCCAGTTTGGACATAATGCTAAGAAAGGGACTGTAGTTTATTGCTCTCACTTACAGTGGGAGAGGAGCACAGCAGGAAAACAATCTCTGTGTTCACAGTAAATCATTAATTATAGTTTACCAAGATGTGCAAATTGTGTTTTCAAAAGTCTTACGTTCAGAAGCTGAATGCAACTTCGTTGCCTTATTCTTGGCTTATTGTAAGAAAGTCTCTCTAACTTTGTTGACTTTGGTTTTCTTCACTTTCTATCTCTGTTAATAATAATGTTTGAAAGTGACACATTCTAAATAGCTCCATTTGTTGCTATGAGCCATATGGCATGGCCAAAAAAACGGCATAGTCAAAACAAATCAAATTCTAAAGGCAACTGCAGACATTCAAGATTCGAAGACACTTTTGGCATCGTGTGTGTGTGTGTGTGTGTGTGTGTGTGTGTGTTTTAAAAAAGACCAGGGAAAGCTTGGGCTGGTATGATCAACTCACTGAAAATACATTTCTTCAAAATCTCCAGGATTTCATTTAGCAGTTTCACAATGAACAGAACTGAAACAAGAATGAGACCCCACAGGATTCCAGAAGGTGGATCCTGAGGAGTTTCTGTCAGTTGTTACCACCGTCTCTTCCTGCAATGCAAACATCTTGGGCATATCTTATTGGGCATTGCCTTTCATCTGAAAGAAGTCCTGAGAGGAGCAGGGGACAAGCTGCAGCCAGTCAAACTTGGCTAAGCGGTGCGGTGCTCATCTCTGCTTTCAGGCTGAGGGAGGTGGCGTTTGTCCACAGACAGCTTTCCAGGTCATGTGGCCAGCATGACTAAACCACCTTTAGCACAACGGAACATCATGATGAGTGCCAGAGCACACAGAAACACCATTTACCTTCTCGTCACAGTGATACCTATTTATCTACTTACACTGGTGTGCTTTCGAACTGCTAGGTTGGCAGGAGCTGGGACAGAGCAACACAAGCTCACCCCGTTGCGTGGATTCGAACCGCCAGCCTTCCAATGGGCAAGCCCAAGAGGCTCAGTGGTTTAGACCACAGCTCAGGGGTTCTGCTTGCAGGCTTCTAAGAGGGAGTGCTTTTTTAAAGAAAAAAAGGTGCTGGTACTCACAGTACAGTAAGTGCCACATTTTTAGCATTTTTTTTTGGGGGGGGGGGAGTGCTGGTACTGTGTACCCATGAGGACTCCCAGAAAAAAGCACTGCTCAGAGGCATCTGCCTGGCAGTACATTCTGCCCCAAAGAATCCTGGGATCTCTTGTTTGTTAAATGTGCTGTGAATTTTGGTTGCATGTCTGCTTTAAAGGTATGGTGTGTACACAGTCTAGAAAGCACAATACTACTACAACATGATGCAAACAGAAGCCCCCCCCCCCGAACTTCTCTAACATACAGTGGTACCTCGGGTTACATACGCTTCAGGTTACAGATGCTTCAGGTTACAGACTCTGCTAACCCAGAAATAGTACCTCGGGTTAAGAACTTTGCTTCAGGATGAAAACAGAAATTGTGTGATGGTGGCGCGGCGATGGCAGGAGGCCCCGTTAGCTAAAGTGGTACCTCAGGTTAAGAACAGTTTCAGGTTAAGAATGGACCTCCGGAACGAATTAAGTTCTTAACCCGAGGTACCACTGTACATCAGAATTTACATGAGCATATGGTCAAGTAAAAATTGCCAATGGCTTCAAATTCAAAAGTAGTCCCAAAGATGATAACATGATCCCAATTAACCCATCCCACCCCCATTTTTAATGCCTCAGTCCAAAAGGCCAGTCAAAGTTCTTCCGAAAGCAGTGACAGAACTTGGGACCTCAAATTTCAGTGGTGCCCTGCGTGATGCCTAAATTCGGTGCCACTTTACTACTCCAACTCCGAAATAATCATCGTGACGTTCCCTGAAGCACCCCCAAGGCTCTGCTCCCAGTGTGACCAAACCAGCCGAGCTCCCCTGAATTCTCCTCTTCTGGAAGCAGCTCCCTTATGAAGGTCCTGAGGGTTGGAGGGTAGGGCAAGTCAGTCACCTGATGGCAAACAGCCCCACCCTCAATGACTTCTAAAACCAGATTCACCAAGTGCAATTTCTATTCCTGATGAGAACATAACAAGTATGATATATTGGGGTTAGTGCTGAGAGACTTGGGTTCTCTTGTTGGCCTGCTAAGTTCACGGGCTGACCTTGGCCTAGTCGCTATATCATGACCAAACCTACTTCTCAGGGTTGTTGTGAGGATAGAATGGCATCACTCAAATATATTTCACCTTGACTTTTAGAGGAGATGGGTAGGTAAAAAGTTTTTTTTAAAAAAAAACCCACCCACATGCTTGTATTAAAATGGATTTTTCTCCTCTGCTTTTGCATAGGAATATACAATAAAAGCCAAGAGATCCTGCCTTTTATGCTTTCAGTGATAGCAGTACTAGGCCACTCCTTGTTTCCATTTAAACCAATTAATGCCAGCCTTTCTGCCAAAGCAAAGCTATGGACAGCCCTCGCCCAAGAGAAGATCAATTGCTTTTCAAAACACCCCTAAAAGCTGCTTCAGCCTGACAAAGGAAGCTGATGGGCTCTCAGAAGATAAGGCTGCCATATTTTGAAGAGCAAAAAAGAGGACTCTTTGCAGACTCTCCTTTTAAATACCCCTACTAAAGAGGCTGGGATGCAGGTGGCTCTGTGGGTTAAACCACAGAGCCTAGGACTTGCCAATCAGAAGGTTGGCGGTTCGAATCCCCACGACGGGGTGAGCTCCCGTTGCTCAGTCCCTGCACCTGCCAACCTAGCAGTTCGAAAGCACAACAGTGCAAGTAGATAAATAGGTACTGCTCTGGTGGGAAGGTAAATGGCATTTCCATGCGCTGCTCTGGTTCGCCAGAAGCGGCTTAGTCATGCCGGCCACATGACCCAGAAGCTGTACGCTGGCTCCCTCGGCCAGTAAAGCAAGATGAGCGCCACAACCCCAGAGTCGGTCGCGACTGGACCTAATGGTCAGGGGTCTCTTTACCTTTTACTAAAGAGGCTATAGAGGCTGTGATATATTGCCGAGGGGGGCAAGAGATGAGAAGAGGAAATCAAGTCTTCAGCCACCAGTTATGTCTATGTCTCATCCAGAAAGTATAGCCAGAAACATTTGGGCAAATTTTTTAAAATCTACCCGGACAGAAATTTTACCACTGAAAAAGAGGACATGTCCTGGAAAAAGAGGACACATGGCAACCCTATCAGAAGATTGACATGTTATTGCAGCTAATACTGCATGCTATATAAACCCTTTTCTTTCTTTTTTTGGAGAAAATAAAAAGGACGTGCAGTTCCGAGGCTGTTTGGCTGAGAGAGTTAAATAAACATATGATAACAACACCAATCAAACCACTTTGCTTAAAGCCTGCAGAGTCAATCTGCTTCTGACTGAGGAGCTACCAGCCAGCAAAGGCAAGCTAATTAGACACAGTCAAACACTTAGGCAATCACACCTTGCGAATGTAAGCGTCTTCCTGTCATTTGGCAAGTCTCTCGGCTGCCTCAGAGCGTGAGACAACAAATCCCCTGCAAACCAGTTCCTCACTCTCCCCGTTAGTGCGATCTAACAGAGCACAATGGCTGGAGGTGAAAGGTGGCCGTCTAGTCAGGTAATGACAGCGGTCTCGAGCAGCCCACACGGGGGAAAAAAAGAGAGTGGCACTTGTTTAGACTAGCCTATTTGCACCTACCTACAGAGGGCCTTTTTAATGTAATTATTAGCCTCTGCGGCCCTGCTTAGGGTTTGAAAATAGCATTCATTTTCATCTCTCCTCGGCGACTGCCGCTCGCTCCTCTCCTATGCCGTCTCAGTCACCCCGTCTCCAAAGCAGAGGCGGAGGAGGAGAAGAGGCTGAATTAACAAGAACAAGTTGGCGGGTGAGTTATGTGACAACAACAACAGCTAAAATGGAAAAAGGAAAAAAAGAAAAGAAAACATAACCCAAAGCATACAAGATTTGACAATCTATATTTTGATCACTCTGCCAGCATCGAAATTGTTTTCTTTGCTACGGAGAAGAGAGGCCACAGGAATAATTCAGCAGCATAGGGGGAAGAAAGCATCATAGGTTGTGTGTCTTGATATATTTAACCGATCTTCAGAATAATCCACAAGCTCCCCCCCCCCCCCTAGTATTTGTAGGTGGTTTGACACACTGTGCACATGGTTCTTATCCTGCTATAGAGTGTTAGGGGAGGGGTAGTACCCCGGTGAGGAACACCTCTTGCTCCTTCTGGGGTGGTTTGTCCTCACCCTGCGCTCAGCTCTCACCTGTGGCTCCTAGAAGCTGTCAGCATGCAACAGCAGCCATACCCCAGAAACAGCTTCGACTGGCCAGCTGTACCAGGAGATGGAGCCAATGGGTCTCAAACCCTTGGTGAGTTAGGGACTTCCCCTGCATGCGAAAACAGGCTCTGGCAGATTGAGTGGATGAGATCAATAGTGGGTGCAACAATCAATAAGGCGATTTCTGCACGTGCAGCAGAGGGAAGTGAGGACAGACGGGGCTCTTCAACCTGGGAGGAGAAGAAGAAGAAGAAGAAGAAGAAGAAGAAGAAGAAGAAGAAGAAGAAGAAGAAAGAAGAAGAAGAAGAAGAAGAGGAGGAGGAGGAGGAGGAGGAGGAGGAGGAGGAGGAGGAGGAGTTTGGATTTGATATCCCACTTTATCACTACCTGAAGGAGTCTCAAAGCGGCTAACATTCTTCTTTCCCTTCCTCCCCCACAACAAACACTCTGTGAGGTGAGTGAGGCTGAGAGACTTCAGAGAAGTGTGACTAGCCCAAGGTCAGCCAGCAGCTGCATGCGGAGGAGCGGGGAAGCAAACCCGGTTCACCAGATTATGAGTCTACCGCTCTTAACCACTACACCACACTGGCTCTTAACCACTACACCACAAGGAAAACTCTGATACTAAACCTCCACTGCCTTGTGGGATATTTTTAGGAGAAGAAAAGGCTAAGGAGTGAATCCCACACAAATTTGGAGTGGAGTCCCTATGACGGTTGGATGGCATCTTGTACGCCTCCTTCCAGCAACTCCTGCAGCCAAGCTGATGCTGAACGTATTACTCTGCTTTCCTTTGTAGCTCATCAATGAGGCTGAGAGTGGGGTCTTGGGCAGCCCAGGACCTCCACACACACTGCCCAGGCTTATACCCCAGGGTGGTGCTAACACAGAGGTTTGACTTCATTCCTGGAGGTGCACTTCATTGTCTCTTGAGACAGACAGATGCCAACAACAGAGCTGCCATTCTGACCTTGCCCACTTTCTGTTCATTTCAATAAGGAATGTGTAGCAAAAGGCCATCTTGGCTTGTGCTTGGATGTAGCCTCCAGCCATGGACCTTTCCACTGGTTTTCATAAAATCATAGAAAGGTAGAATTGGAAGGCACCCCTAAGGTCATCTACTCCAACCTTGGCAATGTAGGAATTGCTGAAGCGTTGATGATAGATGGCTACCCAACCGCTGCTTAAAAACATCAAAGGAAGTCCACCACATTCTGAGGGCGTCAATTCCACTGTTGAACAGCTCTAGCTGTCAGAAAGTTCTTCCTGATGTTTAGTTGGAATCTCCTTTCTTGTAACTTGAGTCCATTGCTTTGGGTCTTAGCCTCTGGAGCAGGAGAAATAAAGCTTGCCCCATCTTCCATAGGACAACCCTTTAGACATTTGAAGATGGCTATCATCTCTCTCCTCTCAGTCTCCTCTTTTCCAGGCTGAACACACCCAACACCCTCAACCGTTCCTCGTAAGGCTTGGTTTCCAGACCCTTGATCATCTTGGTTGCCCTCCTCTGCACATGTTCCAGCTTGTCAATAGCCTTCTTAAACTGTGGTGCCCAGAACTGGACACTGTATTCCAGGTGTGGTCTGACCAAGGCAGAATAGAGCTGTACTATTTCTATTGCTATTCTAGCTGTTCCTGTGCCAACATCAATTGGGCTGTGTATCTGTTGCCTGTAGCCTTCTTTGAATATGCATCATGCAAAAGCCTTGCTAAAACTAACCTCATCTGGGACAGGGTGTTTTTTTGTTGTTTTTTTAATAAGCAGCACTTTGGAGCCCACTGTATGCACACTGGCTTGAGTTCCACAGCAGAAGAAAATGGGTTATATAATAAATAAATTAACAAGATGATCAGTATGATTTGCTCTGCAGTCAGACTGTCCCATGTTCAGCTCCCAGCCTCTCCAGGTGGGTCTGGGAGAGAACCCTGCCTGAAACCCTAGAAAGCTACTGCCAGTTCATGTAGACATGAACTGAGCTAGATGGACCAGTGATCTGACTTGCTATAAGGCAACTTCCTACATTTCCGTCTGAATTGTGAATAGATGGTTATGCTTCACAGCAGATTGATGAAAGTCTTCTTTCCTTCTAAATCTGCTGGAAAAGATAGACCACACTCTACACCCTTGCTTAGCGGGGGGGGGGGGGGTCACAGATAGCTTGCTCTGCCCTACTTAACTTCAAAAATCCTATGCAGCTAGAAGCAATATTAACTCAGTCATTTCCAGGGCTGATTCAACAATGGTGGCTACTGGACTCATCAAGAAGTGCATCTCTAAGACACAACAGTCTTTTGATTTTTACTCATCACAAAGAAGCGAATGAAAGTTTTCCATGTGCAGAAGGTGACTAGACTATCAGTTTAAACTTTCTTCAGCAATGGGGGGCAGTGTCCTCCTCTGCTGGACCTGAGGATGACAGGCTTACCTAGGGGACATACAGGAAGCCATGTGGCACACATAGTTTTGTCTCCCAATAGCTCATTGCCACCACTCTGCCTAGCACCTTCTTGCTGTCCACTCAGTCAAGTGCTGAAATGCAGCATCAGTCATAGTGGTGTGCAACACATGAACAGAACAGAGCAACACCTGAATATGCATGATACCTGCTGAACTGTGGGGCTGCCCCTTTGCCTGCTCACCCAGCAAGCAGCCTTCCTCATCAGTGCTGCTTGTGATGCATTGGGACAAGGCAACGAGATGAGATAGCCAGTAGCAAGCAAGCATCACTGTTGCCACAAGTCCTGGCACTGGAGGATAAAAACCTCTTGGTCAGGGGGAATACCACTGCTGTCCCTAGCATCTGCTACCGGAGGTGGTCATGATAGGACCAGCCCATCCTCAGAGGAGAGAACATCTCCAGAGCAATGAGCTACACAGAAACATGGGTGGCAGTGGTCTTCTGATGGTGGGTAGTTCTTTCTTGCCCTTAGATATTCTAAAAGAAATTATATATATATATAATAGCAAAAGGTGCTTCTACTTTTAATTCTGGTGGAGAAGAAAAAAGATAGATTCAACTTTCTGATTTTGGGGCACACTGATTTAGACCCTCTTTCTTAGCAAAGAAGAATTGATGCTAATCTGCAAATGATAATGCTGTTCATAACAGCAGGGGAGTGTTAAGACCAGTAGCTGATGTGCTCCTGACTGCTCTGTATCCAAGGCACACCAGTTATGTAGCGACCGGAGAGAAGATTCATTCTGCAGTGGTGCACCAGCTATGGAATGCTCCCACCACTGATATCTGCTTGCTGTGATGACTTTTCAGCGCTAACGGAAAACCTACCTATTCCACCAGGCTTTTTGTGTGGCATTGATAACATTTTGACGATGATGGTTGTTATTGCTACATGTGCTATGATTTTACAAGCTCGTTTTATTTTCCTGTTTATATTTGCATTGGTTGGTTTAAATGTAAAGTAATTTACTCCACACGGTGATGAAGGGCAAGTTTTTTTTTTAAAAAAGAAATAAATAAACAAGACATTCACTTTTAAGGCTGCCATACATCCGGGATCTCCCAGACATTACTGGGATAGTCTGGAGGGTTTTTCTGAAAGACAATGGTTTGTCCTGGATCTTTGGCAAGGAAACTGAAAAATCATGACTTTTTTGGCATTTTTGTAAATAAAAGGGAAGCCCTATTCACTTCATCTCCCTATCTAATGGAGATTTATTTTCTTTGATGTGCTAACAGATTGAGATAGAAAGATGGAGTATCCATCGACAGCGGGCTTCATCAATGGGGTCTCGAGGAAGCAGGATGGATGTCATATGTATTGGTGCCCATAATGGTTAACTCATGCATAGCATACTATAATCAGGCATTATCTCCTCAGAATGTATAACTCACAATGCCAGGAGACACTAATGGCTATATCAACCCTAAATTATGATTCTTGATGTGTGTTTTTTAAAACTTGGCCCATAGAGCTTCAGAAAATAAATATTTTTGCCACGTGGCAGTGGTTCTGAAGTAAATATGTCCCGCTGCTCTGATCTTACATCCTGTCACATTAATGTTTCAGAGCACTCAATATAAATATTAAAACTAATAGCTTCTCTCTGCAGCGATTACTCCATCATTCCTTGAAATCATCATAAAACATTCAAAGCCTTTTAGAACATTTACACACTCGAATCTTATGGTGGAGAAAGGAGACTAACAGAGCACAGCTCGCAAGCTTAAATAATAGTGAAAAGCTGTTTATGGAATATGCTTTATTTATTCATCATTTTGAGTAAAGTTTCAGTTGTGATGGGGGGGGGACTCAAAGTATAGCTGTCAAGGGAAGAAGGCTGAAGTATTGCTTTTCTATAGACTGAGGAGTTGTTTAAAAAGAAGTGGGGGTGGTGGGAATGGAGAGGAGAATAAAAAAAACCCCTAAAAGTCCACAAGACTCTTAGTCCAAGGTCAATCAATCTTAGGACTGTAGGTACGTAAACAGCTAATGGATTGTAAAGACACATACTGGTGTTATGAATTTTTAAAAAGCGACTCTTCAGGACAGACCCCTATAAATCAATGATGACTTATTGGCTGGATCAATTATGCAAACTTTAAAGCATTTAATGACAGGTAATGAACAAGTCTCAAGAGGGTCTGCCAGCCAACAGTATTTTGCAGTTGTAGTTACAACTCTGTAAGTGAAAAGGCTAGGTGGGAATCTGTTCCCCAGAATTAATGAAGATGATGACTTGCACTTCTTTTTGTAGACAATCCTTGCAAAGGTATAAAAAGGGGCTACTTCAGGGCCATATATAGAATTTGCTTTACATACCGTGAATGATTATTAAGGTCAGCAGGTCCCTTCAACTTCTCTTTTCTAGAAGGGGCTACTAAAATAACAAAATGTCTCTCAGAAAATGACATGCGTGCAGGCTGCTTTGATACATGTAGTGGGAAACAGCTACTGGAAAAGAAGTTTGACTTCATAGTGAGAATCCATTGCAGCAGACCCTAAAATTAAAGTTTGCCTTCTTAGTGAGAATCCATTGCAACAGACCCTAAAATTAAACACAACAAATAAGATTTTGACAACCCAATGGCAAATGCAAGTCAAATTCACTTATAGCATTCACTGAAACAAGATGTGGCAATAGTCACTGTCTTAGATGGTTTTAAAAGGAGATTAGGAAAATTAATAATAATAATAATAATAATAATAATAATAATAATAGAAGGAAGCTTGGCTATAAGGTAGGGTGGCCAACATTGTGCGCTCCAGATTTTTCTAGACTACAACTCCCATCAGTCTCAGCCAGGATGACCACATAGGCTATCCTTGCTGAAAGCCAAGACTTGATGGCTAAATTGCGCCCTCGGGTTCTGGGGAAGGTTGAACTAAATTGAACTCTCTAACTTGCAGCTGTTGGGGGTGGGCAAGCAATGGAAGAGGGAGGTTGCCTTCATGCAGTGCTTGTGGACTTCCCAGAGGCACAACTGGCTTGTTAAAGTTGAAAACATGATGCTAGACTCTTCTTATGTAATGAGCTGACCGGCTCGATAAAACTCTGGGCTTTGCTGCCTGCCAAGGACTGCAAAAACAGTCCTGCGGGGTTGTTAAGTGGGTTGCATTCATCTGGGTGGGTCACAATTTGTGTATGCCTGCCAAGACCTCTGAAAGACAGCATGTTCCTTTCCCTTCTTGATCTGTTCACCATTCCCTCTCTTACAAAAATGAGCACCCCCAATGATGTCCTTTTGTCTTTCTTTGTGCAGGGCAGCCGGAGCTATTTTCCCCTTCATGTTGGCTTTCTTATTGACCTCTTGACATTGACTTTGATGTTGTTCGCAAGGACAAAGTTTGAGAAGCCCCGAGCTTAATGAGCTGACAAAGTGTTCTGCTTCAGCATTGCATAAAGTAGGTTGAATGCTATTATTATAGAAACATTAGGGCAAAGCTAGTGGCATTACTGTACTTAAGTTTCTTATTACAGTGATTATTCAGTAAAAAGATAGAACCTTTTTTTGTAAATTGTTGAACTTAATTTGTACGTCATTCCCAACATTAACCTTCCATGCTGATGCAATTTGAGGATAATTCTCTAGATTATCAGAAGGCGCAAGTTAAACAAAGGGTTTAGGAGCAAGAAGTGGTCCCTAAGACAGAAGCAGAGATGCCGTCTTGCTAGAGTCTAGGCTAAGGATGAGACCTGTTGGCTGAATCACTAAAGTGAAGTATCTGAACGCTCCCACTGTTTGCTCTTGTTTCCAGGAGAAGACAACAAAATGAAAGAAGATTGGATTTGAGGAATCAAAGTATAAAGGTTCCCGCAGTGGAGCAGAATTACTTTAAAACAGGGTATTTCTATCCCCTGGCTATAATTCTCGTAGAAAGAAATAGAGTTCAAAAAATAAATAAATCTTGAAATATCCTAAAGTGTTCGTAATGAATCTTGGCTGTGCAAATGTGCCGCGAAGGGGTGGGGGGAATGCATTGCGATCTACTGCCGGCAAAAAACAAATTATTGTAAAGTTTTCTTAGGGACTGATTGTAAGGGAGAACTTTGCTCATGTTGAGGAGTACTGTTGCTCTGTCAGTAGCCCATTGATTGTAGGCTGGTGTGTCTTGTTCTTACCATGTGCAGAGACGGCGGGATCAAGCTGCTAGTAAGGGAAGCGTTTGCTTTTGATGTGTAGCCCTCAAAGTTCTACAAAGGCATCCAAGGGGAAACCACCAGAGAAATTTACAAGAGTAGGGAAAGAGCCGAGAGATCTGTACTGATTAAAAACAACAGCAACTTTTTATTTATTGATCCGTCTGCAGATTAGGCTTCCTTGGTCAGTGTTTATTAGCGTTTCATCTGACTTGATACAGCCACTCCAGAAGCTCGGATCCATACGTTCAAAGTTTATCCAGTTCCACTGTGCTCCATAAATGCCCCCCATGTGCTCTTTGAATATTGTTTGCTGTAGTTGTCTGCAGTAGGCCTCAGCAAATGTTGCAAGCTGCTTTCTCTTCTGGCAGGGAAGGAGCAAAACGGTCCGGCACCAATGGCTGTGGTTGTCCTTTTGCCACCGACAAAAAAAAGGACCCTCCATTTCAAATGTTTGATGGTCCACTTGCCAAGCCCCCATTCCCTTTCGTGAAGCGAGGATGGGACCAAGGATTAGTGGTGGTATTCCCTAAACGAACACTGGGAAATAAAACTACTGGATAAATAGAAATGTCAATATTAGCAGAGGTTCTGGAGCTGTTGGAGGGATGGTTGCAAGAGGAAGCAGCAATTGCCGTCAACTTGGATGGCTTTAAAAGAGACTTAGGCAAATTCATGGAAGACAAATCCATGGCTACTAACCACGATGGCTATGCTCTGCAGTTGGAGACAGCAATGCTTCTGAATATCAGTTGCTGGAAACTGCAGGAAGGGAGAGTGATCTTTTGCTCAAATCCTGCTAACTGGTTGCCTACTGTGAGAACAGGATGCTGGATGAGATGGGCCACTGGTCTGATCAAGCAGGCTCATCTTATGTTATCATGTTCTTAATCTTTATACTGGTTCAGGAGGATGCCCTACAGATCATTAATTAAATTCATAGACTCACAAGGAAGGAGCCATAGCTCAAGGATAGAGCACAGGGTTTGCAAGTGGAAGGTTCCTGCTCAATGCCTGGCATCTTTGCTTGAAGACCAAGGTTTCCAGTAGGATCTATCTCTAGAAACCCTGGCAAGCTACAATCGATCAGGATAGAAGCAGGACCAGGCTAGATGGACTGACTTGTTTTGATGTGAACACCTCAAGTGTAGAAAACATGGGAGATTGGGGAAGGCTTTGGCAGAGCTCAGCAGCAGTAGCAGTTGAAGCACTAGTGGGAAACACCAGCCAATCCTGCAGGGAAGTTGAGAGGAGAGGAGGACTCCTTCCCTTGCCAGTAACTCTTGAGAATGGCAGTGGAGGCACAAGATGCTTTATGGAGCACCATGCAAAACTGTGGTTGCTGAATGGCTAGTTGTCCTTGATGACAGCAGCAGAACATGTGTAGACACTCAGCAACCATGCACAGTGCTAAGGTGACCCCTGCCTCCACCTCTGCCTCTCAATGGTTATTAGTCAGGTTATTAGTCATTACCCCCACCTAGATGAAGCCAGTTTGTAGGAGCTGTAGCATTGCCAGTGTGCTGCTCCTCATAAGTTGTTCTACTCCAGCTCCCATCATCCCTGAACATGCTAGCTGGGAATGATGGGAGTTGGAGTCCAGCAACAACTGAAGGGTATCACTTTCACTACCCTTGCAATAGTGAAACTAGGCTACTGATTCATTTGACTCCAGCTGCAATAATATATTAAAGGTAAAGGTAAAGGGACCCCTGACCATTAGGCCCAGTCGTGGCCGACTCTGGGGTTGCAGCGCTCATCTCGCTTTATTGGCCAAGGGAGCCGGTGTACAGCTTCAGGTCATGTGGCCAGCATGACTAAGCCGCCTCTGGCGAACCAGAGCAGTGCAAGGAAACGCCATTTACCTTCCCGCCGGAGTGGTACCTATTTATCTACTTGCACTTTGATGTGCTTTTGAACTGCTAGGTTGGCAGGAGCAGGGTCCAAACAACGGGAGCTCACCCCGTCGCGGGGGATTCGAACCGCTGACCTTCTGATCAGCAAGCCCTGGGCTCTGTGGTTTAACCCACAGCACCACCGGCGTCCCTAATAATATATCACCAGTGTCTTTTTAATTAAAATAATCTGCACATTTTTTCCCCCACTAAGGAAAACCTTTAAGTCCCATAAAGAATGCCATTTCCCCCCCCCCCACCCTCTGCTGCTAGAAAGGACAAAGCAGAACAGTGTTTTAAAATGTGACGAGGCAAGAAGAAGTAATATTTTCCGATTGCTTTATACTTTTTTTCCTCTTATCTAGATTGACATTACATACCACTCATAATTGTCTGTGTCAGAAGTTAGATCCATTCTCTGTGGTTGTCTTCTGGATGAAAGTTCTCCATCCTTCACCTGTCATGATTATCTCTTTGCAGCACTTGCAGCTGCACTCAAAATATGGTTGAATGGTTGCAAGGAGGGAAATATTAAAAATTGATCCACAGTTGGAATAAAAAAAATGTAATGTATTAAGACTAGGAGCAAATAGTGTAGCTTGTAATCTGTTGCTACCCAACTTGGTTTCTATTACTTCAAAATAAAACTATTGCATTTAAGGCTGTTGCTGCATACAGTTGATAATGCCAGGATTATTGGGGTGGGGTGGGGAGGTTGCTTGTATTTAGCTGATCTGAAAGGAATGTTAACTTCTGCTGTTAGAATAACTACCAAGCCTGCTCTAAACTTGATTAGTTTACATATAAGAAAATAAATATTTTAGATTAGGGTCAGCATTGCATCAAGGAAACAGCTCCTTGTCTTCCTATACAATCGTCAGAAACCTGGTGCACTCTAGATGCTTTGAACTTCAACTTACTCAGTCCCAGTCAGTGAGACCAATTGTTCAGTATTAAGGGACTTGACCAATGACACTGTGGGGTGGAGGAACCAGTTTGGAGAAGGCTGTCCTACAAAAACAAAATATTTCCTAATCTTGGTTGATATCTCCTTCAATTTCTAGGAGGACACTGTTGTAAAGGAAAACAATGTTGGGCTATTTTGCCAACCCAGAGTGTGCGCAGCGACTGGGGCATTGAAATAAAAAGCTGTCCGCAATATCTTTGCTTATTTTTATTTTCGAACATATAACAATCAAAAACTACAAGTCACCACTCCTCCTCACCAGCTAGCATACAAAACATTTGATCAACTTAAATACAGTTTTCAAATAACCTGCATTCAGTGCAGAAAGTAAACTCCCCCTTTAATTAGTCAAATTGTGAAGAGACCACAGATGTGCTGCCAAGCAGGTCAAAACTGCAATTATGAAACTCTGAGTAGCACCATTGGCCACCTCAAGATAAAGAAATACCCAACAAACAATACCAGCTGTTCTGGGTACTACAACAATATGTAAATGACTCAGCCTCAAGTCTGATTCTTGATTTCTTAAGTGCACCCACTCTGAGACACAAAAAGTTGGCTCCACTGTTTTAGATGATATGGGAATTAACTTAGAGTGTCTCCCAAGCAAATTGTTCCATCAGATTTCTGTTCCTCAGTTGTTCCATTTCTCCTGGCCTCTGATCACTTTAGCAAAGGCTACTTTCTCACCCTCCTGCCCATAACAGTTAGTTTACAACTATTTTAATTAGTTATCTACTTATCTATCCATCAGGCAAGGTACAACTAAAAGCAAGTCCAAATAATTGCAACAGAGTTAACTGCAAGGAAAACATGCTCAGCATTGTGGCCTTCATTCAACAATGGAAGTTCCAAATGGACAAGAATGATGAATTTATTGCAAACAGCCTCCTCCTGCATATACAGTTGTAATGTTCCTTGAAACCGCATTGGCTTTGCAAAACACATTGCACAATGTGAACCTTTAGAGCAGCTACAAAGCTTTGGATCAGAATTGTACAGCAGCTGGGTTGGAGTTTTCTTTGCAATAGAGAAGTATTTGTGACCATTTTTAATTTTTTTTAAAATACACATACATCAGCAATTTTAAAACAACCAGGAATTTTAATCCAACCACAGCTGAGCCACAGGTTCTCTAGCCATGACCCAAATGAACGAAACTGATTAGAAATTAATCTTAGAGATCTTATTGACATTTCCAGCTGTAGTTGCCTGAGAAACCACAATTGCTCAAACTACGCTGGAAAGCTTTCTGTCACCTGGTAATAATAGTAACTTCATTTTTTAAATATATTTTCAAAATACATTCTGCATATTAAGAAATTCTATTCTGTTGCAAGCACACACAGAGAGGTATGCAAGACATACCTTTTGAAGGCAGTTGGTGAATGATTCAGGGGCAGGTCTTGCCACTCTTGTGATGCAAAAGGAAGTGGAATAGCAGTGCAGATGGCAACAGTGCAGATGGCAAAAATGAGAACTGTAAAAATTAGCATTCAGTGCAAAGAGATACTTTTGAAAAAGAAATCATACTGAGCATAAGGAAAGCATGTATTGAGATGAAACAAACAGAGGTGGAAGCAACTAGTGGTGGGGACTCTATATGCCTAGTGAAAAATATCTGGTAGCAAACTGCAATCAAATGGCTGGCTGATAATCATCCAGAAATGTGATTGTGTGGAGGCGTCCTTATGTTAATACCTTTGATCGAGCTATAGTGAAAGGTTTCTTTCATGCTGGAAATTTTTTTGTCAGGTTTGGTATACAAAACATGCCCTTATTTCACAGTAGAAATAGCACCATCTTTTTTCAACATGACGTTTTAAGCTTTTCAGAATATTTTCTTCAAAGACTGATGGACAAAGTAATTTGACTGACACCAGCCTAGATTTCCCTGAGATTTAAAACTTGACAGTATCTATCTCTAGCTTGCAGTGGAAGTCTCCTGTGTGTTTCTTCTGACATGCTGAATCAGAAAAGCTTGCTCCTTTTCTTATAGCACTTGCTAAATAAAAATATAAAAAATCCGTCCAGGTGGCATTTTTTCCCTGCCTACTCTAACTCAACCCTCTGATGACTTGCTGAGTGAGTCAGATTGGGCAGTAATGGGTAGAATGGCCTGGGTATCCTGCAAGCCTCCTCCATATACAGTGGTACCTCGGGTTACAGATGCTTCAGGTTACAGACACTTCAGGTTACAGACTCCACTAATCCAGAAATAGTATCTCGGGTTAAGAACTTTGCTGCAGGATGAGAACACAAATCGTGCTCCGGCAGCGCAGTGGCAGCGGGAGGCCCCATTAGCTAAAGTGGTACCTCAGGTTAAGAACAGTTTCAGGTTAAGAACGGACCTCCAGAACAAATTAAGTTCTTAACCTGAGGAACCACTGTACTAACTGCTGATGGGCAGCTTCAAGGCCCCTGTCTTCCCTCCTCTTATTCTGTACCATTTAAACCAGACTTGAACTGAACAGACCTTCAGATAGACAGCACTTTCCAGTGCTGGTCTATCGTCTGACAGCTCTTCGAACAGAGCAACACTTTCAAACAGAGGTCTGTCCCATGACAATCTTTTATGGCTATAAAGAAAGACAAACGGAAGTCCTTGAAGTCATCTTCCAGATTTCAACACAACTGGAATGAATGAACTTGTTTATTTTAAAGGAATTCTCCAAATTAGTTCAAAAATCTCTGAATTACACCTAAACAAGTTCTCATAACTACAGGGTAACCTGAACATGAATTAAGCTTCAGAGTAGAATTTTGATTGATTTCATCTTCATATTCAGTTCTTCACACCTGAGTATGGGACCAGTGAGCCTTAGTGGAGAATTGGTTGGAACTGAGGCCCACCCACTACCTCAACTGACCCAGCTCTGGACCTTGGAGGAACATTTGGCAGCAGCAATACTAGCAAAACAACTCAAGATGTCCATTGAGCACTGGGCCTATCCCTCACTGATCCCTTCAGAATCGAAAGAGAGAGATAGGAGATTTAAAGATACCTGTGGGGATTCAAACCTGTAACACACAGTACCCCAGGCAGGTGGGGACATAGGGCTAAAGCAGCTCTTGACAGATCAGGTCCTGGTTTGTTTCTTTTCTTTACAACAGCTTGACATCTGCTCCCATACAAATCATACTAGCATCACTCCTCTGGCCTATCCATTGCTGGTTTTCTATCTCTTGCTGTTCCTTAAATTGCTTATAGGTACTAGAGCCGTTTCTGAAAATCCCAGGGCAAGAGAGGAGGAGAGCTAGCTGGTGTGATTGTCTCAAATTATTTCTTTGAAGCAGGGAGGAGAGGGGAGCAGCTGGAGAGAAAAGGGGTGTTTGGATCATGGTGTCTCTTATCTACCCAAGGTAATGTAATAACACATTGTGAGTTTTACCCTTGTTTGATTTGCTGCGCCACCCTGCAGAAGAGGGCCAGCCAAAGAAATAAGTCCTATTTATTCACCTTGGTTCCTGTTCCATTCAAGAAACAGGTGGGAACTGACCCCCAGAACTGTGTTGTGAAATACCTTCCATTTAGGTTCCTGAGCAGAGAAGTGAACCACAAACATAAATTAGGCAAAACGCAAAATGAATGATGCACATTCACAAGGGGAAGGAACAACTGGTCCTTCTTAGGTTTAATCTATATTCTGCTCTGTTGGCTCTTGATTGGTCCCTTGGATTCTGACTCTCATAACTGGTCACCTTAAAAGATAGTTTGTCCAGGGTTATACAAGCAAGTAAACACACCTACATAACTTGGGAGAGCTAATCAGGCATCCAATTGGATATATATCTCCTGTGAGGAAAATGTATCTTCTACGAGTAGTGGGAAGGATCCCAATTTTGTTCTTCATCTGAGAGGTCTCTGACTCCTATGATTCCTCCGTGGCCCATGAGTAATACATTTTCGCATGTGTTCCATCTTTGCCTTTCGCAATTTGCTTATACAGCTGTTCCTGCCTATGCTGGGGAACAATAATTCCATATGTAGCCTGTTGAGACACTCAGGTAGCTGCCGGTATCTCTATTCTGTCTTTACTTTGGGCACCCAACTGGAACCGTCTCTTCTCAGGGGGAGCAGACAAGGTTTAAAAGCTTCCCCCTGCCATTACAGTTGGATGACTTCCTGCCAGCAAAGGTTTTCAGAATGCCCTCACATCCACATATCATCCTTTTTCTACCTGCCACTCTGTGATGGTTCTCAGACACAGCAGCCTAGGAACACCAGCATGGAATACGGTTTCAAAAATTTCAACAAATTAAACTTCTCCAGATTTATTATTATTTCCTCTCACTTTAACCTGTGCCCTTCAAATCCAGGTCTATTTAAATAAACACTTGTGCACATAAACATTCCCTGCTTAAGGGAGCTGGTTCAGAGCATCTTGAGTTATTAATGAATCCCCTTTCTCAAGGATTTTCTGTTTTCAGATGTCCATTTTCAAGGTGGTGCATGGGGAGTTAGCTCTGTGACTCCCATTAACATCAATAGGAATCAGACAACTAAATTTCTACTCAGCACTGTTCTTTTCTTTTCTTTTCTTTTCTTTTCTTTTCTTTTCTTTTCTTTTCTTTTCTTTTCTGATGTAGCCTATATTGTCCCGGGGGGGGGGGGGGGGACACAATCCTTTAGAAAAGGGAAAAAGAGCAGCCATACATACTCCCCTATATTTACTTATTATACCTGCAGTCTGATACCAGCCTAACTGGCAGTAGATATGGAAGAGAAATTTAAAGGCAAATCTATCAGAGCCACACTTTTCAAAACAATGTGCTGACTGAAAAACAGCCATCTGTTGAAATTTGCAGTCAACTGAATTTTGTGATGCAGTTCTGCAACCAAACAGTGTTTATAGAATTGCATGTACTGGGGTGGTGTGTGTGTGTGTGTGTGTGTGTGTGTGCGCGCGCATAAAATACATGCATTAGTGAAAATAACATGCAAAAATGCATTATATTAGGAGAAATTGTTCGCAAAAATGTGTACATTCGTAAAAACTGCATACAAGAAATGTGAGAATTTAGGAGAATTTCGCACCCAAATGCTGATGAATTTGCTGCAGAAATTTGGAAAACTGAATTTAATATTGAAAAAAATGAGAAGTGAAATTGACAGACCCTTCCATCCACACGTTGGAGTGAAATTTGTTGAATTAACAAGGGCTTAATTCTGAATAGCCATATGTAGGATTGTGCTGCTAGGCTTGCCAATTTGTAGGACTTAATAAGGTAGGTTTGCCTTTAAATGTGAAATGAATTGGCTTTCTTCCCCCATCCTTAAACTGAAGTGTGCTACAGGCAAAAGCAAATCATATGATTAATATTCAGCTATGTCAAGACAGACTGGGCAATTTTTGATAGAAATAAATACCCACTCTGGTCTTCCAGCTTCTTGGTTGTTATAAATTTAATAGCTCTTTGTGGAGTCTATATATATATATATGTGTGTGTGTGTGTGTGTGTGTGTGTATCGGACAATAACTGCTAAAAACTTATCAGCAGAAGACATGTCAGGTGTGGAATCAATGCTGATAGAAGAATATTTCGTCTGTTTACCTTTATGAAGGATCACTGATAAAACCTTTGATCCCATTAAGGATATAAACTCTTCACATACAGTCAATGACAAGTATGATGACTGAGCTGAGTTTCCACCAGCCTGGCTGTTCTTAGTGAGTGTTCAGCTAAAAAGGGATCAATTTGACTCAACAATTTCAGGATTCCACGAAAATTACCTTTGCTAGGTGACCCAGTTTTTTATTTTATTAGTGTCACAGGAAGACAGGTCTCACTGAGAAATAAACGAGCGAGTGTCACCCATACGCTTAAGTTCCTCTTGCCATTAGATGCATTCGCTTTCAAATTGGTTTGTCATTTTAGCATAAACTGTATCACTTGCTTTCATCTGCAGAACACAAGCTTAGCATAGTTCAGTGCAAAAATCAAAGATGAACAGAGAAGTCCCCCTCATTGCCTACTGAATCATTGATCATACAAGCATAGAGGGTATTTGCATGGAGTCTTGCTAAGAAGCTTCTGAGTTGCTTCCCGAGATATTTAGACAACTATCATATTTAGATATTCACCCAACAAAGCCACCGTAATGCACAGTCCCCATCTGTTTTAAATACTACAAACAGTCCATTTTTCTTTGTGCAGTCAAATGAGGTCTGCATTGTGAGGTCAGCGTGGTGTGTAGTGGTTAGGGTGTCGGTCTAGGACCTGGGACCCCAGGTGTCAGGCATGGAGAGTCCTCCTCTCCCTTCGGTAACTTCACAGATAAGAATTAACAAGCAGTTGATATATTTATAGTACTTTTATTACAGCACCATGTTGCAAGCACAAATACACAGCTCCCCACAAGGAGGACTGTTGGCTACCCTAAATCCTCCTTCTGACTTCTGCAGCATTTTAGGCGCCAATGGGAAGTTCCTCCCTCCCTCTGACTCCTTTGCTCTCTGATACGTTTGGACCTCCGAGTCCGTGGTGGTGGTGGGGTCCCCCACACTCTCAAGTGACGTCTCGACTAGCTGCCCCCTCCTTTCTGATTCCCTTGTCATTATCTCAAAACTGGGTGCCTTTTCACTCAGCTGTTCAGCTTCTGTCTCTCTCTCTGCTTCTGAACACGCTGTGGACAAGGAGGACGATGAAGACTCTTTCCCCTCCAGCTCTCCATTGGAGAGAAGCTGGTCTGCCATAGAGTGCATTCCCCAGTCCTCGTCTTCAGACCATTCCCTGACACCAGGGTTCAAATCTTCACTTGGTCATGATGTTGGACCCATCACTTCTTTTCAGCCTAACCCACCTAACAGGTTTGTTGTGAGGATTAAATGGCAGGCGGACCATGCACAGCACCCTGAGCTCCTTGAAAAAGAAGGTAGAATATAAATGCAGCAAATGAATGAATGGGCAAATGAATGAATGAATACGAACACCAGGAAGTTGGTTCATTAAGGGGAATGGGGCACTGCTCCACCAATCTGCTTCCTCTTCCCGCCTGCTTGCTTTCTTACAGTCAATCAAAGAGTGACTCTGCCTGTCATTGGCTCTGGCTGACCAATGAATGGCCTTCCACCCTAACAGTCCCAATGGGCACCAGCCTTCGCTGAGCGCCAGTATTAAAAGACATTCTCAGTGGCTGCCCACTGTGGTGCTTTGTCTTCTGCAAGGATTCAGCTTCTGTGTTTGTGGTTTTATTATTATTATTATTATTATTATTATTATTTGCCCAAACAAACTGGGAAAAGTTCCAGCCCAGAACTTAGCACTTGCATACCCTCGAACACTTCTCTGATGAAAATAGGGACGTCCCATTCCATAATGATAATGTTACTATTTATACCCCACACATCTTACCGGGTTGCCCGGCAGCTCAAAACATATATAAAAGACATAATAAAACCCATGTGTCTATGGAACCCTTTATTGGGGTTTGTATGTTTTGAATACTTCTCTCTACCCCTCTGCTACGTTATGCTTTGGTGTAAAGATCATTCAGCAGAATGGCTTGTGAATCCAGCACACATCAAGAAGTAGAAGGGAAATGAAAAGTAGAATATCATAGCCCTGATTCAAGCCTATGTGGTCCCAGCCCTGAGACCCTGAAGAGCACCAATTACTGCTTGGTAGAGGTGGAGTGAATGGGAAATGGACAGCAGAATCCAAACACCAAAAACCACCTGGATGAGCGAGTTTGGAATAGGTGGATCTTGGGCTGTCCTGGCTGAGCTGGCATTAACTCCCTCATCCCAGCTCAGCTGGGGATACGCAGGCAAAAGCCCCTCAAACCAGTGGAGCTGGAAAGTTTGACCTCCTGCATTATTCAACTTTATTAGAACCATAGAGTTGGAAGGGACTCAAGCCCAACCCCCTGCAATGCTGGAATCTCAGCTAAAGCATCAAGGCTCAACCAGCAGAACTTAAGCCTTAAGAACTTATACCAGTATAAGACCCCAAAAGGGCAGGGGCGTAGGAAGGGGGCGGTGGGGGCGGACCGCCCCGGGTGCCCTCACTGAGGGGGGTGACATTCAGTGTGCTGCCGCCTGTGACTCCCAAGCCTACCCCAAACAGGCAAGGGGTTAAGGGGGTAAGGGCACCGCTTTGCCGGCAGCATTCCCCTCTTCCCCCTTCATTTTGAGAGTTTGGGGGAGGCTTGGGAGTCATGGGCGGGCAGTGTGCTGAATGTCCGTCATGGACGGCTCACTCCGACCCCGTGGGTGACTTGCTCCGCCCCCGGCTGCAGGGCGCGCACGCCGCTCTAGGCACCAAAGCGGCTATTCCACACCTGGGAGGGCACCCTCTGCACACGCCCCCCCTTGGGAGTGCACAATGCCCCCTTGGGAGCTTGCTTGCCCTAGGCAGCGAGGGCATATGCTCCGCCTCTGCAAAGGGGGGCATTCCAGAGGCATCCCCTTTCCGCTCAGTCACATGACCTTGCAACCTTGCAGAATTTATGGTGGCAAAAAGTCGAACTCTATCGCATAAGCTTGTTTTTCCCTCTGCCTGTTTCAGGCCTGCTCCTGAACAGAATTAGCAATACAGTGGTACCTCGGGTTACATACACTTCAGGTTACAGACTCCGCTAACCCAGAAATAGTACCTCGGGTTAAGAACTTTGCTTCAGGATGGAAACAGAAATCGAGCGGCGGCAGCGCGGCGGCAGCAGGAGGCCCCATTAGCTAAAGTGGTGCTTCAGGTTAAGAACAGTTTGAGGTTAAGAACGGACCTCCGGAACGAATTAAGTACGTAACCCAAGGTACCACTGTAGGGGTAACTTATGCCTGCTTAACTTTGGCTTGTGTTAAATTCCACTGGCTTCCTCATCATAGGATTGCTTTCCCCACCTCTTTTCCTCTCCCTATCCCATACAGTTGATCAGAGTCTCTACCTGTGCACAGGCCTAGCTGATGGAGCAGGTAGGTGATTTCTGCATACAGCAGTTATTTGTATGCTCTATTCCCCAACCAACCACCCAGTTACTGATACATGTGTGAAAGCTTGCTTCCACATGTGTTTGGCCCCTAGCTGGATTGGGGCAATCAGCTCTTTACTTAATACACCTTTGGTTCATGGTGTGAAAATCGAGAGAGAAGTGATATTTTTGTTAATGGGTTTGAAAAGAAAAGATCTCTCTTCAGAAGGGGGTGATAAATTCTTTCCTCCCTTTTTGTCTTCTTTCCTTTCCCACAATTTTTTTGGTCTTTCTTTCCATTTTGTGAATTGGTGCTATTATTAGAGATGGGGAAGAAATTTGATTCTGTGTGCATTTTAAAGAGGAGCTATCTAACAGGCAGTTCACAAACAGAATCGCTGCTAAAATCCGTACTTCTCTGAATTGAGCAATGCAGTTCCCCAACCAAATAATGTATCCAAAAAGGCACCTATTAGGAGGATGGGTGCCTAAAATGTATATAGGAATGGTTGAAAGTAGCATACCAAAGGTAATTTGGGGGTAATTGCTTGCCAAAAAAATGTGTTCATTGCTCAAAATGTGTACATTAGGGGAAATTTGCACTAAAATGCTGACAAATTATCATGAGGTTTGTTTTTTAATTGAATTAAAATATCGAGAACTAATTTTAAGAATGGAAAAACGAGAAACAAAATTGATCGATCTGCTTATCCCTAGTTATTCATCAACCTTGCTTACCTCTGATTTTCTCATGTTAGGGTTGTCATATTTCAAAAAGTGAAAAACCAGAGCTTTTTTTATAGTTTTGCCAAATGTTGTTGAGCTTTTTTCTCCAAAATCTACACTTATGACATTTCAGCAATTTACCCCCTCCCCCAACACTGTTTAAGAGGGATGAATACCAGCTACAGTAGGTCTGGGAAATTCTGGACATATCGCAACCCTATCTTATGGGCCCGTAACAAACAAGAAAGGGTATGTGGAGTTAAATGAGAAGTGTGTATGTGTGCATTCGTGAGTATATGAGAGAGAGAGAGAGAGAGAGAGAGAGAGAGAGAGAGAGAGAGAGAGATGGGGATGATTCCATTTATTATGTATATATATATTAGCTCTGCATTGCATGATCTATTTTTAAAATTTTAAAATTTGGATTGATAAACCCATAAACATTTACTGTTTGGGAGCAAAATAGAGAGAGAAAGTAATAGAAGCAGAGAGAAGACTCAGGCGGCGACGCAGTTCTTACTCAGTGTGGCAGCAGAGTATACCCCCCAAAACTGGCTGTGAACCTTAAGCCCTCAGCTCAGCTTCAGAAACTGATTGCATCACAGAGGTGATGCCTTCAATCTGCTGGGATGAAAGTTGTGCATTATCTGCTGAAGTACTTGTATCTGGGGACCAGGGTTCCTTCCCCTCACCCATCCCATTTCGGCGTGCGGAGTACCATATTGACATTCAAATAATAGCATTCAATCCTTTGAGCTCTCTGGTATCTTTGACCCATATTAGCAGCCGCCTGGCAAGCGGCCGCGGTAGTGAGCGCAGCGAGGGGGGTGAGAGCACAGAGCGGGATGAAGAAACATAAATACAAATGCGTATTCTCTCTCTTCTGAGTTGCACAACGCACACTGGTTGCTACAAGGGCTGTTCACAAGACACACATGCAGAGGAAGGAATCCACATAGTTTTCCACCACACACTCCTCCCCGCCACTTCTGTGCTCACAATAAAGCAAGAAAATCTATACATATTTATGAAGCTCCGTTGCGTGGGTCTTTTTTTTTTTTTTTTTTTTATCTGCAGGCTTTTCAATTTTGGACAGAGGGTTTCATGGCAGTAGTGGCATGGTGACAGGAAGAGGAGGATGGATGCGAGATGGGAAGCGACAGAGATCCCCTCCTTTCATTTCTGCACTCAGCCCTCCACCTCTGCCCAGAACTCTGCTGACAAAATATTTCACCCCTTTTGGTATTCCGATGCTATGGAGCCTTTCCTTAGCCTGCTTTTCAAGCGGTGGCAGCTGGTGCCCATTGGGATTGACTGGAGGAAGGCAGGGAGGCCCACAGTAGGTGGCGCTAGAGCGAATGGCAGGCAGAGCCAACTCATGATCGTTGTATGGAGTTTGACAAGGGAAACACTGAGATTAAGGAAGAAGCAGCTGACAAGCCATGCCACCCTCTGGACTGATTGTAAGTAGGAAGGAAGGCAGTTGGAGACAACTCAAACGAGTAGGGCAGAGCTCCATTCACCCTTAAGAACCAGCACCCACTGTTCCCCATTATAGTTGTCCCATGACCTTTGTTCTTCCATGTTCTCCTCAGCTGAATAACCATCTGCTGCTGCCATGGGACACGGGTGGTGCTGTAGTCTAAACCAATGAGCCTCTTGGGCTTGCTGATCAGAAGGTCGGTGGTTCGAATCCCCGTGATGGGGTGAGCTCCCGTTGCTCTGTCTCAGCTCCTGCCAACCTAGCAGTTCGGAAGCACACCACTGCAAGTAGATAAATAGGTGCCGCTGCAGTGGGAAGGTAAACGGTGTTTCTGTGCACTCTGATTTCTGTCACAGTGTCCCATTGCACCAGAAGCGGTTTAGTCATGCTGGCCACATGACCCGGAAAGCTGTCTGTGGACAAATGCCGGCTCCCTTGGCCTGAAAGCAAGATGAGCGCCCCAACCCCATAGTCGCCTTTGACTGGACTTAACCGTCCAGTGGTCCTTTACCTTTTTTTACCTGCTGCTGCCACTGCCACTAGCCAAGTCCTCCAGAGCTCATCCACCTAGGATAATCCGTCTAGAACTGATCTAGAGCAGGGATAAATGAGAGTTTCCCACAGCGAATGTGAATAAGTTTTAATAGTGTTGACTAGTTTGACTAGTTGGTCAATAACAACACGGAAAATCCCTCCCTTTGCATTCCCCCCCCCCCATTACACAGTTATAGCCTATTAAGACACATTTTCCATGTCTTCCCCCGTCATTTACATTTTAGAGAACTCTCTCCCCCAACCCCACCCCAACGAGGCACACATTAACATTCACAAACCATTTTGATGTTTGGAGGAGGGCAAAAGGGACTGGAAGGAGACACCAAAGGAAACAAGCACTCCATTCATAATTAAACTCTTCAACACATAGGAACAGTTTACCAGTGGTGTCAAGCATCTCCATAGGCGAGACCGCGTCAATATTTTTCATAAGTAAACAGCTAAATAACCAAGTAAGAAACCCCATTCCCCCGACATGGTGGATTCATTACAGTTCAGTTTGAAAATGTTCTGAATCTTTTGCAGGCATTTCTTGGAAATTTCCATTCTGTGATCCCCGCAGAGAGTCTCGCTCACTCGCTATGGACTAATAAACATTTAGCCAACTTAAATAACTTAGATAGATTTAAGTATTTTACAAATATGGGCAGAGTGGATGAATGCTTACCCAGCACAGAAGAAACATTCCACAAAGCCCTTTTGTCTCCCTGGTTGCATTCCTATTTTCCCAGTTTTATGGAGATTTCCCCCTCCTGACCCCCCCACCCCCGTCTTTTAACATTTCACATTTTGGATAGAACATCAGCTGTCTCAGATCAAAAGAGGAAAAAGGAATTGCCTAATACCAAAATGTTTTAATAAAAGTGCATATCATGCATCTCAAGTGGTTAGTCCATGGCATGCCTTTAAACCCATTATTATTTTATTATGTTATCTACCTCCTCAAAGGCTGAATAATTTTTAGTTGATTAACTCCCTAACTTTCAACCCATCAGTCAGCTAACTGACCAATTAACATACATGTTGCTGCAAAGGAGACAAAGACTCTGTAAAGTCTTACTAATTTATTGTGGCACAAGCTTTTCCAGGCAATATTACAATAATTAACCAGATATTATAGCAACTCATTTCAGACGTTATTGTGAGACAACTTTGGATCGGAATGATGAAATAGTCTCAGAATAACACCTGAAATGAGTTACTCAGGCCAGTGGCCCATCTAGTCCAGCATCTTGTTTTCACAGTGGCCAACCAGATACCGATGGGAAGCTCAGAAGCAGAACTTGAATGCAAGAGCAGTTTCCAGCAGTTGGTATTGAGAAAGCCTCTCCTCCTCCCGGAGGGGACAGATTGTGATCGGGAACCATTCCTGTGCTTTGCAGGGGGCGTTCCGGCCCCTGCTTGCCATCATCGCTGACGTGCCACGCTCCCCGGTCAGTCTTCCAATTGGTGGGAAGCTCGGGGGCGGGGTTTAGCCGTTCAAATGCGGCCGCGGCAGCTCTTCCCCTCATTGCGCTGCCGGATTTCTTTGGGTCACCCACCCACCCTTCCCTTTAGTTCATCGCTTCGCACTTGACCTTGCTATGGACCTATGGTTGGTCGCCTTGGTTGCCCAAGGGGCCTGGTAAGAGTTTTTACCCAATTGGCAAATTGGCACCGGCCACTTGGTTTTTCGCCTACCTCGTAGCAAATCGTCACAACTTTTCCGGTATTGGCAGTTAGGCATTGGAATGTGTTGTTGGTGTATGGAAGGGTAGGGTGTGGCCATCGCCTGCCCCTTCACTTATGGGTATTCGGTTAAAGGAATCCGGCGGTCGTGGATCCTGTCCGATGCCCTGCTGTGGCTGGGGGCCATGGCACGACCCCCGGTGACATCAGGGGAGAGCTTACAGTTGTATTTGCATCAACAGGCTTCCCCTACTGGTGGTAAACCCTTGTTAGACTCACCCCTCCCTGAGTGGGTGGAGTCAAGATTTGCTGTTTTCCAATGCCTAAGCCAGTACCTCTCACATGCTGTAATCAATAAAGTTGTGGCCTTTTCTAGCCCATTAACCTAACATACTGTGTCCATGTGTCTTTATTATCCCCAAGTGGGGGGGAGGGCGGGTCCTCGAATCACAAGCATACTGTTTCTAACAATGGAAATAGAACATAGCCATCAGGGTTAGCAGCTACTGAGAGCCTCATCCACTACGAATTGGTCTAATCCTCTTTTAAAGGATTTTCCCAGAGAGAAAATGGGATTCGTCGTTGGCACGGCAGCGTTCAGATACGCCACTGCAGATATGGAAAGGGCTTCTTGCTCTGGCTAAATTCCTGGCCTCTGTTAGCCATTGGAGATGATTGTGCAGGAGGCCAATTGTGGGGGATTTCACCTGCTTGCAAGGCCTCTCAAACATGCTGGATCATTGACCAGCCACTGTCCTTCCCTGGCTGCATGCTCTGGGCCATATCACTGCTCTGTAGAATTATATCTGAGGTGTAAAGTGCAGCAGAGCCCACAAATGTTCTGCCCAGGAATACTCAAGAGTCAGAACAGTAATTTAAAAAGGAGGGAACACACCTCTGAGAGCCTTTCTCCTAACCTTGAAGGGCTGCAACCAACCCCACAACCCTAGGGCTCTGGTCTTTGGTTCACTAGGGAGATGGGCCCCTGGTATCCCTTGTTAGAATTTGACCACTGATCACTCTGCTCTTTCGGTGGAGCAGACTGGCAAGCAGGCAAAGGCCCGGTCCAGGGCAAAGTTGCTAGTATAGGCAGAAATCCTTTCCCTGGAGGGCAGCCGTTTACTCAAAGAAGGCATCGTTTACTGTTCAGCATGACTGTGACTGTGCAGGTTAATTCACTTGACTTTGTGGTGTCAGTCCCAAAATAGAAAGGGAGCCCTCTTTTGCCACCCCACCGATTCTCGTCCAGAAAAAGTCATGTGTGACTAGAAGCCAAACAGTGATTCTTGAGATGCTCCAGAGTCTCTGCCCAGGGCTGTAGGTTTACCTTGGTTTGGAAGAAGACATAATAAACGCAGAATGGGATGGTAGCTGAATTCCACTGCTCAATGATTTCATCCCGCCTTCCACCATTGGAAGCTATTTTGGCATACAGTGGTACCTCGGGTTACAGACGCTTCAGGTTACAGACGCTTCAGGTTACAGACTCTGCTAACCCAGAAATAGTACCTCGGGTTAAAAACTTTGCTTCAGGATGAGAACAGAAATCGCTCAACAGTGGCACGGCGGCAGTGGGAAGCCCCATTAGCTAAAGTGGTACCTCAGGTTAAGAACAGTTTCAGGTTAAGAACGGACCTCTGGAACGAGTTAAGTTCTTAACCTGAGGTACCACAGTATAAATCACTACTGCTACTATTACTACTACTACTAAATGCCTTCCAATTCTGCAGTGGTCTGGGATGAACATGAAACTCCATGTGATCTGGGGCTGCCCCTTTCTTTTAGTTGTTGAAGGCTCCATGTGCACAGTGTTGGTTGAACAATGTTGACTTGATCCAGTGAGCATAATCCTTGCCTGAATTCCTATACTCACTGTGTATCATGACAAAGGACCACACCAGCAATAGATGCAAAATTACAGGACTACCTCAATTAAGCTCCAGTCCAGCAGCTTAATGAAAGCTGCAATTCTAACCCCATTTACCTTGGAGTGATCCCCACTAGATTCAATTGGATTCACTTCAGAGTAGCCATGGTTAGGAGTGTGTTATTAGTCACACTAGGAGAAAACCGATGGAAATAATGGACAACTACTTATGACTATGCTTATGCTGGCCACATGACCCGGAAGCTGTATGCCGGCTCCCTCGGCCAATAAAGCGAGATTTGCGCCGCAATCCCAGAGTCGGTCACGACTGGACCTAATGGTCAGGGGTCCCTTTACCTTTACTTATGACTAACTTAATTTCATTTATTCCAGTGGGTCTACTCTGAGTATTCTTGTTCAGATACAGCCCTGTGACTTGAGTTGGTCATAACTAACTTGTTCTAATGGAATTTACTTGGAACTAACTTCTGTGCTAATCTGACACAAACAATCCTGGAAGCCTCATTAGCACTTCATTCCCTTGTCTGGTCCATTACGCTGGCACTTTGTTGAATGACATCACTCTTGTTCTGGGAAAAACTACGCTCTAGATCAGGCATGTCCAAAGTCCATTTTGGGGGCCTAATCCGGTTCGCTGGTCGGTTTAATCCGCCCCCTGTGGCAGTTTATTTACTGGGTAAAAAAAATAAAATAAAGCTCATCAACTTCAATCCTTAAAAAAGATCAACAACTTTGGTTGGCCAATGTTAGTTTCTGTTCTTATCACTGTGCAGCTGCTTGGAGTCACAGGACTCTGTTTACATTCCAGAGACCTTCCAGACTGTGGGAAGTCTCATGGAAGGGGAGACGGGATGTGACGTTAGTGGTTTCCTGTTTCCTTTGTTCCTTTGTTCAGTTGCTCTCTGCTTTCATAGAGAGAGGGTGTCTTTTCTGTCTGCGTAGCTTAGAAATAAAGCCTAGCAATGTAGCCCAAACCTCTCGTCTCTTTCCTGTGCTGGAAACTCTGCTGAAGAATTTGCCTGAGGCCTCATCAAAGGCTCAGGTCGTTATTCGTCAGGAGGCGATTCCAAAGACTCGGGGAAAGAAAATGAGCTTTATCAGCTTGGCCGAGTGGAGATCCTGACAGCCCTTTGGTTGGCCCCCACGGCCCTTCACTTCATCAAATCTGGCCCTCTTTGGAAAAAGTTTGGACATCACTGCTCTAGATGCTTGGAAAGTTCTGATCCAGGTGCCACATACAAGCCTCCAGGACATATGAACCTATTATGCATTTATGTTTCTTCTTATCCTTGCACATTGAAACATTCAAAGGGGCTCTTAGTTATCTATATTCATAGAATCATAGAATTGTAAATTTGGAAGGGACCCTGAGGATCATCTAGTTCATTCCCCAGCAATGGAGGAATTTCAACACATGGCCCCCTATCCAATTTGAAACCATATCGGACCCTGCTTAGCTTTGCAAGTGTGCTTGCAGTTTTCAGGGTTTTTGTAAAATAATAATAATAAAAAATCCTACCTTCTGATTGTCATCCTAGGAATAGACAGTGGTGGAAGAACATGCTTTATCTTTCATTCGTGTTTGCTTCCTATGTTTGCAAAGTAGCCGACCCACATCATAAAAAGAAGAAGAAAAAAATCCGAATGGAAAGCCGCTGAGGTACCTCTCTAAAAAATGTAATGGACTGTACTGAAAGCCTAACTTTGACTGATGTGAGGTTTGGGACTTTATCCAGGTAAGAATTCATGCAGCAATGAGCACAGATAAGGCAGATGACCCAGAGTAGGGCCAAACTGTTTACCAGCAGATGTGTTTTTGAAAATCTTCCTTAACTGGTCATGGCAGCGGAAAATACCCTGCTGTTAAACGCATCTGCAATCCACTGCTCTCCCAATCCACCTACAAAAATCCTGACCTTTAAAGAAATGATGGAGAAGCTGGTGATTTTTTTTTTATTATTTTTTTTGCGTGGCATTGAAGCTAAGTCTATTTCAGGCTCCAAGGCAATTGCAGCCCTTTTTGCTCCCTATTTCACATCACTTTTAAGTCTTGTTCTGGCCACTGTGAACCCTTCAGCACTTCTCCCTGTGCAATCACTCGAGTCAAGATCTGTGATTTGTGATTTGCAGATGACATGTACATTTCTTGGCTGATGGCTGTTCAAGCAGTTTGCAAACCTAAGGCAATAAACTGCAGGGATGGAGCTGAAACATTCTGGGGTTTGTACTAAATTGCTATTCCCATGCAAACGAGGAACTGCTTTCCTATTGTTTTCAGACGGAAAGGAACGCTTTCATATTTATAAGGTTGTGAGATATTTAAAATAAATACATCTTAGGAGCGGGTTCCCTGTATATCATAATTCAAAACATGCTGTGCTTGGAATTAAACACCATCAATTTCAATTGAACACACACCCTAGCTCTTAGGATTTCCCCTTCATGTCAACTACTAGCAGTGGAGTGGGCACTGCTTTAAGGAAGTTCATTTGGTTGTATAATTTATCCTATCTGAAAAGAGTCAATGAAGTTAACTGTATTTGGTAACAAGCCACAAAACCCCCAAAGTGTTGGTCCATAGAATCATAGAATTGTAGAGTTGGAAGGGACCCAAAGAGTCATTTAGTCCAACCCCCTGCAATGCAGGAATCTCAACTAAAACATCCATGACAGATGGACATCCAACCTCTTCTTAACAACCTCCAAGGAAGGAGAGTCCACAACTTCCCAAGGGAGACCATTCCACTGTCGAATGGCTCTTACTGCCAGAAAGTTCTTCCTGAATCTCCTTTCTTGTAACTTGTAGTCATTGTTTTGAGTCCTACCCTCCAGAGCAGGAGAAAATAAGCTTGTTCCTCCTTCCATGTGACAGCCCTTGAGATATTTGAAGATGGCTATCATATCTCCTCTCAGCCTCTTCTTTACCCAGGCTAAACATACCAAGCTCCTTCAACCATTCCATTTCTTTTAATGGAAGAGCAGATCCACCAGGTATGTTCCCAGTGGAGGTGCCCCTTCCATTGAACTAAATGAAGACGGTGCTTCATGGTCAGAACAATGATCCAAACTATATAAGCTGCTTAAAGATACCCACTGTTCATCCGGTGACCAGTGACTGCAATATACTGGCCTAAGTAAAAAATTAAAAATATT